>NC_137695.1:52039290-52708290 GCF_964034855.1 Anser brachyrhynchus | reverse complement strand
TGTCTTCTGGGAGCAGAGTACCTCACACAAGTTAAGTTTTCACATATTGGTCTTAAATATTACAAATTTAACATGGGTTAAACTTCTGTGGAAATTCCTGTAAAATTACGTTTGATGCAAATGATCTGTCACCTCAAAATTCCTAATACACTTCATGGTACCATTAAAAAAAAAAAATGAGGAGGAGGAATAATAGCTCCAAGAGTTTAGTTGTAGTTAGCTGATTAGTAGCCTGGGGTACTGTTTTGTTTTTTGATGCTCATGAATATGCGTATGTCCCTTCCTGTGTGTGAATTTTGCCCCAGCTGTAATAATATCACACATGAAGGTTGAGAAAGAGAGACACAGAAAAAGAGACAGACAGACAGACTGATTTCTAAGCTTGATGTTAAAGCTCTTCTTCAAGAAGGTAATGTTAACTTCTGGTTATGTACGGCTGCCACTGTTTGCAAACTTGTAGGGAAGGCTCTAATTTTTCTTTTTTTCTTTTATAACACTGAGAATGACTGCAAAATGCCTTGTTCTGTGGAAGAAGAAGATAATATGCTTTGGAAAAGTCTCTTTTATAACTTGTGAATGTCTATAACTTGTTATGGCTCTTGACTCCAGCGAGCAGTACTTAGTTAGGATAGGAGTGTTTACGAACCTGTGTCATATAGCAGCTACAGCATATTTTTCAGTAGGATGACGGAGCTGCAACTGACAAAGAACAAATGTTATGACACAGTTATCTCTTTTGGCCACATTGTTGGAGTAAATAATTATTTCCTTTATTTTAATACGTATCAAATGCAAATTAGAAAATCAGCTGCTTTAAAGCTATTCTTGGTAGTTAACTTTAGTCTAAGAGACAATTGTTTCCTTCTGTAGTTGATGAACTGCTTTCAGGTTAAATCTGGACACCTGGGTTAAGTTTCTGTTCAGCATTTCACCCTAAAGCAAAGGATCAAGTCTCTCCCTTTACTGTCTGTAGATGGACTGCAGGGAAAATACTATCCAAGGGCTGATGATAGTGTTTGTGAATATTTTGGTGTCTGCTCAGATATGATGGACATGGTCTGGCAGGCTGTGGAAGACCTGTTACTGAAAGAACCATGAGGCTTAAACCCTTAATACAAGACTGAGTGCATGACCAGAAGAAAATGAAAATTATGGCACTGTATTTAGTTACATAAATTTTTGAAACTGGTGCTGGTCTAGACTTACCTCACTTCAAGCGTTATAGGACTTTGTGACAGAAGTACAACTAAATTATTGACTGTTGTTGTTATTGCTTCTTCATGACCAATTCTAAGTTATTCAAATCACGTGCGCATTGCAATTTACAGAGAAATATCTTGTGGTGGCCCTCTGGATTAGTAAAAAAGATTGCTTCTTGTTGCTGGTGTGAAATGAGTGGGTGAGCTACCACATTTCTAACACATTATTGCTCTTACCATTTAGCCAGAGCACAATGACTGAAATGATGTGTATCTTAGCTGAAGATACAGTAAGTCTTCTCATCATTAATGACTTGAAACAAAACCATTGAAATTAATGGGAGAAATTCCAACTTACTACAGTGTTTGTTGGCAAAAGGGTGGAATCCTTAGCTCTGCTTTGTAAATCCCATTTTGCAAGGAGTGAATGCTTTTGGCACTGATGTAGAACTCGAAGTAAAAAAAACTGGGCAACAGCATGGCATTCCTTGACCCTGAGTACAACAAAAGTTGTTTGTATTAGTCATACGTAGGTAGACCAATGTACTTCATGCATATTGATTCACCTCTTTGATAATTGCAGCGTGCTGCCAATAAATGAATCTGCTGAAAACTAATCCACCTATATTGTATCTGCATAGTTACGTTCATTGGTGTCAGTTAAGTTCAAATGGCACAGAAAGTCAGTTTAAATTTTCTTGAATGTTTATGATCCTTAATATGTGCAGAAGGATGATAATCTAAAGACTTGACCTACTTTCTAACATTCACCTTCGTCAGTATATATTACCCACTTCCTTGTTTTCCACTTCATATGAGAAAACTAAGTGGGAATAGGAGGCGGAGAAGAGTAAAAGACTTTAAAATTTATTAATTTTCCTCTTACTGGACTGTCTTGATTCAGCATGCAGGATGCTGTTGATTACTGTTCTTTTGTATTGGTAATACCATATTAATGCTTTTGAAGCTTTCATGCTATTTGTTGCAATCATAGTGTGACAAGTTTTCTTTGGTTTCATAATTTGCTATTTCATTTCAAAAAAAAAAAAAGCCTCTGCACAGTTTTTTTGAAGAATCAGGGGTTGGACTTTTTCAGGTATGTTCAATGCTTAAGTAACTGGAAGAGGAGTTTCAAACCTGAGGTGTTCCACCCACAGCTGCTCAGTCACACCCCCAAACCATATCCTCTTGCTATGTCAGTTGTGCAGATACAACTATCTGTAGGGCCATACACTGTTAATTTGCTTGGTGAGCTGGTTTAAGTAGTCCTCTGAAAGTGAGTGTTTATTTTTAACCCTGATCTGCCTTGCAACACAAGTCTGTAAGTCAGAACAATGGCTGGCCAGTAACTGCTACTTCAGTGGGCCTGTGACTTCCAGAGCTTGAAACATAAAGCAGTTGGGTCTCCAGGTGCTTCAAAGATTTCAAAAGTCATCTGTGTGGTGCTGGGAAATACAACACTAGATGTATGGGATACATATGCTATTTGGAAGAAGTAGGTGAAAGGTAAAATATTTTACAGCATCTACAATATCACTAGACACCTGCGTTCAGGCAGCTGAATGACACCCTGTGTGACTTGTATTTAGGGTGTGAGAGACCTCTAAATCCCATTAGGTTATCACAAGACAAAGTGATTTCTGTCATTTGTTCTTGGTTTCATACTTCTGATTTGCCTCAGAAGAGGTCTTGGAACATGCTCAGATGAGTCACAGCTCCTTGGTCTTTGTACCAGAAACTGAAAAAAAAGTGTGTAAAGGTGTAAAAAGATGTGTCTAGGGATAACTGGATGGCTCAGTAACCTTAGTAAAATGAGGGTAACTCTTCTGACCCTCTTTATAAAGCATGTGCTCTTTTATTTCTAAAATGTTGAAATACTCTTTCAGGCCTCATTTGTCTCTCTTTGTAAAATTAGAACATATTTCTCACTCTTATTGAAATGGAGAAAGGCTTCGTTAGCTAGCGGTTATAGAGAGGATTTGGGTTCTTAGAGAAAAGTATTCATGAGGGTCTGTCATGAAGTTGTGTGGTCCAAACTCAACTCTAGGTTGATTATCTTGATTCCTGCCAGAACACTGCAAGTAGTGAATTATTACAGGGATGACCTGCAGTTTATCCACCATTTTCAGTGAACCTTTTTCACAGAGAGCAGATTACGTTTACCAATAAGAGGCACAAAATGTCTTAAAACCATAAAAACAGCAACTGTTCTTCTGAGAGCAAAATATGCCTACGTGTGAAAGCCTATATGCATATGCTGAGTAAATACACAAAAGCTAAAAAAGCAGTGTGTATACTGTAACATTTGTGTTTTACCTCATTCTGTATGAGTACCTTCAGTGCCTGGATATAATGAGATGAGTTCTGGTCAAACTCTGTTACCTGCTTATCAGGCCAGCTACTAAGTAGATTTGATAACTCCTGTTGGGTGTCACCACTAGATTGTTCCTTGCTGCTTCCGACTCTTTCGTTGTTTTCTCTTGTACAACATGTCATGGCTCTAATAACAGGAATTTCTTTGTGAAGTCTCTGTCCCTTATATTGTGAAGATGGGGGAGAGAGGTTATTTGTGCGCAGCTATTCTTATTACTTCTAACTAGTGAGATTAATGTTTCCTGCTGTGGCTGCTGTCTCACTCAGGCCTTGTAAAAGGGAAATGGGAGTAAAGCACAGAATTTGATGAGGAGAGCTAGTTTCTGTACTTTCTGATGGATGCTGATCTGGCTGATTATTGGGAACTACACTGCTGATTACTTGCCCTATCTCTCATGCAGTCTCTCAGCAGATACCACTGAATCATGTGCAATTTGTAGCAGTAAATTAGAGGTGATGAATGGAAACCCTTTGCACCCAGTGCTCTCAGAACCTGGGGAAATGAATTCAAATTTAATGGACCAATGGTCCCTTCCCCTAAACGTTGACCTTGTATTTGTTTTGTTGTTGTTGTTGTTGTCTGTTTTAAGGCTTTACCCCATGGTTAATTTTCCCAAATGGTAAACTGAAAATTTGCTGATGATAGGACAGAACCTTCATGCTGTGCTACAAAAAGAACTTACTTATGTATCAGATGCAACTACTAATATGATTTCAAATATTATATGGATGACTTTCCTATCTAAACAAAGCAAATAAATCAACAGTGGGCTGTCTACATGGTTGTGGTCCAAAGAAGGAGGCAGGCAGCTCAAGAAAAGCAGCTTTCCTATGAGAGAGCATTTGGCTATTCTTAGTTGAGGAATTCCTGCTGGTTTTGGTATGTCAGCATCTGTTTTGATAACAGACATCTTGTACAGCGGAAGCATTGCTGTTTTGTAGGAACCTAAGGCTTGCCAGACCCATAAACGTAGCCTAATGGATATTGCAAACTGCCGGAAACCTGAAGGGTTCAAATACAGTCTGAAGAGAAGTTTCTGATGATAGTAAATTGCTCACCCTTAAATTGCTTCAGTCATTTCAGCTTTAAAACTGGTGAGGTAAGAAGACCACTCTGAAAAAAGAGCTGCTGTGTGTAAGGATGAGAGCTATCTTGCTTAAACAATTTATATAAAGCAATTTGCTCTTTTTATGTTTTGGTTTTACTTTAAGTTTTTTTAGAAGCATTTCTCACATGCAGCAGAAAAAAAATGACAAAATGTGGGTTTAGAACTAGGAAAGTAATAAAAGAATGAAAAAAAAAAAAAAGGTTAGCTCCTGCTGGAAAAACTTTTGGTAAAACAAGATTTGCCTTGACTTTGGAATGGTGAGGATAAAAGGGAAAGGACAAACTCATGGTGTGGCCTGTGTCTGTGTGCTGTTTTCTGCTCACTTACCCTATGTTGTGCATATGCAAGTTTAAGGAGACCAGTATGGTTCCATCAGCGCTCTTAACACTTGGGGCATCAGTTACTGCCAAGCAGAATGCCTCAAACTCTTTTGCAGGCTGTGTGTTACAATAACAATAAAAGCAAAGCTGCTATTTTTTGGATCAAAGCCCTTGACTGAAGCATAGAGGCTCCATATGCCACCAATAGGTTTAGAACTTCTGTAAAGCCACCTGAATTTCTGGCATGGAAAAATCTCTAGAAAAGGGCTCTTTTTGTTTATGGCTTTGAAAAAGCCTTGGAGTTCATCACTGGTTGAGGCTGTGAGAGCTGGGAATTAACTGACGCCATCTTCGTCTGGACTTGTACTTGCAAAAGTGGGAAACCAGGGTACTCCATAGTTTTTGCACTGTTCATTTGAACTGCAGATTTAATCACTAATTCAAAAAGGTTAAATGAATTTTAGTATGAATGTTTGATAACTGGTTCAGTAAAATGTCTCAAATGCTTCAAAATAACTATTTATTGGGGGAGAGGGGCACAAAATAAAAAACAAAAGGGCTGTAGTATAAATCAATTCTTTTCTAGACTCTCTGAGGTGCTTTGAAACTTTCTACTGCTTGTTTTGACAATATCTTTGACACCTCATTCTTAGCAGTAATTCATTAGGTGAATTGATTTTGTTTTGCTGAATGTGTTTGAGATATTGTGCCTGACTTACCCTGGTGGCAGGTTGAGATCACCCACTTATAAACATATAACATATGTTTTTGTGCCTGCAACAAAAGTTTAACAAAGCCCATAAGTGGTTCTTAGAATATTGGCCAATATGGTAGAAGAGTAGGATTGATTTCTCTGACTTGGTACATACAGTGGACGTAAAATATTCATAGTCTTCAGCCTGCTGTACAGTAACTTAACAACACACTATTTTGAAGAGAGATAGATGCTGCAAATCTTGTGGTACCGCTAATGGATTTGAAGAGTATGCTAATGCATTGTACCAGGAAGTGAATTGAGCTGTCGTGTGTAAAGGGGGATTAGAGAATATAATTATGAAAAAGCAACAGTCACAGGCTTGAAGTTTCATTGATGTGTGGCTGCTACAAACAACGTTTTGTTGATGAGCAAGATGACTTTGATGGGTGTATGCTGCAATAATAATCTTCTTTATGAAGTAACATGGAATGAATTATAGAAATAGCCATTTTGTGAACTGTGAGGAGAAAATTAAATATAGAGTCTGATATTTACAAAAGTCCATGCAGCTTTTCATTTGAAATAAAAGCTGTGTACAGAAAGCTTAAGCTTTCACATCAAGAACTGCATGAAGGCTTTGAGAGAGGAAAATACAGCATGATATAACTGTCAAACCAAATGAAAACTAGTGCCCCCCTGCCACCTCCCAACACACAAAGGGAACCAAGAAATTAAATAATTCATGGTCTCCAGCTGAGTATGGGAGGAGGATCTGAGCTTTTTTGAGTATAATTCTCTAGTTCAGAAGAATGAATGGCATGTTGTTATGAGTTGTGAGTTGGTTTGGATATCATAAATCAGTAGTCTCATGCATAAATACTGCTGCTGAGTTCTGATGACCCTAAATATTAGCCTTTTTCACATTGCTGCTTCAGGTATGTATTTTGTTATTCATATTTGGTGCACTCATTCCTGTGTGTGTTAGTTGTGGTTCTGGCCTTCCACAAACAAGTGTTAAAGCATCTTTGTCTGAACAAGTTCTTTTGACTGGGGTGTCCTGGTATGGGAAGTGTACAAATGACTGAACTTTCACATTTCCTGGGAGAGCCCAGAATGCCTGACTCCTCTCAATTTTTAAAGTGAATTTGACTGCAATGTGTTTGAAATCAGAAACCATTAAGACATTGACTGCATCCACATCCTTTTTCAGGGGCTTGAGGCAGAAACTGAGAAATCAGTTGATGGTAAGTCCCTTTTTCCTGTTGAGAGGAACTAATGCCCCTACCGGTGCATGGTCCTGTGCTTGGAATCTGAAGCATTTCTGACTCAGCACTGGCTGCATTTAACAATGTAGACAGAAATGTTGTGGGTCTTGGGCCATGGCGTACTTCCAGTTTTGAAATCTCTCTTTAATGCTGAGAGTAGCTGTGCTACCACATAGTCCCTTTCCATGGCAAAGACATTTTGACTTCTAAAACTGGTTACCTTAGGTGTATATGGCCTCAAATACTTCCTTAAGGACAGGATCATTTGTCTGTCTAAATGCTGAACTTTCTTTGCAATAAGATACAAGACACAGAACCTGTCTGTAGAAAGAAATATGCTTAAACAGAGGCAGAACTGAACAAAATAAAATTAGCTTACTGTCATTACTCTTTTTTCAACATGTAACAATAGATGTGAATTACACTGAAATTTGTTTATTCAGAGAAGTGCATTGACATACTAAAATATAATTTTTTTTCTTTTTCCATTGATATAAAACAGTTTGTCTCTTGTAGCTTTGCCAATGTAAGTAGTGTATAAAAACAATATGATCCCACTGTTTATTTTAGAAACCATAGAATATGCATTTATAGTGGGGAAAGAGACAGCAGGAATACTGACTGTTGTTTCAGCCATGGTATTATACCATTTTCCATGTGATACAAGTATCTGGAGACAGTCAGATTCAGAAGCAAAGAAAAATATTGCAAATTGGACCCCTGCTAGGTTTGGGTGTGCTGACCTTCATTCGGAATGTTTTGGACTTACACAGAAATATGTGAATAACTGTGTTTCTTTTTGTTTCTTTACTGTTCCAAAATCTTTGGAAAGGGGAAATTATTTTAGGCTAAATTGAACAAGTTTTTTATTTAAGTACAAAAAGACTCATTTCGAATACATTTTTTCAACTAGTGATAGGACGAGGAGTAATGGTTTTAAACTAAAAGATGGCAGATTTAGGTTCAATATTCAGAAGAATTTATTTAGTGAGGGTGGTGAGGCACTGAAACAGGTTGCCCAGAGAAGCTGCGGATGCCCCATCCCTGGGAGCATTCAAGGCAAGGTTGGATGGGCTTTTGATCAACCTGGTCTAATGGCAGGTGTCCCTGCATGTATCAGGGTGTTGGAACAAGATGATCTTTAAGGTCCTTTCCAGCCCAAAGCATTCCATGAACTGACTGAAAATAAAACCTTCAATTTAGTTTTGAGGAAATTTAAAGTGTTTATAAAAGACTAAAACTGATGAAAAATCATTTACTTACTTACTTTTAGGTCTTATGACATTTTTAGTATAAAAACAAAAGCATCCATGTGAAATATGAGCTAGCCTTTAAAATTTCTTGTTGTGCAACTTGGACTGATTTTACTGAAAATATGTATACTTACTTGCAATACCACTGGTAAGGTAAAAAAGCATAAAGGTTATTCCAGCTTCCATCAAAATATGCAGGACAAGATTCCCCATTGCAGTTACCCATACTTTGCTCACAGCATTATTCAGTCTACCTTTCCTGTACTTTTTTCCCACATCTTTCTTTTTCAGACACCAGAAATATGTGTTTACAGGCAGCAGTAGTGTAAGAGGTAATAGTGACCATTTCACATGGAAAAGATTAATTATCTAAAATATAAAAAACCTATTATGTGCTGCAGCTTCTCTTGTTTAGAAACTTGTATGCAACAGTAAAATACATTTGTTTGTGCTTTTTAATTTTAAATTACTCCAAAATGTAATCTGAGGTTGGTTACGGGAAGTGAACTACAATTACTGCTCATTACAATATGACTCATTAGTTTCAGAAGGTTGAATTTTTAATATCAGAGTTCAGATACGGTTGCTTGACCAAGCTATTGACTGAAACTCTTAAAGTTCCATATATTGTACCTCTGAAGAGCATGAATGAAGGACCTCGTTCATGAAAGAAATTGGAGCCCCTTCTGCTCATTCCTCATGTTGCTTAAACAAAGGAAAAATGAGGCATGGATGGTAAAGATTTTGGGAGTGGGGAGCAGAAGGAAAGAGTTTGAAAGAAGAAGCATCTGTCTTCCTTCACCTCCCATTTCTCTGTTAGAAATGGAGAATGTTCAGCATTGAAAAACACACATTTACAAAAATTAAATTGTGGAATTTTTCATAGTGAAGGGAACATAAATACATGCAGCCACGTGCTTTCTTCTTCTAGAGTACTTTTAAAATTAAAACTCTATGACTCAACAAGTAAAAGGTAATGGTAAATTTAGCACATACATAATAAAATGTATTATGCAAGAAAACATAATCAGAAAAACAATCTACTTGAATTCACCCAAAATATTCAGATGAAAAACACTTTGCTACCCTGTAGTTTTGTCCAACTCATTCCTTTTTCTGTATCTTTCTGCTGGCTCTCCTTTTGGTATAGCTGTTTGTCTTCATTTCCAAGGCATTTTGGGTTTCTGCCAGTTTAACTACCTCTTATTCACTAGTGAAATATGACTTTTGCTTTTCTATGGCTACAGTGTCAACTTCTGCATCTTTCATATTAAAGGTTCAATAAGTATCCGTGTTTCTTTCCACACTGTGAAATTTGGGGAGTTCTTCATAAACATGTCCACTGTTTGTCATCATACTTTCCTTTTTCATAATGCTCATTGAAAAGAAACAAATAATCAAAACAAGCAAAGAAAACCAAAAAATAACAACAACAAAAAACAAAAATGTTGAACAAACCAACTTGTCAGCTGCTAGTCTGCTGGTGTCCTGACCTCTCTATTTCTCATTATTTACTGGAGTTATCTCTTGGCTCCTCAGTTTCCATCTCTTGGTTATTGTCTCTCTTGTTTATTTAGAAAGAAAGTTCTTTGATCATCTTTTTTTCCCGGTATGTTTGTATATTGTTCCATTTCAGTAGAGCTGCTCTTAGAACTAAAATTCTGAAATCCATGCAGTAGCTTCTGTAAAATTATTACCTTTGCAGTTTGTTATCTAAAATAATCTCTTAACTTTTGTAGTCAGGGTGCTCATGCTAGTGTTTCTTCAATTTTAAGAAATGACCACTGATGATTACAGCTCTCACTACCTGATAGCTAAAGAGCTTGTGCATATGCCATTAGGGTTCATCATAAGCACATAATGGCAAGTGACCTTGGGTTGCAAGGAAAACTAAAAGAGAAGGTAGGATCATCTAATGAGGTATATTCTAGTGTGATTGCTACTATTCATGCATCTGTTTGTTACCAGATTCAATTTTGTTCTTGCATCTGATTTAGCTGGGTGCTTGAGGATTCTGTGTCCTTTTAGTGAAAAAAAAAAAAAAAAAAGGGTCCATTACTCTGTGTCTGTTAATTCTCTGAGGATTGTTTCCATAAATTTCTTTGGGAGTTGTGTCTGGTAGGCCATTCTTCAAATTTCTCTGATGCTAGGGGTCAAAGGTATACCTCTCGATTCTTCATGGAATGGATCCATATATAGGATACTCTGTCATGTTTCACATAGCGAATATAGCATGTGGATGTAAAGGTACTTGTTCTTGCTTTGACGTAGTGCTACTTGTACAAATGTAGTTTCATTTGTGTAAAAGAAGGTGCCATGCATGATTCTATAGGATTTTCATTCTTTGGTATGCATCCTATACTGCTCAGGGCTCTGGAGGTCTTATGTTCTTTTGGCAGAATAAAGAGGATGGAAGCAAACTTTTTCAACTTGGTATCTTTTCTGCTGGACTACCAAGGGTTGGTCAAGGGAATATACAAAAGGAACGTGGTTTTTTATACTTCCCTCTGATTTCTCAAGGCTGTGGAAATAATTTGAAGAGCTGATTCCTAGTTTATTTTAGGGCTTAATCCAATTTTCCATTGGAATTAATGGAGAACATGCCTTTGTTTTCAGTGGGAATTGGATAGCATTCATAAGAAATAGGATACCTCAGAACTGCAAGATCTATCTCCCTTTGCTGAGTATTATTTGGTGTTCACCCCAAAGGCTACTTCACTAGCTTGAAAAACTCATCAGCTTTTAATTCACGAAAAGAAAATAGGCTTATTGCTTCTCCCTGTCTTATGAGTTCTTCTCTCTAAACCTTCTTCCCCTTTTTTCTTCCCACCTTCATCCCTGCCTTTTTTTTTTCCTTCTTCACAGAAGGTTATAAACTAGTCTAGTGCATGGACATAGTCATTCAGGGCTTGTTCCAGTGATAGCAATGAAAGTATTATTCTGTCTATGCAATGTTTTTCATCTTGTCTTACATTACCAAGGATTTGGTTCAGTTTAGGTTTTGACGTCCTAGTGTTAATGAGCTCATTACAGTGATATCTGAGCAAAAATGTTGCAGGTAATGGGGTTCTGCTTCAGTTCCTTAGAAAGATTATTTCACCATGAATAGACCTCATTGTCAGGACATTTATTGTTTATTTGGCCTGATTGTAGTCTGCTCCCTCTCTATTTCACACCTTTTCTCCTAGCTGTGCTTTTCAAAATGGTTCATTTCCCTACCCTCACTTATTTTCTTCCTCTTTTCTGTCACACTTTGCTAACTTCTTATGACATTTCCTGTGTTGCTGAGGAGGTAAATCTCTGTATTCTGAATATTCTGTGGTCATTCCAATTGAATTGGTTATTTGTCTCAGGATGGTTTGCCAACTTTTCTTGTCTTTAACACTAGGAGAAAGCCACAACCATTGTTTGTTCTTTTGTGATGACTATTTCTGGAATAAAACTTTTTATATTATACATAATGTGTCTATTATGTGTGTTCACTCCTTTCTCTTCCAGGAGGAGATTGATATCTGTAAATGTTTAAATAGAGTTCACAGAGAACTAAGTCAGGTTGGGACCCCTGTGGTAGAGAGGCATTTTAGAGGTATTCTTATGGCACTGATAGTGTGACAGTATCTCGTTAACTGAAGGTTTGAGTCAGTGCCTTTAGTGAACCATCAATACAGAAATTCTCACGAAGCACTCAACTGCAACCCCTACTGAAAAAAGGGGAGTCATCACCTTAAAGTTGTATTGGAGGGGAAAAAGTCTGAGGAATTAAGATCCTTATCTTTTGTGAGCTGGCTGAATTATCTGTAGTTTACCTTGACTTGGGAGTCCTCCTAGCTGAAGGGAATTATGTGGGAACATCCTTGAGAAAATGACAGGTTAAGGTACAATATTTCACTTCTCTCTGTCTCCAGATTTTTTAATTGATTTCCATCATCTGCATCTCAGTGGAAGTGGTTGTTTCATTTTAGAGTTTGTTGCCTATTGAAAAGTGGTTTCAAGGGGTTGGAAAATGCCAGCTATTCCTTTCCTATTGTGATGGGGATCTTGAAACAGTGGAATGGGTTTGTTTTCATGGTGTCCCCACCTGCAATGCCTATGAACAGGGCTCATGCACTCTGAGCTGCAAGACCCAATTTTGAATCTTACAAGGGAGAAGATAGGGAAAGGAACCTGCAGGTGGGTGAAGTCCTAGCCAGGGCATGGGTGTCAAGCAGGATGATAAGGGGAATATATTTTAAATGTGGGACTCCTCTCAGCCCACTCCTATCCAGTACATATCAAACCTCTCCACTGGGGTGGACACGGTAAGATATCCTGAACGTGACAAGGGAACCTCTCTTTGGGAGTATAAGCTACAATTTTGCTAAATCTGGGAACTCATCTGTGATGTGTAACTCCAGAAATCATTCTGAAAACATCATTTGTCTGAAAAATTTGTTTGAGATTTTCCCTCTTTGGTCCCTTTTTCTTCTAATCTTGGGTTTCAACAAAAGAAAGGAGAGGAGTCCCCTGAGTATTGGAACCTCAAACTCTGCTACTAAGACCGCATGCCTCTTCATGGCTTTCTAGAAGAGAGGTCTTGTGCTGATGAGGACACACAGGAGATTACTCAGACCAGATGTGTTGCTTAATTACAGTGATGAGGCCAGCAGATTGTGAGGGAGACTAGGTGAGGGCTAGAAAAATTGCTTGTCTGTATTGGTTCTGCAAGAGAGCTTGCTAGATGCAAAGGCAGTGTGTTATTTCCAATGTATGGGTGGCCAGATATATGAATTGGAGTTGTTCTGGATCATTAGTGGAGGCTTAACTGGGATACATCTTGACTTTTGTGATTTGCATTTTAAGAAACTTACCTGGTTGGCCTTTATTGAAGACTTATTTTCTTTCCTTAGTGTTGAAGAAGATGAAGGAAGGAGAGAGATAATAGGACTGAGATTAAGAACTGTAGTTATTTTCAATTTATTTGTTAATTAAAGATGGATTATAGCACAGTAGCATAACACAGGTTAATTTATATAGTGTTACAAAATGACACACTATTGCACATAAACTGCTTTACATCCCCAACTGTCACACATAACAATATGAATGGCCAGCAAAACACATTGATGGGCATACAGAACAGGAAAAGAAAAAGAAGCCACATCACTCTATTCATATTTTACACTGAATTCTCCCAGTGACTGAAAACATAAGTCATGATTCTCCTTCATTTGTAGCTATGAGCTGTCTGTCCATGCTTATGTGCTGAAAGTCATTGATGCACTATTGAAAGAGCACTGCAGTGCTCATTTAATCAGAGTTGGCAGTGCATTTTACATAGAGCAGATCAAATCTGACTGATTTATCACAGTCTTTGAGGTAAATTTTCCTGTCTGTGCAAGCATATTGCCCATTAATGAGAATGGGACTTAGACCTGTCAGGAAAGAGCGTTCTGTTCTCCGCTTTCTGTAATGCTTCTCCAGATGTGGTTCCACCTAAAAAGTCAGGCTGTAGGTAGGGATTTTGGTTTGGAAGATTAAACTGGTGTAGACCTCTACAGAAATAATCAGTGCAAATGAATCCCTATGCATAATGTTAAGCGGAACTCTTATGCATGAATTTCAATGTGAGTTTATAAATAATTGATACAAGTGTTTCTTTCCTGTGCCATTTCTTTTATAAAAACTTCCATATATTTTAAAATATATGAGAAAGAACATCAAAGTTATTTTTCACCATTTAGCTTTCATAAAAATGCGCAAGCTTCTCTGAGCCACAATAACACTAAGTACTCTGTCATTTGTCATCACTTTACCACTATGTACAACATGGTCACTGCATTGCCTAAAATGTAAGATACAGTTATGACTAAAACCTGAAAAATGCTGGATGCCCAGCGTGTAGTTTCCTGGAAAAATTAAAAGTGAATGGTGGCAGTGTGCTTATGTATTCATGAATAATAGTCCATTTGGTCCTCTCATGATCTTTTTTTTTCAGTTTAGTCTAAAGTGTAAAGCCCTGTTAGGGATGTTTTTTTATTGTGTATTCAATTGTATACATCACCCAAGCAATGTTTAGGATGTGTCTGAATACCCTAAGCCAAGGATGAAGAAGAGTATGTGTCTGGCTTCATTTGAACATAAGTAGGGATAAGGTTTCTGAATTCAATATAAAATTTTTAAACCTCCTCTATCACAGATTTCTTAATCAGTGCTATCTGCATTGTATTGAAGTATTTAAAATACATCAGGAGAAGCTTTGGGTTCTCTTTGGGGCTTTGTTATTGGTCTGCCAACACCTTTAGATCAGTAGGTTGTGCCTCAGTTTATCTATCTATGAAACTAAAGTAATGTCTGTTACTAGCTTCATTAAAGGTGCTGTGATCAAATCTTTAAAAGAAAACAGTATATGAGAAAGAGTTGTGTGGTAAAGCTGTTAATAATTTATTTTCCCAGCTTTATTTTAGTGTAGAGTATGTCTAAAGTTAGGATGGATTTCCTTTTGAAAGACATTTGCATGAATCCCTTATTGCTTCCAGAACTCCCCATAAACTAAATATTAGTATCAGACTTTGCATGGGTGATTTGGAGGGAAAACGTTGAAGCTGTAAGTATTGTGGAGTTAGTGAAATACTGCTCTTAATCCAGGTCAGTACTGAATGCATGCTTTAAAAGGCTAATGGTTAGTCTTTAGCAGAAAAGACTAATGAAAGCCAAAGCATCATTAACGGTTATGTAAAAGCCAAGCTGTTACTCTTGGTATTCTCTTGCGTTCTCTCCTGGGAGACTAAATTACACCACTGTATACTTTCTATATAAATTAATCAGCTAAAACATAGATCTTCACTTTCTGTTCAGAATGCCAGTGAACTTAGATGTATACATAGTCTATAAAATACTTTAGAAATATTCTGGATGAAAGGTGTCAGAAAACTGCAAGATGATATGATTTACATATACAATATTTCATTACTTCATTTGTTTTAATTACTTAACCATAACTTAAACTGCTGTTGTTATCCAAATTCAGAGTGTCCCAGGAGCTGAGAATTATAAGAAATATTTACTATCATTAGGCAGTAAAGTGATCAGAATTAGGGGTCTGAGTTCGCAGGCTGTTTCAACCACTTTTAGCCAAAGTACACATGTACTTTCTTGAAGAGGTGTATGCTTGTCTGGTGGAACATCCTGTCCTTAGACACAATTGCTTTTAGTGTGTTGAGCAGGGATGTACATAGGTATGTAATTGTGACATATAGCTTGTGTTTATAGCTTTGGGGAGAAACTTGCATTATCTGCCAAACTGTTTTGTAGACCTTTAGTGTCAAAAGCTGAGTAATGTTGCCTTAAAAAGTTCACCAGTGAAATACCTCTGGCTGTAGGAAGCCCAGGTAAAAACACGTGCAGTAAATATTACTTTTTTTTTTTTTTTTTCCCCAGTTTATGAAAAGACAAGGTGTAGTTCCCTCAGCAAAATCTGTGGATATTCTAAAGTGTGTTCACTATTTTTTTTCATAGAAAAAGTTCTTTTAAGTGCTTCTGGACTTGCTTGTCAGTAACATTCACCAAGCTGCACTAATTTTGAAAAATTCAGAATAGAGTTTTGCCACTTTAGAGATAATCCATGAAAGCTCTCTTCCTGCAGACTGCAATAAATCATCCCCTCCACTAAAAGCCTGGATGTCATTTGAAATTTATTGCATGGAGCTGGTAGTGGACTTAAAAGCCATTTCACATGTCTTATTACTCCAGTCATCTAATTTATGGGTTTCAGCCACAATTGTAGTTGGAAAAGTATTTTCCTTCAACTGATTAATATGATTTCTGCTTTTGCATTCATTTCCCTTTTTATATTTTTCTATAATCATTGCAAGAGACTTTGGCATCCAGGTTTTAGACACAAAACTGAAAGAAAGGTGCCAAAAGAGACAGATGCAGATTGACTGAGCTTTACTGGCTCTTAGCAGCACTTGTCAAAAAGTATCTTAGTTATTGTTAGTTGAGCAATCTTGCCCTAGGAGAGAAAAAGCTGTCAGGAGCTTCCTTGTTTAACATGAGAATCTGTTGCTCTGTGGAGGCAGTATGAAAGCAACCTATTAAACGCACATGAGGTAAGCATAAGTAACACACTTAACACCAAGAATGATAAGATATTGGAGCTTTTTTCTTTTCACTTGTTAGCGTGAAAACTAGTATGAATTTACTGCCATAGGTAAGGAGTGCCTTTTGATTCTCTTCAGGCTGATCACTGTAAGGAAAGACAGCATGAAGGATGTGTAAAACAAATAAAAAGAAGTACAGATGTTAACCTCAAGATGGACAACGTTATTCATTTCAGGAGTTTAGTCTTACACTAAATTCCACTGATGTGCATTGTAGGTGAATTAGTAGTTCTGCAACACAAATTATGGGGGAAATGTGCCATGCATGTATGCCTGCATAAATAATTTATGATGCATGTTATGAAAGTATCAAAAATTCTACTGGCACCTTCCAGAAGAAGAAATACTGCATAATCCTTGCCCTGAATATCTTATGCTAATCTTAAATGTGGCCCAGCCTAAATTTGTACTAGTATGTGCATGGTGGTGCATAGCTGGTAAAAGGAACAGCATCAGTAATACCATGTAGTTACTTCTGTAGTATTAGAACATGGTGCGAGGAGTTAATTTCTCCCTGTATTTACCTCATATGTAAGTCAGTGCAACAGTGACAGATCAGGCACAGACCCATGCAGATCTGCTGAAGGATAGTCGTTGAGGCACTGGCTGAAGTTAGTTTGCAGCATGGATATGACTGTCTCCCTACCTGACTATGGCCTGAATGCCCAAAGATAGGTAGCTGAGGCCAGAGCCAAGCTGTGTGTGATGCTACATTGTCAGCTGGACAGAACTATGATTACTGGCCAGAGTGGTGACTTTGCCCCTGGAGTGAATGCTGACATGCTACAAAAAGAGGTCTGAAAGCCATGTATGGTATACTACACGCCTATATAAATACAGAGCTAATAAGGAGGAGGGAGTCATATAGCTCTGCCTCCCAAATTCCTATTGACTGTGTTTCCTGAGAATTGGAAAAGATTAAAAACAAAAGCAGTGTAAAGAAAATCCTACTGTGGTTTCTACAATGCACATTTTCTGCTAATAACACCTGGGAGGCAGCACGAAATAACAGCTGAGGTGCTTAAGGGCAGCTCTAGTGCCATCTACCTCCTGTGCACATCTGTGGATGTGGGCATGCATCCAAAAAGAGGCTGAGGAGAAAATCAGGCAAGGATGAGACCATTGCGACCAAAGGAGCAGGCAGTCCTTCACTGCTGAATCTGTGGATTTTTGGGTGTGATCTGGGCACTCCAAGGGTCAGGGCAAATGCCAAGTGTTTGAGTAAGAAGCTGAAATTTCTGCTTGTGCTACCAGGAGGAAATACTGTACCTGGGATACCTCTTGTTCCCTGTGAAACACGCAACCACTGGTAGACAGACTCCACAAGCCTCAGTACAGTAGAAATGCTGCCTTCCATATGCCCCCATCTCTGCTGGGTGATGATTTGTGTGGAGCCTCAGCACCCATGTTCAGTACAAATGGATCTGGCAAGTCTAAATGGCAGTTTTGTAGGGAATTTGCTCTCCACTACCACTGCTGAATAGGAAGCTGATGCTGTAATAGAGAATACAATGCTGGAAGTCCCAAGATGATGAAAGATTAATGAATAAGGGTTAGGCTTGCAACAGCTGTTTCTTTCTTTCTTTCCAGCACATAGACAGTAATGTTATGCAAAGATAAACATATTAGGCAAATATTAACTTTTTTTTTTTTTTTATACACAGCAAAAGGCAGCATGTGACAGGTTCCTATATCTAAAACAGAACAACACAGGTTGCCAGTTTCAAACGGCTCTCAACTGAGCTGATACTGAAATTTCAAGAGAAGATTGTTTTGTGTAGGGCCATCAGTTTGCATTAGGGTTTAATAATGAAACAAAGACTTGTTTTCCATGCAGAAAAGTTTATCTAGAAACCAAATCTTGAGCAATTAATGCAGCTACTGCAGTCGTAAGAGCTGAGGTGATTTACCCAATTTGAGGCTTGCAAAGTAAGCACTGCATATTTTCTGTTGTTAATTTTTCACAGTTTATACTTCAGCATAATGATCTGTCTGTAGTTGGACAGTATTTTCAGGAATGTTCAATCTGAAAATTAATTTGCTTCATCTGTAGTGACGTCTTCTTTGTGTTTGCTTCCTGTGAATGTTCCTGCTGTCAAGTTTTGCTGGCACAAATATGTAAAGACACCGTTTTTCAAACTACATGCACAATTGTTTGTGCTGGAAGTGCATGCGTGCTCTTTCATTTGGGAAACAGAAAAAAATGTGTAAATGCTCTCAGTTAACCAACAGAGCTTGAAAAGAAAATATTGAACTGTCTGTGCTTGCAGAGAGTTGAAATAGAGATTTGCCCTCAACTCAATTGGACATTTTCAAGTGAATTTTAATCTGCTAGGGGCGGGGTGGGGGGGGGGGGGGTGGGGGGCGGGGAGGAATAAAAATCTAATAAATTCCATATAGTGAATTATTTGTTTAACTGCTTAATAGTAATTTAACCTATTACTTGTTAGTTATTTGCTATTTCTGTTCAGCTTTTGTTTTTCAAAGCAACATGGTCTTTTTATGAAATCAATGGTTTTCATTATCTGGTCCCTTTTTCATGTTTTACTGTTAGATGGCAGGTATCAAAGACAAATCTATAATCACTGTGTTATTTCTTTACCTTGCCATACTGAAGGAGTCTTCCGTACATTACTTTCTATGAGGCAGAGACAAAAAAGACCAATTGGGAAGTGAGGCCCCAGAGCAGTGCAGCTCAGCAGACAGCAGATTGCTAATGGCACCTGTATTTCAGTTTACAGTACTGAGTGCTAACAACAGCACACACACAGTGCTCTCTGCTTGATTTCCACCCCCCCCCCCTTCCCATTCTTTCCCCCACTCCCACATGCTTAATTAGAAAATCTGATGTAGCCAGAGACTTTATCTGCCATACCATTTGTGTTAGCAAGGAATGCATTCTTTGATGTTGCTGATAAGGTTTTCTGTGTTGTGGGTAGTTAATTGGTAGTGGAAAGGAAATGTCTGGACTAGTGCAAAAGGAAGCTTCCTAACTGTCTCTCATGCAGCTGGTCTCACTGGTTGATGAGCCAAGGTGTGGTATTGATGTAGCAGTGACAAGGAGGTCCTGCCAATATTGCCCACCCCCCAGCAGAACTGTGCAGAGCACCTGCACCTTTGGAACCAGTTCTGAATTCTTCTTGTCTTTCATCTTTGTAAGAGAACAAAAATAGGAATAAAATACAGTGCTTCCCAAAACCTGGAGGGCCAGATTTCCTGCTGGTATAAATCAACATGTGCATGTACACTGTAATCTCTCCTCAGGTCATGCTAGTCCATCAGCTTTCAGAGTGCAGGGAAATGTGAATGGAGAAGCTTTGTAAGACAGTGAAACTAGCTGGTAGGTTAGATCCTTGCAAAACTGAAATTAAGAATCTCAGTTTTATTTATTTATTTATTTATTTTTACTTCAGCTTTCAACCTTTGTACCTTATCTTGTTTTTGCTGAATAGAATAGTTTTTTACTAAATTTTTGCTCCCCATTTACAGTCTTAAAAACTAGAGTAAAATCTTTATTCTTTTATTTAAACTAGACAGAATAAGGATCATGATCTTTGTTTGGAGGGCGGGACATATTTTGAGATTTTGTTTGTAGTTTGTTTAGTGGTATTAGATCACCTGGCTTTTTCTTTTGTTTCTGTCTTTTTAAAATTCTTGCTAACAAGACCACTGTCTCCAGCCAGTAATAGATTACTGTCACTGCAAAAGGTCCTTTTGTTTCTAATGACCTTTAAAACATTAGTCCTGGTTCTTTGGACCTGTTGGCTATTGGTATGTTATGTCATTTGCTTCCCTTCTCTTTTTTCTGCAAGGTCTACTTTGTTTTATACTCATCACTTTCACCTTTCTCATTCTTCCATTTGTTATATACATTTGAAAAATCACAGCCGCTTTCACTTCCATTTTAAGCTCTGATGCATTTTTGTAACCAGTGTGATTCTTTTTCTGAATCATTACGCTGTGGCTTTCTGGGTGCCTAATAGGATATTCTTAAACTCTTGGCAATAATTGTAATCTTTCCATACTACATATTTTTTTTTCTCATAGCTGAATATGTCTGCTACTTGTTTCCACCTTATAGAAAATGGACATTGAAAAGCATCAAGTAGAAAGGTAAATGGTTAAATGGTTAGAACTTTATGCAGTGTGAAAGTAAACGTGTAATGGAGGCACACCTACTTGTACCAAAGCAACACCAGTTTTCGTGAATCTATTCCTCCACATCTGCCAAAGTGTTATGTAGTATATGTTTAAGGTCCCCAGTGAGACCCAGACACCCACCCTCCACACACACACACACTTATTCTATCTCAGTTATTATGATTATCATTGATTTTTTTCCTTCCCAACCTCTCCAACATGGAATTGACAAAATCAGCTAATATTTAATGCTTATCTCGCTGGGAGTTCTGCAGTCACTTTGGTTAGTTGAAGGCCACTGGCAGGCCAAGTACTGACCCTCCTTGCTGCTCACTGTGTGTCGGTGGTACATATGGTACACAGAGTGCCTCTTTCTCGGCTACTTCAGTGCAGTGAATGGAGAGGAATCACACGAGAGTCCAGGTATTTAAAAGAGATTCAGAACAGATTTCCTATGTTAAACAATTAGCTGGGTACTGAGATATTAACCAGATGTTCTACCCCTTGGGCCAATTTTTGTAGTCTGGTTCAAAAACGTGTGGTAAGAGAGGAGATTCAACACATATTCCTTCCTCATACAATAGCAAGTGAAAATCCTGATACTGAGAATGCCAATGGAGAGAGCCAGATGCTTAGCTATTCCTGGTCATGTGCCTTTCACAGTATTATGCTGCCCTTCTTGCCTTGTTCCCATCCGTATCTGTGCTGCTATGTACTATGTTGAAGAGATGCTGAAACACCTAGAAAGCATGGGAGCACAACAGAAGAGAAAAAAATGGTATTGTCCAAACTACCAGATTTGGAATCAAGGTTGAAGAGGATTTAACTTCAGTGTTGTCTTGGAGGTTATAGCATCTGGGTGAAGCGCATGATTTCGCTTCCCACTGGCAGTAAGGCCGCTTGAGAGGTCACCAAACTCCCAGGCTTTGCCAAAGTATGATAGAACATGCAAAAAAAAGGTTCGTCTCAATTTATCTGAGAAGAGAGTCTGAGGAAGAGCTTCACAGGGAAGGTCTTGTAAAGGAAAAAGTAGAAGATAACATAGGAACTATCTTATTCTTTCCAAGTCATTTCGCTGCTCTCTAGCTCAGTAGGACCTGGTGGAAGGGTGCTCCAGTACTGATGAGCATGAATGTCCAATGAACTGCATCTGGATCCATTTTCACTCCAGTTTGCTGTGAAACAGGAGACTAGGCAGCTGTTTGTAAGCTGTGAGGGAAATGTGTTACAGCCTAACTTGCAATCAAACCCGAACTTTCCCATCATGAGAAAGTCTGGGGTCAGTGCCTGCACACACAGTATATCAGGCCACACAACTTGCAGGGGAGCTAGTTACTGTCCATTCCTGGTTGCATTTCTGTGTGGGATGATGAATTTTAGTACTTTATGCAATGCACAACTTAGCAATTTGAAATACTTTGCATATTGTAGTTGCACACATATACCACAGATTGGTAGCTCCTGTCACTATTTGAAAAATCCTAACTCTTACAGGTTTTACAGTCACTCGTGAGGATATTCAGAAGCCTGAGTGGCATTGCAAGCCCGGACTGTGTATCAGGAGGATTTTTGTATTTTATATGTTTTCTTTCCTGCTGCTACTGACTCATCCATTCTTTTTGCTGTTTGTTTATGCTCATTTATATGCACTTACTCAGCTGACTGGTTAAGTTCCACCACCCACTTACAACTGCAATGAATAATGTTTTAGGCCCAGTGTCTTACAAGTGCAGGCCCCTCACACATCAATGTCATTACTGGAATTGCTTTTGCTGATAGCAGCCGCGTGGCAGGTGTACAGAGAGCAGCCTGCAGAACGAACAACATGAAGAGCGTCATTCATCAGGTTTGCTCACAAAAAGCCTTTTTGTCTGTAAGCAAGAAAATGTTGTGGTCCCCTTCCTTCCCTATGCCCCCCCTCATCCTCCTTCCACTGCCCACGATAGCACCATATTTTTCTGACTATCTTGGTTTTCAGATAATGGTTTCAAGTCAGGACTCCAGATGGGACTAGGAGTCTTGCCAGTGCACTAAGCCTTTAAAGAAGGGTCAGGGGAGCCTCTCGTGCTTTTGGAGGAAGATTCATTAGTGTCACCATGCACTGGTGCCCACACCACTCTGATTCACCTTTAGTCAAAGATGTACTTGTCTGCATACTTGATGCGGTTGCTTGACATAAGCCCTTGCTTAAATCTAAGCACATGCTTAAGTTTTGCCTGATCTGGAGCAAGCTCAGAAAAGGCCCTCACAGGAACAATCAGCAACAGGTTCATAGACCCATTCCTGCATAGCTACTCACTGAAGGATGCAGTCTACTACTTAAAAGTACAGGGTAGCAGTAGCTTTGCTTTGCAGGAGAGACTCAGAAAAGGTACAATTTCTTCTCAAGTGTATCATTTGTTTTTCTCTGAGGAAGGAGCCTGTACCACATGTGCTATTGTACCCAGAGACTTAACTGGGATGCAACTGCTTGGACCCACTCTGCACTTGCTTTTTCTATATGGCTTTAAGTTTCTTCTTAGTATTTATGATTTATTTGGATTTTTGTTTTATTTTATTTTAACAAAATGCCTCATCCTGCCTGGAATGATCACCACAATGATTCCAGTGAGCTTTTGCGACCTTAAAAAGGGTAACTGAATATTGGCATTAGATTTAGAGGAGATGTGTGTGTGTGTTGGGGGGGAGGCTGATTAACCTTAAGGTTGATTCTTAATTTTATCTGAAAGACAAAAAAGACTTTAAAGTGTTGGCATATGAAAAAATGCCCTCTTCTTGTTCTAGGTTGCATTGTCTCATTAAAAATGCCCCCTTTCCTGTAATCACTATTTCACAGTTCAGCCATCTCCAGATACTGTGAAACAGCTGTGCAAAGGTCAAGTACAAGAGGGCAATGGGAAAAGAAAATGACACCACAGCTCCCAGGGTTTCCAACCACCCTGTTAACAAATTTACTGACACAGGGCATAATTTTTACTGACGCTGCCCATTTTTTACTGACACTGACTCTTAAGACTCCATAGGGAGCAGATGCTGACATCTCCCTTGACTTTGAAAAGCTCATTGCTGAAACAAAATGGTTTTATGCAAAGATTTACATACAGTGTCTAAACATTAAGCAGGGGATCAATAGTTCTTCAAGTCTGAGTAATGATCCCACATGGCAAAGCTACATTTTAATTAATAAGAATGCATCCATACTTCATCTTTTTACTTTTTTTTTTTTTTTCTTCCCTATCCTGGAGGGAGCCAGTGCATCCTGAGAGTTTGCTCAAGCACATCCCTGTTTCTTATCATCACATACTAGCCTGAGTCTCCTTGGGCTCTGATTCTGCTTTGAGACTTGTACAGACAGATCTGGCACCTTTATGACTTTTCTAGTGAGGCCAGCACAGCTTGGTGCAGGTATCCGTATATCCTTGCAGATAACACTGTAAGATCAAGCCCTTGGTTAAGAGATAAGGGTGGCTGGTAGATCTCAAAGAGCTTGTCACCTCCTGGATAGATTTCATTTGAAACAGACTTAGTTTGGAAATAACAGTTGTCTGTTTTAGCACCATGCTTATCTTTTGTTTCCTTAGTCTCTCCAGTTGTTTGCTGTTAACCTTTCAGTCCTACATAAGCCTGGTTTTGTGTAGTTCATCTTTTAAACCTGACCACTAAGCTGTGCTCTGTGTGATGTTATTACAATTTTTCCCCTTTGCTGCTTGTGTTTCCTCTCAATTGTTGACTATGACTGGAAAATAGGCGTACAAAGCATTTTGCATTCTCTGAATGTACCACACAGTAATTCTGCTGTCTGAAAACTCTGTAATGTCAATAATTGATGCACTTGAGAAGTGGTAATTAAATTAGTTAATTATGCTGGTAAAATTACATGCAATTATGTGACTGCAGGGTATGTTTAGTAAATTAGGCTTTCCCATACTCACTACATATTGTGGTGCCAATTTTGTTCCTTGATGATTAGGTAGCTTTTGATACTTCTTAATTGATTTAATACCTGGATCTTCATTAGCCCTCGATTGCTATGCAATGTATGTCTGACATTTTTCTCTCTGATATTTCAGAGTATCGTTCATCAAAAAAAATCAATCTATACATATATACATATTCCTGTCAGATGTTAAAGCATCAAGACTTCAGGGAAAATGTTCTCTTCCACAAGTGTCTTGCAGTGACTTGCCTACTACTGTGAGATGCCAATCAACTAACTGTCCCTGGGAACCCTCTGATGTAGAATGACTGATTTCATTTATTTTTCTCTTGAAAGATCCAAATAAATAAGTGTTTCAAGGAAGATTGGCACGGTGACAACTGTTTTAATGACACCTGTTATCTTTGCAGAGAGCAGCGAAAGGTTATTAAAAGGTAACATTAATTCCAATAAAAATTTCTTGGGGATCAGATCTGATTCTGTCTGGTGCATGGGTGGGGTTTGCTGTTCTTCATTCACACTTGCTGAATATCGTACGTGTCAGAATCACCTCCCAACAGATGGTTACCTTCATGCTGGCTGTGTTTACTATCACAAACCTTTACCAGCTCTGCTTGTCTCCAGACCTCATGTTCCCCTCCATCAGCACATACTCGGCTGTTAAAAAAAATTATGTTTCCACATGTGACTATTGGGCTTACTCTGTTTGGGATGTTAGTGAGAAACTACCAAAAGCTAAAAGCCAGATCAGGTGGTTTGATCTACAGTCTTTTATTTCTGTTCATGGGGTACAATCTCTGTGGGAGAAAGGAAAAGGCAGGGTGGAGCAATTGCTTGTTCTTTGACTCTGAAGTCATGAAGTATATAACATCATCTCTGCATGAGCCCGGTTCAGCAATGGGTCAGTATTAAAAGCAGTGGTATCTGAATGACTGAGCAGTCAAGCAACTGAACTGAACCTGAAATAAAAAGGTCCCACTAGTAGGATGACTTAGTACTAGAAAATGATGGATGATTTTATGGCCCATGCTAATGACATACTAGTAGTGAACTAAGCATACACTACTTGAAATAACACCTAAGGAAAGACTTTTGGAGGCATGATGGAAGTCTTGACTAATACCCATATACAGTGGCTCTTCAGACTTGTTGGTCTCAAGGACTGAGGCTGTGTAGTTGGTAAGTACAAGGAAGCTTCCAAAAACAGAGTTTGCATTTCTCCAGACTTCTCCTAGGTAAGTGTTTATAAAAAAGTTCCTGTCTTTATGAATACAAAAATGTCACAGATTTTTGAGCTGGTTTTGTAATTTTCAAGCTCATGGTAAAACTCAAGTTGACTGAGTACTAGTGGATGTGAAGGGTTTCCTGTACACATGCTCTAGCAGGAAGAACTGTAGTTCTGTTTAAGAGGCTAAATACCTATTTAAATAGGTATTTTGAAAAACTATAGTTTTGTTCTATGAGAAAAGCTGTTCTTTAAATATGAAGGAGTAAATCCAGTTAGAAAGAAAACAGTGAAAAGAAAAACTCTGCATAGAAATGTGCAGACTTAGATGGGAAACTGGTCACCTAAAAATAATAGGAAGAGAGAGAATCTCCTGCAGACATGAAATGGTCTTACCAGTAAGTTTTTTAAAATACCACCTTCTTTGCCTGGCAGTCTCTGATATTCATTAGCTTTGTTCAGATTTCCATGTTTGGGAAGGTGCTTGAATGTTGAAAATGAAGGGGAGATCAAACCTGAAGTAACTGTAGAAAAGCTGAGACTGTGCAAATGTTTCTTGCTCTTTTTTTTCTTCAGTGGAGATGATTTCTACCTGGCACTTGCAGTCTTCTGAAAGCACTGCATTCAAAACAACCTATCTTTATTTGGCACATTTGTGCTAGCGAAGCTGGCATGCTACCTTGTTAGCTGGCGTAGTGCCATCCCAACAGATGGACAGGAGTATAGACAGCCAGGAGACCATGTACAAGCATCAGTATGTGTGTTGAGGGCAAGATCCCTAGCCAGGAGTGTTGAAATGATAGTTTGTCCTGTGCTTCTGTGCTTGTGGATAAGATGGTGTACTGGTCCTGAGTGAAATTAACTGCACTGGCATAAGCTATTCCTTCACCTCCAAGGCAGGGCCTGCTCTGGCCACACATATTTTGGGTTACAATTCCACCAGGTATTCCTGTGGGAACTCCAGGGATTTCTGAAAAGACACTAGCAAATAGTTTAAAAGGTGGTGGAACAACTTTTAAAGTCTTGCATGCAAGGTCATAAGTCACAGTCGTAACAGTCTCAGAGAACAAACAGAGCTATACCAATGGTGGCAAAATCTGAGGTATAGGTGGTTGAGGTCAGTTCCACACAAATCATTGCGACGAGATTTCTGCTCAGCTTGGAAAGAAGGCACAGCTTGCCTGCTGAGCTTGCCTGCCACAGAAATTCATTGTTTGACTAATCTGGACTTCTTGCACACTGTTTGTCTTTACCCAAAGAGGCAGCACTTTCCCTGTGGGACACAAAGACACATCTGCTAACATTAGGTGCTTCTGTAAATTCAAGTAACTACTTTACTGCACTTACAAAATCAAAGACTAAGAGTAAGAAATAATTCTGTAAAGTGTAATCTAAAGGGCTGAAGGAAAGCCATCCCTCCATTAGAAAATGCCACTTTTTGAATTCTGGTCATCTTTAAATTTGGGGTTCAGGTAGTGGTTGTTTGGTTTGAGAATGCCTACTTTTGCTTTAGTTCAAATTTTCTTCAGTGTGATATAGGGTAAACTGAAAAAACTCTGCTCATAACTGAAATAAGCACTTGTTTGTAAATATCTTGCTGACTAAATTGGTTTAATTTTACTAGGGTTAAACTGTAATCAAACTCTAAATATAGACTCTTTCCAGACTCCTGCTTGAATTTACTTCAGTGAAAGGACTGGCAACCATTTCAAAAGAGTTGAATGTTATTTTCAAAACCATACTGAAGACACTGATAGAAAGCAATGAGGCAGCCTGCCAGGAGTTGAGATCTGCAGTTCAGAGGCCTGCACAATTGTGAGTAAAGGCAGACGGTGGTATTAGCAATAGATTTATGAAGCCAGTGCTGTAGAAGTTCATTTTTGGAAACCTATAAAGGCAGTTTGCTTAGATTTTCTCTTTACCAACAAAGTCTTAGATTCAGCTTTTAGTTGAAATGTCACATGGAAAATTCTGTCTTGCCACAGGTAAGACAAACCATGTTTGTCTCAGGTCTGTCAGAGTCAAAGTCTGCTTTTGTACTTAGTCATTGTGTGATATCTTTTCCTCATCATATATTGACAGATATTTTAGGATAACTTTGCATGAAGGTCCTGGAACTACATTCTGCTAATTTTAGCAAGAAGGACAAGTGTTGAACTGGCAATACTCACTTTTACACATAAACAATCCAAGAGTTGAGTATATTCCCTTTAAATACGTGTAATTATAACACCCAATATCTACAGTATTTAGTAGCCACTGGCAGTCTGATTTGCAAAGGATCCTGCAGATAAGCCAGTGAAGTCACTGGTCTGGGTCAGGATCATCTCTGTTGGATGAAATATTAAATGAATTGGTCCTAGTTCATTTCCAAATAGGTATGTGTCTCTGTAGCAGAAATGTCTGTTGGCTTACACCCAGTCTTGCTTTTCTTGGAAGAAAGATTGTTGAGACATCTGTTAGGCTGGAGAAGAGAAGGCTCAGGGGAATCTTACTGATGTATATAAATACCTGAAGGGAAGGTGCAAAGAAGACAGGAGGAAGTCTCTTTTTAACTGATGCCCAGTGCCAGGACAAGAGGCAATGGGCATAAATTGAGACACAGGAGGCTTCATGTGAACATCAGGAAACACTATTCTGCTGTCATTGTAACTGAGTCCTGTTACAGATTTCCCAAAGAGGCTGTGGAGTTGCCCTCCTTGGAGATCTTCAAAATCTGTCTGGACATGGTCCTGGGCAACCTGCTCTAGGTGTCCCTGCTCGAGCAGGAGAGTTAGACCAGATGACCTCCAGATGTCCCTTCCTACCTTGGCTATTCTGTGACATGAAGCTATTTGCTGCTGAGATAGATCAGTCTTCCTCCTTCCCTCCCTCCCTGGTCGCATGACCATTCACAGCTGAGTTACAATGACAGGCTTAACAGTCTACTAGACAGTTAAGCTAATGGAAAGGCTGGAATGGAAAAGCAGTGTGGAAAGCTGCTAGAAGCTTTCCATGGGAGACTGCAATGTGTGCCTGATTAGATTTATAAGGGCATGGTAGTGGTCATACAGGCTTCAAGATAAGGTCTTCTCATCTCAATAGCCGCTCTCCTGACATGGCTGCAGTGTTGTGTGTAAGAAAGAGTAAGAAGAGAGCAAATGTGTGTGTGTGATACTTCACCATAATATTCCCACTCTCAGTTTGGCTCTCCTTTAGATAGAAGTGGTGGTTCCTTTGGCCGTGGTGATCCTCAAGGGATTTATCTTCCAGAAACATATCGAGTTTTGCCTCCAGATTTTAGCATATGCAGAATCTTTTGGCAAAGAGTTATGTGTGTTTGCTCCCCATGTTGTGGAAAACAGCATTTTACTGCATTGAACCAGCTTTTATTAACTTTGTGGTATATTTTTCCACCTGTATTTTCTAATGAGACAAAACAAGAGAGAAAATGAGAAAACTAGGGGGAGAGAGAACATCAGCGATTCCTGTTCCTTCTGTAGTGCTTGTGATTTTACAGGCCTGTGTTACTTTATCCTCCCTCAGTTATATTTTTTCTAGATTGAAATAATCTCAATAGCACTTTCCAAATGGTACTGTCATCTCTTTGTCAAGGTTCCTGTGAAGGATGGGTAGAAAAAAGGTTGAAGCTATGTAAGCTTGTGTATTTGTTTGAGCACTACTTCAAGGTTAACATCTCCAGGGATCAGGCATGTTGGAAGAGTGTTAGTTATCTCTCCTGATGCAAGTGAACACTCTTGCTCTTCTTGTTTTCCCCACTCCCTCTTCCTCTTCTTCAGGAGTTCTTACAATGTCTTGAATAACTTCTCTGTGTGTAACTTCTGACTGAGACTTGGAAAGAGCGTCTTCGCAATTAATGACATAGCCACTATTCTCCTAACTGCTTTTGTGTTGTTAACACAAATATCTTACCCCTGGCTGTAATTTGATTTCCCACTGAGTCTCTCTGACTGGGAGGTTCAACTTTGAATTTCTAGTTCATGTAGCCAGATGGAACAATGTACTGCAAATAAATTTGAGGTGTAAATAGAAAGGCACCACACTTTTTTTTTACAGACTTTCCCTTTTCTGGGTACATGATTTGGCATGCTGATGAACTAGGTAGGAATACTCTGTTTACACTATACTCTACACTGTTACTTGCAGTGAGAATATGATCACTTGCTCATCCTTATACCAAAAAGAGAAACCACTTAATTAAGTATAATCTTCTGTATAGACTAGTGGGATACCAGTTCAGTTTCTCTGACTTATCGCAAGTTCACTTACATTCATAGAGGTCCACATACAGTGCAACTGAATGAAAACTATCTTAGCAGGCTTTCCACCAATATATTCTTGTCTTTTACATTTTTCATTTTAAATTATAATTACTAGCAACAGGTGCAGACTAGATTCTCTTTGCAGAAAAACAAAACAAAACAAAAAATAACACAACAAACAGTTGGATAGCTAGCAGGGAAAAGGAATGCAAATATCAGAAAGGTAAATGGAGCAGCTACAATACAGTTGCTTGCTGGGTTTGCTGTTTCCTGAGTCATCACAGTATGTTCATTATTTGTATCGAGTTCAAAGATGGTTCCATTAGGTGGAGTGCACATCCTCCACACAGACTGAAGATGCTTATTTACTCTTATAGCTCTCCTTTTATCTCTGTTACTTAATGATTCTTGGCTTTTTCCTCCTTGCTGTCTTCACTGTCATTTTAATGTAGCTGATAGTGAATGCTGTCCTTATTCTAACCCCAATCAGTTTAGCTTTTGGTTGTCAAGCACCCAACTCAGAGGGACTCCAGGATCAGACATTTAGCTGTTCGGTAGTATGTGGGTGTAGTGAAGTAGTTTTGATGCATTGCTTGATTGTTTAGTGATTTAGATAACCTTTCCTCTGCTTGCCACTGCTCTAATATTAGTGTTTAGCCTGCTGGACACCTGTAAATATGCTTTACTTCACTTTTTTTTTTTGTATGAGATTTGGCACAACTGTCTGTCATATTCCTTGTGTCCTGTCTACTGATTTCTGATGGGATGTACAGCAAGGAAGTCTAGGCACATGGTTATGAGTAGATTGAGATTATCCACTTCAGGTTAACTATTACATCTCAGTTTGCCAGTGCAGTGTATCAAACGGCAGAACTGTCAGCATGAAGTTAGAGCATCTATGGCATCTATATATTTGAGGCTTAATCTAGTGCTATCCCAAAGGCTTTGGAAACTGGAATTTGAATGATGCCACTGTGCCAATGCATTGTAATGATACCTCTGTAAATTGGTTGGAACAGCTTACAAGCACTTTGGCTTCTTGTTGGCTTTGACAGGGAGAAAGGAGAGATGAAAATGTTGCAGGGCGAGATCTCTAGGTAGTCACTGGGCTGGTATTTGGTCTCTTGTTTGGGTACTGATACCACCAGTCCCAGATATTTAAAAGATATGAAGGTAATTCTCCAAAAGGTGCATGTTATTGGCTTTGAGTCATGAAATGAAGAAAAACCAAACCAAATTATTAATATTAATTAAGGAGGCTTTATGTGCTCTTTTAAGTTCTCTTCTGATTTTTGAGTTTCAACATGCATCTGGGGTCATGATTTTAAGGTTTTGTACATGACTGTTAGTTTTAAAGGAAAGTTTTGGATTTCACATACCACAAACTTTTGGGAGCTGGGACTTTCACTATAGTATCAAATATTTTAACACTAATGATTGGAATTGTGGAAGCTAAAATGACTGAGCTTTGTCTCTGATTTTCAGTTTATTTTATAGGCGTGATTGATTGTAGTAGGTCATCTAAAATGCTGTAAAAAATAAAATGAAATAATATATCCTGCAGTCAGTTACAAGGTAGTTGAGAACATGCTGTCAATCAGCTGTACGGATCCAGCATGCACAGCCAAACTCCAAATATGTTATACATGTTAATCTGTTTGTACTTGTAAAGAGAGTTTATATATACAGACCATTACAGAGCGTGGTCTCTGTGCATATTTGAAGAGAAAAGATTTTTGTTTCTTTGCGTAAGGAATACTTTTATTTTACAGTGCATCTAAAGTAACTCTAACTAAGCCATATAAAGGCATATCACATCCTTCGACTTTGTGACTCACTTATTTCTTGATTATACGCCAAACACAAATTCCAGTTCCTTGTGTTTTACTTACAATAACATTAGTGTTTAATACCACAGATTCAATCAAAGCTACACTTAATATAAAGAAAATAAATTCTCCATTTTATAGCTGCATTAAATACTTTCCCCTGAAATGGTTTAAGGGAGTGTGTGTGTGTGGGGGGGGTTATTTATTTATTTATTTATTTTATTTATGGATTTTTTTTTTGCACAAAGCTAGAGACTTTATTTTGGTTTTAGCACTCTGTATTTATAGTTGTGGAGTGATCATTTTCTGGTTGATTTCACATTGAGCTCTCTCAAAACTAGTTGTAATAGTTACATTCTCATTAAATCCGTTTCTTTCTATTACTGCTGTTACAATATATTATACTTTATATTCTTAAGCTATTAACTCTGAGCTCAGTTAATGATTTGTTGCTTTTTTTTTTTTTTAAGAGACTATCTGGATTGTTTATGTTGGTGAAAAAAATAGCAAAAGTTTTTTCAACGGGGTTGGGTAAGATGGGCTACCTCAATGTAGTTATTTTGACTTATTTTTGGTTTTGTTTTCTAACTTTTTAAACTTTTTTTTTTTTTTGGCCAAATGCTCACATAGGTGTTTGGCAGTTGATTATATATATATTTTTTTTCTTTCTGGACCAGATGCAAAGAATACATTATTATTTTTTATTTTCTGTTTTCTTTCCTGTTATTGGGACTCCAGTGTCTAAGAAAGTTTGCAAATTATTTGCAGGCTCTTTTCATTTCTCTTTCACCCAATTCAATTTTAAGGTGCAAAATCAGAGACTGTGAACATCCCTGCAGGCTGGGGATGTGGGGTCTGCTTTCCTGCAGATAATATAATACGTTAAGTCCCCAGTCATCACAGGAACAACTGTGCAAGCCAGGCATCCTGCTGCAGAAGCAGAGTGCTTTTATGCTCGTGGCATAAAAATAGGAGGATAGGCGGAAGAAACCTGGCTCCTCTCAATAACTGAAACCCTAACTTAGATTTTGTATCAATCTTTGAAGAACAGGGGTTAGAAGTTGCTTCAGCCTTCCTTTCCCAAACATGCACACACACATGCACACTGACTTGTAGGAATGGGGAGCTGACAGAAACTGTGCTGCTGTAACATATCAGGGAGTGTGGGCATGATTGTACTAGAACACCAATTGAATTTGGTCAGTGAGACGATCTCTATTCATAGCACATGATGGAGAGACAGTAAATAAGGCTGGAATGGGAAAATAGGGAATGTAAAGAAGACTGCTATCCCATTCTCATATTGTGCTTGTTTGTGAAGCTTCACTTTGTAAGGAGCAATCTCTTTGTTGTTAGTAGACTCCCAACATGACAACATGTATGACAACACCACAATTCAAATCTATGGTTGTTTAACACCAACAGGTAGCTTAATTCCACCGCACCGCTCTCTCATGTCCTCTCCTCAAAAGAACAGGGGGAGAAAATATGATGAAAAAAGGCTCATGGGTTGAGATAAGGAAGGTGAGATCACTCACCGATTATCGTCACAGGCAAAACAGACTCAGCGTAGGGAGATTGATGTAATTTGTTGCTTATTACTAACATACTAGAGCAGTGAGAGTTAAAAGCAAATTAAGAATACCTTCCCCCATGCCATCCACCCTCTTTTTCCTCCTCTCCCTAAGCCCTCTCTGTAAGTGGTGCAGGGGAATGGGGCTGCGGTCAGTCCCTGACGCTTTGTCTCCACCGCTCCCTCATGGTCCTTCTCTGCCCCTGCTCCACATGGGGTCCCTCCCACGGGATGCTGTCCTTCCCAAACTGATCAACACCAGGTTAGATGAGGCCATGAGCAACCTGATCTAGCAAGTGGCATCCCTTCCCATGGCAGGGGGGTTGGAACTAGATGATCTTTAAGGTCCCTTCCAACCCAAGCCATTCTGTGATCTATGGTTCTATGAACTTTTGGAAGAAGAGAAAATTTGGATAGATGAAACTGAGGCCAGAGCTGAAGACCTGTCTTTACTTTCTGCTTGAAGAGTTGGACATGTAGGGCCTTGTTCAGGCTTGTGATAACTGGTATTTGCTGAATATGTGCTTTCATGAAACAAAATAACCCGAATAGTTATATTTACAGGACTTATTATATTTGACCAAATTGGTCTGCATGTGAAATTCCTATAAGAGCACAGGTGATCATATTAAAGAGTTTGTCTCAGACACCTTGTAGTTGAGGATATTATCCTGAGGAGTGTGGTCTGAAGGACAAACTCCTGAGTTATTGCACAAACTGGAGAAGATTTTACAGTGAAAGGTCAGAGGAGCATACCACAATAAGATGAAGTCAGAGGGTAGAATAGGCTGTTGAAAGGGCTGATTTTTGGCTGATGGATTTACAAGCAGGCAGAACAAGTGAGTAAAACCTCGCAGAGCAAGAGAAAGGAGACAGTGTCCTTTGCTGCAGCCTGTGTCTTAGCTCTTTCTCATTACCAGAAACGAAATGAAAGTCTGCATTTCATGCAGGCTTTCTGAAACATGTCTCCAGGATTTGTATCTAAGTACATCTGTGTAGGAATCTTTCCATCTCCTACTATGCCCTGTTTCTTTTGAAGACATGCTCTTCCTCTCCACCTGCTGTAAGTATCCCATATGTGATAAACATACATCTGGAATATCTACATGGAATTACTGTCTATTGGCTTTCCACTGTAGGCAACCCAAGGGAAGGTTATAGCTTTTTACCCCTATGGATTATTTTCCATCCTTCTGGTGGATGCTGAGGTGATGTTGGCACAGGTCTTCCTTTGAGTCATCACCTGTCAACTCAAATATATTTTTTTGAACTCCATTGTACTCAAGAGCCTTTGCATTGTGTTTTTATCTGGGAAACATTTGAGGTACCTGACCCAGTCTTCCAAAGTTATGAAAGTTACTTTCAGAGTAGAAATATGTAGATATGGATCTCGTCCTTACTGTACTTTTCGAGAGCATTGTTAAACTACTAACCATAAGTGTGCTGAGGGAGGATTTAGTCCAGTGCTGTATCCAAACAGAGCCAACAAAATTTTACAACTTCTATAGAAGAACATTTCTGCTGATGTTTTGTCAATGGGAAAAAATATTACAGTGATGTTTCCTGGAAGTACTGAAATGTATTTTAGTACTATACTTTCCCCTCTCTAGTTGTTTCTAGTCTTAGTACCATGTCATTTTATGCTATCTTCTCATTACTTCTAGATGATTTCTTATATTTTGTAAAACATCCTTCATGTAGTAACCCCCATGACTCCAGGGTTAAATAGGATAGCATATGTAGTCTGGGATAGGTGTTAGAGGTAACTATGATGAGTAGAAAACTGAAAGTGTAGTGGAAGTGGAGTACTTCATGCTCCCATGTCTGAGTAGTCTTTTGCAGTCAGAGCATCAGCAGGAGTACCAAAGCAAATAGCAAACAACTGTAGATGGGGAGAGACAGCAAGGGCAAACCAAGGTGGAAAATCTTGAGGGTGTAATTTTTCTTTGTTGCTGTTGTTGAATTCTGTTTGTATGGGTGGAATTGGTGTACTAGTGAGTCACAAAATGGATATTAGGGAGTGGAGGGAGAGAAAGAGTTTTTGCACTCTTAGAGGTGAGAATGTGTTAAAGGATGGAAAGAAAGCCAGAACTTGCTGAACACAGAGGCCACAGTCTGCAGGTTGGCTTTTTAAAACAAGAAAGTCTATTTTGATCTAAATCCGATGACATACTGAAAGCCAGTTGAATCATCTAGCACTGCCTAACGCAGGTGTTCAGAGCTCACGAGCTTTCTCTCCCCATTCTTTTGTGCTATCTTAAAAATTGTCTGTATGCCACAAAACTTTCAAAAATAATATTGAATTTCTATTTATTTATTTATTTTTACTTCATTCTTTCTTCTCCCCCAGATTTGTCAAATTTCAACTTCCTCTGAGATCTTGCAGAGCACTAGAGCAAGCAGAAATCCTTATGCACACATAAGGCTATGGTTCTGTGGTGTCTTAATTCAGTTGGGTGAATTCAGCTCAGATATTACTTTCTAAATCTGTCATGTCACAAATTATTTGCCAAAAGTATTACTTTTGTTTCTCTCTTAAATTTAGACAGATTTTTTCATCACTTTGGATAAAAGAATATGATTTATTAAATTTATTGAGAGAATCTTCAACAGCACAAATTTGTTCAAGGTCTATTTTTAAAACTCAGTCTCTCCAGTTTCAGAGCAAGACTATTAAAGTGTACGATGGCCCAACAGTTCCTGAGCTATCATCAATAATGTTGATCTATGCTTGGTTTATTTTTTATAATGTTAGCACAAGCAGCATGCTGACAAAGTATAGGCTCTTTCACAGGCTGTCCAGGTAGAGAATCTTTTTATAAATGGTATTGGCATGTGGTTATAGAGTTCTGTATTGACATGTCTGGAAAGAGGAGCCATTCAAATGCAATTTGATTGACAATTTTGATTTTTTTTTTCAGCAAAGATATCTCTGTGCAGTGCATCAGACTCTCTGCAGCAAGCTTTTAACTAGCACGTCAAAGTAGACTTGCTGCTTTGAACTCTCTGAGACAATAGTTATAATAAATCAAAATGAGAATAAACCTTTTCCTCTGCATGTGTTACACTACACAGAATCTGTTGTTCATAGCTTCTTATTGTGACCTGTATTTTGATAGAAAACCTCCTAAAAATCCACATACAACAACGTGGATGTAGTTGCATTTCTTAAGGCAAGCTGTGTATGCCTTTCACTGGTCCTGCATTGACTGCAGTAATGACTGCATGAATTCCAAATGTATGTTTGGCTTAGATGACTGTGACTGTGAAAAGTTTAAACTGTTGTTCCGTTTTAAAATATAAAAAAATAAAAATGAAAATGATGAAATTTTATTTGGCCATTTGAAGATTAAATGTTTTGCTCTAATTCTGTTTTGAAATAAAGCTTTGGAGCCCGAGCTGTAAAGCTTCTGCTGCAGCAGCAGCTCAAATTTCTCAAATGCAGGCTGCTTGCCAGTCTTGCAAACCAAGGAGGATTTGGGAACCCAGAAGTCCTGGATCATCTGTGCCAGTTGTAAGGTGTCACAGAGTTTTTGGGTTTCTACTGCACAGCCAAGAATGGGATGGAAATATACTGATATGCAGGGCAGGCAGAAAACTAGCTCTGATTAAGTTAATCTGGGGACTAGAAGCCAATCTCTGCCTTGGTTTTTGCACCTTGCTTCCTGGCAGAGCTGGTGAGACTGCATTGCTTCTGGTACTTTGTTGTGCCCTGTAGGCAGAGTCCTAGTGAGTGCTGAGCCTCCTCAGGCCTGCAGAGCTGCTGTCTTACCAGCTCCACGGCAGGAAGCCTGCAAGCTCTGAAGTCCCTGTCTGTGGATGTGATTTGACTGTGAAAAAGGTTGCCATAAGGCATTGCTGAGGCTAGAGAATTTAGCAGGATTAAACAAGGGATTGGACATTTTTATATAAATAACTAGAATACCCAGAATTATAGTTGTTAATGCTAACAAACATTTTAGGTAGACATAAAAGTCTCACACTTCAGAGTTTAACTTTTAGGGATGAGGACAGAAAACCCTTCTAAGGGGTGACATATCCTAAATCTTACCGCTAACAAGTCTGCTCGTGTATTTTTCTGAAACACCAGATACATGGCTTAGGCCAGAGGCAGGATTTTGGAATAGAGGGGTCACAGGTAAGATTGTGTGTCAGTGTTTATCAGTCTGCAATGCCTTCCTCTGCTCTTACTCAGCATGAAGACTAAGAAATGATTTTGACACACTTAATTATTTGAAAAGCGTTATCTAGCATTACTAAGCAGATGTGCATGTGAGTAAAGGGTACATTGGCATGAGCCCCTCTTGTTAGATGGACAGCAAAAGTGGGTGCTCACTGGCTGTACTTGTTGTTCTAGTAATTGGGCATCTTCACAGAAACATGTCAAACGGTGGCAAGGAAAAGAAAAATCTCACTTTTCATTAGGTTTGCTTCTGTGGACTGAAGTTATGACTCAGCTTTCAGGCATGAGAAACACACGTAGTACCACACCTCCCTGGCAAAGCCAGGTGCATGAGCACTCCAGAGGCTTATTCTTGAGGGAAACAGTGGTAAAACACTCATTCTCTATGCCTCAATAACATTTATTGTTGTTACCTCAGGCATTTTTCTGTCCAGCCCTGTTAGTAAAGGAGTGTCTTACAGAACTGCTGCTTTGCTTGCAACAGCATCGCAGCACGTAAAGATCAGGAGTTGTGACCTAAAGATCTTAACAGAAAAATGCACAAATTTTGAAAACAAATGGTCTGTAGTTGTAGTAATGCCTGGTTCTTATTTCTTTGGTGTAAGTGAAAACTTTCCTTAATCCCTTTAGCAGTTTGTGGGTGGGAAAGTGAGTGCACCCAGGGAAAGGAACTGCTGATTTTCCTGAGTAGACGGGAAGTGGAGCTGCTTGTAGAGTTGTGCTTGTTATGCCCTGTTGGCCTTAAAAGGAACCATCACCATAGCTCAGGATATTTTCTTCATTTTTTATTTGTTTCTGATGATCCTCTTTTTGAGCTCGGGTTTGTTGTGGACATACTAAAGCATCATGAAAACATACATTTTATAGGATTGCCAGACAGCTTCTGTGCTTTTAGTCAGTTGAAGTTAACTTGAAAGAGAGAGTTCTAACAGTTCCTGAGCTGTGAGCATGGGCCAAATGTGCTCCAACTACGTGGAAAAAGAGTAACAGAAGGCAGAATTAATGGGATCCTGTAGTCTAAGCAACGCTCATTGGCTTGCCAGACCCTACATAACTGATGATTTAAACAGCATGAATTACAGAGGGTCTATCAGTGCAAGCTGCAACTATTTTCAGCAGGGCAGAAAAACGTCCGAGCTGAACAGGGAGCTCATTCCGGAACTGAGGCAGCAAAAGAAAATATATGACCTCTGGAAGCAAGGTCTGGTTTCACAGGGAGATTACAGAGCTGCATTTTGCATGTGCAGGGTGAAAACAAGAAAAGCCAATGCTCAACTTGAGTTGACACTGGCCACTGTGGTGTCAGACAACAACAACAAAAAGGCTTTTTCAAGTATGTCAACAGCAAGAAGAGGAAAAGGAAAGCATTGGACTTTTATTTGAAGTGGGTGGTCACCTGACAAGTCAGGATAAGGAAAAGGCAGAGGCATTTAATGCCTTTTTTTTCCTCAGTATTTAATAGCAATGACAGATCTCAGGCTCCCTGGATGCCAGAGTTGGAGGACCATGACTGGGGGAGCAGAGACTTTCCATCCGTGGTCACTGAAATTGTAAGGGGAAAGCTGTATCAGCTCAACATTGATAAGTCCATGTGGCCTGATGGGATTCACTGAGAGTACTGAGGGAGTTAGTGGACATTATAGCTGAACCTCTCTCAACAATTTGTCAAAGATTGGGGGAGTCTGGGGAGGTCTCTGCTGACTGGAAGCTAGCCAGCATTATACCCATCTACAAAAAGGGCATGAGAGAAGACCCAGGAAACTACAGACCTGTCAGTCTAACCTCAGTCCGTGGAAAAGTTGTGGAGAAGATCGTCCTGAGGAATATCCAAAGGGATGTAAAGAGCAAAGCTATTATCTGGAAGAGTCAACATAGTCTTTCCTTAGTAATTTGATCTCCTTCTATGATAAGGTCACCTGCTTGGTGGATGAAGGGGAGGCAACATATGTAAACTTTCTGGATTTTAGTAAGGCCTTTGACACTGTCCTTCATAACATCCTTCTGGGCTGAGGATGCTTGTTTTTTCTGGTCTGGAGAAAAGGAGGCTGAGAGGTGACCTCATTGCTCTCTACTCCTTCCTGCAGAGGGGAAGTGGAGTTGCTGGTCTCATCTCCCTGCTAAATGAAGACAGGACATGAGAGAACAGCAGAAAGCTGTGCCAGGGGAAGTTCAGACTGAACATAAGGAAAAATTTCTTTAACGTGAGAGTGGTCAAACCCTGGAACACATTTCCTAGTGAGATGTTTGATACTGCATACCTGTCAGTGTACAAGAGGCATTTGGACAATTCCATCAATAATATGCTTTAACTTTTGGTTATCCCTGAAGTGGTCAGGTAGTTGGACTAGGTGATGTTTGAAGATCCCTTCCAACTGAACTACTCTATTCTGTTCTGTTGTATTTTTACTATGCCTGGTTTAAGTTACTGCATTTCTTCTTCCTTCATTTAATGACTGAGCTTTGGGGTTGGAAAGTGCTAAGTGAGTGAAATGCCTTGATTCTTGATAAAATTCTGACTTCAGTTAAAGCTTTATGTGTAAAATACAGAAGAATGAATCCAAGCATTTTTTTCTTTTGAACAAGAGAGCAAGGATATTGCAATGGTTCTACCTGCCTGCAAGAATAGGGAGATGACTCATGCTGCTGCTTGTTCTGCTACACCACAACTGCGTATGTCATGCTCCTTTCTTTGTCTTTGCCTACTGAGATCTGTGGTTAGGTGTCCATGACAGCTGCATAGTTCAGTGACACTCGGAAAAAAAAAAAAAGAAACTAACTCCAAAGCAGTCTTCTTTTTATTGTATTTCATTTAGCTGTCCCTGCTCACAGCAAAGATTTGGGGAAATCATGCAACTATACATTAGAGTATATTTTCAGTGCCAAAAGGGACACTCATTGAGGTCTAAGCATATTTCCTTTAATGTGGCTCCTTTGTATACATATCTACTTATTCCTGTCAGTTTTATCTGCTCCCTCTGCATGGGAAGGGAATGCCTACTTCCCTCCTTTTGCAGGTCAGGAATTTTAAACCCTCTGGGGTAGCTAATGACTTTGTTCTGTTGCTCACATGAAAAGCTGTTTTGCCTTGATTTCAGCCTTTGTTCTAGGAGATGTTCCTTCTAGTAAAAATGGCAAATAATGGAAACATCTTTCTTTTGTGCAGATTCATTAATGGGCCTCTCAGTTAATTGTATTGCTGGAAGTAAAGGGAGTATCCCCTGACTGGGATACTGGGGTCAGCAGCTGAGAGATAACCCCAAGTAGAGAGTTGAACAGACAATTCTTCTGTCCAGTCAAAGTGCCTCTGAAGGATGAAATCAAGTGTTGACTTGCATGTCTCACATGCAAACATGTGTAGGAGGACTCTAGGTAGAGCATATTTTGTATATGTTCTAATAATCTGTCCATGTAGTTGATGGAGTGATTTTAGCCAATTAGAGTGTACAATTATTTTCCTAATCAGGCAGTTGGACTTCAATGCATCAGTCATGTTTTTTCTCTGTTGTTAATATCCAATGCCATTCTCAGTTTCAGGTCCATTTCAGATTTCACAGGATGCAGCTTTCCAACAATCTTTCCTCCTCTTGTTCAGAAGTATCTGTAGGAGCTCTGGCAAGAGTTTGATTTGTTGGGTCCAGGTGATGCAAGTATGACATGTCAGTGTTTATGGACATCCAAGAGAACCCCTGCATCAAGGTGTTGCAGACAGATGAGAGTCTAGGAGGCAGGTCCTTTGACCTATCTCCTGTGTGAACCGTCCTGTCTAGCATGGACATGGTTCAGTGTGACCTGGCTACCATTCTTCCAGTTTCAGAACTCATAGAATCATTTAGGTTGGAAAAGACCTTCAAAATCATCAAGTGTAATCACTGACCTGACCTACGGAGTCCCATCAGTAAATCATGTTCCTTAGTGCCACGTCCTCACAAATTTTAAATATCTCCAGGGATGGGGACTCCACCACCTCCCCGGGCAGTCCATTACAACTACTTGCTCATCTGACTGCATGGTGTCTGTTTAACAGCCGTATGTACCTAATAAAGCCATTAGCCTTGTTCTTCCATCTGCAAGGATCTCTGTCCTGGTCTTCGTTGTTCCAGTGTGGATGTAACCTAAGCCACTGAAGTTGGTTAGGTTAGGGCTACAAAAGACCAACAGATCTTTTATTATAGAACATGATAAGTCCATTCGCCAGTTTTATGCTTTTACAACCATTAGATTTTGTAACAAGCAATAAAATTCCCTGCTCAATTGAATACTTAGGCAGAATACTTAAGCAGATACTTAAGCAAAAAACATGGTTTTTGATGCTAAAATTGCTAACCAATTTCATCTGCTATATCAAATATAAAATATAATGAAATATATAATCAAAGTTCTATGGGTAGCATCCTGTATTTCAGATATAATGGTATGTATGGTATTTCAAGGTGCACGAATGGATACCAGGTGTTTTTTTCTTTCCCGTTCTCTTCTGTACTTTGAAAATATATGTGCAGCTATAACATCTTTGACTGTTATTGCTAAGTGAAGCAGAATAAGACTGCATCACCCATTTGTGCAGGATACCATCAGCAATAGAACTGGAACTCTAAGGGCTAGATTCTTAATTGTTGTGGTGTATTCCAGTTCAAAATATCTTGATTAATTTAGGTGGGGGCTTAAGACAGACATATCAAAACTGAATTTAAGTCTTTGAAGGATTAGAAGAAGTAATTATAATCAGAAAAGAAATTAATCATATGCAACTTAAAAGAACTCCTATGTACTTTAGCTTGCAGTATATTAAATTTTCTGATATGCTATGCCAGTTCAGAACAGATTTTCTGCTTCCTGAAGTTTAACAATATTCACTCTCTTAGGATCTTCTATCTCTTAAAACATTTCGAATGTGAATTTTTGGCTTTGTTGACATCCTGTTTGTGAACTCCAAAACTTGTTTTATCTGCCTTGCCCTTTTGTAGGTTTCAAAATTGTTTAGAATTTAAATTCCCAAATGAGAGTTGTTATGGGAATGCCAGTGTTGAAGATTGACAGACACTAAGGGGATCCAGGACAAAAACTCTGAGCAGGGACACCATCAAATAATTCTGAGTTCACTTAAATGCAAGTAATGAAAATCAAAAATATGGAAGAAAATGATTCTATGAAAGTCCATCCCCCCTACATGTAACTCTGCAACTTTAAAAATAAGCCGTGTTCAACATCTTTTTCTGACATACTATTCTGTAATTTTTCTGGTTCTTTTATGCTTGCCTACCTATAGTTTTACATCTTCTTGCAAATGTTTTCTTCCCTTCTATATATCAAATCCAAATCAAAATTTTCAAAGGTTCAAGGCTTCAAATTCAAAATTCAGAGCTTCCTACAACCTTCTTTTTGTGAATGGTCCTGTGAAGTTTGTGATGACAAATAGTAGTTTGTAGTTAATTCTTCATGAATTGGTATGCAAAACATAAGCCTGACTAGGAAAAACCATGAACTCAGTGCTGTCAAACTTCCTTGAAAGCCTGCTGGAGATATAATGTGCCTTCCAATATCTCTGTGTTACCATGATTGCTAACTTAGAGGCTGAAAAAGGGGTAGAAAGGAAGGACGTGCTTAATGAGAAAGTCCTCAGAACTGATCACTCGAAGTCATTAAGAAAGCCGACAGCACAATTTGCTGTGGGAACTTTTTTCCAAGCTTCTTGACCAAGGTAGTGTTTGATAGCTGGGCTGAGCATAGTACTGCACATTGCAAGTAGGTACAGGAAAAAAAAAAAAGTCTTTTAGGTGGGTTTAATGTATAATAGGCTTTGTAGAATGGAGGCAAATTTAGCATGCTAAATTTTCAGAGATGATGCTTGAGAAGCATATAGCCACAGAAATTGTAACCTTGCCATCATGACGTCCAACAGAATTGCAGTCTTTTGCCCCAGAAAATGGTGCCTTGGCACAATTTCTTGTCCTTTTGGTCCGAATATTAAAGGAAGAGAACAAGAAGGAAGCATGTAGCTGTCATCTTCCATTTATTGGTGTGTCTAAAGGTTGTGGAGGTGAGTGCCTGGAGGCTGGACAGCTGGAGATTGAAGTAGACAATCTTTTTTTGCTGCTGCCCCTGGGGTATGTCTCATTCTGCATGTCTGTGCCTCGCTGGTCTGCCAATACCTTTTCGCTTTATCTACACTACAGAAGTCTGCCATGGAGGCATGCCCCTTTCTAGCGCATCTTACGTGATAGTTCGGTGGGTGTAAAAAGAGGTTTGAATGTACAGATTTTTCTCCATTTTGGAAAGTGTTTTGGTTTTCTGGGACTGCCATATATCTGATTTAATATTTTCCCTGATTTTCCAGCCTGTCTTCTTTTCCCCTGTGTCAAATGAAGATTTTAATCCATGACATTCCTTATTGGTATCTGTAGTCCAGAGGAGTATATTTGGGATGCTCTGATTTAACTTTGCAAGTAATTTGTAGTTGAGACTTTAAGAAAAATATCTTCCTGTTCAAAAATATGTTTTTTTGGGGGGAGTCCTCTACAATAAGGAATACCTTTTGTTCTTAGGTCTAGCCATATTTACCGTAAATTCTCCTCTTGAACATTCCTCTTCACTTCTGATCATTTTCCAAATGTGGCCCTGAAACACTGCTGTCCAGGTATAGTGCATTTCTTCATCTCACTGCCTTATTCATGACCTAACAGTTTGTGAAGATATATCTAAATGGGGCATTTACCTCTGGTCCGCTCTATTTATGGAAGGAGAGAGCTTTCAGGTGCTTACACTCACCCTGCTTGTAACAGAATCTCAGAGGTTAGTGACTCATCTGATATGATGGAGGAGACTGTATAAAATGTGATGTATAATCTCTTCATCTGACCATTGAGTTTAGACCATATCTTTTACACTGGCAAGAGAAAACCACTCATCCATTAATCACAATGCTGATAAATATGAGAAGCTTTGCAAGGATGGTGGGTTTAAATGCTAAGGGCCTGCCCTAAATTATTTGCTCTGATAATTAAGTTTTCTCTGCTGTTTGAAGCATGTATCCACAAGACATTATCATTTGACTCAAGACTGCATATTTGGAGTTTATCTACAAGCCAGATATATTAAAAATGTGGAACTGGTTGAATGCTTCCAACTCGAGTTGGAGGTCTGCTAAGATGTGGCAGTATTTATATTAAAAGATAGAAATGTTACGTGAACATTAAATTTATATTGACTATGTTTCTAGTGATCACATGTTCCAAGTATTTTATCAGATTTTATTAGTATTTTAGAGTCATTATCATGTTGGAAAGTAATTTTTAAGAACTGTGTAGGATGCTTTTAGCCTCATTTGTCTATTCTTAAATGATCTCTGAATAGTGTAGTGTTTTCATGAATTTATTCAGCATTTGAAATTATATCTTGATCTGTAGATTGTTCTCAAGCAGCTTGTTATGACTACACAGGATACAAATTTGAGCTGTATTGGTTACTTTGATTGGATTAAACTAGTGCTTGGAATCAGAATTTGGGTGCAGATACTGAAAATTTCAAGTCCCAAGTCTGATTTCCAGAAACATTTCCTAACACTCAGATTGCTCCTGCCAATGTGTTTGCTTGCTAGACTTCTCACAGAAGCAGCTGAAAATATTTGCTAGTTGTTACTACTGTAGTTATTTTGGACATATTACACTATTTTGGTTAATCATAGCCCTATTTTTGACATGAATAACCAAAATAAATAAATAAATAAATAAATAAATAAATAAATAAATAAATAAATAGACTATACCTGGTCAAATCAGAGAAGTACATTGAGAACCCTCGTTTCGGGAATAGAAAAATATATAGCAAATGGAAGATAGCACTGTTTTAGTGTCATTGCAGCAAACACTCTCATTCACATGAGTATGGATTTCTAGAAAAAATAATCTTATACATAAGGTGATTAAGACAAGTAAACCCAGCATTGCTTCTTTGTTGTTAAACAAAGATGTTATTCTCACACTTGTAAGTTTTAGTAAGACATTAAGCATGTGTGCATGATGTCAAGATATTGGCTCTAGCATGTGTTCTTACAGCCTTTATAGTTTGTGATGACATAATTAGGTACATTCTGTGAAAGTAACTTAAAATGTTACTGTCTGTTTCAATGAATTGAACGCGTTTGGTCCAGGATATCTTGCTGGAACATTTGCACAGCCTTTTGTCTGGAGGCTCGCAGAGTTCAGAAGTGAAACCATCTTTCTTTTGTTCAGTGCAGTCACGTGTCTGCAGGTTTCCGTATGTTTCCAGCGTCCAGAGATGCTGTCACCACTGAGTGCCTAATTTTTATTATCCAAGATCCCTGGCCAGAATCATCCTTTGGATTTCCTGGCCCAGTGAGCAGCTGTACCTCATTGCAGTTCTCAGGCAAACTGGTGCTCTGCCTGGAACTGAAACCACTGGCTAAATGTTCAGAGGTACAGATCACCCCGCAGCACTTAGCTTGCTAAGTCCAACCTCTCTTTGTTTTTCTGATTTGTCCCCTCATACAGATGTCTGTGCAACTCTTCTAATTAGCTAGCCCTTCCATTTCTGGCTCCTGGTTATTAAATACTTTGCACCTGGTACATTACCATTCTTCTCAGGATCTCAAAGTGCTCAGAGGCCTTAGTGCACAACACCTTCTGAAATGGATACTTGGGGCAACTATTTTATGAATAGTTCAGCTGGTGAGCAGCAGCCTAGCTCACCCAAGGTGAGACAAGCCTGTCAGTGCACAGCCCAGAGTAGACTGCAAGTATCCAGGATACAGCTTCTGCTATCATATCATTATTCCTTGGTATTCTAATATTATGTACTACAAATGTACTCTAACTTCCATGAACGAGCTGTTATTAAATTGCTGGTGCTCACTGTCCAGTGCCACCAGGAAAAATATGTGAGTCAGGTTTTGTTCTGAAATCCAAGCTGTTTGTGTATGTGTATTACATCATGCTGAGGCATATAGAAAAAGCACCCTTTCCCCAAAAGCTGTCTTAGAGCTCCATTTCTGAAAACCAGCAGTTTTTAAGACAGAGTGGACTAAACAGTAGTAATTTGTATCAGAGGTCCTTCATCAGTCTGGAACTATTCTAGCTGTATCAACTCCTTGGTAGCTATAAATCAGTTCTTCCAACTCTTGCTCTGTGGTGGTGCTCAAAATGAGTAAGACTAGTTGTAAATATTTTTTTTTTTTTAATTGGGACTCAGCAGGATCTTGACACTGCACTATTTATAAAAAAGTAATTGTGGTTAGATTTCATAATATAAGAGCTTGTGTTGGGAGGGGAACTAAAGTGAGGTATGTGTGTGGTGCTCTCTGGATCCCAGAATAACGACTGGTTCAAGTTGCTTTTTTCAAATGTGTTACCACTCAGCTGAGAATGGAAAAGAAAAAAAAAAAAAAAAAAAAAAACATGCTCCAGTCTGGACTTGGCCACCGTGTTTCTCCCTGGGGAACTCATCTGGCCTTACGCGTGTCTGCAGGGTGGAGACTTAAAGCTTTGCTGGACTCTCTAAAAAGCTACAGTGGGATTGTGTTTTTGTGGATTTTTAAAAACACAGTGGTTGTTGTACTGAAACAGCTGGGCCCTGCACACAGAAGTTTCCATGTCGAGCACTGAGCTGATCTGTTCAGAGCTGTGCAGATGAATCACTGCCTGCCAGCTCAGGTAGGAGAGGAACTCACAGATCTGAACTTGAGTCATCTAAGGTGGGTGATCACATTTGGAGGGTGGTCTCTTTATATGGGTTGTGATGAGAGAGAGAAAGTCAGGCCACCGCTTCAAATCACCTGCTGGAAGAAATGCCCCCTCTTTCTAGATTGAGCCTAAAGTGTATTTGATCACCCAAGTTAGGCCGCTAACATAACTCATGTGGGTATTGCTCCCTGAGCTTGTTTGGAAATCAGCAGTGTTCAGTGTAGATGTCCAGTTTTCAGATGCATGGAGCCAGATGAAGAATCAGTCAAAATTCAGGCATGGTCCTGCAAGCTATGGTAATAAACAGATGTACAAAGAGGAACTTAATTGTGTGGGTAGTGAGACCAATGGGTGAGTAGTATCATGTGGCTGCCCCGAGAGACAGACACATACCCTTCCAGTGTGCTGGTGTTTAATTCCCTTCCAAATAACAGCAGTAATTCAGCTCGTAAAAGGCAAGCGAGTAAAAAACTGCTCCAGGAGGGTCATGCCACAAAATCTACCTGGCCACAGTCAGCTTTTCTTCATCCTTTGAATCCTTTTGTGCTGAACTCAAAACAGTTTATTTGCTTCATTGACTGCAGTACAGTTACTGTCTGAGGACCTGGCCTTGGATCCAGAGAGAGGTTCAGAAAATTTACATCTGGATGTCTGTGGCTTGGGGTCATCTCTAATTTTAAGTAATTACTCTTCTTTCTGATCCTCAGCTGCAGTAGCAAACTGATTTAAACTATGTTATGGCAGAAAATAGATTCTAAACTACATCCTTTTCTGTACTATTTACAGTGGGGTCAGCACGTGCCTGACTACTTGATGAATGTGTGGCTTTTTCCCTTCCTTGACGGCTATAAAACACAGGTGGGGTTATTGTTGTTCTTCTTCCCCAAGCCACACAGGCAAGAAGAAAAGATCTGAAAAAGAAGATCTGAAAAGAAGAAAAGAAGGACCCAAGGGTCAGCAGAAATAATCAGAGGATGAGGAGGGAGATTTCTCCATCCTGTGGGAATCTCTGACACCCAGTTCCCTCCTACTGGCAGACCTGTGCCTTAACAACCTGTCTGAGCTCAGCGTGGATTATTTTTTTTTCTTGAACAGGTATCTACTCCCTGCTTACTTGAATGATATATAATGGGTGTGCAAGAAGGAAAGTTCTGGTATCTTAACAGCATGGCATCAAATTCTATTTTTATAAAAGACAGGTAGAGAGAAGAGGAGAGCCAGCTGTGGCATCTTGGAAGTTAAGAACTTGCATGCAGCTGGTGTGTTTATATTTGTGCAAGGATCTATTCCCTGAGGTGCCTGCCTTGTCTGACTGTATGTCTAATATAATTCCCTTAAGGCTGACCTCTGCTTTCAGCACAGAACACAGTGGGATTACTGCTGTAGCTGAAATATTCCATGCATCCAAGTGTCCCACTTGCAGAGAAATTTGCTAAGCATGTTCTCACTGTGGGAATGTTCCCAACTCTTTCAATTGTTAAAAAGATATATTGCTTCCCTCATCCTTAGATCATCCTTTGGCCCACGTAGAACTGCTATTACTTAACTTTCTAAATTTAGCAATTTTAGACACCTCGGTTATGAATTTACTGCCCAACAAAACTGCCACTCAGGAGAAAAAAATATTTTTCTCTCCTTCATAATAGATTCTATTCAAAGTGCTTTCATTTAATGAAAAATATGTTTTCTTTAAACCATTAAAAAGAATGGAGAAATATGCCAGACAGCCTCAGTAAGACATGTTGGCATGGAACTGGACATGAAAAGAGGAGGGAAAAAAAACATGTGGAGCATTACTACTACTGGGCTGAGAAACAGTACCACTTCACACCAAGAAACTAATTGGACCTTGACCAAGGACACAGAAAATTGGCAGTATTTTAAGTCTTAATACAGAGCTGGTGCATTAATGACGGCTGACTGAAACCTGAGCATTGATGTAGAGATGATATATGAAGAGGACCTGTTTGGGTCTACTTTTAAGTTTAAAATAATAAAGCTTTATATCTAAAACCAATTATGAAACACAGCATAGGCGTTTAAGCTACCATCTTTTCCTTAGTAACTAGAAGATGATGCGAAGAGTGTGTATACTTCAACTTGTGTATTGGTAAGCAAGTTTCATGTCTACCTTGCTAAGAAAATACTTCATGAGTGAGATGCAATGACATTACTTCATGTCTCTTATCTCCATCCTTTGCTTTGAATTTACAGCACAATAGCCTATAGAACTATGATATATGTTGTTTTTCTACTTTGGTACCCACCTCTGCTCTGTCTGCTAGGCTTTTGGCATGCCCTGGAAACCTTCTGCCATGCAAAATGTAGTAAGATAAACATGAATCATTTCCTCCGTAGTGGTTTCCTGATACTTTGTGTAAGTCTACAGACTCTGGTCTTGAGATCTTTCTGGTAGACATTGTCTACCATATTATTTTGGAGAGAGTTTGTGTCTGGCTGTACTTAGTGTCCTGAGAGACTGCTCTAGATTTTTATTTTTATTTTTTTCTTGATCCACTGGTTATCCACATTGTGTATGAGTTGGTAGGTGCCATGGCTCCCATTTGGAGCACCTGTTTTCTTCCCTTCACATGAAATGCTGGGCATTGACGGTAGAGACCTGCATGTGCTGGCTGTACTCTTCCTTGGGTTGTGGGTGCAAATGATGTGTATCAGAGGCTGTTGTCCATACAGTATGGATGCAGCAGGGTTGTGCCCTCAGGCTGGGGAACTGATATATGTTATGTGTGTTCTTGTGCCAGAAATTTCTTCTTTCCTGGAAAGGTACCTCTTTTTCTGAATATGTATATGTATTTTTTCCTCTAATTACCCCTCAGCTCTTTCAACTACACTGCTGGAAGCCTTTCCTTGCCTTTGGATCTGCACTTAGCAGTGAAGCAATTTAATCCATCCAAGCATGAGATGCAGCGTAATCATCATCTGCTCTCTCCCATTTTGCCACCTGCAATGTATCTGTGTTAGCCCAAGGGTCTGCGTTCACATAGCCATTCTGTGGTGGGGGAAGACCTGTTCTCCTTTACATGGTTGTCCACATACATCTCACACATTCTTGTACCAGTGGCAATGTTCCAGTGTGACCTCCAGCTACCCTCTTCCAACCCAGCTTCTGGGAATTTATTTGGCTTCTTTTAGTGCTTCCAGTCTTGGAGTTGAGTCTTCAAATTGTGGCACTTCAATTTGCTGTGTGGCCTGGATTTTAATCCCACTTTTCTCACATGTCCTTGCTAGGGTCTTGCATTTAACATGAAAATAATATGTGACTCCTACAATGCCTTCCATTTTTTAGAGTTCAAACATGTTAAAAAAGAAGATAATGTTTAGATAGCACACTAAGCATGTGAAGTGCTAGGAATTGTTATTAAATAGGGCTATAGTGCTTAGCTATGGTTAAATAATCATTTCCATGTGATTCTTCAGAAGATTCCGATTATGAATGCAAGAGTTTAGGAGGTGCCTGAGATGGTGGAGTTATGAGTGGCTTGGATTTCTCTGTAGTGGATATCTCAGCTTGATGTGGACATGCAAATGGTTAATTCCTCATTGCCAGTAGGTGGCTCCCAAGAGCATTGTCTATAGGTTGTTTTCCAAAGCACGTGAAGCTGAGTTTTGGTGCCCTGAAAACCTGCAGTGCTCCATGATGTACCAAATGAAGCTTGAATGGCATCAGGACTTCTGTTACCAGGCTTGTGGCACTGTTTCGTGGCCAGCAGGTAATACAGATGGTGTGTACTGTCTGGTAAGGTGCCTCATCTCCCAGCTATGGCGTGATGGTGGCGTGAAAGAGTTGCCCTAAAGCATATGAACAAGGCAACAGGTGGAGATGTTGAAACAGCAGCTATGTTGTGCAATGACTCAGCTGGTTGTACACGGGTAATGCTGACTGGGTGGAGGGGATACGGGTGGGTACGATCCCTTCAGAGTGTTTCTGTGCTGGCAAGCAGAACCTGACTGTTTGTTACGTCTGTTGAATGCCTCCAAGAATGAGGCCCTTGTTTCTCTTCTAGAAATAGAGATGATAAATAATTTTTATAACTGCCTTCTTTTTATAACTGCCTCAAAATGATATTTTTTTTTTCCCAGAGATTCTAATTAAGTTTTACATTAATTATAAGTGTGCAGCATCCTTTTACTGGCAGAAGGGCCTTCTGGGAATTTCCATTGAGTTGTGGTTTTGAAGGCCTGGTTTTAGTCTGTTTGCTGAGACCTGTACTCCTTGGGGCTACTATTCTGTTTGACTCCTTGGTTAAATATTCTGAGAACTCCTTCTCCAGGATTTGAAATCCTTAAAAAGGTTTATATTTTCTAAGGCAAATATTGTTTCCTGGGAAGGCTGGGGAGATATTCTCTTTTGGCATTAGGGGAATTCTCCACCAACTGAAATCAATCAGCAATACTGGCAGAAGAGGTTTTATTTGTGTGTGGAAAATCTGCCATTATTAAGATAGCAGTGAGAGGCTGAGATTCATGAACAAGAGAACAGTTTTCCCAAGGGTGACTCTCCTTCTGTCTGACTCCTGTGTTAAAAACTGCCACAGAAATGCCATCTCAGAGTGTAGGGCTACTTGGTCAGAATGAAGAGAAGGGACAAGGAAATAAGTTGAGGATGAAGCACAGCCAGTTCATGGCAAGAGCACAGTGGCTGCCAGACTTGTAGAGGAGGATTTTTCTATTTGTTCTGAAATTACGGGTAAATTGGCAAGTACAAGCTGCTTGAGGCAGTTTTAGTTCTGCACGACGTTTGGTTTGCACCACGTTTTGAACAGCAGGGTTCTTCTCTTTGCCTCGGGTTCCTAGACACTATGATAACATGATGAACATCTGAAAATGGCATGAGGATGAAGAGCAGGCCCAGAAATGAGCTGTTCTTGGAGAAGCCCAGGCTCTTATTATTGTAGTTTTCCCTCAGAAGACATCATAGCTGTGCTGATGTGCCTGTTCTGCTGCTTTTTTTCTTTTGCATCATCCTTTTGGAGTGTGTTACCAGCAAGGAGCATCATGAGGCCATGTTGCACTGCACACACATCTTTATTATGGTGTTGTAAGACACGCATCTCTCTGCAGCTTAAGCAACGCTGTATTAGGTGAGAAAGCTTCTGGAACATGTTGGTGATGAATAGGCTTATGTGCACAGCAGTACTTTAAAATTAGCGGTACAGTGCATGTGGATGAAGATCAGTGGCCTGCTTTATGGAGACTGTCGGGTTATAAACTCTCAGATGTCCCTCTGGCCTTCTAAGTGAGGAATTTCTCCACTCTTCTGATTTGTGGTTGGGTGGGGGGTATATTTGTATTTGTTGTTCTTGTCTGTGCATTTGTACATGCATCTATCTTGGGTATTTAAAGAATACAGACAATGCAGCTGATGTGGGGAGGCATTATTTGCCTTTCCAAGCAAGGAGCTGGATGAATAAAAGTCATTGCCTGCCTTTGTTCAGTGGTAAGTAATGGCTGGAAATCTGACAGGTTTATGTGACGGTTTAATTCATTAGTCTTCAGTAGAAGTTTGGCTGCTGCTGACTTACAAGACTGCAGTGCAAAATATGCTTTAGGTATATTATTTCTGAAATAAACCAGCCATCTGAGGGCAATTTTCGTATGTGCAGTGTCCTTTTACATAATGGCGTTTTAACCAGGATATGGGCAGTGAAACCGAAGATAGGAGTTAAAGAGAAATAATAGTAAGTGCTAGGTAAACCAGCACCTATGTATTCTTCCTCAAAGTGGTTTACTTGCTTTTCAGTATGCCTGAATAGCCTCCTGGTGGTTGTAGCTCTTCCCTTTGGTAAGTAGTCTGGTCCCAAGGAGTGAAGCAGTCCTCAGGCTTCCTGCCAACTTCTATCACTGCCAAGAGTTGTGGGGTAGACTATGAATGCTGTTGTTTTGGGATCCACAGGAAGGCTAAGAAATTCACTGTAGGTCCAGCAGTTTAACTCTGTCTTCCTATCTGGATGCATCTCCAGCATATTTAGCATTCAGTAACAAGTATAGGGTCAAGGGATCTTGCTGAAATGCTCTGGGTGCTTTGCAGTTGTCATTGTTGTATTCTCAAGTTCAGTGATGGCGCTGCCTGTGATAAAGGAGTCCTATTTGTAAACTGTACTGAAGTGGTGAGGACATTAGTAAGGGTCTTACTTGTAGTCTTTAGATACCTCTGCTAGAGCATGGTGCATGAAAACCCAGCCTCTCCTATACTGGAACACCTGCTTGTTTGGTGGCAGTGTAATACTGTAATTGAGAATGTTGCAATAATTGAGTGGAAAGGATATTTTTACATAGAGATACAGCAGTGATACCTCTGCTCATTTAATAAATAAACTCACCACAGGTACATAGAAATACAGCAGTGATACCTCTGCTCATTTAAGTAAGTAAACTCACCACAGGTAATACTCACTGGGTTTCAGATTATTAATTCAACATATCATCTCATCAGAAAAAAATGATCTCCCGCAGCAGGGGTTTATATTAACAAATGAGTTTTGTGGCCATCTTAGAGACAGGTTTGTAAGTAAGCTGGTTTAGTTTGTGGTCATAATGGCTGATTGGTTTGGTAAGCATAGTGTATGCATCTACATTTTTGTCAGGACTTTTGGCTTTGAGGTAAGCTGTTTTGAAAGTTCTTTGCAGATGTGGAGATGGCACAAGATACATGAATATTTCAATTATTTATCTGCCACGCAGACAAGCTATAAATAATACTTATTTCTGACTTAACATATCTGAAATCAACTCTAAACAAAACCAGAGCAATCTAGATGTTTGAGAAACTGTTTTGATGAATAGCTCAAGATATAATCATAAAACCATCAGGCTTGATGTACTACTCTTTATTATATAAATCATTTAGTTGCTATAGTGAAAAGGTTGTGGTTGATTGCTAGCTCTTGCAGATCATTGAATTAATGACCTGTATCCAAGTCCACCTGACTGGGTGAGATCTAAGATTATAAAAATACAGTTCAGTCATATATTCATTGCCACATGTATGAATTTGATGCATTAATGGGAGACCGAGCCTATAAAGTAGAAGTCAGTGCTAATGTTGCCCAGGTGAGGACTTTGGACCTCGTAGTGTTTTTTGCTGAGTTAAAACATGAACACCTAACTTCTAATTTTTTATTTTATTTTTTTGATCAAATTGTTTTGATTAAACCATTTGTTTGAACTCTTGAATGGAAAAAGATAGTATGTATGTATAAATGAAACTTCTGTCCTAATGCAGATCTCAAAATGATAATTTCTGTTATCCTGTGATTCTGCAAGTCTGGGATATGTTGCCAAAGGAAATTCTTGCAGGGGAAGGCACTACTCAGTGCAAGACAGGGTCAAGGATAGATCTGGAGAGCAGGCTGAAATGTTACTCTTCACCTCAGATGCAGGCATTTCTGGGGATAACCCTGTTGGGGGAAGAGTAACCTGCTAGTTTAAGCACACATGCACAGCTCCCAGAGAGGAGGGCAGCACTAACAGAAGATCTTATTAGGGGAAAATCAGGATAAGTCTTCTCCATACAGCACTGCGCCAAGTTATCATTGTTGTATTAATGAACAAGCACTCTGAATTTGGTTAGAGTCATTATTTTTATGGATTTTTTTTTTAATTATTTTTCTTCACTCTTTGTTTGGATGGTGTATCCCTATTAGGAGGAGAGAGGATCTAATGGGTAGAGAAAAAGCAGTTTAGATAAATCACAGCTTTGATGTGAAATCCAGTAATTTCTGAAGATTCCTGTGACAGAACTGGGAGAACTGGGAGAGGGTTGAAATATGGCTGATAAGTATTTTAAAATTTTGTGGGCCTGCATTATTTTAACAGAAACGGTCTCTGTAATGCAGGATCAAAAAACTAAGTGATTGTAATTACCCTGATTGACCTTAGGCTGGAAGAATCTTCCTAAATCTGATTCTCATTCATTAATACCAGGTCACCAAGCAGCATAAATATGATCTGAATCAAGTGTCAAATTAAGCAGAACACACAGTGTGGAATTTGTGCTGGATTTGTGCCAGCTGTAGGAGTACAGGCAATACCTAATCCAGTATAAAGTATGCTAGAAATGAGATACCCCTTCATTTTTTTTTTTCTTTTTGAACATGGTTGTGTAGACAAACTGACTTTGCAACAGCTCAGCACTTTGCTGATGGGTTTGATCCAGCACATATGGCCTTAAAACCGAGTTTTCTGTTTTACAAAGGAGTGGCCTGACCAAGTCTTGCTAATCATAGGAATTGAAGCTTGCAGGAAGAGCTGTACTCCCTTCAGTTTTCAAAGGGGTTTTCCACTTCCCTTGCCAGTTGTGCAAGTGTAGGAAGTCGGGATTTTTCCAAGAAAGGTGGTACCACCAGTCATCTTTAAACTGGGTTTCTTGCAGTTAGCTATGGCTGGTTCCCTTCCCTGCATAAGGGTGCTACGAAGGCATAGTCATGGCTTCTTTTGTGTATGGTGGTAGTACTAGCCTGTGATCGTGCCAGCACAGTTAAGCGCTTACAGGAACCATGTATGCAGTTCATTAGTCCCTCCCTCAAGCATGGTTTTTACAGTGAGAGTACATCTACATTTAATAAATGAAATCAAATGTCAGCCTTGCAAACTTGAAATTGGAGATCAGGGAGTACTGGAAACGAACTAAATGATGTTACAAGTACTTGGCATCATCATATGCTCCTTGGCTCCTGTGTGAACATAAACCAGAAAGCCACTGCTCTATGCTGCTGGCCTTATCCTCACAAGTTGTAACCCTGGGGTGTAGATCTTGGATTTACTGTTGCTCCTCAAACAGAAAACAAGAGGCTGGGCCTGCCTCTTGCTTAGCTTAGAGACAAAAGTCCTCTCAAATCAATAATCTCTTGAAAATGTGTGTTGTGCAACCTTATGAATCTGTGCTGTGCTTGTCATGCCCTGTTTTCTGAAGACTTCTATGTCATTATCAAAAAAATGTATTATTTCTGATGTGGCAAAGGAATGGATCAACTTTTTTTCAAGTCAAAAGCACCCTGAAAACAAGCTGCTCTAATTCTATGATGAGATAAATTTACAAAACAACAGCTTCAGACAGGCAGGAAATGTTGAATTTGCTTTATGTTAGGGTAAAAATAAAAACACTTTTTTTTTTTTTTCCTAAGTTTTTATCTGAGGCATAGCTTCTTCATCCTAGTTTCTGCAAGGTTAAAATTACTATTGTTCTAAGCAGTGAAGACAATCTCTAAATCTAATGATAGAAGGGCATTTTATGTTGCTTTTGTTTCTCACAAGCTTGTCCTTTTCCAAGTTGCAGGAATACACACATTGCTGAAGTTCAGCTTCCAAAATAGGCTCTTGTCTTACATTTGGAGAGATGAAGTTTGGCTGGGAGCAAGGAGAGGAGAACTATATGCTGTTTCTATGGGAAGTATTTATAGCTGTTTATGAATGCAACTGCATTCCAATAGCTTAAAAAAGGCATGCTGAACAGGATATACAATGTATCTCCTTATTTGAACTAGCTTTGAAAAAACTACCACCATATTCCTTTTTTTAGCCTGTTTTCCTGAGGAAACTTGGCTTAAAAGATCATGATCTCTGTATATGTACACATGTCTCTTTAAGCTCCCAACTTCTCAGTGCTTTGACCAGTTTTAACCAAATTTGACAGAACTTCTAAGGATAATTATTTCCTACACAGCTTTCAAAATTGTGTGACACATGAAAGTAAGTAGAGGAGATATCTTGTTGATGCCCATGCTGACATAAAAGCAGCAACATAAGTGGATTACTGGACAGTGGAGAATCAGCAGAGAAGAATGATGTTTTGAATGTCCCAAATGTGGAGGAAAAACTGTGCCTGGAGCATGAATCTTATTAGACACAAAGAGTCCAGTTGTGGAATCCTGATTGATAGGAAACCAACCAGTTTTCGTAAGTTCAGCTTCTCAAGGAACTTTTGTACTGTTGAGAGTTAGTAAAAGAAATATATCAACAGATCCCATAACCACCTATTCAGCATATTAATGATTTTATGTCTGCATAGCTCTGGAAAAAAATAGAATTTTATTTTAAAATACATTTTTATTTGTAGTTATTTTTTTTCTGAAGAAGTTCATTATGTTTGTCCTCAAAAAAGAGCTAAATAGATCCCTAGGTAAAAGTACAACATATATGACTTTCCAGAATAATCACACATTAGATAAGTCCATTTATCAAGCAAACAAACAAAACAAAAAAAAAGGCCGAAAACTTCTATATAAAAATACCATTTCAAAGTCTCATTTTTTTCCTCTGGAAAACAGTATAATGAAAAAAAAATCTGAATTGGCTCTAATTTTCTCAGTACAATTCCATATATAGCAGACAGATATGTTCAGACTTAGACTTATGCAGTAAGTTTCTGTGACCCAGCATGTATTTGCTGTGGGTTGATTCTTCCCTTCCCACGGAAGGGAATAATAACTTCAAATAAAACCAAACGTCACATCTAACCTGTAGATCCAAAGATCTAAGCTTTTAAATAAAAATCAGATACCATGAGACCAAGGATTGCATTGTGAGAACTGTAAAGGCTGTATGGCAGACAACTCATTTTCTAGTTTCCTCCTGTGATTTGGCAAAGTCAACATAGAGACCTAAGAACTGGGCATTATTCGCCCAGTCTGTTCTGTTCAGTACCGCAACTGAAATTATACAGTTACCTTACTGCTAATTTGGGCAACATGGAGTTTAATTGCTTCTCACTGACCAAGAAACCTGGAAATTTTTACCATGTTTTAAGACTTACTACAACATCAGTGAGGTTCTACCATAGTTTGTCCTTTTATAACCAGAAAGATAAAAACTTTGTACTGAAACACAAATCTGACAGTGTGGAAATCTGCCTCCAGCTGAACTCCCCAGCCTTTCCTATTTCCATTTCCTTAGATTCCTTTAATATGAAAGTCTTTCCTTCTTTGCACACACAATGTCATCCCATTTTCATCTCACTGGGTGCTGACACTGCATTCCTGACTGTCTGCTGAGTTATTGTCTGGATTAATGTTCATTAATTATGTTGGTTCAATGAGGCCATGCTTGGTAAACAGCTTCTCGAGGACATTACACATTTTCCTGTAAGTGGTGTTTAGCATACAGAAGATTAAAGTGTAAAACTAAGGGGAATAATCCTAATCCAAAAAAGGCTGTCCTTTCATAGGGTATTTTAGGGCAGAGGGGCTAGATAAGGGGCAGGGGAGTAGAAGAAGAGAGGAAGAAACTATGGAATTGATTTTACATCAATAGGAGGGGCTGCTCTATCGTTGTGTTGAATGGCAAATGCCGACAAGCCCCCAGTATCTGGTATTGCTCATCTACTGATAAAGGAAAGCATACTAAGCCAACCTTTTCCTGCTACAATTCAGAACACTAAGATATGTTTCTTAATGCTATTCATCTTAATTTGCATAATCAGTTTTTCTGAAAATGATTCAGACATTAAGATGCATCTGAACAGGCCTCTTTCCTGCCTGCAAAGGTAAATCCCTCTGGTGAGCTAAGCATTATAAATTTAAATCCAGGATGTGGGCTTGGTTGATGTACTGTACTTAGCAAGACAGGTACAAATGATTAGGAAGAAAAACTTGCTCTAAATCTCTCTGTGCTCCTATACCCAAAGGGTTTTGCTTTAAAGCAGATTACTGATGTTTTAAGATTATCTTAAGGTAATATGTAAGTAATTAAGGAACGATGAGCAGAGGAAAGTTTTTGGGCACAAACACAGCTCAACAATAATCTTTTCAAAGCATAAAGGGTCACGAGGATGATGAAAGTTCACACAAACTGAATTACTTCCTTCTCAAATAGAAGATAGTCCAGCAGCCAGCACTTGTCGGTATGAGTATGACATAAAAGTTAAGGTGACAGTAAAAGTAAACTTTGGAGCAACTGAAATCCATAGATTTAAATATCTACAAATAGTCTAAAGACTGTTAGAGGTACATTACCTATGCTGTTTTTTTGAGAAAGATTTGTGCCTATATCTTGCCTGGTTAAATTGACTGCCCACTCAGCAACAAGGCTTTATTTTCTCTTTTGGTTTTAAAACTAGCTCAGTTAGTTCTGAGTTCAATTACACTTTAAAAATCTTTTCCAAATGCATCTATTTTTAAACACAGTTACTGCTAGGAGGCTGCAGCTCTCAATCTTTTACAAAAATTAGTATCTTAGTCTGTTTGAAAAAAAATGGTTTATTACTTGATCCTGTGCTAGCTAGCCACTTTCTGCAAACCGATAGTCATAACTCTGTAAAATTCATGGATAGTAAACAAACATTTTGAGCTACATTCAGGGATTCTGTATTGTCATTAGTTGTATTTGACTCTTCAAGTGTGGTAAAAGAATGATTATGTCTGGTACAAACCCTTTTCTTATAGGTGGCCTGAGGAAATGTTACCATATGAAAAAGAATCTTCAAAACAGGCCTCATTTTTTAATGCACATTTCTTCTGGGTAAGAAGGTTTAGACAGTAAGAAAGTACTCTGCTTCCGCTGAAGAAGAAAGAGCTAATTCAATTATCAATCGTCACTTGTATATAGTATATACTTACAGTATTATGTGCGTACAAAATTTATAAGTAAGCACCATCATATTTGAGCTTTGTCTTATGGAACATTGCATGTTTTACTGTGTAACCTTTATTTATGTTCTGATTTTAGGAAAAAATACTAATCTCTTTCACCTAAACTATGAAAGAGATGCTCAGCAGAATGCAGGCTAGCCTGACTTAACAACTAGGAGATTCATGTTTTAATTAGGCTTTAAGGAAATGAGATAAGATAAGTAGGGTCCCAGGTAATGCTTATGCTGGTCAGTAGGCCTTCTGAAAGAGAGGCAGCTTCTGGAGAATGTGAGTCTTCATGAAAAAAACACCTGGCACTGGGGAAAACCCACCTTTGGTCAATTAGCCTGTATATGCAAGAGATGATTTTTTTTGATAGACACCACTGTACATTTTTCCATAGGTGCTGAAAAAATCTTCACCATTTTGATACCACTGGGATTTTTAAAAGGAAATGATGTTGTTCCATAGCTTTATTCATTCATCACACTTTCTAGCAGAGAGAGTGGAATATTACATGTTGTTGTATGTGGTTTCCTGGTTTCCTTAAATATTTTTGTTTACTTCATTTTAAACCCCCTTCTCCCATTTCTTTCGTATTCCCATATCTCTTGGGAACTTGGTGAATGAAGTAGAGTATCTAGAAAAATAACCTAAAAGCTTCACTTATTTTTTTTAAACCTGGAAGTGAGTCATGCTTTAGATGGAGCTTTGCAGAGGAAAGTTACTGAAGAGGAACTTAATGTGTCCACTTAACAGACTGAAGTCTTTTTGCCTGTGGAACCCTGGCATGGTTATTACTCCTGTTTATGTTTCATAGACATTAGAAGGCCTGATAGAAATGGCCAATCTAAGATTTCAGTAAAGAAAAGGTATGCTTATTGTTCTTTTTAGGTGAACAGCTAAATCCCTCATGGAACTGTGAGCTCACTTACTGTTTGTTTGTTTGTTTATTTTTAAGTTCTTTTTATTAGTAACAAATGATTGAACTTTTTGTTAAAGATATTTTTATTTTAGTTTATTTCTTTATATATTCCTATTTATTTTGGTTTGATCAATGAAATAAAAATATGCCATTCTGAGAAGCCCGGTGACAGTTGGGAAATGGCAGAAGGAACCTAAGCTACAATTTTGCTGAAACTAATGTTCTTAGTCTTTTTTTTTTTTTTTTTCCTTTCTTATTTAAACTCCATTTGTGAGCTCATCATGACAGGAACTTGTTATCCATGTGTTAATCTTCAGAAGAAGTAATGTTTACATAGCTAGGATGTTTCATGGTTTAGGCAAACAATGCTAGGGATCTTTTTTCTGCCACAATTTGGCATACAGCAACTCTTCACAGTTTTTTGTTTGAAGTGGCTAAAGCTATTTAGCTTTAGTGGGCAGATCCATTAACCCACACACAGTTCTGCCCAAGTAACAACTTCTGTAACTAAAAGTTTCCTTTGACAATATTTTTTTTTGTCCTATGCAAGCAAAACAAACCCATTTATAAATAATCTGAATGTAACCAAGCAAAAATATTAAATATTCTGTACAGTAGTCCATACAGTTGATCATAAACCATAGAGAAAATTAATGAACACCAGTTTCTAATGATGCTGTTGTATAGTTGCAAATATTATTCTGCTTGTAACTTGTTTCACTGATATTTAGTAAGCCAGATCTCAGTTCAATTAGACTATCAAGATAAGGGTCTATCTGGATGATCTTGTCTTCTCAAAACACTGCAGAGGAAAGGCTTAAGTAACAGTGAGGGTGGAGGCGTGCATCCATAGGGATTCTTTTGAAAATAAAAATTCATTACTTTTTGCCTTTGAGTAGAACTTCCGTAATGAGCATTAATCTTCAGTAACAGTGTGAGTGCCTGCGCAGAGTAAGCATTGGAAGATAACTGAGTCCATGGCTGAAGCAGATGGAACCTTTTACAACATCAGCTGAGACAATGTGGGAGCTGAGGGTAACGCTGTTTTCTCAGGCCCTGAAAGAAGGAAAGCACTCTTATTTTGCTTCTGCAGAAGAGGGAGCATTGTACTCCTTACCATGGCCCTCTCAGTCTCCACTCAAACCAGCAAAGGACTGTTCGGCAGTGTAGAAGCTTTGGTTTATTTAATACAGAAGGAGCTTTCTTTTTCTTCGCTAATAATGTTTAGATGTTAGCTGGGAATGAGAAGTGCTTCACTTATTAAGACTATTTGGCAGTGACATAAAGGCATCCAGTGTTTAGCAGGTCCTCTGAATGTACACTGCTTGGAAAGAAAGCTGAGCTTCTTCATGTGTAAACATCTGTCTCTTAGTCCTGTAACACATGGAGTACTGCAAAACATGCACTGTATTGTAAGTGTGCTCAAAATTTCATCCCTTAATATATCTCTTCCCAAAACTCAAATCTTTCCACTTTTTGAGAGTGGAATTGCTTTTCTTTAACCCTAACACTTGAAGAACACTTGTTGTGTGTGTTCGACGAGCCTGGCTCCTGTAATGTTTTGTTCTATTTTTTCTGTTTGTGATGGTATCAAATATTGCTAATGGCACTGAGAACAGTGAGGAACACATCTCATGTGGTTCCTAGCTTTAGTGCTGAGCTCAATGGAGCAGACTATTTTTGGGAAGGTCCACTAAGCATTTAGTCTATTTGGGCTGTGGTCTAAAATAACTTAACTTATGGTCTGAGCAGAAAAATAAAAAGCATGATGGGGGGTGTATATGTGTGTGTTTTGTTTTCACATGTAGTGAGACAGCTATATAGTGGCACTGTAGCTTTTGTCAGTCTAGGCAATAGCATGTTTGTACATCTATTACTCTCTGCATTATGCTGTGGGTACCTCACAATAACACAGAACCAGGTATCAAATAGTCCAAATACTACTATCATTAAGGGGACTGAATTTCTGGAGACCTTTGAGCATCCTTGTTCGGTGCTTGTTGAAGGTTAAAAGTCATCCCCTCAGCATGGGACATAAATTAGCCATGTCACCTCATTGGGAAGCTGCAGTTATTTGTTGTTGCTGAGTTGTGCATCCTCTCAATGTGCATTGTCTCTCACTTCCAGTTCTACTGATACTGGCAGCTCTCAATCATCCTAAACATCAAGGACTTGTTTGAGCATAGTCCCGTAATGGGATTACAAAATAGGGTATTGTGATTGTCTTCCCTGCACTTTCAGGAACATATGTATTGGACTGGCCATTTGTGACGTACAAATGAATGAAAATACTTTATTTGTCATATTTCTTCTAAGGTTGCATTTAATGTGAATGGAATTGCAGGTCTAACCCAGGAGTAAGCATGATACGTTATCTTTTCCAATAGTATGACATGCAATTACTTGGAGGTTGCTTATGCAAGTAGCTGCATGAAGCACTGCTCTCTGCTTCCTGGCAAGGGCATGCACCTTTGGGGTGTGGTGCTCCACCCTGAAAGGTGCCTGATCTTGAGGATACATAGGTGGATTTTCAGCACACCTGCTGGTTTGGACATCTCAAAGGGCTTGGGTGTCCTTGTGTTTAATTTCTAGACCATACTTGGCAGTTGTGAGTTGTAAGATGGAGAATACTGGCAGCCTAGGTAACTATACAGTGAAATACTTGATCAGCTTAGACAGCAGCAGAGTAGTGGTTCTTGGAGCACAGCTTGATTGCGGGTGCTTAAAAAAGGATGTGGGTGTCTTGGGTGCCTGAAGTCTGCTGTCCTTGTTTGGAATTCTAGCTAAATCTTGTCTGCTATTTTCCAGCTTCTTAAGCCATACTCAAGAATACTCTAAGGTTTTTTCTCTTCCTCCTTAGCATCCCTGGTGTAACATTTTATTTTGGAAAAATTAGAGATTAAATGGCATTTCCTTGAATTTAATAGTAGAATAGTAGATATTTCCTTGGAAGGAATGATGCTAGGATGTTTGACAGAAATTGGTAAAACTTATGACCTTTGATTAAAGCCTGCAGCTGCGTGATAATGTAGACAGAGACATCTTTGAAGACAGATTCAGAAGCCAGGAATTTAGAAACCGTTTTCAACATTTCAGCCTACACAGATTGCTAAATAAAGGATTTCAACAACTGAGGCAATGTTTTTGTTTGTAAAAGTGGGCACTTAGTACAGTCAAATGATGAATTAAGGACAGACGGAATATATCAGAATATACTTTCCCACAAATCTATTGCGATTGAGCATTAATACATTTTCATCCCTTTGTAATTATTTTCTCTTCGCAGCTATTTCCAGATTGTTACCATCTGTAATTGTGACACTTTTACAAGAAAATTGATTTAGTCAATCCAGTTTTTGTGACTTTTATTATTGTTGTCATTGTTTCAAATCCAGAACCTTCTAACTTGGCTTGAATTCTTCAGACCTCTTTTATATTGTGCAACCAATAACCAGCTTATTTCTTGTCAGAAACCTGGCTTGTTGTTGTTGTTGTTGTTGTCTGTTTGCTCTTTTAACTTCAGATAGAGTAGAGATTCCCTGACAGACAATGGTCAAGTGCTCTGTTGACATTTCAGAAAAGAGATGAGCAGTTTTGCAAATTAAAGAGATTGTGAACTATGGAGGCAGCCATTTAATAGCTGTTTTTGAAAGTTGTGCAGGGGACAATGGGAGAAATAGCTTTATTGTAAACATGCATTGTATGAACGAGACAGGCTTTGGGGCTGATTAAATTGAATTCTTTCAGGACAAAGGTAGTTTGAGAAACTGTGTCCTTTGAAAATCTAGTCATGTGGTGCCAGTTACCTCCTGTGAGATGCTGAAGTGTGTTGCTCCCATTGCAGTCAAGGGAATTGAAGTCCATTAGCACATTCAGGAGCTCTTGACAGAAATTATCATAGGTTTAATGAAACAATCAGAAAGTATGGGAAAGATTTTTGTGTGTTTTAAACAACTCAAAATGCATCATTTGAAATGGACCCATCTTCAACCAACTTTTCTGGGCTGTGTTTCACTGAAAGGTAGATTAAAAACAATTTTTGTTTATTTGTTTTGTTAAAAACAATAATTTTCAAAATAACTTTTGAAGATCCCAACTCACTGAAAACAGCAGGGGTTTCATTCTTGTTTAGCAAAGGCTAAGAAAAGAGGGTTTGCTTCTGGTGAAATAAAAATGTCAGTGATTTTTAAAATTGCTTCAAAGTGATGTGAACATTTTAAATAAAATAATGGGGAAAGGTTTCTTCTGAAAGATGAAAAAAGAATTAGTGACAATTCTCCAGTAATGCTGGTTCAGTGACAAAAATATTGTGAGGACAATTTAAATGATAAACGTAGTGCATATGTGGGGAGAGAAAATGTACTCTGTGACACAGAGTTGAATTGTGTGATTGCTTGGCTTGCTGATGTTTGTAGCGTAATACCTTTAAACAAATATGCTTGCATATCCGAGTTGCGTGGATGTAGCTGCTGATTGTCCAGTTGTTTTCCAAGTCTGTCTAAGCCACTATCCCTGATAAGTAACTCATGTACAAGCTCTGGATTGTAGTAAGCTACAGGCTTTTGTGAATTTCTAGATTTGCTGTGGACCTCATTGTCCAGTGTTAGGACACCTGGCATTGGGATCTTCAATACATAGAAATGACATCAAAGTCAGATTCTCCAACAAACGGAGATCTGCAGTGTGGCAGGCAGCTTATTCTGTTCTGCCTCATGGCTGAGACTGATCCCTCTGCTGTATGCTGTGCCTTGGATTTTTGCACTGTGCTTCTGGCCGTGATAGCCAACAGCTCCTACTTCTTATGCCATCACCACAGTTTGACTTTTGCAGGCCAGGTCTTAGCGTACATTCCAGCACTGTACACTCTGCATTGATTAACGAGTATTTTAAGATGCTTGTGGATTTGCAGTTTCCTTCCTGTACAAGCTGGTGCCTGTTGGAGGAGGTAATGGTCGATTGACCCTTATTCCAGCAGCAAGGTATGAGCACCAGAAGCTTTTCAGCCTCTAAAATCAGCAGTCAGACAGCTAAAGCAATGCAAGATGTTCTCTTGCATAAAGATATGACATAGCAGATGTCATCTGCTATGATGACAGATAGGTGATGTATTTTATGTATTGCCTATTATGTACTATCCTTCTGCTAAGTAGGCTTCCTGGTGGAAGAACGTGTTATTTTTACTCTGCTGCACTAACCAAAGTAGTGATTTTACTGGCAGATGAACATAAAATGCATATGTTTAAATCAGACCTTACATATGTAGTGGCTGCACATGTGAAAGTCAAATGTAAGAGCAAAGAATGAGGTGATTTACACACAAAAACCTTGCAATGTTCTCAGCAGCTTCAGCAATGAAACAATAGCTATATGCTAAAACTGTCCAAAAATGGGGAGCATACAGATATCATGATGAAAAAGCAAATAGGAAAGAGGCCTAAGAGGTAATTTATTTGGAAATAGACTAAATACAACAGGGTAGTTTTTCAGCTGACACAAAGGGGCGTATATATGTGGCAAAAAAAAGTAGCGTTTGTGTAAAAGTGGAATTTGTTGTCTGGTTGAATTCAGAGGGAAGAAAGATCAGCCCCAAGATCAGGCAATTAACTTTGGTACCAAAAATGGTTTGAATGATGAGTCTTCCTGTAAGTGATGAATGTAGAATAGCTTGCTAATGATTAATGCATATATAATATTAATAAATCATATTAATTGTTCTCTTCCTCTTCCCCCTTGCATTTTATTTCTCCCTGGGTATAAAAAGGACTTGAAAACAAAAAGATATCGAAGAAGAGATGGTTATTCTTGGGTCCATGCAATGTTAAAGGGTATTTAAACCAAAATCTCATATTCTGTGTAAAACTACCAATCTGAATTACATAGATGTTTGAGAATATTGTTGTTTTACTGAAAGCTGGCTGTTGTGCAGTTTTCTAACGTGTTGTTTTCAAATCTTCCTCTTGTTACATGACATTGCATTATTCAAAGCCATTAATTGTTATGGGTGTGACTCATACATCCTGAGGGGATATGGCATAGAGGTAAATACAGGAAACTGGACTTCAAAAAAATCTAAAAATGTGTAGAACATAAGCATGTTTTCCTTTTTTTTTTTCCTTTTTTTTTTTTTCCCCCTGAAACTGAGAAAGGATATATCACCAGTGACAGGACCCACGGGAACGATGTTAAGCTGAGGCAGGGGAAGTTTAGAAGTTTAGGCTGGACATCAGGAAGAGGTTCTTCACCGAGAGGGTGGTTGCACACTGGGACAGGCTCCCCAGTGAAGTAGTCAGTGCACCTAGCCTGTCTGAATTTAAGAAGAGATTGGACTGTGCACTTGGTCACATGGTCTAAACTTTTGGGCAGACCTGTGTGGTGCCAGGAGCTGGACTTGATGATCCTTATGGGTCCCTTCCAACTCAGGATATTCTATGATTCTATGATAGGCTAACAGAAGAAGCTAGGCAAAAGGTAAAATAGGTACTTCTGAGCAGATAATGTAAAACATAATGTACATGACATGATTCAAGGCACTGAGTATTTTGGAGTCAGAGCAGTGTAGTAAGATTTGAAAAAAGTTTGAAGATTTGTCTATCCATCCAAGCCCTAAGTCAGGGAAATGTTTTAGGATGTCCTTGTCCTCTCACTTTCTAGGTTTGCATGCGAGCACACCCTTGATCTAAGCCTTTATTTGGGAAGTTCTCCACCTGCTGAGTACAATTCTGAATACGTTTATATGAGAATGAACTTGTAAAGGCACAAAGGACGCTTGAGAAAAAGGAGGTTGAAGTAATTGTAGTGGTAGCCTGCAGTGACCTAAGATTAGTTTTTCAATTTGTCCATAACTTCCTGAAGGAGGTTTTTCCTTGTATATAAGACTGGGTGAATAGCCCTGACGTGGTCCATCAAATATTTTTGGATGACTGTAGAGCACTAGGCATTAACCTGCTATTTCTATCCTTGAAAATGATTCCCCTTTATTAACCAAAATGAAAAAGCCCAGAAGACAATTTTGCTGATTAATTTTCCCTACATTTTCAGAATCCTTACAATTTAAAAGTGAGGAGTGATGTTGATTTTAGTCAGAAAACTTTCCATAGTATTGCAAAATATGAACACAGTCTTGCAAGCTGTTTCTCATGTGAAATTTCACATGAAGTTAAGATACATTCTTACGAACTGCTAACCAGAACAGGATGTCGCAGGATTAAGTCTTCAGTCCCCTCCTAACATTCACCAGCTTGTTTTCAGTTTAGTACACCTCTCTTTAGTGGCCCTCCCTTAACTGTCATTGAGTTGAAGATGCAAAAATTTGTAAAATTTTGTGTTGATATTTCGTTGAAATTGAATTTTGAATTGAGATACTAAGAAAAACAGAGAGAAGCAGATTAGAAATGTCTGATTTGGAACATATTTCTATAATATTTTTTGACTCCCTTTATTAAGAAAATTGTTAGTGCAATCTGAAGTCCAGACTATATTGTAGATTGAGTGTTTTGTCATCTCCTAGGCGGAGTCTCCAGCAACTCTGTTAATTTCAACTGTAAAAAATTAAGAAAACATTGTAAAGAGGTAGTTAATGGTAAAGCAGATAAAAATAAGCAAATAACGGTCATTTTCTAGGCCACGTTAAGGAGACGTTAAGAGCAGACCTAGATTTGGAAGTTCAAATGGAAAAATTTCAAAGGGTTATCAGAATTCTGCTGAGAAATAATGTTTCAATCTTCTACCCTGTGTCCTTCAAGCTCTTATTTCTCAGTAGGAGTCCCCCATTCAAAGACCAATGACACTTAATTCTGATTATTTTTTACCTTTTGAGTAAATTACAATTGGAGGTGTCAAAAATACATCCTTAGAAGAGTAAAGCCCTATTTTATTCACAATAATGAAGCGTTATTGGATTTTTTTATTGCCTTGTTTTACCTAATACCATCTCCTGACAACATGTTATCTGCTGAAATGCTTACCCAAGGTAGTACTCAAGATGGTTGTTTCCATGTAGCAAAGTGTCAGATGATGTCCTGAGGTCAAGGAGTAAGTTTTGTTGTTGTTGTTGTTGTTTTTTGTTTTTGTTTTTGTTTTTGTCAGCAATGATAATTATGTTCTCAACAAATTGATGAGTTTATTGACACTGTGTTGAAAATGACTTCTCCATCATCCAGAATAAACGGGAACATAGAATCTATGATTCTATCACACTTTTTCCATGTTAGCTCTGAAGTAAACCTTCAAATTCTGAGTTGTTTTAAAATATATTTGATTTATTGTATCTATGTGCTTATTTTTTAATGTTCTTGCTGTTATCAAAATAGTTATTATTTTAAATTTGTTTCAGGAAAGAGCTCAACACCCTGAAATTTTTGTTGCAAATAAATTATGCAGTAAATAACCTACTTTTTACTATTTGCAGATCAAACCTATTTTCTGTGACTGTTGGTTTTAAGCATTAAGTGCATCTATTTTGGTCTATGGGTTATTCATGATAGGTTCATTTTAGCTAGACAATGTTTAAGTTACATGATTTTCCAGTTCACATGAGTTGTTTTTTTTTGTTGTTTCGTTTTTGCTTTTTTTGTTTGTTTGCTTGTTTTTTGTTTTTGTTTCCTCATTGGGTGTCTGAAGAAAGGAATAATAGTTAAAATTTGTGAAATCACCAGGAGCTAGAAGTGTTTTGCAAATGGCCTGGCAATTCTCTGCATACAATGAATAATGAAACTCGGTGAATAACAGCAGAGCGAAGTCATTTAATGACTTAATTTTAAATTACTTAGTTCACTGTTTGGCCAGCTCTCCTTCATTTATCCAGATAGCCCAGGATGCAGGCTTGTTCTCTTCCTTTCTTTGGCTATATGTTGGTCTGACCCTACCAATTCTAATTGCCATGCAGAGTTGTAAATGATGAAAGAAGCATGCTCTTTGTATGCAGTTGTCAAACTAATATGGCTAGGCTCCATACTGGGTACTGTGTTTATGCTACTCTAGAGTAGTAATTGAGTTGAGACTGGCTCAAGTCTTGTCCTAATATCACGATGATATTCCAGATCTCAGTTAAGTAGGATGGCTTATGTACAATGTTAGTGTAAAAGAACACAAACAAATATCCCAAATGTTTTTGGTCTATTAGGTACTACTTCATACTGACTAGGGTGGTGATGTGGCACAAGGATGACCTGCTAGATTCTGTTTGACCCAACAATTAACACTTGAGATTTGGAAGAATTTGGAGTCTTATACTTTCTTGGCAATTACCCACAAGACTGAGATTTGAGAAAGCTTCTTGACAAGAAAAACGTAAGCAGTGGTTATATGAGAACTGCCTGTCATGAAAAATCTTAGAGATTTTGGCTCGTTGGTCAGAAAACAAACCCATTTCCTGTGAGTTTAGCAACTCTGTCATGAATTATCTCAGTTTGTTTAACACAGTTTTCAAAGGTGTGTTTTTTGTTAAGACTGTGTATGGTAAGTGCTACAATTTTCGTGACAGCTTGGATAACAAGTGATGAACACAGTGAATAAGCTCCACCAAATAGGGCCAGGAATTATATCTGTTCTAGTAATGTCAGTTCATCTTCATACTGCATTACTTGGCACTAAAACTTTATCACATTTTATAGCTTGTATTTTCTCTCCCCCTTCCCTCTCCAATCCCCACCCCGTTCCACCCTCCAAAAAAAGAAAAAGGGTCATATTGTCTTCTGAAGCTTACATTTCTGTTAGTTTCTGTATTCCTCTTGGTACAATCCAAAGGAATAGCAGAATGAATAGCAGAATTCAGGTCTGGGATAGATGATCAAGTTACAGTGTTTCTCAAGTTTGTTCTTTGACAAAGCTTCATCATTTGGCTATTTGCAATGGATTTGCCTTTTTTTTTTTTAATTTGTCATTTCTTGGCAAGTTATTTGTTTTCCAGTGAAAGCTGTTGCTTTTACTGTAAATGACCATTCAGAACTTTGAACACAGCAATAATAATGTGTCTGTTTGGCTAGAAGACGTGAGCTTAGGGATTATCTACCTCTTCTTGTACAAAGAGATCTGTTAATCAGCCAGCACATTACTCAGATGCTGGCAACAGACAGCCTGCATTTTACAATAAGATCTAACTTAAAAAATATCCATCAATTTGATAATATGTCAGGTAATTGCACCTTATTGTAAATAAAAGCCCATTTTTCTAGGTCCTAAAGACTTAGTTTTTTAAACATAGATTGTTCTGAAGTTTCAACAACCATATTTTTTTTTCCTAAACACAAAGTAAAATTTCTTCCACTATTTGTATAAAGGAAAAACTCAGTTTTGTTCTAACCTCAGTGAACTAAGATATAACTGTTTTATCCTGCAAATGGATGAAGTCTGAAGGTCTGGATATTAGCAGAATTGGGTATGGTCTTAGCCTAGCTTCACTACTTATTTTCTTGTGCATGCGTGTGTGTCAGGGGCAGGGAAACGTGACATAAAACTGAAGAAACTTTCCACAGTTTATATGTTTTTCCCCCTCTCCTTTTTGTTTGTATGAATAGTAAAACTTCATTGGAAAGTTTCACTTTATCTGTGAGCTAATTTCACAGTCTAGTTTTCGTCTGCTCATGCTGAGCTGTTTTGAGGTCCCTGTCAGTGCAGGGAGCTGCTTAAATAAATATAACTGTTTGTTTAGGCAAATCACAGATCACTAGTGGCTTGTACAACTTAGTATATATTTCAGAAGTAGGCTCTTCATTTGATTCATATCCACAGTTACACATGAAGATAACTCTTCTATGTGGCTGTCCCTGGTGATTGGGAGAATGATGATAAAGAAGTCTGCAGGAATTGTAGTGGTTGTCTTTGGGAATTTGGGGAAAAATTATACCAATTTAAGTAAATTACCTTCATTTTTGCTGTTTTTAATAATGAGTATCATATTCCACATACACTGCCTAGTTCAGTTGCAGTTATATCTAGAAAGAAGGATACAAGGAGAATTTTCCTTTTGCCAGAAATCATGTTAAGTATAGAAGAGTCATGGAGGGATCCTCACCAAAGGAGATGGTCTTCAACCATCATTCATCTGTTCCAGTTCTGAGTGCACAGGGGTGTAGCTGTGCATGTGATGCACAGCTGAAAATGACTCAGGTAAATTTTCATTTTCAGGTAAGGTACTGAATGTGCTGGTACTGTCATGAAGGTGCTAAGTGAGATGGTAGTCCAGGCAAGGCTGAGAGAAACAGTCCCAGAAATCATGAAAGCACTTAAGTTTTATTGAAAGCACATTGTGCAGCTTTTCCTTGAGTTTTACCCCATCACTCCTTTTAGGAAGATAAAGATAGCAAATGCTTTCATAACAAAAGTTCCTCTTCCTCTGTCCCCGTGCTGTAGGTAGCATGACCATATAGCAGAAGTCCTGTCACCCCGGGAAGATTTGACATTTGTGTCAGCTGCTGGAGAGAGTGCAGACTTCCACAGACAATTCAAATGGCTCTTCTGGTTGGAGAACCTCCACACAGAGCCAAAAAAGTTGTCTTTTGTCTGAGCTGAAGTCCAATTCTCTTTGAATAGGACTGTTCTCTGACTGCTACAAGGTCATTACAGTTTTGGCATTTTTCCTGATGTTTTTATGATACTCATTTTAATGTACTGCATATTTTTCATTTTAGGACAGTGCTCAAAAATTTGCCCATAAATGCCACTTCAGCTGGGTGAATGCTGCTTTCTATCAGTGCATTGCTAAAGGCATTTCTGGTGTTTTCCCAGAGCTCTGCTTTGGTTCATTGATGTTGAAACCAGTTTCAGCACAGGCACAATGGGTTAACATTTTTCTGCTTGTTTGCATAGTGATTGCAGCTCAGAGACCAACCTCTAGCAGGCAACAAAATACAAATATTTTACAGCAGCTGCACATAAAGACATGCACATATTCTGAGAGGAAAATTTGGGGGACAGAGGAAAGCAAGATGGGAGGAAGAAAAAACTGTGGACAGTATCTGATTAAATACAGTGGCTTTGGGAACACTGAGAACTGTTAATTTTCTCCTTTTCACACCTTTTTTCCCCTGTGCAGCTTCTTATTATGTGGGAAAGGCCTCCTCAATTCAGAGTGCCCTGGTGAGGAGTGGTGCACAACCCCCGGTGGACTCGGATGGAGTACACAACCAGGCAGCCTTGAAAGAAGGGGGTGGTAGGACGGGGGGCAGTGCACAACCATGTTGTCCCATGAAGGGAGTAGCACTGAGCCATGCCATCTGTTTTTCCAAATGGAATTTAAGTTACCACAGCCTCCTCTTTGGTCCCTCTAATTTTATCTCCTTGCTGTATTAGCTGTACGAGGGAAAGGAGACAATATTTTTCTCCTCTGACCCACCTCTGACAGAAGTTTATGTGGGTAGCACAGATATTAATTTCCTTGCTTCACTGTGGGAGCCTGTCAGTGAGATTACTCCAGTGAGATTAGGAACACCAAGACTAGCCCCTGACTATTCCAGTCTTTGTTGAGGTTGTTGAGGTTGAACCAAAGGGCCGCTGAGATTTTCTTTACAAGTTTCTGCAAAAAAACCCTCACCACAAAAATTCCTCTTTGTTTTTCAAATGAGCTTGAGCAGATATTTTAATTAAAAACTACCAGTGGCAGTACGTAGCAGGGCATTGGAAACCCTTTCTCTGTGGCAGTTTCTCAGCACAAATACTTGTGTGTGGCTGCGGTCACATGTTTGATTGACTTGGTTCCCAAGCTGATGTTCACAGTACTGTATTCATCTTGTTCAGATGACTGTGACATGCAGCCCGAATGCACTGATGCTGACAGTGAATGTGAGGAGAACCAGACAGCTGACAGCATCTCCGTTTTTCAGAGCTGATGTAGGATGATCTGTCACATGATGCTAGGCCACAGCCTGTCATTTATTTATCTACAGCTGTAATGTGGGTGAAATGAGCAGAAATGAGAGAGAAGTGACAAGAGGCAAAATAAAGAAAGAAAGAAAAGAAAGAAGAAGATGGAGGGGAGATGCTATACTCACCTTCTCTCACAAAATGGCACAAGCATTGTTTATCTTAATGAATGCAATATTGATCCCATACCTCACCTTTACTTGCTGTTTCTACGGTTTGGAACAACACTGGCAATTCAAGCTCATCCATGCTACTGTTGTTCAGGGTAATGTGTCTTCTCAGGGCTGCTTTAAGGCAGTGTCTGAGGTGCTTTGGGGCTGATCCTATGCCACATCTGTTATGGGTGTTAAGGAAGCCTATCTCATAATGGCTAGGAGTGCATTAGCAACATCAGCCAGAGTCTCAGGAGATTAAAAGGAAAAAAAAAAAGTACCACTTTTTCTTGAGGTAAATAGCTAAACTCTCAAGCTGGGTCTAGGAGGTGCAGAGAAAGAAGACCCCACTTAGTGTGTATTCAATGCTGCTAAGCTACAGCACCTAAACCAGAAGGAACCTTTTCTGGCAGACTAGTAGATGATACAAACCACCCTTCCAGGTCAGCCAGGTTGATCTCTATACAGGGGATCAAGCAATTCTCTGTATACTGTACTTTCTCTGGATTATTCCCTGTGAATCAACTCATCCTGTTCCTTGTTTGGCTGGCGTCCCCTGTAACTTGGGAGTAATAGCCTTGGAAAACTGCATTGTTCAGAGCTTGGTAAGGGAAATGCAGCTAATCGTAAGAGCAGTATTCAGAAATGTGTCTTCTACTTGCCTTCTGCTTGTTTCCCCAGCTGTTCCCATATTGACCCCAGTATCAGAGGCTGGATGCAGTGATGGAGGAGTAGAGGGGTGAGGCATGAGCATTACTATCACAGGCTTTGTGCTAGGAGTTGTGGGACTGAGTGATGTCTTGTGATCCCCAGTTGCCTCCCTAATTATTTTTTTCTCTAGGACTTTTTAAATAAATTGTTAGTGGCCTAAATGCGCAGAAAACAGTGATATGCACTGGCTGCCACACTGGGGACTTAGAGAAGAAACAGAACAAGACTCTTGCCTATTTCTCTCATTCTCTGTTCATCATCTCAAAGGGAATGGAAAGTCAATGCCTTTCAGCTCACTTCTCTGGTTACAAGGGCCAACCTGCTTGTACAGGGATGTGTATGCAAGGGAAGTTGTTCTTAAAGTATCTGTAAAAGTCTCGCTAGATTGTAAATCAAGCTGCTGTAGGAGGAGATGAATCATTGCATGGAGTAGATCTCTGTGGAGGATACAGGGAGCCTAAGATGGCCAGCTCAGATGCTTATCTGGATCTACAGTTTGAATTTAGACATGCAGTTTGGAACAATATTTTTTTCAGAGTAGAGTTAAATTTCCCAAGCCACGTAGAATCACAAAATCATGCAACCCCATGCAATGCTACAAGTGTGGGGCAGAGTGGTTGGAAAGCTGTGCAGAGGAATAGGATCTGGGGGTGTTGGTTGATGCTCACCTGAACATGAGCCAGCAATGTGCCCAGGTGGCCAAGAAGGCCAACAACGGCATCCTGGCTTATTATCAGAAATAGTGTGGCCAGCAGGGCCAGGGAGGTGATCGTCCCCCTGTACTGAACTGTGGTGAGGCCGCACCTTGAGTGCTGTGTTCAGCTTTGGGCCCCTCACTACATGAAGGACATCGAGGCCCTGGAACACATCCGAGAAGGGCTACGAAGCTGGTGAAGGGCCTGGAACACAAGTCCTGTGAGGAGCGGCTGAGGGAACTGGGGTTGTTTAGAATGCAGAAGACGAGGCTCAGGGGAGACCTTATTGCTCTCCACAGCTACCTGAAAGGAAGGTGTGGGGAGCTGCGGGTCAGCCTCTTCTCACAGGTAACTAGTGATAGGACTAGAGGGAATGGCCTCAAGTTGTGCCAGGGGAGGTTCGGGCTGGAAAATAAGAGAATATTTTTCTCAGAAAGAGCAGTCAGTCATTGGGACGGGTTATCCAGGAACGTGCTGGAGACCCTGACCCTGGGGGTGTTCAAGGAAAGGTTGAATGTGGTGCTTAGGGACATGGTTTAGTGGGTGATAGTGGTGGTAGGGTGATGGTTGGACCAGATGATCTTGGAGGTCTCTTCCAACCTTAATGATTCTATGTTTCTAAATTGTGTTCCTGTGCTTAACTTGGGTTAAAAAGAAAACCCCATAATGTCTGTGGTATTTCTGTGACAAATGTTACACTTTTCTTACTATCATATGCTTCTGCTGAGATGACTGGGGCACCAGTACTTGACAATGATGAATCATTTACAGTAGATTGACAGCCATTTATCCTGTGGTACCATCTGCCATAAAGATCACATTTTGTTTTTGCAGTTTCCTTCCTTTGTTATTCTCTGAAACAATATTTGAAGATGTGGAAGCAGTGAGGAAGGGACAACAACTTCTGGTCCAAGGTTTCAGTGGCATGTTCAGATGTTCCTGGACAACAGTGTTAAAGGTTAAATGCTCTTGGCATTTGATGGAAAAAACTATAACAAAGGTGGAGTGAATGATGCAAACCTAGCATGAGCTTTAACTGTTTAGGATGTTTCCCATGTGCATCCTTTGCTGGTCTCCTTGGTATAAGGGTCATGTTGTGGGCAAGGAGGAGGTGTGATTGGAGCAGAACTGGCAGATGGTCCCTTGAAGGTCGTTTCTTGTTGCTGTCTCCTGTAGTGATGCCATATGCTGTGCAGGGGGATGTTTCCTTCCTCTTCATGGAGTGTAAACTCATCAAAACAGTAAGTACAGCATACTATCAACTCTCAGCTCTTGAAGCTTCTGACTGGGTCTGTGGCTTTAAGACATTTCTTTTTTTTAGTACATTGTCAAACAGTATATAGAATAAGTATGTTTGAAAAGAGATTAAAAAAATCTGTTCATGGTCGTAGATGGAATTTTTTTCTTTAGTGGTTTAGAATTTGTCTCCTGAAATTCTGTTTCTGCATGTAAGATTTTTTTTTTCCTAAGATCTTTTTGATCTGTGAACATCCAGAGCATGAACAGTACCCTGTAAGAGATTTGGATGAACTGAATGCCATCACTTCTTCTGGAATCATAGCTACTCCTCTTAGCTGTTGGTAATGGCAAGTATTTCCAACAGAAAAGTACCTGAAGCACAAGTTAAATTACCCCAGCAACTGGAAGGTGAGCAGTGTATCAGACAAATGTTGTCTGTTTCTTGAGTGCAGTTAGTGTTTCTCAGCTGCTTGTGGATATTTTACTGTTACAGTCAACTCTTTCTAAAACCGGGTCCCAGTGTAAAAGCGTATGAAAAACATTGTTGCTCTTTATAACACATGAACATTTAGAAAGGTCTGCCCCCCCCCGCCCCCCTTTCCTTTTTTTTTGAAATTGTGATTAATAACCTCAATAGTGAGAAGATTTTTATCCTTAAAGAGTAAATGGAGGCATAAATGATTTTAGAGAGGTCCAAATCCTGGTATACTTTTTCAGGCATATTTGTCTTCAAAGCCTGAGTAAAGCAGTAGAGCAGAAAGTGTTTGACCATTCAAATTATTTGAGTTTTGGAAAAGGCTCTGACTGTCTTAGTATTATATCACCTTATGCCACTGTCATTGGTGTTTAATACCATTCACTCACCGGTGCTGGCTATGACCTGGTTGGCGCAGACAGTAACTATCACCCTGAGCTTGACAGATCATTAGAGGGAGAAAAAGTTTTTGTGAGATTAGTCAATACATTTTCCCAGGGCTAAGGTAAAGATCCAAGAGTTTCTAGTAGACAGTCTGTCAAGGCTCAAACTGGTACAACTTTCCTTTGTTTTACTTGTCTCTTTTGCTCTTTAGGTTTCATTGACATATCTCTGTCAGCCTGTTTACAATTTGTTATTAAAGTTATTCTTCAAACACAATATTTCATGGGCTATGTAGCCAATTTGGAGATTAGGATTGCAAGGACTGCATCAATTTAACAAATCAGCTATAAAAAAAGATGTTTGGTATTACTATTTAAATTCTTTAATATTTACCTGTGAGTCAAAAATTAATACTGGCAGTGTGTATAATTAGACAAGTTTTCTCATCATTATGCTTATAGTGTTTTGTTTTGTTTTGTTTTGCTTTCAAATTTGATCTGGTGATATATGTTGTCTAATTTTGCCTCATTGTTTTGCCGCATTATTAATGGATACTTAGTTAAATATCTAAGTTTTGGGGGGTGGGAGGGATATATTTAACAAAATACACAGATTACATTGCCTAGTTGACCTATTCTCCATCAGTCTTTCCTTGTTTGTATTCTAAAAAGCATATCAAATGTTCATGCAGCTTCCTTGGTCGTTTCTGCTTCTGCTTGGAGCAGGCCAATACTTTTGTACCTTGATGAGATCAGATGTGAAAACAGCAAAGATTAATAGAAAACAGTGATCAAATTAAGTTTAGCTTTTTTTTTTGCTTTTTTTTTTTCCCTTTGGCCTCGAAAGATGATTATCAGGCAGATGCAATGGGACAAAAACATATAAGGTGTGGAAATTCAGATATCCTAGTCTGACTTGTATTTATTCCATTTTCCTACTGTAGAAAGGCAATTTGAAGTATGGATGTGCTGGCATTCCTGACCACTAAAGTACTATTTCAGTCACTAAATAGGTGAAGAATAGGCAGGTAGTAGTGCCAACATTCCTGAACATTGCCTGGTTACTGGCTATCCTGGGCTCCAAAACTGCTTCCATAGACAGAGGCTTTTCAAAGTTTGGACAGGAAGCTGTTCTGAAAGAGAAAGAAAGGGTGAATAGGACATTTCTGCAGCAAGAAAGATGAGATTGGTAAGTTAATGCTGTCATCATAATGGTTAGATTTCAGGAAGCAAAGTTACTAGCTTATACCTGGAGTGGATTCAGCACTGTCATGCTGGGCTTGTATAACATGTCTTGAGAGATGTTTCGTCTTAAATTAGCAACAAACAAGCAACCAAATAATCCAAAACCAACCAAACAAATAATAACAACAAAACAAACACATGCAAAATGAAACAAAACAAAACAAAAACGAACAAACAAAAAAAACCAAACCCACCACCATCAAAAAAATCCCATGCTTTAAAATGCCCTTTTCACATTTCTTCTAACCCAAGTGAGCCTTACTCTTATCTTTTGTGAATGTGTACAGTGAATGGTTTGTATATTTAACTACTTACATTGGGGATGAGTTCAATTCAGTTTAATTACCATTTTGTATGGGCTGATGCAGAGCTCTAATACTTTGTTGTACTGATTTTCAAGTGATACTGGATATAGAAATGTCAGAGGAAGAATCAGCAAGATTGTGTCTAAATAACAACATAATTAATCTCCTATTATGTAGCACCTTCATCTCATCCTGCAGGATGCAAAAAGAATTTAAAGAGCTGGTATAAAAGCAATGCAAAGGCGGGTGAAACATGCATGGTGACTGTAGGACAGTGTGACAACTGTATAACATCATATGTCACTAGTGCACAGTAGTAAAAACTGATTTATCCAACAGAATCAGCAGCAAGATTTTTTTTTTCTTTCGTGGCAGAATACCTAAATTGGTATTTGGCTCATATACTGGAGTAGATGTATAAATTCTGGACTGAACATTATTGTTTGATACCCTGATTCCACTGATCAAACCTTTGATAACTCATCTAAAAAGTAAGGTCTTTGTCAATACAGCATTTACTCCTGATATAGCTTGCTTTGTAGTGTTTCTGCTGAGGGAAAAGTGATCCCCTTCCTATGAAGGAAACATGATATGGACTAGCCTTCCTCTCTTTAGGGAATAGGGAGGGTTATAGCCAATGGTTTAAGATATGTTGCTGAGCTTTTCTTAGGTTTTAGTTTTTTTTTTTTTTTACTTGTTGGAAGCAACTCCTGTGTTTAACTTGGCTGGGAATGTAGTAAGTAGTGGAATAGGCATGGAATGATAGGTTGGCAGTGGAGAAAGGTGTTAGAAAGATGCAGAACACCCAGGTGCTAAACCCCATGTGGAAGACAGGTGCTGAGAGGTGGGGAGATGCAATTCATCTGCAGTAGAAACACTGCTTCCCTGAGTATGCATGTTGGTGGCGTGCCTCAATGTGAAAAGGCAACTGACAGCATCTGCTCCCTGTCCCCATCTTCCAGAACAGCTACTTTCTTCATGAAATGAAGGTCTTTGTGTTAGTGGGAATGTATGACAATATAATGTGACTTTTGGAAGGGTTACAGCAAGTTCTGAATGATGTATGAAATGAAAAATCCCTGCCTGGTTCAGAGAAAGCATGTACAGCACTGGATGATACACTGCCAACAGTTCTAACAAGGGGCTCCTTCACAGGTTTTCCACCTCAATCAGCAGTGCAGTTGACATCCCCTGAGCAAAATCTCTCCTCTACTTTTTTTTTTTCTCTCTGTACGAGCAAAGAAAAATTCTCCAGTTTTATAGCTTACCCACTGCCTAAAATACTCGTTCAATAATCTTTCTCTGCTTCCAGTTGTGACAGTCACTATCGGCATGCATCCTCTCCCTGTAATTCATTCAGGCTCTTTCAGGCATTTTTATTGTAAATTTATTCTCAACACACTGGGAGGGGTGAACAGGCAAATCTTAATCGGTGGTCTAGTCAGTGATGTGTACTATCTGCTGGTCAAGTCCAATGCAAAAAATAGTGAGGAGATGAACAATAAGACCAGGTAAAGAGCGATCAGCTAGTTTAATCTTTCCATTGCAACAAACAAGCGTGTTTTAATACAGCCATACCCTAGCTGGTATATATTGGAACACAGAATGGTTTAAATTATATTTTGGAAAGCAATGGCTTGCAGAAGGACTTAGGTGGCATCACAGATAATTCCTGTAACTTGAATTTTTGCTGCTGTGCTGTAGAAAAAAAAAAAAAAAGAGCTGACATGATCCATGAAAATAGAAAGACTTAGCACTATTTGTAAGTTTCCCCTTGGATGGTGTGTCCTGTTCTGCCCAAGCTGAACTATAAAATAGGTTACAGCATTTTATAAAACAAGCATCAGGAGCTTAAGGAATTCAGAGTATTCAGTTAACTGAGGAGCAGGCTGAGAGGCCATCTGAATAAGATACCTGGTAGCAGAGGCTTATCCACCTGGCTGTCAGAAGCTGAAGTTCATCTAATTCAGTCTTGAAAGGAGAAGCTGTTTTCTGGCTCCAGGATCTATTCAACATCAGAATTGACCCTCTAGGAAAGACGCAGAGAGAGCTGTGATCACTTCAAACCTTTAGATGAGCCTGGGCTGAATGGCTCTGGCCCTGTACAGCTATCCTTGCTCGTTCCTTTCCTTTATGGCAGAGCATTGCACTGAAAAGCTTATAGCCAGCGATTCCCCATGAAGGCAATTAACAGACCTGAATGTCATGGCTCAGAGTTTCGGTGAGTTGTCTGAAGAAGATCAGGGTAGATTTCTTTTCATCTCCTTCCCTTGCACAAGGAACAAAGAATTTTGGATGTTCTTCTTTTTGTTGTTATTAGCTACTTTCCTCTGCAGAATCAGAGATTGGCTGCAGTAGGAGATCTCTTCGTAGGTGGTATAGCGAGTGATTATATATTGCCTTAGTAGGCCTGGGAGGGAATTTTCCCTGGGTCAGATTGGCAGGCTGTGTGGATCTTTCACCTCATATAGCATGAGGTGTGGTTCATCTGCTAGGATCATTTGTGTACATCTCACATGATTAATTCCTTGCCATTGCAGGGCTTCCTCTGGTCTTGCCAATTCTGTGTCTGTTGCAGATAGTTTCCTAAGCACAGGAGTGCTTTGCCCTCACTAAAGTCTTTGGGCATCAGCTAGGATATTTCAGTTAAATTTAATGATCTGTGAATACACAGTAGGTGCATCTGGTATCCTTTTTGGCCATAATTTTTAGGGAATGATATATATACATACGCATATGCTGTCTCATTGGTTAAGGCAGGGGAGGTTATTTAGGAAAGGGTGCTCTTCTGTTCTGAAAAACGGCCTGACTCCTTCAAAGGGCTTATCTTGGCAGTCTGAGAAAAGCTTGGTCTGTACTGAGCAGAAGTCCAGCTTTCTTCAGTTTAATTGTAGGGACCAACAAATAAATAGCCATCAGATTCTATGTTTCCGTATGTAAAAACATGCAGTTGTGTGGATTTATCTCAACTAGGATTATGTGCTGTCTGGAAGGACATCCCCTTCAATTAACTTTTTGGCTCTGTACAGAAGCAACCAGTGTGAAAGAAAAGATAACTCATTTAGAGTATTCTTCTTGCAGCTAAAGTAACCAGGTAGCAAATGAATTCCTGTCTTGCTGTGTGTCAGTACTATAGGAGTATCATTTCTACAGTGAATTTTCAACGTCAATGAAGTCAGGGAGTAGTTCCCGAGTTTAAATCCTGTTTTACAAAAGCATGTAAGTTACCTCTTAAGCCTGTCTACTTCAGCAAAACAACAAAGCCTGTCCTCATGACACAGAACCTAACCTGCTGTATAGGCAGACAAGTATTTGTGAATGTTTGTGAATATGATATTATGGTATAATTTGCATTTTAAGAAAACTGCGGTTTTGCTGGAGCTAGGATTTTACAATACAGGTATATGCAGGTGTGCAACGACAATGTATACATGAAATGCTAAGCTGAAGTTCTGCTATTTATAGAATGTGTAGCAGCAAAATAGAAACAGACATTGTATAAGCAGCATTGTCTTTCGATTCCCAATCAAAGAGAGACAGAGATTTGTATTTTTCATGAAATGGCCTTTGCAGGAATGCCGTAAGCAATCAAGATTCACTCTGTGCATATCAGGAAAAACCATGCCATTTGCACGTTTGGCTTCATCCCATAAAGTAGAAAACAGCAGCAATTGTGTGATTTCATTCAAATGCTATCTGTTGTTCTACATCTTTCTTCTTTGCACCCCAAACTAAAAACTTAAAAAAATAATAATTGAAAAACAGAATAAAGTATTTCTAAGCTGAGTTGTCCTTAAAAATTCGAATGAGTCATTTAGATAACATTCACAATACCAGCAGCTTCAGGGCACTTTAGAGAATACGTTTCAGCACAGAGACATTTGAAACAAAAATTGTAATGTTCTAAATGGAATTAGATGAGCGAAACCGTGTCATACAGAGATGAAATATAAATAAGTGCTTTAGGCCCACTCCATGAAAAATGTATGTGTTTTTTTTAAAAGCATTTTTCTTCTGCGATGGTTTCATTTCTGTAGAAACTAGTGGTTGGTGTTTTTTTTTTTTCTTTTTTTTTTCCCCTCCTCTTAGTGCATTCTCCTAGAATGTGCTTTTGCCACTCAATAAACCCTTCTTTCCACTAAATGTCTGTCTCTGTATTAAGCCCCCAAGGAACTGTACAAGCCAAAGGCAGATGGAAACAATAGGCATTCCGTGTTCAAACGTACAACCTACAGAAAGTTCATCTGTCAAAAGTCTGAGGAACATTTCCAAGGAGGCTGCTTCATAAACAACATCCACATGGGGCAAATCCGACTTGTGCTACTGCTTTTCATGCATATATTCCATAAGAATTTAATATACTGTTTACTCCTCAATTAATAGTTAAAGCAACATTTACAGAAACTTGTTCCAAATCCCAGTCCCAGTTCTTCTCTCCTTCCCCTCCTTAAATCTGTTCAGGGTGCCTCCTTTAGGCACCCTGACTACTTCCTTACTTTTTACAGAAATGTTATCCTAGCCTCTCTATTAGACCAAAACACTCAGAGCTTTATGAACTCTTTATTTTTGTACCTGCTGGAGTTCTGCTCCTTCATTGGTAAGCACGCAAACTCTACCATTGTACCAGTCCTTGAGATATCAATCATTAATACCAATATAGTAGTGCTGAAAGTTAATCTAAGCTTTTGACTCATGTCTGTAAGACAGAAGTCATCCTGGTTGGTACTGTTTGGCAGACAGCATACTTGGTTTTTAAAGCTCTGATTACTTACGGTCAATGTTTGCCTTCATTCCTTGGCTTTGTATTAATGAAATATTTTAAATGTGATTAAGATGCTGATTCTGTGATGTTGTGAAATCACCTTGGCTCCCATGGACTTCAACACCTTCTCAGATCAGACCCCAGATTAGCGGCAAGGAAAACAGGGAAGATTTTGTCAGTACTTGGATGCTGCAGTAGTGGTTCTGAGCTTGTTCTAGTGTAATCCAGAGCTGAGAACAGCAGAGCTGGAAAGCTATAAGCCACCTACTCATAGGTCATATATGTGTGTAGAACACATGTTCTTACATCTGGTCATGTGTGTGCATGTTCTATCCCCAAATCTTCTGAGCATATGGACTCTCAAAATAGGCAGCTGATTCAGAGTGCTCTCATCATACAAATGGAAGCAGCTAGCTTCTGGATTAGGCCAATCATAATTTACCTAGGCATGCAAATCTCATATCTGCTACTTAAAATCCCAGGTAGAAGTTTCTGGTGCCCAAAAGAGATGATTAAATAGTGTCATTAGAAATTTAACTCCTATTTTGCGTGTCTTAGTCACCCACAAATGCAAGATTAATGTTTGATCTGTGGTTATCAAAATTATAAGATGTTGGAGGGTGACTTGAAACCAGAGGTGTATTACATACAAAATCTCCTAGCACTGAAAGTATAAGCAATTCTTAGCCTCTGACTGGACTTCAAAACTCTCCTTTGCAAATAATTGATGCAGAAGAGTGAAAAACCACCCAAGAGGAATGAAAACTACAGAATGACATTGTGTCATGTTCCTAAAGAATGTTATAATTTCCTGCCAGGTGGCATCAAATGCATCTAAATGAGCCATTTCTGGGTGGCAGGGTGCTGTCCGAACTCCTTGCCTGAGTTGCATGGAGATGCAGGGCTGGGGATGATGATGGGATCAGCTGCTTGTTGACAGCCTCGGGTAGGGTTTCTCTAGTGGTTCAGGCTCTGAGGTCACCAATAAATTGTTGTCTGTTACAGCTATGGAAGCTGCTAACTTCTCAAGGTTTGACCAATGTAAGGAGAGAAATTGCAGTCTCACCCTCTTCATGTAAGTTTGAGCAGGAGCACAGGCTGGATCTGATCTTAAAACGGATCCAGGCTGCCTCATGGCAGATGCTAAGTGTGTTTATGGCTAACTAATGACAGCAGTTTTTCCTCTCCCAGACTCGGGGCCAAAAAGCTCCATTAGTAAGATGCTGACATAGTCCGTGTGTTTCATTGCCCTCTGGCGGCTAGTCCACTGGAGTATAAGGCTATTGCTCTTCCCAGTTGCAGGACTATGTGCTGTTTGCGTAAAAGAAGCAGACACTAGAGGAAGAAGAAAATTGTGCAAATATTGGTCAGGGCCTTTTGTATGAACTGTTGTCTGCCATTGCTTTAGTTTATCATGAAATTAGCAAGACAAAAACAATGGGCCAATGTCTGCTACCAGTTATTCCTGTGTAAATCCAGATTTCTGCTGAAGCCAGACCCATCACTCTGGATTTATTCTTGTGCAAAGAGAGCTGGAAAGTGGCTCAGAGTGAACGGAGAACCTTTAAACTGCCTGACCGTTAATCTGTAGTAAAGAAACAAGTTTGTCTTTGTAGCATGTGGGCAGTTTTGTGGAGCACATACAAGAAAAAATTCTCTGTGAAAATCCAAGAACATTTGGTACAATATAGTCAGTAAGGCCAAAGTGCCAGGGGGCTAAAATGAGAGCCCTTTCCTATAGCAGCCCCTACTTATGAAAGCAACCTGCTCGCTGATGTTGGGCACCTTACCTCCCAAGTGCTGTAGCCTTAAATCTCACGTGTTATATTGGATTTTAGCAGATGAGGTCAGCTTCTGCTTTAAGTTATGCTGGTACTAGTAGAGTAAACATGGATTTACATCCATGGGCCTGCTGTCTGAGATGTATAAGAATATGAATATTCTAGCATTAGTGACCTACTGTAAAGCATTCTCTTTTGTTCTTGCTAGAAATGGTTCCCAGGAGAAAGATACTGCAAGAGGGAGTTGACAGCCTTGGAATCCAGTCTTTTCATTTTTATTTATGCTAGTTTGTTTACTTCAGTAGCTGTCTACATATATGCTAATGATCATTTGCATGTCTGTGGTATTTTTATAGGTGGGGAAGAAGTCTAATGTATTTAACAGTTTGCTACCAGGAGTAGGTCTTTACAAGTCATGACAAAAGCACGGTAGGAAGTAAGCCCCAGAAGCAATGGTTTTTCCATTTATGCTGGAACAGTTTTGACTTTGCAAGGTTATCTACTATCACAAAGAAGTCCAAATCAGGAGAGCCAATGGAGAATTTTCTTTGTGGATTGTTTGCATCCCAGCTACTTTGGCTTGCATATGTCATGGAATATATTAAAATAGTCATATTCCACAGTCCACACAGCATGTCAGCTTTGAGACAAGTACTCTGAAATGTGCTCACAGATGATAAATTGCACACTATGTCAACTACATCTTTGTCATGAGATTCTATTTTCTATTTATAGTTAAAATGAAGCACTTGAGAAAAATTCTAAACCAAAGCAATTTCACAGAAATCTCATAAGTTTTTCCTTATGTGTATATCAGTGAAAAGACCCTCCTGTGCTATTTTTCTGCTCTGTGGGGGCTCCAACAATCAACTTCTGAGATCAAAGTAGGATGATCTCAAGATTGTGAAACTTATATGGGTCCATGTAATCTAGCTAGTGTGCCTTTGGAGTATGTTCCCTTTCAAACATTAAGGGGAAAGAACATTTAATCACAACACAGTGAAAATACATACAAAATTTGATACAGTTTTTGGGAATCAAAACCAATTATCTCCATAACAGATGAGATTATTTAGTTACTTCTTTGGCTTGTCGTACTAGTTTTGTTTGAAGCTGTCATTGATGTCAGTGATGTATTTTGCAGTTCTGTGCATTACTTTTTTTTTTCTTCTAAGAAGAATTCCCTTCCATTTATGAATCTTAAACACGTAATCTGCTGCAATGGAACTGTGGGCAGCAGAAACTGGAAAAGGATACATGTTTGGAGATAGCACTAGTTTGGCTTTGAAGCTAGAAATGCAGCTGTGTTTTTTCTCAGATTACAGCAGCCTACTTTAGGAAGAGCAAGTCTGGATAACAGCGACGACACGCTATGACTAGAGATCTCCTGGATAACACTGGCCTAGACATGACAGGATGTTCTGCAACATGATGAATGATTACTTAAGATAAGTACCCCTTCTGATGGCATCCTCTTGCCACCCTGGTCTTCATGGGATGCACAAGGAATGTTTCTTGCCTCAGAGAGAATCTTCCAAGCAAGGACCTAAGATTAATGAAGGGTGAAATACATATAGGAGAGAAGCACTGCTGTAACCTTAGCTATCCATTGAGTTCCACGATCTAGTATAGAAATGTATATGCAGGGCATTAACAGCAAAAGAAACCATTGTAATATCAATGTACTGCTGAGCTAAGAGGTTGAGATGCTTAGTAAAACTAGTTGCACTAGCAAGGTCATTGATCATATTTAGCAGCTGTTTTACAAATAGTGATTTATTAACTTGTTCCCAGTCTTGTAAAATATCTGCATCAACTGCCTTTTATTTATGTATTTGTTTGTTTGTTTATTTTTGCCTGTAGATAATCCCATTGATGTTACCAAGGTTTTGCATAATAGATAGGCAAAAGGAATATTTTAAGAAAATTGTTTTATGGAAGAAGGGATCTTTAAAAGCTACATATAAGAAAAAATCTGATGTTCTTTCAGTTATCAGGCCACCATAAAGCACATGAAATCCACTCTCCTTGTTTGGAGACAGCACCATAGAAACGGTTTGCTTTTTTTCCTTCCTCTCTTCCATCTCTCCTTAGTCATCATCTCCAGCTCTTCCCTTCTGTTCCCATTCAATGAGCTTGTTCTGTGCACCTACCAAATTTTGGATGACCTTAGAAAGCAAACCTCCCTGTGCTGCAAGTTTGGTCTGCTCATACTGCCAGCTTTCTGACAGTATTGTGCTTAATCAGATAGCTTCCTTCTCTGTAACTTGTCTGTCCTGTTGAACCAAATCTTTTCACTCAGAGCAACAATGCTCTTTTGCTTAACTGGTGTGATGGCAGAGATTAGTGAAGATATCTGTCTGGATGCTGATGTGAGATGCGCTTTGGTCAAGTATCTTTAACTTTTACTGCATTACTTTGTTGTTTGCTTATTTGTTTAAAATGCTCTTCTGTTACATTTGCAGTGATGAAAAATAAACTAGCTGGCATCCAGCTCTGAAACCATGATGTTGGTGAGGGAGGGCTGCCCACTTGAAAACAAGCAAGAAGTCTTACAAATATTTGGACTGATTAATTCACCAGCTTTTCTTTACAGAACTCTTTTGTGGTATAAAGCCATTCATTGACCAAGAGAGTACATTGTCCATTTAGTTACTGTTTTGTATCTCATGTCAAACAAAAGCCACTGCCTCCTACAACGGTAACAGCTGAGTATTTTCACTGCTTATGCAGTTTCCTCTTCTAGCTGCTGGATCATCAAAAATTCTAATCAACTCTGATCTAACACAAAGTATTATGTGGCATTCATCATCTATTTTAGCCTTTAATGCACCATGCAGGTTTTAATCAAAGGTATGCAACCATTAGCAAAAAAGAATGACAAGAATTATGATGGTGTCCTAAACAGGGCTCTTAAGCCGACATCACAGGCAGCAGATAAGTTCACCTCCCCCTGCCGAGTACAAATACAGGCAAATAAGATGGGCCTTGTCTGAAATAATTGCAGGAGTGCACCACTGAGGTTTCAGGGCCATGACTTCCATTGTTTTGTTTTAGTACTAAGTGCTAAGGCTTATTTGCTTGGCTTTCCTGAATATTGAAAACAAATGTTGGCACTGTTGGCTTGGTTTGTGGGGGCTGCTGGATCATCTTCTTGTTTGGGTGGGTGCCCATATCTTCCACCATTGTCAGAGGGAGCCAAGGCAGTGAGTGGCAAAACTAAGCCCCAGCACCTTCCTTATGGCAGAATAATTAGTTGGGACCTTCAAAGATCACCTTGCCCAACTACCTGACCATTTCAGGGCTAACCAAAAGTTAAAGCATGTTATTGAGAGCATTGTCCAAATTAGTACTGTCAGCTGTTAGGTCCTTGTGCTCTGGCTGCATGTAGGCAGCAAGCTTATCCTGTGTCTGCTGTGTTTGGCCTCTGCTCCAGCACCTCTTGCTTCTCTGCCTATTTCATCAGAGACATCCATCCCCAACAGGATGGCAGCAGTCACCTCCTGCCTTTCTCTGATTCACTGCTCACAAAGCACCAGGGTTTTCATTTGACTGTAAGATATGCATTCAATACCAGGTCAAGAAGTTCCTCCTTCTGCCTCTCCACTGACCCCAGTCCAGTAAATCAAAGAAAAGTAGTGAAAACCTCATAGGTCCTGGTTTACAACATGCCAGGTTTGGACTGAGATTTGCTCTTTGCATACAGTCCTGGGTTTTCCCCTTGCTTATATCCTGGCAAGTTGCAGCTGGTGACTGCCAGTCTGCAGATACTGTGGCCTTTGTTTCTTGCTTAGGTGACTGAGCATGTTATCAAGCTCCGGATCAGTTTAGCATGGGAAGGAGACGCTGTTTTGTGCTGCAGAATTGCTTCATTTCTGCCTAGTTGAGGGAAGGGTGAAGGTCATCTTTACAGAGAGGGGAGCAGACTGTTAATAAAGTAGTGCAATATTTCTCCTGCCATGTGAATTCACGAGTGTGACTTGCTGGGGGGAGGCTGGCGTGAGGGTGAAGGACCTCACGCTCGCTTGTGTGTCCTTGGGGAAAGGTACCCTTCACTGGTGTAGAGGGCTGGTGATCCCTAAGACATCTGAAGTTCTTCCTTCTCCCTTGCTCAGTTCTTGTGTTGGCAGAGCTGTTTCAGCTCCCAACTTAAAAATAGGTGCTTGAGACCTGTTCCGGCTTGCAGTGTTTCCTTGAAGCCACGATAGCAGCAGGGAATGAAGCCGTGTATTGCTCTTTGGCTGTGCCACACACAGCTGCTACTGGCAGGGTGGGGAGCTGACAGTCACCCAGGGAGCCTGTTGTGAGCTGGGAGTCACTATTTAAATGAGTGATCTAGAGGCCTTTGGGCTTGTGAAGCCATGCAAATGGTTGTGTGGGTGGATTTCCTCCTCAGGCTTGCTCACACAGTGTATGAACTTGGTGAAATATGTTTGTTGATTTGGAGGTATTCAGCAGAATTTCCCCATATCACGGTAAATGTAGAGGACAGTGCTGTGGGCTCAATTCCCTCTTATAAATCATTACCACTAGCGGGAGCTGGCCCTGGACAGACAATGGAATTGGTCTTTTTCATGTGTTGTCTGGGGGCTGTGACCTGATTTTGCTCAGGAGCTTTGTTCAGTGATTAACCTCAAGTGGGGCGTTCAATAGGACTGCGTGTGTACCTGCCTACATCCAGTTCCTGTGTTCAGCCCTCTGCCGGACCGAAGTCCCAGGCATGCCTGGGCTTTCTCACTGCACTCGTTGCTCTCACAGAAGAAATCCTATATAAATTGCTCTCTTTTATTTTGACGTGGCCTTTAACATGCAACATGTGGCTCTTTTAATGACCATTTCTGGCAAAAGGTTAATTTGGCTGGGGATGGGGGGGATTGATGCTTTAAATCTACCTGTGCTTCCTGTGTCTGGCCTGTGCCCAGCTGTGCATGGAAGTCAGAGAATTTCCACAGCACCTATGGACCAAAGAGTGGGATTATATTTTCAATTTCCTATTTAAAAAGACTAAAAAAAAATAATCAAGTTTCTGTTGTTTTAACCCAGGTAGGTCATTTGCTTTACTCTATTTGTTCATCATTGTGGTGTATTGTTTTGGGTTCCAGAGGTGGGTAATCAGCAATACAGTGTTGCAGAGATTTAGTTCCAGGTCACAGACAAGTAATGAAAAAACAGCAGTCACTGAGGATTTGATTTACACACTGCAATGACTATGTGATAGCCCCTTTTGTGAGAAGGAAAGTCTCCCTCTGGAGACCACATTCTAACCAGTAGCAAACATTCAAGCTCCCTGGTGCTTCAGATGTCAATTATACCAAAGCCTCTTATTGTATAATGCAGGTCTGTTATAATAATAATGTCTGGAACAGCAATAATAATGTGAACGAATTTCCAAACAGTTGAGATGGGAGGGGGAGACTGATCAATACCGCACTAATGATGGCCTTGTCTTTCACTGAAATAATTGTGATAGGGTTTATAGCACTTCCTTCCTACTCCATGCTGTGCAGCAGTGTTGGTTTACTACCTGCTGTTATTGCTTTTGTATAAAAAGGTGTTAAAAAGAAACGTCTGTCAAGTTTTAAGGCTGCAAGTCTTTTTTAATGCAGTGGGGTTGTTCTAGTCAAGATGGTCTGAGGATATGAGAGATACAAGGTTTACAGGGAGAAATGAAATCTTTTATTAGACACGCCGATACAGTCGGGGGGAAAAAAAAAAAGAAAAAGAAGCCTTTGGGCTCAGAAATCAGTAGTAGGGTCCCCCATTTTTATAGGGAATTACTCATTCTTTATCACAAAGGTGCCATTTAAAGGCCAGATTTTCCAAGTGATCTCATCCTGCTTGTTTGGACGTAGAAAGGTTGCTGCTTTGAGAGAGAGTGTGAGCACTTGAACACATAAGAGTTCAAAGGAAAAGCTCTCTTGCACGCTAACTGTGTTTTCCATTTATGTGACCCTGTTCCTTGTCTGATAATCACGTGGAGTTTTCTCTGTTATTCCACCAAATGTATAGCATGCACACTGAGACCCATTGGAAGAAATATCCATTGAATCTTCTGATTTGAAAAGAGATGATTTCTTTGTTTAAGAGAGTCACGTTTTTGCCTCAATATTTGTATTTACTCAATGGGAAGCCATATCCTCACAATGTGTTTCTGAATTTTGGCGGAGAAAGTAGGAAGGTAACAACATATTGGAAGTTATTTGTTTGCTATATAAGTCCTAACGTCTTCTGCAGTGTCTCAGAGTTACTTTATTTCTCAATATGCTGGAATGATGGATTCCATACATTTTGTTTTGTGAAGTGAGAGAAATTGAAAGAAATCATAGCCCGAGTCTAATGATAAAAATCCCCTCTGTTAAAGCTCTTCATTACAGCACTTTTCAGAACAGAAAAGACGAACTGCTTTTGCAGTGGCACAGGTCCAATCTCAAAGTAGAATCAATTGCTTTGCCAATGCTGAACACAAAGGATGTTCATTGTTTGCAAACTGAATTTTTCTTAGTGCGTGCAAAACTGATGATCAGATTTTTTTTTCTTTAGAGAAACCCCTGCAGTGAAAAAACTGCAGCTGATTCTGTACTTCCCATCCTGGTTTGCAGGAAGGCTTCTTGCTTCACAGTATGATTTCTTCATAATAGCTGCATGACAACAGCATGCCAATGTTTTGAAAAAGCAACAGCCAATGTTATAATGCAGTTGCTTATGTTAGTGCATCTCTGTTGGTTTTTTATTTTTCCTTGAGAAAATAGATTTGCCTTTGTGATTTTACTCTCCTGAGGCTCACCTTGCTATATATAACAAACCTGTATCTACATCTGTCTATGTATATAAGGTTTGGCAGGTGTCAAGGGACCTTCCTGGGCTGTCCCTTCCTGTCACAAGTACTGCATTGTGTCATGCTTGGCGTCAACTGACGAAGTTCTATATGAAAAATAAGGAAAGGCTTCCCACCCCCCCTTCCATTTTTTTTCCCATGCAAAACATGCCTCAGAACCATATCAGATGTGACCTTTTTTCTATTATCTAAACATAATATCATAGTTCTGGCTGACTCCTCCCAGTTCCTGCGCCAACACTGTCTTTACGTTCTTCTTTTCTTCCCTCTTATTCTTCCTCCTTGGTATATTTGCCGAGAGTAATCACATCCCTTTTCACATCTTTTGATGCTAAGCCAGAATCCAACAATACAAATTCATTATGGGGTGGCAAAATCTCACCCAGGTATTCGTGTTTAACCCCTGGGAGATATAAGATAGGGCATCTACCTGGACTCATCCTGACTGTGACTGCAGTATTTTGTGCCTTCAGGACTGGTTTCCTAGAAGAAGCTGGTGATGCTAATGTTGTAAAGTTGTATTTATTTATTGACTGTATCAGCTGCAGAGGATTCCCTGATGCAGAAAACTCCTCTGTGCCAGAGCTCAGGCTGTTCATGTTCCATGGAAAACAGTCCTGCTTGCTGACAAGAAAGTGAAAGTAATCTAGATGCTTCATTAGCAGTATGTATCAAAGCTGAATCAATTGCTTATTTGGGTCTCACTGTATGTCTCTTTATGCAACATCTCTCAGTTGGCTGCAGTTTCCTCCAAAGTCTTTGCAGCATAATGACATGTTGTAAATTACTCTGTGGTTTGTGGAGGTGTTCAATATTGGAAATTCAAGTTGTGCTGCCTGTTTGTTATTGGTCACATGTGGCACAGTTTTTCTTCCTTTACTGAGCTTAGTACGTCAGGATTTTCTATTAAATCCTCAAGTTACTTCAAGAAAGTTATTTGAAAACTTTCTGCCAAATATGCAGGGTTAAAGATTTGCTTATTCTTGTGCGTTAGCACTGATTTAACATGACCACAGAGACAGTGGTAGAAAGCTTAAGAAGGCTGTGTATATAGTAGCCCTGATTTGTTTTTGAGTCCTGCAGAAACATGTTTGCAGTACTCCTGAGCAATCATGTCAATATGTTAGCATAAAATCTCACTAATTTGTCATTTGCTGATATGCATCTCAAAATGACACAGGTCTCATCTGAGAATCTTTGCTAAACATTTAACAAACTGCTGTGGTGGCAATTTTTCCTATATGCTGCATATTCTTATATATTTTCCATTATATAGTATTACAGGATGGATGTTCATTTGTGCTCTCGGTAAGATGCTATATGGCACCAGCTATGACTTTTCTCAGATAAAAGAAATGGTATGCATTTTGTGAAGCACTCTTCTTTACTTCTATTTTTTTTTTCCTGCTTGTTCACTAATTGGCAGCACTGAGTAATTTGTAATCTGCCTTCCCACTGAACCAGTGAGTGTTCTGTGTGTGTTTGCATGTGTTTATTAAGTCTTAGGATTTGTCTATGTTGTAACTAAAATGAAAAGAAACGACTACATTTTAATTCATAATATTTTGATTGAGGTCTGTTTGTAGACCCTGGTTTTGATGTAATTTAAGCTGATAAAAGAATTGTCATTAAGTTACACTGAAATGGCTCTGAAATCTGTGTCTCATGCTAACTACTGCTGAAATGCTAAGGGTGTGATTTACAACTGATTTAATTGGATTGGTTCCATTTACCATCTAAACAAGCCCTTAAATGTTGGAGTGTTTACCACCTGTTGTGACTCTTACCTTGCAGAGATCTTTGTTCACAGGCAGGAGGGCATGCACTGTAATAAGAGAGGAAAAAGGAGTGCTATAAATGTGCATCTCAGTCTGTGCATGCTGTTAAGCTTGCCTCTGGAAAAATGTGAAGTTTTTTCTAAAAATTACAATAAATTTCTTTAGTATATTGATGATGGTGATCTTTGCCAAACTTCTGACAAGTGCTGCATTTTCTGCTCATCAGTTGGGACAGTTAATGTGGGATAAGTTTTCATGCTAGCTCCTCTTATGCTGCTGCTGTGTAAATCTAGGTCTTCTAAAAGTTTGTGAACAGCAACTCTGATAAAAGAACAGAAAAATATGAATGTCTTTAAAATTTAATTATGATGTTGTTTTTTGGAGCGGAGGCTTTAAAACAGTCAATAGGAAATATATGTTTAAGACAGAATGGTCTATACTGGAGAAACCCTGTGAGATATTTTGATGTTACCTGGATGGACTGTTGACACAATATGGTCACCCTACTCCCCTCATAGTCTTCTCTGAAAATGTACCAGTCCATTAGGCTCACTGTTTCCTGCTAGCCCAGCAATCACAATTAGAATGTCCGACATCAGAGTCTGATTCAGGCAGAAAGTCCTACTGGGACATGAGCTCAGTGGCAAAATAATAATCTAAAAAAAATAAAATCTAAGTTTCAATAGGATTTGCTCTGAACCTTATTGATTTCTTGAGATACTGAGAAACTGAATGCCTTTAGGCACCAAATTCTGGCATCTTATTCATTCAGTTTTCCACTTCTTTCTTTGCTTATTTTTTTCTTTTTTTTCCTCAATTTTCCCCACTGTTTAGACCCAAATTCCTGTGATATCTAAGATGCTATAATCTAGAAACCACTTTTTCATGATTTCCCAGAGTTTGTCAGAATTATAGATCTCTCTGCTTACAGATTGTGGGGATCATTAGTGTTCAGCTCTCAGCCACCTCCTCATTTCACCCAGCCTTATGATGTAAAAATAAAACACATTATTTGGGTGGAGGTCTATGTTGCTCCTACGCTGGCATCAATGAACATCTCGAGTTGCTTCATACATTGACTTTCACAGCATTCTTCTTTATGGCTTCAGCACCTCTATTTTCAACCTTTATTGAATTCAAAACCATAGAATCATAGAATATCCCGAGTTGGAAGGGCCCCATAAGGATCATCGAGTCCAACTCTTGGCACCGCACAGGTCTGTCCAAAGTTTAGACCATGTGACTAAGTGCACAGTCCAATCGCTTTTTAAATTCAGACAGGATTGGTGCAGTGACTACGTCCCTGGGGAGCCTGTTCCAGTGTGCGACCACCCTCTCGGTGAAGAAGCTCTTCCTGATGTCCAGCCTAAACTTCCCCCGCCTCAGCTTAAAACCATTCCCGCGGGTCCTATCACTGGTGTTTACAGTGAATAGGTCACCTGCCTCTCCACTCCCCTTCGCGAGGAAATAGTAGACCGCGATGAGGTTCCCCCTCAGCCTCCTCTTCTCCAGGCTGAACAGGCCCAGTGACTTCAGCCGCTCCTCATACGTCTTCCCCTCTAGGCCCTTCACCATCTTCATCGCCCTCCCCTGGACACTCTCCAACAGTTTAATGTCCTTCTTGTACTGTGTTGCCCAGAACTGCACACAGTACTTGAGGTGAGGCCGGACCAGCGCAGAGTAGAGCAGGACAATCACCTGCCTCCACCGACTAGCAATGCCGTGCTTGATGCACCCCAGGATACGGTTGGCCCTCCTGGCTGCCAGGGCACACTGCTGGCTCACATTCAACTTGCTGTCAACCACAACCCCCAGATCCCTCTCTGCAGGGCTGCTCTCCAGCATCTCGTCGCCCAGTCTGTACATATAGCCAGGGTTGCCCCGTCCCAGGTGCAGGACCCGGCACTTGCTTTTGTTAAACTTCATGTGGTTCTTGATCGCCCAGATCTCCAATCCGTCCAGATCTCTTTGCACGGCCTTTCCACCCTCATCTGAGTCCACAACTCCTCCAAGTTTGGTGTCGTTGGCAAATTTGCTCAAAACACCTTCTAGTCGTACATCCAAATCATTTATAAAGACATTGAAGAGGACTGGCCCTAAAATGGAGCCTTGAGGGACCCCACTAGTGACCATCCGCCAGCCAGATGTGGCCCCATTTACCACAACCCTTTGAGCCCTGCCCGTCAGCCAATTGCTCACCCATTGTATGATGGTTTTGTTAAGTCGTATGCTGGACATTTTGTCCAGTAGGATCCTATGGGAAACCGTGTCAAAAGCCTTGTTGAAGTCCAAAAAATCACATCAGCTGGTTTCCCTTGATCGACTAGATGGGTGATCTTATCATAAAAGGAAATCAAATTTGTTAGGCAGGACCTACCCCTCATAAACCCATGTTGGCTAGGACCAACGACTGCATTGTCCCCCAGGTGCACCTCACTAACTTCAAGGATCATCTTCTCCATAATTTTACCAGGCATTGACGTGAGACTGACAGGCCTGTAATTGCTAGGGTCTTCTTTCTTATCCTTCTTGAAAACTGGGACAACATTTGCCAGCTTCCAGTCTACTGGGACCTCTCCAGATTCCCAAGATCCTTGAAAAATAATTGAGAGAGGTCCCGCGATGACATCAGCCAGCTCTTTAAGCACCCTGGGATGGATCCCATCCGGATCCATGGACTTGTATGGATCCAGGTGGAGCAGCAATTCCCGCACACGTTCAGGGTCGGTAGGGAGTTTGTCATTCCCACCGTCATGGTCCTCCCGCTCAGGGCACCCAGGGTCCCGAAGCCCATCATCAGCATTGAAGACAGAGGTGAAGAAGGCATTAAATGTCTCTGCTTTGCCTATGTCATTGTCTGTGAGGAGACCTTCCCCGTCAAGTAGCGGACCTATGTTTTCTTTGGTGCTCCTTTTTCTGTTCACATATCTAAAAAAACCTTTTTTATTGTCTCTCACAGACATGGCCAGCTTCAGCTCTAGTTGGGCTTTGGCCCCGCAAATTTTCTCCCTACAAACACGAACAGCATCCCTGTATTCCTTCCTTGTTGCCTGACCCTCCTTCCAGTAGCCGTACACTTTCTTTTTCCACCTAAGCTCCAGTAGAAGATCCCTAGTCAGCCAGGCCAGCCTTCTGCCCCGCCTGCCTGCCTTCAGATATTTTGGAATCACCTGATCTTGTGCTTTTAGGAGGCACTGCTTAAAGATTGACCAGCACTGATGGACGCCTATGCCTTCAAAAGCAGCTTCCCAGGGGACCTTGCTGACTAGTTCCCTGAGCAGCCTGAAGTCTGCTTTCCCCATATCCAGGGCTGAAGTTTTGGTGGCAGTTTTCCTTCTGTCACCATAAATTCTAAACTCAACCACTTCATGGTCACTATGACCGAGACAGCTGCCAATTGCCACATCTCCCACAAGACCCTCTCTGTTTTCCAGCAACAGATCAAGGAGGGCACCTTTCCTAGTTGGCTCCCTTAGCACCTGCACCAAGAAGTTATCATCTAGGTGCTTTATGAACCTCCTGGACTTGCTCGTGTCAGCCGTGTGGTGATCCCAGCTGACATCTGGCAAGTTGAAATCTCCCATGAGGACAAGGGGAGTTGATTTGAGGCATCTCTTAGTTCTGCAAAGAATAATTCATCGTTGTTGTCATCCTGGCCGGGTGGTCTGTAATAGACTCCCACGACGACATCCCCTTTATTTGTTCATCCCTTAATCTTTACCCAGAGGCTCTCAACTTTGCCATCCCCAACTTGAAGTTCCAACTTGAAGTCCAGCCCATGCTTCACATACATCGCCACCCCGCCACCTCGCCTACCCTGCCTGTCCCTCCTGAAGAGCCTGTAGCCATCTATTGCAGCACACCAGCCACAGGACTCATCCCACCAGGTTTCGCTTAAGCCAATGATGTTGTAGCTGTGGGACTGGGCCAAGACTTCTAGCTCGTCCATTTTATTCCTCATACTGTGTGCGTTTGTGTAGAAGCACTTCAAATGTGCTTCCCTACACACAGCACCTTGTGGAGCCGACCAAAGGACCTCACTGGCAGACAGTCCCTCTGATTCTAGTGCACCATCCCTTAGCTCATCACCGGCGTGCCTGGTTTTATCCCCTTCGCCCTTCAACTCTAGTTTAAAGCCATATCTATCAGCCCTGCCAACTCCTGAGCCAAAATCCTTACCCCTCTCTGAGAGAGGTGCATCCTGTCTGGTGACAGCAGGCCTGGCATCACATGGACCTTCCCATGATCGAAAAACCCGAAGTTCTGTTGGTTGCACCAGTCCCGAAGCCACGTGTTAATGTGGTGAGCCCGCTTGTCAGCAGCGATCCCCCCTATTGGAAGGACAGAGGATTGGAAAATGCTGGATTAAGTTAGTAAATGAGTCTCCAAGACCATGTGTTTATTGACTTTCATGTTCTCCTTCTCTTTAAGGCTATTTATTGTCTTCCTTTGCTACTCAGAAATGTTCTAATTCATCTCTAAGGTGAAGAGTAACCTAGAATGTATCTACACAACTTGTACACATTCTTTGTTCTCCCAGTCTAGCTCTTCTCTCCTTTTCCATTTTTTCTAACCTAGGGTGTATATATATACATAATGTATATATACATATGTATATATTTACAATTTATTTACATTTCTGTTTTATTTTTCTATATTGTTAATATCTGATAGCCTCCTTAAAATGGTTCTTTTTTTCCCCAGAAATGACCTTAAGCATTTCAAAAAAATCAGGCACAGATTTTAGGATGCCAATGGAGTTCTTAGCTGGATTCCTAATTCGTGCCTGCAAGTAAGCATGAGATTCTCTGCCTAGGTGGGTACCTATCTTATACACATGGAGCCTGCCAAAGCATTCATAGCATCATTCAGCATTCTCATTTTCTCGCTGGTCAACAACCTTAAGCAACAAACAAATTCAACTTATAAATACATCATTAATTCAACTGAAAGACACCAGGCCCAAATCCTCTTTATTCTCAGCGCACTTACATTTTGTATTGTATACAAATTAATTAATTACTTCCCTAAACTTTTGGGGAGCAAGACCACATTACGTTTGTGATGTAGAAGTGTGTGCGCGCTGCAGGCTTGAAGTATTATCTGGGGTGCTCAGAGCAGTGTGCTCTTTCTATAAGAGAACGTGTTCATATTTTCATGCTTTTAGAAGTTTTAATAATAGATGGATATTATGCCTGACCATATTGTCTCTATTTGTAGAGACAACATGAATCCAGCAAACACCAGAGTTCCTGGACCGTTCTCATTGTTAGCTTCCTGCTACAGCAAGAGCCCTGTCACAACAGACTTCTTTTACCATGAGTTCTCTACAGCCATCTAGAAATGAACATATAAATTTTACAAGGATTTTACTGTCATAGCTCAAGCTCTAGATTTGAGCAAAAAAGGCACCTCTGCCTATCAAGGTAATAATGTATTAACCTTTTACATACTTGTATACTTTTCACTCCATGTGCACTTTGGGAAAGTGGAGGCAGGAAAAGTTCTTTTTTTTTTTTTTTTTTTCTTTTCCTGATACTTCTAGAAACTAAAGGTGTCTCATTTCATGTGGAGGTGGCTAGGACTTCTGCTTCTAAAAGTTATATTGTGGGGGCCTCACCCTCTGACTGAATTCAAGTTAAATCTATATCTCTTCCTGGATTAGGTTTTGATACAGTAAATCATGTAGTTGGAAGTCACAGACAGTCATGTCATCTCAGAGCCTCAGGTATAGTGCATAGGTATTAGGACGCTGAAAGTAGGCACTATGAGAAAAGAAATCTTAGTGCTAAAGCTCACTTAAATAAAGGATAAATTATTTTATTTATTTATTTATTTATTTATTTTGTAGTAGGCTTCTGATAGCAATTATATTTTGGACACCTACCAGATTATAGCAGATTAATCCACTATTTTTCTTTTGGTTGGGAGGTGCAGTGAACAGAATTGAAGTCAAATACTGCAACTCTTAATACCACTGATGACCCTGGAGACAGAAAACCACAATTATGGTATGGCATAGGTAGTTAAGTAAACTTGTTCTTTCCCCAGGCATCTTGCTCAGATCCCTCTCAGCTTTTACTTCTCCTCTACAGGAGGCATGTAAACATTTCATCAGAGACTGTGCTGCAGAGAATCTCTTGCAGATTAAGTCTGATTTGTCTAAGCTAAATTCTGCTTCCAATACTCTTTTAGATACAGTACAATTAATTGCAGTAATGATAAAATCAAGGGAAGTTACATACAGAATGGGAATACAATATGAACGGGAATAATGAATGGGAATAAGATACGAACATCACTACAAATATTGGGGGAAATCATTGCCTCGACTACGTAGTCAGAGCTCTCTTGGACTAGAATCTATCCTGAACAACATACTAAACTTTCCTAAATCTGTTTTAAATCCACACATTTTGAAATTGCAGGAGGATTTGAATGTTCATGCTATCTTTGTAGCCACTTGATTGTAACTGACACTCCTCAGAAACAAAACAAAACAAAACATGTTGTATCCCTCCAAAAGCTTCTCCCTTTCTCAGAACACTTGTAATTCTATTGTTGTTGAAGCTATTTAATCATTTTTTACAAAATCAACTTAAATGAATGAGGCCTGTGAATGGAAAAATGACATAGTGGGAACTGATATATAGAGAATGTTTTTAAAGAAGTATTATTTGTCTTCTGCCTTTTTTCCTCTGCTAAAAAAAAAAAAAAAGGTACTTATTTAAAATTTATTTCAAAAGCTGAATAGAAATAAGATAACAAAAATAACCAATTCTGTCTGGCATGGTTCTATTTGTTTGTCTCATAATTATAGCATCATCACCTGGATTTTAGTAAACATTTGCCCAGTGCTGAAAATATCTTAAATACACAGAAAAAACACAAATCTAATAAATATACAGGAAAAATTGTATTATCCAAGGTATATCTATAGCTTGTGATTTCAATAGCAGGTTAAAAGGAACAGGTGAAAAGCTGCCTCTTCAGATGTCTGTATGGCTGGTGGTGATTTTTCTGTTGATATCTTCCCCAAAAGCTGTTGTTGCACTGCCAAGTCACACAGAAACAAAGGTACATGAGGTCCTGCACATAAGATGCAAAGAGAAGTTTCTTTTTTTTTTCTCTCTTTTTTTTTTTTTTTTTTTTTTTTCCGTAAGCTGTCTTCTAGCAAGTCTTCTGCTATGGTTGTTGACCTGGGTTGATGGTGTCGAAAACCTCGGAAAAATCTTTCCCATAGCTCCACTTTTTTCCTTTGTTCCTTCTACCTTCAAATCCAGCCAAATCACTCATGTCACTATCTGGAGGGAGGATTTATGGTTAAACAATGTCTCAGACTGGAATTTGGCATATTAGACTCCCATCCAATTGCATATGGACTAAAACGATGAACTGCCTTAATACAAGGTGGTCTTTGGGCTTTCAAAGATCTGCAAAACAAACACAAATTGATTGTTGAATCTACTGAAATTTTAGGTGGTAAGGCTCTAGATTTTCTTACTGTTGCTCTTACAGGGGGTAGTTGTGGCCAGGTAAAGAAATACTACTCCTTCAGGAATACTTTTAAATAATCTGCTTCTCTATGGAAGCTGCCAATCGCTTACTCAGTCTTGCACTCCATGTTTTTTTTAACTTGGGCCAAAAGAAGGAAACTGTCCCACTTGTTTTAATGCATTCCTGATGATTTTGATGGAAGATCTGAATGTATAAAGAACACAAGATCCTGCCCACTAGCAGCCAAAAGGATAAAATTTCACATTCATTACTCCAGGGAATCAGGGAAAAAAAATAATCACTAAGAGCATGCTCTTGAAGTTAGGAAGAAATAAAAGAAAAGCTGTGGGTAAACTGAGAGCCATGTATTGGAACAGACCTTCCCATCTTCTCATACAGGGAGGCATTCTGTTTCCCCATACACTGTAACGGGAGAGCCGAGTAGTGCTTCCTAGCTTGCCTCATCAGATTGCCGTGTTGGTGGCTTTCAATCTGATCGTTAATTATTCTTTTTTATTGCATGTTTTTATATTAGACACTTAGCTCTTCTTTGTAATTAGATGTAGCGATTATAGTATCTTTTTATATTACACTGGAGCGTTCCTTTAATGCAGACATCAAATGAAACAAAACACATAAAGCACAAAAAAAGGGATCACAACAATAATGCTTGGGTCCGAAGGAGTGAAGAAGCGGGAAAAAGTGAGTTGCAGTTATTGCTTTTGGCTCCAGCAACCCTGTTCATTATTTTTTTTTTAATTCTTCTCCAAATTATGTTTATTCATTTATTACAATTCACTGAATGAATTAAATATAAAACCAATCCAGATTTTTAAAGACAGACATTCTGTGTTGTATTTAAATGCAACTTTTTTCTTGTTGTTCAGTTGCTGGGAAACATTTCTCTTTTTAGTGTAAATGTTTCCTTGAGGAAAGGTTTATGTGGGGTGAGCAGAGAATACTCAGAGTGGAAGAAGAAGAAGTATAGTATCTAACAACACAGAGCAGATCCATGCTGTTCTTTCGTGGCAGCCTTTACACAGTGAACAGAAGTCTAACAGCTTCCCTTTATCTAAGGAACAACACGTATTCCACAAGTACCATTGCACATGGCTTCATCTAGGAGTCTGAGAACAGAATTACCTTCTCCCTGATAAAAATCATTATCATTCTGGAATTATTCTGAAAAAAGGCCATCTTCGGGGGTGGTTGGTGGGGGGCGGGGGGGGGGGGGGTAGGGTTAGTGTACCATATACTATAGGATTTAATTCCAAGAAATACTGAAGTTTGAATGAAATCTCTTATTTTACATTAGTTTAAAAAACTGATTTGATTCCCTCAGTTGCTTATACAAGTGCAAATCAGGAGTAACTTTTGGAGTGCCTCCAGAGGAAGGTCAGCAAACGAAATAAATTCTCTACTTTGTTGGAGACCTGGTTGGAGGAGGACAACCATCCTTTGTAAGAGCTGTGTTTGAAAATGCACAGAAGATACACCAGCTGCATTAAAAAAAGACATTTTGATCTCAGGCATACACCCTGCAATTCTACTTCTTAATTCCTGGCTAGTCACACTGCTGGAATCTTATTCATCCATTGAGCAAAATATATGTTTGTCCTGAAATTATGTAAATAAGGTAAGTGTTTAAGATTTAGACCTGGAATAATAATGTTAACACCATCGTCCCTTCAATAAACATCAAGCTTTGAATATAATGTTAGTTTTGCTATATATGTTCTATGCCACAGAAAAGCACAAGCTGACACAGAGATTATGTGGTATTCTTATTGTATTTAAAACAACATTTAGAGAGGGTAACTCCTACTGCCATTACGTGTGTTTGAAAGTAAGCCCCTTTTCATCAGTGGGAATGTGTCAGAATTTTGTAATAAAGCATGCTGTGTTATATATTTAAACACAGTCCAAATTAATTAAAGTGTAGTGGACGTGAAAGATACATGCTCAATGTGACATTTCAAATAGGGAGAAAATATGATAATGAGCTATTTCCATGTGTTGCCATCCTTCTGGTTAAATAATACTTCTGTTTTCAATGAAGCCACTGAGCAATAACATTCATTTTTGGAGTTCCACAGTGGTTAAAGCTGATTGTATACAGGCTGTAATCATTATTCTAATTCTGCCCAGGAAACCCTCTCTCCCCACCATGGAGAAATTTGGAATAAAAAGTCTCGTTCCAGGAAAAAGAATTTCCAAATAATCCTGGGCACCAGATCAAAATATGAGCTCCAAATCCCTTCCTTTTTCTTAATAAGAATCAGCACTTTGAAAAATGCTGCTTTGCAAGGAAATAATTGCATTAGTCAGCCTCTTGGCACTGGTGTGGGCTGGAGCCTTCTCTTAAAATGAGGCCCAACCTCACCCTGCAGTGCATCCAAATCCCCCAAAGATGCAAATAACCCCAAGACCCTTCTTTAACAGGGCTGTTTTTTCACTGCTGGAATTCCCATAGCTCTGCTGCTGCAAACAGCTGCTTTCTCACAGGCAGAAATATATAGTATGGGACAACAGGACAGAGAGGCATCTGGAGAGGTAGCCTGTCCACACTGATGCTTGAGGTAACCTCTGGTAAGTCATTACTTAGGTGCTGAAGAGTAGAGGCCAAAAAAGAAGCGAGAAATAAGTGGTGCGTATTTTCATCCTGTCCTTTGCTTATAAAGGATGTGATCATCAGATGTCAAATTCAGGTCTGCGTTTGATGCCTTTGGCAAACCATACAGTCAAAAAGGTTGGTGATAAATGGTTGTATATTTGCCATTTGCTAGGTATGTTCTTCAGATTTTAGTGCTTAGGATCAGGATGACTTTAATGTTCAGGACATACACCCTGACAAGTGCTAGGAAAATGTCTCTTCAACATTCTATATGACTGCTTTGATTGCTCCAGGCTGGAGAGATCCTCGGTTTACTGAGTATTTTACATTTTTATTTACATTTTAAAAAAATTTATTTATTATTATTATATATTATATATAATGTATATATATGATATTACATATAAAAATATTTTATTTATTTACATATATGAGTTTACTGAGTGGAGTAAAGCCACGTGCCTTTCACTTGAGTGATTTTTAGAACCAAGACAAAATTTTCGTTTTTATTAAGCATCTGATTTTCTAATTTTCAGCAGTGAAATGGTTGTACATCACTGGTGAAGGATGAAAGGGGAGCAGGGCCCATTATTGGAAATCAGAACGCAATGCTGGAGTGTTGATTTGCAGGAACAGAAACAAGCCTTGACTAGCACCAAGACCTTAAACCATCCAAGGAACCATTCAAGCTGGATGACACCACTGACTTCAGTGCTGAAGTACTTTTCCCGTTTGTGCCTTATGTTGTCGTTATGTAGATCTAGCTCATCCTTTTGAGCTCTCCATCCCATCACCAAAATAACTATTTCTTTCACAGCTGCCCTTCAATTAGATAAATAATGAGTACCTGTTTTAAGTAACATAGTAGAGCCCGTACTGGAAACTATTGTGGAACAGAATGGGCCACTCATCTCTCTTGTTAACAGACTACTAAGAAAGGGATCTATTTCCTAAAGTTTAGGCTGCTGGAAGAGTAATTTATTTTTCTGATAGCTTTATGCACAACTTTGTACACTGGCACTACTGAATCTATTAAATATATAGGAACTGAGTACTACAGTGAGGTTAATGAACAGGGCAGGTAGCGAGGTACCAACCCATCCCTACGGATGCTCTTTGTTAGCAGTATGTTTCAGGTGCTCAGGGTTACTTCCTTCGTGCACCAATATCCTACCAGTTGTTAGTTGTTCCTCTTCAGTTAAATAACCAGTAGCAAGTGCTCTTGCATTAACTGCCATTAACCTAATGGGAAAACACTATGCAGATATAGCTTTCAGTCATGAATTTGAATACAACCAAGTAAAGAATGCATCGTTAACCTGTTCATGTGTAAACTAAGCTCAGGAATGTGCTTGTGTCAGTAAGAAAAGCATATAAAACCAACTGTGCCAAATCAGAGCTTGCCAGAATCCTCAGCACCTGGTAAAGTGATGGATGGAGCCAGACTGTGTGTGGTAGGTACAGCTTTATCCCTGCGTTGCAGAAAGCACTGGGGCACAGGAGAGAGAAGGCTTTCAAAAGTGCCAATGCAGATTAGTTGCAACTCTTTTGTAGGCTTTTATGTGACTGTGGGAATGAGAAGTGTAATGGATAGTTTACCTTGTCGCCTTGGCGAGGTTCTACAGAAATGCAAAGGCAACATAGCAATACAGACCATGTACTCTCTGCTGTAAGCAGGAGGTCATGCTGGTGTTTCTTCATTCAGGTTTTGCCCTTCTGTCTCTGGAGTATTTAAGCATTGAGGTCTCAGTGTACCATGAGGTGTCTGAACAAAGAGAAAGAATCTTCCTCTGCCTAGGAGATGGTTGTCCGAAAGAGTTAAAGTTCGGAGCTAGAAAATATTTTGTGTGTGTATTTGGGAGGAAACGGTGGGAGAATAAACCAATAACAAAGCCACTGTCTTCAAACACTAGAGAAACAGTAAGTTGGGAAGAATTTAGAAGCGAACAGTGACATTACACCTGTTGTGTGGGGGATGTTTATAGCTTTGTACTGATCAGATTTTTTTTTTACCGAAATGTTTTTTTCTTATGGGAGATTGTGCTCTAATCTTAACAGAGATTGGGCTTTGTGCAAAAGAGACCATCATTCTAATACTCACAGTGTGCAAAACGTGAGAAGGGCATGTGTCTATCCATGTACCTGTCCACCCCAGGCTCTTCCTGCTTCCCAGTACCTGGTGCATAAATCTGAGATTTAAGTGTTACAGCCTTCCCCTTTGCCAGCTTCAGACCAGACATTGGTAATTCAGTCCAGCATCTCCTGGGTTAGTGACCTAGTGAATGGGAGCTTCCTTGTCTTCGCCTGAACAAGGAGAGTTGTTCCTCTGGCTTTGCTAGTCCAGAAATCTCTGTTCTTCACCAAATGGAGAATATGAAAAAATAGCAAAGCTGATAAATCTGTTTTGGGGTATAAGGAAAACCAGACTTGTGTGCGATCAACGCAGTTATCACTGGCAGAGGGATGGTGGGAGTTGATTGTCTGAACAGCAAGGAGAGCAGATAGTGGGCTGGAAGGCAAAAACAAGAAAGCCATTTGATGCAGTGAAGGAGGAAGAGCTGTCAGAACGATGCATGGAGGGACTAGCGTGCAAGAGTAAAAAGAAATAGTTGGGCAGCAACACCGTCAGTAGATTGGTGGGAAGCATGTAAGTGGCAACTTTACAGATCAATAACTTGGACAAATTAGAGAAACTGATCCAAGATAGGTTTAGACAGAAACGACCAAGCTCTTTTGCGTCATGCTCCCAGACTGTGTAAGAATGGTACTGGACTGAATGTGCCCTGTGAGAGCACAGAGGGCAGTCATTGATTAAAACCTGCACATGACAGAGACAAGGACTGAGGCAAGGCTGCTGGGTTTGGAAAAGGGAGGGCTGAGGAGGGGTGCAAGAGGATCAGTTCATCTAGAGTGTTTGGCGCACAGGGTAGGTTATAGAGACCATTGCAAATACTTAAAATGAGAGAGATTGCAACGAAATTAATCTAGTCTGGAAGGGAATGGAAAGGAATTAGCACATGGCCTCTGGTAAATAAGGGAGTGGGAGGACATGATATCTAGAGATCAGGCAGCGAGGAGACAGAAGGAGGGGGATTGCCTTTCTAATTACGGGTATCTGTAACTTTCCTGAGATATAACAGGCAAAGGATGACTAACAAATGGCTGAGTCACGGAAACCGTGTGACTGAAAGTCTAAATTCAGCTGCTGAGGAGCCTGAATGCTCACATGAACCTTGGAAATTTTCCTCTAATGCTGATCTGGTGCAGGTGATCCTAATCTGCCTATAGCCAAAAATATTCCAACTGCTGTTTGGAAACATGCAGCTCAGTAAATAGGTCAATATTCATGCTGGCAGGCCAGTTCATTACCCAGTTCACCCATTCCTAGTGGAGAAGGACACTTTTGGACAACTAAACAATTGTTTGTCCATTTTCTACCCATACGGACATTTGCACAGAAATTTAATCAAATGCTGTTTGAGCCTTCACTTTAGCAATTTGGGGAATGATTTTGCTTAGAACAGGAATAATGGTTTGCCAGTCTTCTTAAGTCTATTACTACCACTCACCATCTACTACTTGCAGAGCTTTCAAATACTTGATGCTTCAGGAAGTAAGGGGAACATGTGCCCTCTGTTTCAGTAGGAGGAACATGTGTCCTCCCTTTCAAGCTGTTGACTATTGAAAGCCTTTGTTTCATGCATCATTAATGCTGACCTAAAGTGGTACTGCAACCAAAAGAAGTGACCCCTGCCTTCCCCTCCCCTTCTCCTGTGACCTAGTTTGGGGAACTGATGTAGGTTAAAGTTCTCTTTTCCTTGACACCAGCTGATTAACCAGGTACCATCACTGCTGTCTGAAGTATTTCAGGCAGTATCTTTATGGAAAAGATATAAAGGTAAAATCTCCCTTGCTCCCCAAGAGTGGGATAGTAAGTTTTCCTGATAGCAATTACTGAAGAACTGCAGGCTGATAGAAACTGGGATTAATGTTCCTCCCCAGCTGAGCTGGAGTTTCCTGTGTGTTCACTGGAAACATTTGGACAGCAGTGGGCTTTTGTGGATAGTGTGGATTAATGGAGTTTGCCTTTTTCTGACTTGGTGATCTGTATCTTATGTGAGGCTGGTGAGTCGACCCACTTCTTCCTTACCTTTTTATCATGGGGAAATGGCAATAAAGCAGACAAGCTGGCTACTGAGGACAAATCTAGAATAGACAGGTTTTTAGCCTCAGGCCTCAGACATTAGTCACATGCAAATCAGTGACAAATCAGTGCCTAGGAAATCACCAACTGAAACCATTTGTTAAAAATACACAACAAATCCTTCTCTGTATAAAGAAACAGATCTAATGTCCCTGTTCAGCATCACTTTTCAGAAAAGTAATTGGACTTTTTTGCAAAGTTTCATGGAAGGTCTACATTGGGAAAAGTAAAGCAAGGTGTTACCTGACTCCTAATTCCTCCTCATTGGTCTTCCATCCCTTCTTTTTTTGCCAGAGGGTCTCAGCAGCTGATGCTTTTATGAAACAGCTCAGAGAAGGTGGCCTTGTTGTAGTTTCTTTGTGGAAAGTTTCACTGTCATAATTCCCTGGATGGTACACAGTACTCTGAGCTTCTTTCTGCCTGCACAATAGCTAGTTTTAAACATTTGTGTTTAATCAAGAGTGAAGTAAATGTCAGAGATTCAATGTTCTAGATCAGCAGTTTCCAACACTGCTACATCTTAATCAAGCAATTAGGTGCTTTTTTTTTTTTTTTAATGTTATTGTTTGGTGTTTTCTGCATTGGAGAAGGGAACAGATTTGCTGCTTTGCTCTGATGACTGCTAGCAGCAGTGTTTGTTGTTAACAGAGACATTTACACCTAACCACCAGTTGGCAGGTGTTAACACTTTGTTACTTGCTATTCCCACATGCTGAGGATTGTGGGAAAGCTGTCAAGCTCTCTTGTCTTGTGTAACGCTTCTGTTTTACAATAACAACAACAAGAAGCCCCGAACAAGTGCAGAAGCTCTGTAGGAATACAGCACTAGCAAGGGAAACAACAGGATGGATTCTGATGCCTCCTGGCTTCGAGCAGAGGTAGTATGGGCTTTGTGGAAAGTTTGAGATATTTCCTTATCTTGTTTGGAAGTGCACAGATAGATGTTGACTTATTTATTTGGTTATATGGTCTGATCTCTAGAAGAAACTCTGTCCCATGCATGTCCCAACAGTTCTAGTCTGCCTCTGATGTTTTTGCACTCATTTGTATTCAGGAAAAATTTGTATTTATAAACACAACATACAGTCTGAGAGAATAGCATGAAAAGAGGATAGCAATGTTTTGATTTATCAGGGGGTGACCCTGGCAAGTGGGAAAGGAGAATTTCTATCAGTGCAGCCCTTCTGCAGAGTGCAGATGTGTTCAGAACCAAAAAGACCTGCTACGAACTAAAGCAAATACATACATAAAATACTTCTTTGTCTCTTTTACTTTCTGTCATCCATATACTTGCATATGCTGAGCCTTTGCAACCACAAGGTCATTGTTTGATAGTCAGGTGATCCAAGCAATTGATTTATTACTGATGAAGTGAGGATTGATTGATTTTTTATTTTTTTATTTTTTTTCGTTTACATGAAGACAGAAAATTAAAGGAGGAGTGGGAGGTACAAGGCAGCTGCAGTCATGTACAAAGGAATCAGTATCTATGAAACTCGGTAGAGCAACTGAGCCAAAAAGTTACCATGACTTACATCAGTTTATATGGCTGATTTTAATAGGGCTTCACTGGCTAATTGTACCCCTTCAGATTAAGTCATTATTTCCTTAATCTGCAGAATTATGCCCTCAGTGAGGAGGAGTGCTTCAGAAGAAGGGGACATGAGAAAAGGAGTGATGGGGACTGTGCATGTGGGCCATGGTTGAGCTGCCTTTCGAGCATGTTTCCAAGTTTGGATTCTGTCTCCAATTCAATTCATATCCAAACAAACACTAGCTCTGGACCAGCTATACGATGTGGTAGGAAAAACCTATCTTACACAATGAATAAAATGGATTCAGGATATGAGATACACCCATGTTGGCTTGAATCCATCAATGCCTGTCCTGTCAACCTGAAGCAATGTGCCCTGACAGATGGATTGGCCAAGGTTTTTCCTGAAAAGGCTCCTACTGTATGACATGAGGGGCATTTGGAGGTAGCTGAGCAGCATGTTGCTAGCAATATGGATGTATGGTCATGCTCTAGTGGCCTGCCCCAGGTCTGTGTTATGCAAGCTAGTGTTGACATAGCCTTGAAGTCTCTGAAGTTAAGTTGATTTTCGTTCTGGAAGACATGCTTGAGATTAGCCAAAAGTTAGGGTCTTAATGAAGAAATCACTAGAAGAAATCCCCTGGGCTGTTTTGCAGAGTGCCAGGGTGGAATCTGAATGGTCTATTCAGACTTCACAGGTCTGTGAACAACTGCAGTAAGCAGTATATTTTATGGAGTTAGCCTTATTTTCTTGACATGAAAATCATCCCTGTACCTGTGCATTGCTTTAAAAAGCCTACATGTTTGCAGAGCCACCTCCTGCAAGCTGGTTCTGAAATATCTGCCTGCTAAACTTGGGTATGTGGGGGAGGTACTGGCTTACATACATCTGCATTATGTACTTCAGACTTCTCTTAAGAAATTATTTGCCCTTGTTTGGCCACAGGAAGCAAGTCAGGGGAGTCAGTAATATTGACAAAATCAATACGTGGAACAAATATTTGCAAACATGTTGTGTGTAGGCATGAAGCTGAACTTGTTCTTGTGTGTATTCAGTGATATTTGTGTCTTTTGAAAAGCCTAGGTACAAAAATCATGTGGCTTAGGGAAGCCCAAGTGAAAGTGAGAAGAGAGAAAACCGGTCATTTCATGAATGGGACTCAGAAAGTGGGTTTGACTTCTGCCACACACCCTCTGTTGACTTAATTTGTTTGAGCACTGCGAGTTTTTTGTAAGTAGAGGCAGCATGATTTCTAGGTCCTGAAAAACATGCATTTTTTGAGGTGCTCAGGTGAAAAAATAAGTGATTTAATGTTAGCAGGCAATAAAAATGTCCCTTTGTAAGACTGGAAGTCCTTCCTCCCATCTGAAGGCCAGGAATAGCTGTGAACACAGTCTCAACCACTGCAGCAATAAGTAAAGTAGGTTATCCTGTGTCCATAATGGCTTATGCCATTTCACTTTGCAGTGCAACAGATTTGGAAAAATCATAGAATCATTAAGGTTGGAAAAGACTTCCAAGATCATCTGGTCCAACCATCACCCTACTACCAATGTCACCCACTAAACCATGTCCCTAAGCACCATGTCCAACCTTTCCTTGAACACCCCCAAGGATAGTGATGCCACCACCTCCCTGGGCAACCCGTTCCAATGCCTGACTGTTCTTTCTGAGAAGAAATGTCTCCTAATTTCCAACCTGAACCTCCCCTGGCACAACTTGAGGCCATTCCCTCTAGTCCTATCACTGGTTATCTGTGAGAAGAGGACAACACCCAGCTTCCTACAACCTCCTTTCAGGTATTTGTAGAGAGCAGTAAGGTCTCCCCTGAGCCTCGTCTTCTCCATTCTAAACAACCCCAGTTCCCTCAGCCGCTCCTCACAGGACTTGTGTTCCAGGCCCTTCACCAGCTTCATAGCCCTTCTCTAAATGCTAGCAGTCCTCTGTGTCTTCCTTTGTTGAAGGATGAGATCTCTCTGAACTGTGGCAGCAGCTTTGGTGTGATCATATCTTATCCGCAGCTGCTGTTTTCTACCTGTACTCTGGAGGAGCCTGAAGGTCTACAGTGAGGCCTTGGATATCGCTGCTTTGGCTGTGGGCATGCACACAGGTCGGTTCCTCCTTAAGGGACTGTCTGTATGGAATGCTGATCCTGCAGACACAAGACCTATTAATTAAGCTACTTGCTTATATGGGTATCTGAAGGACTAGAGCTGAGCTTTGTGAGTTTTATTGCCTTCAGTACCCTAGTTTAAGTAGATACCTCAGTATTTTGCAAGGGGATTCATGTTTAATTTGGATTATTTGATCTCCATAAATGAAACAAGGAAGGAAAGATTTCCTGAATTCCTGGCATGATTTCTGTTCCGTTTCTTTTTTTCCTCTTTATAAACTTCATTTTCTCTCTCTCTCTCTCTTTTTTTTTTTTCTTTCCCACCCCACCCAGGCTCAAATAGTGCCGGGAAATTCTGTACTTACCCAGCTGTACTGTCTGAGGAAAGCCAAGTTTTTTTTTTTCCATGCATCAAAACATAATAGCTCAAAATGACTTATTAACTTGTTGAGTTTCCCAGAGAGAAGACGTATCAGATGCTTTACTTATATGCCCTTTGTACCTAGCTAGAAGGCCAAATAGAGGTTAGGGCAAGTGGACACACACGACTTCTTTATCCAGGTCCTTGAGGATTTCCCATCAGTTAAGTCAGCGATTCTCTTTCTCCCTCTCTCTCTTTCTCCCTCTCTCTCTCTCTCTCTCTCTCAACATAGATGAAGTAAAAGAGGTTAATTAATTTTGATTGAAGTCCACCTCCTCCTGCAAACAGTGAATCCTGTGGACTGAAGTGCCATCATTTGTTCCTCACATGGCTCTCCTGCCTGAAAAAAATACAGCAATCACCTTAAATAGCTTGCATCAAAATGGTTCATTATATGGAAATATGTATTATGGAATGGTTTTAGATTAGATCAACTTGTGTATTAGCAAAGGGATCCAGTAAACATTTCCTTGTATATATATATCCACTACTTCTGTGTTGATGATGAAATTGGGCTAATGCACTTTTCTGTCTTGCTTCAGATCAGTGTGACTTTTTTCTTGCTGCTAATAAATGAAGTCCTAAAACACTGGAGTTCTGTGGGTTAGTACAGTCTTGTAAAAGCAATAGAAAAAATGTTTGTTTGGACTGGCAAGGAACACTTATTTAATTTACTGCACTTTTTGTTGGGTTCATTATATGTTCTGGGCCATGACAAATGATTACACAGTATATTATCCTTCAGTGTTCCCTTACATGAACATTCACACCCAAATCAGAAGTGTGGTGAAACACGTATCAGCAAAGCCGCTGTGACTTAGAACTAAATGTTATCTGTGGCTACAGTTCCCAAAGTGTCCCAGGTATTTTCACGCAACAAGAAATGTTGCACCAAAATAGAACCCTGCATGAAAAAGCCTCCAGGCTGCAATAATATTTCCTCAGCCGCACTCACTGTTAGGTCCTTCCTGGCAGAGCTGGACTGCATCCACAGGTCATGTTGACTTTGTCTAGATGGATGGGGTTTCAGCAGCTGTCCTCTGCTGCTTTCAGGAAGTCAGGTTGGGAGCTACTAGGTGAAACAGCCCTGTAAGATCAGGAAATTTGTGCCTGAAAGAATAGTACCCAGCAATAAGCATCATGTTCATATCCATGTCTGGGTATGCCAGAGTATTCCATAGGAAGAAACCTGAAATTTGTGTCATCAAAGTTCCCTTCCTCTCCTGACCCTTAGTGAGCACCAGCTGATGTGGTAAGATAGTTCCTTTGTTATTGCCCAAGTGATCATGGGGGTCCCTTGCTGTGATAAGATCTATGTCCACCCTTGCTAACTCTGGTGGCACAAAAGCTGTCCTCCTTAAAGCAGTTCACAATACTGTAGGTTTCAGGAAAGCATCAGAAAAGGAGCTGTAGGAAAGGGGTCTGGATATTTCCCAAATAAGTAAATGAGCAATACCTGCTGAACATACAATAAATGACTAAGAATGCTCTCCCTTTTCCTTAGGTTTGTTTTCATCTTGCTTGCAATTCACTGCCAGACCTGTGGAGCTTGCAGCTGTTGAGAGGCTTTTCATGGGAAATATTTTCAAGTAGGTAGTCTGAACTATAGGATTCAGGGAGTCAACAAATGGTCCTATCTCATCAAAAGGTCACTCCTGCTGTACAAATGTTTCAAGGACAATATGTAAGGCTGTGGTGCTGTTCCTTCAGTTTGATTTGGTGCCAATTAATTATCTGGATTTTGAATAGTTTGGTCCTGGGGGGCAAATGACAACTAATACAACTAATACAGACGGCAGAAAGTGAACAGCAACTTTTTTTTTTTTTTTTTTTTTTTAAACTCAGGAGCTTAAAAATTCCAATCTTGCTGCATTAGGCCAGGTCACGAAAAATGATCCAGCTGTTCTTTGCATTCAGCATTTTGGTGGGTTTTCTTCCTTTGTTTTTTTTAGAGACCAGTTGTGAACCTACTTGACTGTTAGGTAACAACATCTTACTTGTATTCTTGCTCCAGTTATTTGGATTTTCCTTGCTATTTTATTTAAAGTGGATTCTTTCCAGCTCATCGTGTAAAATACCAAGTTTGCCAGGAGGCAAACTGATCGGCCTTCTTTGGAAATTGGGACGTCTAGTGCTTCTGGTGAACTATTAGCACTTTAGACTCCCTATTCTCTTTCACTGAGTGCTCTGGAGACAGCTGAATGCAGAGAAATTTTGTTTGAAAGCAGCAGAACAAGTCAAAAAATCATTGCTGTGGTTTGTTTTCTGTTATTTAACAAGAGCTTTATTTGCTATGATGTGTGGTGAACTTTTCTCAGCTTCCTCCACTTACTTGAAGAGGCAGTCCTCTTAATATTCCTGAGGGAGAATTGATGGAAGACTTGTTTTTGTTTTTCCCTTTTCAAAAGTAAAATTTGTGTTATATTTTTTCCTAGTAAATTTTAGGCATGAGCTCTCTCTGAAATGTAGGTTATCTTCATCATGGTGTTTTAATAAAGACCTGTAGTCTATGTGCAGCAGTGAGTTGCCTGTCCTCACTTCACATTCAGTGTGGAAGAACAGGAACGCTGAGTTTGGGAACACTGAATCCACAACATTAATCCCTAGAGCAATGGGACCCTTGCCCAGTTTGGGATGCTGATAATATATGAGTGATCGTTTCAGAGCCCTGCTTGTGACCTTCTGCTTATGCTGTGGTTTCTGGATGCAGAATCAGGAAAACAGTACATGCTACATCCATCAGCTTATGTCTGAGCAGCTCCAGGGGTCTGATGTGGATGCTTACATGCAACATGGTACTGTCCCAGTCCTCAAGGAAGCATGGACCTTCAGTGCTCAGATTCTTCTGGTTTAATGGAGATGAAAATAACGTGTGTGTAGGTATTAAATTATACAGAGCCCTTTCCACAGTACTTGTAATTTCAAAGTTGTTCCTTTTGTTGTTGTTTTCAGTGAAGCTGTTTGAGGATTTCCAATGTTACTAATATTTTTAATCTAAGCATTTTTAACTTAAAAAGTAGTCAGCTCTCATAAAGCTAGAGCCAGGTGACTGATGAAGGTCATGGCAAAGTGACAAGCGCTTTGTTAACTAGCCTTTTATCAGTGATTGCACCAGGTACATAGAAATGTACCTGGCCATATGGCAGCACGGTAGCTGTTTTGATCTTCATTTTCTCCCTTTAATTGGGTGGCCTTTCTTATGTCTCTCCCTGCCTATAGCCTTGTTAACTTGTGAGCGAGGAATGGACTGGCCAGGAAATCAAAAGACTGTGTACTTTATATGAACAAAACCATACAACAGTTTATAGTAATTCAGAGAATATGGAAGCATTTGCACTTCTGATATCACCTGCTTTGTGTGCTAAATACTGTTGGGAATAAAAATTTACAGGGTTCAGGAAAAGGAAGCCTTTGTTTGGAAAAAAATAATAAAGAAATGGGCAATAGACATCTTGGTATGTGAGTAAAGCAGAAACATTTGTCAGGAACTGGGTGAATGAGGTGGATCTAATTACTGTGTAACAAAACAAAGGAAGATGGTTTAGCAGCCTTTTAAATTTCAGACACTTAGTGCTACAGCAGTGCTACAGATTTGACAGCTGTAGAAAAACATGGAAAATGTCAGTCCAGTCCTTTTTCTGGGGCTTGCCAGGATCGCAGAGGTACTCAATACAGAAATTCATCAAACACTATTACCTCCATATATGTGTTAATAATATTCTTAATCTTTATTACATTTTCTCTTGGGCCTATAAGCTGCATGAATATTTCTTGGCATGCCTACAGATCTCTAATTGTTTGTGTATTTGGCTTGCCTCAGGCCAACTTTAAATGAATGTGTATGGGAATCTTTGCTGTGTATGAGGTTATTTAAGTACCATTACTATACCTTTACAGTATTGTTGATCATGCGTCATCCCATTCAAAAACAAAACAAAGCAAAGCAAAACCAAATAAATAAATAAATAAATAAATAAATAAAACGCAGAAGGGGAATCCTTATGAGTTTTTGATCAAAGTGGTATACTGGAGAATACAGTCAGTGATGTTCCGAGGTTCCAAGGGCTATCTCTGGACATGTCAAACTTCTGTTGGTAGAAGTAATTGTTCATACTTTCTCAGGATACCTTAGAGGGGATAAGCCTGTGCTTGCCACTCATCTAGAAATGCCTGAGGTAGCTCTAAGCTACCTTGTCTGATAGCACAGAGTTCAGTGCAGGCAGAAGTCTTGCCTCTGACAACAGATAAGTACACAGGGGACATTTCCTCCTCACAGGTGACCATGCTTCTTAGTCTGAACCAGAAAGGAGCTATCATTTTATTTTTTATTTTTGTCTCCCTCAGCAGCCCTTCCTTTGGATCCCAGCATTAGACACAGTACATGAAGCCCTCTGTTTTCTGTGCGTTGGAGTGATCTAGGTGCCTCTGGGGATAAGCAGCCAGTGACCTGAATACATCACCAGCAGTGGAGATTGAGAGTTTCTGAGTAAATGCCAATGAATGGGAAGGCAGAGGCAGGGGAGAGATCAGGAAGTTGGTCCCACAAGATAACAAAAGAAGCTATGAAATATGGTGCTATAAAAATTCTTCTGTGGGGTCTTCAAATCACTGCCAGGTCTCTGTTGTGGTTTGTGACATTTCTGGCACCTCTGGGGAGAATGACAGCTCTGTCATCCAGTGTTCAGGGTTATTTATTGTGTGTCATTGACTTTGAGACAGCTGCTCCAGACAGGTACTCTCACGCCCTTTCCCTGTTCCTACACTGTTGCTAAGCTTTGCTGTTTCTGTTCAGTGTTATCAACCACTTGGGGGGGAAAAAAGAGGGTGAGGAAAATGCACTGGTGTATTCGCTTGAATAGCACACTGTAGGGGCTCAATTGCTCAGGGAACTTTTGTGTCTAACAATGGTCTTGACAGTGTTGGGGTTGAGGCTGTGGCAAAAAAAGTACTGGTCTGCGTGGATTTGTCCCACAGACCATATGTGGCCCTTGGACCACCAGCCAAACCCTGACTCTCGTCTTATTGTACATTCTCTCTGGTGATCCAATTTGGACAGATTTCCAAACTTTTCCAAGTGATTTGAGTGTCATGATGTGAATTGCCTGGTCTTAGTCATGCTGTAGGTCTTTTGGAGTTCAGCCCTTCTGCAAATAGGACAGAGTGTCCAGCCCTAAAGTGATGAGCAGACTTCCCTAAAGGCAGGGAGGCAAACTGGAAGAGTGGCTGCTCACAACCAAGCCTGAATGAAGTAAAGTTTCTCTTTGGTTCATTCAGGTTCAAAAATCAGCCTTGCATGTGGAGAAAGAGTAGAGGCCTCTGTTGGCTGCCTTACAGGAGACTTGCACCTTCCTTTTCCTAACTTCTGCAGAAGGGAGTTGTGATTTCTTTTCCCTTTTACATATCCTTGCCTGATTACAGACCTACCCTGTCTCTAGAACTATCACAAGGAACATAAGGAACATGTCATGTCTCTCTCTGCCCTGACCCCAGCATCTTCACCCGCCCTCCCTGTGTTCCCTCACTTTCTGTTTTCCTCATGTCTCTCTCCAGTTCACCTCCTGTTAGGCAAAATCTCCCGCATAGAGCTGCGCTGGAACAGAGGCTGCATGTGGGCTGAGAGAGTAAAAAGGATTTAAACACTTCTGAGCACAGTGCATCTTCTTGACAAATAGCCTGGTTGTTCTGGGTGAGGTAAGAGAAACAGATCTGATCCTCAGTCATCACCATCAAAGCTTGTGCTGCTGCTACACCCCAGGCAGCACTGAGTTCCCGTAAGAGAAGCAGGTCGATGGGAAGTTTTCTGCGGCTGAGCTCCAACACGCTCCCCGAGAGTCGCTGGGAGTGTCGGCAGATTTCTAACCCAAGCCAAGAGAAGGGCCTCAGCGCATCGTCTGGCTGGCTGACAGCACCTCCAAACTATGCATAGGATTAGCCCTTGTCACACATACAGCCTTCCTGTAAACTTGGGGTGTCAGCACCATCCACTCCCTCCAAACCCTGCAGAAGATGGAGCTGCAGAGGTGCTGGAGGAGGTGCAGGAGGCTGGTGCAGCGTGCTGGGTAACTCCGTGGCTCCCGGTGGTGAAAGAGAAGGGGAGGAGTTGTGAAAGAGGCTTTTAGACTTCATGAGTTTCTTCCCTTACTGTGTATCCTGCCTGCAGAGAGCACTTAGCAGATTCATGGACCTGGACTGCCGTGTTAGTTGAAAAAAAAAAAAAAAAAAAAGGGGAAAGTGAGGGAGAGTGAGAGGAGTGAGAGAAAACCAAGGGAATCCATTAAAAATTGCCTCCGCTACCTCATTAATCTTTTGCAGCAAATAATACATGCAAAACTTGGGCTAGCAAAGTCTCCAAAGAATAACATTTTTTTTGGTGAGGTTTTAACAAATTAAAGAAATAAATTAAGTCACCAGCACAGCAGGAAAGTGCTTGAGGCCTCTAGGATTTGTATGTTTTACCATTGTTCTAAAAATAAACTGGGAAAAAAAAAAAGTATTTCAGTTGAAAAATAATATTTGCTTTAAGTGGCTGCACTTGGGTTTTGCTCCCTCACGCTGCTACACCACCTTCCCTGGCCCTACAGTTGGCTTTTGGAAACAGAGGGTGGAAAATGGCCGGTGCAGAAGCAGCAAAACCTGGCGGTGAAGGGAGAGGCACGCTGGGCGTTAGCGGGAAGGCTGTGAGCAAAAATTAGAGCCCCTGTGCCTCACCCCGCTGCGACTGCTGAGACAACGCATGTGTTAGAGATTAGCAGTTGGCTTTCTGGCCTCACTAGGCCCAAACCAGTGGAAAAACGTCTGGCAACTTTGGCAGGTTTCGTGAACGGGGTGCCTCATGCCCGAAATAAACAGCCAGGCTCCGTCCCCTCTTTTCTCTATGCTATAGACTATAGACCGATTGTTTTTCTAACGGGTGGAACAAGGCTTCCTGGGTTGCCAGGAGTCAGAGTAACAAGAGCTGCCCTCTGATTTCCCTCCTCCATGCCCCCTTTTTGCCTGGAGAGAACAGAGTTATCTAGTTTCTCTTCTCCGCCAGCACTGACCGCTTCCTCTCTCACCCCAGCTGCTGCCTCAGTACTTGCTCACACCGCCTCCCCTCCCCAGGCTACCTCCACTTCCCATTCACTGCCTGCCTCATTTCTTGCAGCTCCACCCAGGCCTTGCCTTGGGGAAGAATGACTACACTCACCCTCCTTCTGGCCTGTCCCAGAGACTGGAGAAACTGTTTTTTGTCAAAGTCAACTGAACTGCAGGATCTGCAGGGAAACGGCATTTTGGAGGAGGTTTTTTAAAGGTATAAATGATGGGTAGGTGTCTAGCTTCCCCTGAAGATTATCACTCAAATTTAGGCATCATGAATTCCTCCTACTCCAGCCATTGTTCACACTAAAGCTGAATACGTGCACATTAAAAGAGAAATTATTTAAAGGATGCATTCAGAGTTGCAAAGGCAAGGCTACAGTTTTCCAGCAGGTAACCTGCAATTTGCCTGTACCTCCTCCCTACTCACCTAAGTTCTGCACTAGTGGGAATTATACATATGCATGGGCAATATAAGGAAACATTTACTCTGACTTTCTGCATAGCTTCTTGCTGCTAGAGCTCTGTCACTTGTTCCTCCAGCCTCAGTTCCCTTCCCTGTAGAAGCCTCTCAATGAACTTGGCCACTAATCAGTGTAATTGGTGGGGTAATTGCATGTGCACAGCATGCACACACACACAAGTGCATGATGCTTTCAGGTCAGGGAATGCCAGAATGGTTACCCATGGTATCTCAGTCCGCTCCTGACTCTTTCTCTCCTGTAGCCTTTAATTACACACACTTCTACTGTTTTCCCCCTCTCATCCCTGCCTTATTTTGTGCACAGAATGGGCTGTGATCAATTACTGAGCAGCAACTTAATGTTTAGTTTTCTCCTTACTGCTCGGTGTGTGGCCCCTAGCCGTATTTACTGCACAATATTCAAGCCCTTCTCTGTTGACAAAATGTTTGATTTCCTTATGGGCTTCTCTGCATCCTCATCATTTTTGTATCTGTGACTGTGCAAGTGATTTATAGTGGAGCTTGTTCTGGTGCTTGTCCCCAGCCTCCTGAGGGTGCCCACTTATTGGTTTCCTTCTTGGGGTGGTTTTAGAGTGGAAAAATATGCCAGGAAAAGCTGTATAATTTGCTCTGAAGGGAGGTAGCTATTTTATTTGTTTGCACCTTGTGTATATGTTATTTTGTTATAAAAAACATGGGTGAGAAGCAAGGAAGAAGGTTATTTTATTCTGCCTGCTTCAGTTTTGAAGAGAGGGGGAAAATGTCCTTTCTTTAAGGGCTATAAGGGAGGGCAGAAGGTCTTTTTCAGGGTGTAGTTTAGGGCATCCTTTTCTCCCCCGACACCCCTACCCAAACACGGATCAGAGCAAAATGGGAAACCCCTGAGCATGGCAGTTGGCTGTGACATCCCTGCATGGCCTTCACAGAGGGTCTCCTGGGAGCCAGCAGGAATGGTGCAGGCCTTGGAGCTGAGCAGAAAGCACTGAAAGCTCTGGGACTGAAAGAAGAATTGGGAGCTCTCTAACGTGTGAGCACACAGCAGGTGTAGAAGGTGCAGTGGGGAAGGGGTGGAGGGACTGTTTTTCTTCTTCTGTCTTAAGACATGTGTTTTCTCTTTTTTGAGTAGCCCAGCTTCACATTTGTGCAGATCCGCACCCCTTTGGCATGTTTTTGCTGCTAACAATAAAGAAAAGGTGTGGGAAGACCGCCTCAAAGCACTAGTCAGCTTGAGACCAAGTTGCACCCAAAATGCAACTGCCTTGGCAGCAGCTGGATTTTTTTGGTCATGTTTGCATGTGTTTTACACTGTTAAATCCCACTGGCAGTCCTTCCTCTGGGGCTCTGTAAAAAGCTTCTGGGTCTTGGTGACTGCTGTGCTACCTCCTGAGTAATTCGCGGAGATGGGCTCCTTTGTGGTGCCCATTCTCCTCTGCGGGGAGAGGGAACGCATTTGTTCTCTGTAGGACTGCACCTATAAGGAAGGCCTTAGACATTGTGTGGTGTGATTACCAAGCCTGGTGTTCGCTGGGCTGAGGATGACAAGGAATAACCCCCTCTTTCCCTGCCATTCACAAGCCAACAAGGTGTTTGAAGATATTGATGGTTCGATAGGATTAAGACTAGATCAGTAGTTGGCGTAAGCCTCCAGCAGGCTGAGGGGAAGCTCTCTAAGACTGTTACAAGTTACTAAGATTGTTACAAGTGCTGGGCTCGTGTGTGAGGAGGGGTGAACCTAGTGGGGAGGCTGCTGTATGCTCACTGAAGGAGGAGGAGAAATGCTTTTCCGTCTATTTGATGTTTTATTGAGGTTCTCCTTTATATAACCTTAGGAGGACTTCGTTTTGTGTTTTAAAGGCCAGCAGGGGTATCTGAACAAAGAGGTTGCTGGAGGTACATGACCTGAGTTTTCCGGAGCAAGTGGCTGGACAAAGAGGTTCTCTCAAGTATTACATTTTCTGTAAGTGTGTGGGTCATCCTTTAACAGCCATCGTTTGAAACACAGGGAAACATACATACATGAATGATGTCTCGATTCTACTACTGTGGGAAAAAAATAATAATCCTTAGTCATTGCCCCAGTTACTGTAGTGCGAGGCCGCAGCTTGGCAGGAACCATGGTTCAGTCTCCTCTGAACTGCCAGCTTTCTAAACAAACTGTGTGTTATCAAAACGGAAGAATCTGTTTTCCACTGGGACTTCATGTGACTTGTATTGAGCCCTGGGAGTTTCCAAGATACCAAATTTTGAAATTGTCATGGATAAAAATGGTCATGTTTAAAACAGGAAAGGCATCCTAGAGCACAGAGATTTTGAGTCAGTGGTCTGTATCTGCATCATGGGAGCAAAGGGGAGATCTGCAACCAGTTTCAGTGTCTGTACAGCCATGTTTATCAAGGCAGGGGTGTGTTTATCAAGGCAGGGGCAGTGGTGCTGGTAGCCTCCCCTTAAGGACTTCCCATGTGAGCAAAGAGCAGCTGTGTTGCTGCATGGTGCCTTCACCACTCTGATTGTCAGCTCTGGCCTTGACCATGAAACATCTGTAAGAACAGGCTTCTGGCCTTACAGGGAGAAAGGAGAAGAGATGGGATGCAAGAAATGTACTCAATATGCTTGTAAGGCATTGTCACGCTAGTAAACAACTGTTTTCTTTTGCTTCCTGAACAGCACATACTAACGCTAAGAGGCAAAATGTATGGGGCAATAAGACAAGTTCTCTTTAATTGACTATTGGATGACCTACAGGGAGACAGACTAAATTGAAGCAGAGGGATGCTTTATGAGCAGCAGAGCAGCAAGTTTATAAATATATTTTTTATTATTAATAATTAATTAATTTTAAGAGGGCAGCTTGGAAGTTCTGGTGCAGTTCTGAACCAGGGCTTATATGCTGTAATGGGCAGGCATGGGGTTAAAAGGGGTTGACCCAGGTAGAAGATGTTCCAAATCTAGCCTTGGATTTGAGACAGATATCTGTGATAATCTCCATCTTTAATGTAAAGCTGAAAAGATAGTTTGAAGATGAAACAGGTTGAAATAAAGAAAGTATGGCCATTTACATGGGCTATGTAAACCTCACTCTCACGCTGTAGTTACTTATCTATTTTTATTTTCTTTGCTTCCCAGAGGCAAAAGTTAAAACTCCATGTCAAAAAGGCCAATTTTCCCAGCATTTAACAAAAACCAGCCTGAGTTCCTGAATGGCCAGTGTCACAGAATTTGGTTTAAAATTGTAAAGAGTTGTAAAGAATTGACATTATGGACAGAAAGGGGCCAAATAAACCTCAGGCAAGGGGCTTAAGGCCCTGGCTAAGTTTGGATCTTTATCCACACTTGATATCTCATCGTTGTGATTGAGGCTCCTCTCTGCTTGATGTCTTTCCAAGATTTCCCTGTGTTTGTTTCATCCTTGACAGGCTAGAGAACATCTACCAGCACTTCTATCAGAAGTTTTGGAAAGGGGAGAGTTGAACATAATCTTCAGATAAATGCATACCATGGCCACAGAAAAATGGTTTCATGAACAAAAAATGTCAGGCCTGTAGCTCTGAAAAGCTCTTGATAGACTCCTCTCTAGAGAACAGTAAAGATGTTATCGCAGAGCTGTGATTCTGTAGCATGGTGTGGAAACTCTCCCCGTGGCTGTGGTGTGGAAACTCTCAGGTTTATATCTGCAGCTCGGCTACCCAGCTGAATTTTGTGGCTTGGGCCAGGAATGCCCTCTAAGGTGTTATGCTGCAAGGGCTTAGCAGTATGAGTCCTCCTCAAATTTGTCAAAGAGAAGAAACAAACTGCATATTCTACCCCTGATGCAGTAGAAATATACAAATAAATGTATACATCTCTGCTGGGCCACATTCACATGCACGTGTTGGTCTCTCATTGCCAGATCCTGCTATGAACTCCAGCTCTGTGTGCTGTTAGAAATGGCAGAAGGAGATAAATGTCTTTATCTCTGCACATGCAAATACATATTTTTGACCAGTAGCATATGGTGATGTTTGCTTAATCCATGGGAAACTCACATACCCATACATGATGTGACATGTATTTTCTCCACAAAATGCAAACCATACTTTTATACTGGGCTATATTTGTTACTGGATCCTCAAGTCCATTTCTGCTGCATAGCTGGATAGGTATGTTTGGTATTCTTTTATTTTTTTCTGTTTTTTTTTTGTTCCAGAAAAAAAAAAAAAAACCAACAACATAAATAATTCAGAACACGTGCTTTATATCAACTGTTTCCCTGATACTATTTTATGTCTATAAACAGGGCAGAGGCAAACCCTATCCAAACAAGGAAGGGGAGGAAGATGCATTGCAAAATTGTGGATGGGTCACATGAGTCAAAAATACATGCATAGATATATTTTTGTCTGGAAGGCCCAGCTCAGAAGTGTGATGCCTGCATTTTAGTGCTTTGCACAGTAAGTTGGTGAGTGTACATACAGTAAGTTGAATGCATTTTGGCTGCATCTGACTTTTCACCTGTATGCACTTGCTGTTTGTCTAGGACTTTGAATGTTCAGGCTTCCAGATGTTCAGAAATCCCCTGCTAATATGCTGTAATAAGAGACTCCATTGGAGGGTGCTAAACTTGTTGATATTCCCTAGGAATTCAGTCCCTTATAAAGTACAAAGTTTGTGTCACTTTTTATAAAGACGAAGTCCAAGCTCCCTAAGTCATATGGAAGTTCTCTGGTGAGTTAAAAAAGGAGTTGGGCTACACCCATGAAAAATCCTTTCTCCCGTGAAGATGTGGCAGTTTCATTTGCCTGTTCGTCTTATAGGTTCAACTGATCAGCTGCTGTAATTTTAGCACACATTACTTGCTACCTATGGTCCATGCCAAAGACCAAATATCTTTGTATGGTGGTGTTCCTTCACACTCTACTTGTTATGGTTAAACATTGCTGAGAGAGCCTGTCCTCAGTCCTTTTTCATCTGCTTGATTTTTTTCAGTATCATGAGGAGGTATATTATTGTGTATATCTTCTGACACACTAGAATTAGACCCATTCCTACTTCACTATGGTGATAATAAATGTCACCATTACTTGTCTACACTCTAATTCTGATATACACTGCAAAGCTAATGATGGCATAACATACTAGGTAATATCCTACACTGATGTGTCTCCAAGTGTAGAACATAACAGGCCACATTAATCTTTCAAAAGACCCATTCCTGAGCCCTTAAAAAACAACAACAGCAACAACAAACAGAACAAAACAAAAACAAAACCCCATAACAATATGAAGTATGTGCCACATCACTGCCATGAATATCCTGTCCCAGTACCTCATTTCTTTTCATCCCTCAAAGTGATGCTATGAGGGTAAGTTCACTGATGTTTCAGGGGTGTTCAGATACTGTACTGACAGGGGCTGCATAGGTGAACAGAGAGAGAGAGCAGATGTACATTTATTAATCTGGTAAAGGATGGATATTTAACTCAGCAGTGCTCCCAAACAAATGTCAAAGACTGTATTATCAGCATGTCTCTTATCTCTGGAATTTTGTTTTGTACTGTGCTACTTTGCTTCTTGGTTTGTGATTTGTTTTGCAGCTTCCCAGAAAAAGAGAACATTAAAAACACGATCAGCAAAAGCCTGGTAAAATTTGTAACCAGCTCTGACTGTCCATGGTATGACAGCCAACAAATATCACCTGCTGATGATTTACAGATTCCTGGGAGATGTGGTGTTGAGTCTCAAAGAACTGGAACAAGAACAACTCACTCAACGTGCTTCTCAGGAAACAATGTAATGTATCCACCCGCTTCATGCTCTCCTAATTTAGGACATGTGTAGTGTGTAATGATGAATGGGCCAACTGGTTATGTTGCTGTAAATCTCATCCTCCACCTTAAAAAACACCCTTGATTGACCCCATCTTTTGTGAAAGCTCAGCCCAGGGTTTTCATTTCACTTCTTGGGAAGGAGACATCACACTAACCGTTTGCAAACATGCTTCTGCAGAGAGAAAAATGCAATGTTTTGTTGTTTTTATTTCATTGGGCAGCCTTTTCAAGTGCTGTGACCCACTTTTCCCTCCCTTTAAACTGTGACCAGTATTTATTTATCCCTTTTTAAACACAGTAATTTAATTAAGAAACTAATCAGCAGTGTTGAAATGATCTTTGAACTACACCTTTATCACTGAAAGAAATTTATGAATGCATAATACAAGAAAGATTCTATTACCTAAAAAGCTTTCTACTAAAATGATTTGGCATCTGAAAAGTAAGGCTTGAAATTCTGCACTAAATTTACAATATGGAGATGTGAAAATTATTTATAGACTCTGAAAGATGTTCCAACTGAATCTGACAAGATTGTCTGGATTGTTTATTAAGAATAAAACTGTTTCAAGTTCAAAGGATTTCAGAAGTGAGCTGAGTTTTAAGGAGTCCAAAGGACAGACTGTAAAGGTAGGTACCTGTGTAACAGGTGGAGATCTAACGGCATCTTGCAGTTATGTTCCAATTTTATAGATATTTATCTTTGGTTGGGAATATAATAATAGAGCTCTTCTTAGGGCCCTCTTTTTTTAAGAGCACTACAGTTCTTTCCTGTACTGCTTCCTTACTTTCTCAATATTTCTGGAAATTCATCTTTCATTGCTTAGTCTTCTAGCAAGTGGACTTGAAATATGCCAACAGGTTCAAAAGGCTTTGTTATGGAGTGAGACGATAGATAGAGACAGGATGACATCAAGTGCTTTCCTGAGAAAAGTAAAATAAAAAGAACATAGTGTCTGTCCCAGGAAGCATATTGTATCTCTAAAGGATGGGTAAAAGACAATAATATGGTCTGAGAGGAGCAAAGTTTATTAAGGACTCGTGTCTAAAAGACTGGGGAGTTCTTTTAGCAAATTGACGAGGCTCCCGAGTTAAGTTTGCGACTACATTGCTGGGGTGCATTGACATGAGCTTGCTCAGAGGTATGATGCAGGAATTAATATCCTCACACACTTTCCATTGCCTTATTTTCTTTGTTATATATTATATACTCCACATGGGCTGTGCAGAGAAAAGAGAAATAATGATGAGAATAAAGATGAGAGAAGAGGATTGCCATTTTTTTCCATAAAGAGCAGATTGCTAGAGTGTGGCATTTTTCCCACACATCTTGAATAGTTTTGAGTTTGGGCTTTTTGAAGAGTTTTTAATTAATTTATTGTTTAAGTATCTGTAATGAGAAGAAGAGCCCCTGCCACACTGATTCTAATGAGAATTGAATGTGCTCTATGTCTTTCTCATTGTGGCCTGTATCATTTAAATATCTCAACCAACATGTGCTGTGGCAGATTTCACTTATAACTGCTTAAATTAAAGCTTGTCAGTTTAGGAGCTAGGAACCATGCAAATATTTGAGAGAGATTTGACATTCACTGCTGAAATCATTGCACTAAATATCTGGCACCAATGAGATTATTTGAGAAAGGTTAGAAATTCTTGCTGTGTTGTACAGGCTGGACATTCTGGACTTAAAGGAAAAAAAACTTATTTCAACTTCTGTGCTCATAATTAGGGTCTCCACCAGAATTTCAGCTTGTTTTTCTTCTTTTATATTTTCTTTGAGCAGTATGTGACTGTTCAAGTTCCTCAAAGTCGCTGCTAGGAGAACAAACAGTACCAGTATCTCAGGAGTAGTTGGAGTAATAGCACGGTTTAGCTGTAAAAGGAATGGCATTTCCTTATGTTCTCATCCTGCAGAAATGCAACGGAAGATGGTGCTGAGCTGGAAGAGTGTAATGGAACTTCGGATATTTTAACAGGAGATGAAGCCTAATTTCCCACGTGTATGTACTTTTCTTCTTGCAGCTCACTGTAGCAGAACATCATACCGTGTGTAGTATGTACAGCAGTATACAGAGGTAAACGCTTTTATGCTAGAAACTACTTGCTGCACTGAAGACAAAATTGGGTATTGACACAGAGATATTACACATCTGATTTTAATCTCAATTGGCCATTACAAAAGGGACCAGAACCCAAACATTTCAATACCAAGACAGTGTGCTACCAAATATGGAGTTGCTTTCTTTTCTCATGTAGGGCCAATGAATAGGGAATAGACAAGAAAAATCAATGCTGGTAGGATCATAGGATAATTCAGGTTGGAAGGCACCTTAGAAGGTCTCTAGTCCGATGTTTTGCTCCAAGCAGGATCAGCCGTGAGATGAGTTTCAGGGCTTTATCCAGATGGGCCTTGGAAACCTCCGGACTTCCAAGGAAGCCACGCAACCTCTAGGTTCCAGTACTTGACTCCTCATATCATTCCTTAAATAAGGAATATAAATGTTCCTTATAGCCAATCTGAACTTCTCTTCTGCTGTCTCTTGTCTTCACGCCATCCACCATTATGTAGACCTTGGCTCTCTATTCTTGGTGACCTCCCCATTCAACAATAGGGTGCTCTGTTGACTCCTGAGTTCTGGTAACTCAAATGCAGAGAGAAGGCCCAGCTGGTGTTCTGATGTCTAAGGTGACATAAAAGCAAGTAAGAGGTGTTAAACACAGCATTTCTTCTTCCAAAGTCTTGTATACTGGCCTACTCCCTGAAGCTATGGCCTACTCCTTCAGCTGCATCTCTCTTTCTAAAGCATTTTTTTGTTTTTTTACTTCAGACCGGTGGCTTCCCTACTGTTCAAAGATTCTAACAGTTGTGGGAAGGGAACATTTTTTTTGATCTGCATCAATTTCTCTTGTTTGCAATTAATCACAGGAAAAAACATTTTTAAGGTTAGACTCCTAGCCATAATCATCTATAGTTAAAACTTCACTGCTCTAGGCTGTATTCTTTTAATATATCTTATCTATTGTCAAACATCATGTAAGTGGTGCTACAAGGCCTGAGCACAGTCTGCACAGCATAGTCTCACCAGAGCCATTGGAGAAGAGTCATGAACTCTGGGTACTGTCCCTGCTTCCTGTGCATTCTCAGTTGTGTTAGCTTCAGTTATTGTCCCTTGCAACTGATTTACAGCTCACTGTCATGTTCAGGTCACTAGTTTTAGAGTAACAGTAACCTGCCCCTCCTCTAACTAAGCACAGCATATGTGAAGGTTAGCTCTGTTGAGCAGAGCCATTTATAATTTGAGTGAAGCTGTGAAGGAAGTGTTGGGCAGATCAATGATGGGGAAGCTGGAGCTGACAGAGCTGACCCAGGTTTTGTAGCACTTGAGCTTTCTTAACAGGGAATTTTGCTTGGTGTTCAAACTCAGGACAGGTCCAAGTGGATCCAGTAGAAACTATATGGAGAAGTGGGTTCATAGAATCATAGAATCATTTAGGCTGGAAAAGACCTCCAAGATCATCAGGTTCATCTGTTAACCTAGCACTGCCAACTCTGCCCCTAAACCATGTCCCTAAGCACCACATCTACACATCTTTTGAATACCTCCAGGGATGGTGACTCAACCACTTCCCTGGGCAGCTTGTTCCAACACTTCACAGCCCTTTCACTGAATAAATATTTGCTAATATCCAACCTAAACCTTCCCAGGCACAACTTGAGGCCATTTCCTCTTGCCCTATTGCTTGTTGGTTGGGAGAAGAAACCAACCCCCACCTCACTACAACCTCCTTTGAGGCAGCTATAGAGAGCGATGAGGTCTCCCCTGAGCCTCCTTTTCTCTAGGCTAAGTAACCACAGCTCCCTCAGCCACTCCTCCTAAGACTTGTTCTCTACAATCTTCACCAGCTTTGTTGCCCTTCTTTGGACATGCTTCAGAACCTTGATGTCCTTCTTGTAGTGAGGGGCCCAAAACTGAACATAATACACACAGGACACACAGGGTTTCTTCACCTTGAAACACTATGCAACTCATGTCAACTTCTGATTACACTCTTCTATGCTGTGGATTCAAGTCCATTATCTCCCTTTCCTACAGCTCAGCCCATTTTAGGCCTGGAATCCTTGCTGTCAACCTCCTATAGCACTGGAGTGCCAAGTGTTTCAGACAGGTAAATCTTTACATTTAGGTTAAGAAAAATGAAATAAGAGAGATGAAAGGACATGATACTGCCCACTGTGCTTTGAAGAACTGCTATTTACTGTGTGCTAGGCCCCTGTTAATAGAAAGCCATTGGAGGGGCTCAGGAAATTCATACACTCAGTGTTCCTCTGCATTTTGTTCTCAATGACTGTATGCTATTAATTTGTGTCCTCTGGAGTTGAACACGCTTTCTTCAGCTTTGATGCACATTAATTCTTATGCATAGCGTGGCTTAAAGAAAAGACAAATTGTTGGGTAGTATGGAAACCTGAGGCATATTGCCCTTTCAAGTAATGATTCTACATATGGAAGGAGGAGGAATACGTTGCTGTTAGGGCCTCTGTGACCTGTTCGAGGGTAAATAATTATTTAGAAAACCGTATCTGATTTGGAACGAAAAGTCAGTTCAGAGCCCTGATGGTTGTATAGCAATTCACGGGGTTAGTCTGGGAAGCTTGTGAAGGCAATCATAAACGAAATTCATCCCTGAACAAAACTGCCTTGATAAAGGTTTTGTTTTGGAAAACAGAGAGTAAAGCAAAGCCATGTTAATTGCTGTAGGTGGAGAAAAACATCCTCCAGGCTTGTGACATTTTAAAGAAACAAAATCTTTTACATCAGATGGATCACACATGATGCTCTATTTATTCACATGAACAATGTCTTTTTGAGGGATGGGTGTATAAGTTCCACTAGAGTTTCCAGCACATGAAAAACTTCTTAAAATGGACTCATCTAAGGTTTTATGGCATGCTGTGTAAGCCAGCAACATGGGGTTGGAAAGTCAAGAGAGGAACCTGGGAAGGCAGAGGTCACCTGGAAATTTTTATTACCTTGGAACCCCCCTTCCTGGGCTTCTGTTTCCCAATTGCAAAATGAGGATAATGCCAAGATGTGATGGACAGTGTCTGCTTTATTCATCCTCAGTTGATAGGTTAGATTTGTTTTTCTTCGACAAGAAGAAGCTCCATAAGGACCAGAAGAGGCTTGCTGTTGTAAAAATGTTGCCTGAATTGAATATAAGCAGGGTTGAAGGCAAGGACTTGACCTGTGAGGATGCACTGAACCGGGAAAAAATTATTTGTGTTATTAATTTTATGGTGATTGTGCTTGATCTAGTCAGTCCTATTTACAATGCTTTGGGAAGTGAAGATTCCTAATTTATATTTTAGTAAAATCCAGTTCTTTGGTGTTCAAGCCCCTTTTTCCTCTCTTTTAAGGGGCTGTGGATAAAGGAGGTTTACCTGTCTTATTGGGGTCTCATGACACAGTGGTGCTCTTTATTTGCAAGATAATTTGGGGCTCTTGGAGTGAAAAAGAATGTATTCATTATTACTTAACTGCTGAATCCTTAGTTGGGCCAAGAAGCCCATTTCATGCATTCACGTGCAGTTTCTTCCTGCTGGTGAGAGCCTTGATGAATTCTGCAAAGATTATAAGTTAGTCCTTGAAAGTATGCTATTCTTCTCTGCTGATACCTCATACAAGCTGAAGTGGAAACATCTCCAGCCAATAAAGCACTTAAAATTATATTTCTTTGATCCCTTCTTGTTCTAGTATGTTCCTTTGCTATATCCTTTCTGATGTGGAATTGAAAGGTTTTAGGAAAAAAGGCCACCTCTGCTTTTATGTCTCCAGAGTGAGCAGATCCTTGCTCAGTGCTGCTAAGGAACAGTTCCCAGGAGCTCCATGTTCCAGCAAGGCATATAATTATGTAAACATAAACGGAGAGGTAACTTCCCAGGCTTTACCCAAAAGAAACACACAAAGCAAAATATGTGATATATGCCTTTCTTTTTTTTGATCCTTTTTCTGCAGAGAGCATATATTATATTTAACTTAAATAGTCCCAGTTTATTAGCTCTATTAATCTATATGTCTTATAAATAGAAATGTCACTTCTTGCCCATTGTTACAAAAGTGACTATACTAAGTTCCCAAAATATAGTGAGAGCCTACTCAGACATCAAGATCTCAGTAACTTGAATATGTTGACAAAGGGAATTCTGGAGGCATCTTATCACCCAAAGCCGGCTATTAATTATGAGTAATAATATTCATTTTTATTAATTATGGCTATAGAATTAGGCTGGAAGCTCTCCATGTTTTAATGTTTTAGGCAATGTTCCATGGCACTGTGACCAACATTTAGAGAAGTGGCCTGTACCTCAGAGCAAATAATTTTTATGGAATGGAAGTGGAGGATAGAACTGAATAAGCTAGTTGCAATGGAAATACAGTCTTTCAAAACATTGGAAAAGTTAGACACTTGCAATAGCATGTGGTCTAATTTCCTGAACCTGTGAGAAAGGACATGAGTTATTATATAGCTTGCTCCTGAACATGTGCTTGCTTCCTCATGTATGTAGAAGGCAAGGGTGGAATATGTGCATGAGTCAGGTTCAGCATGTCTCATCCTGTCTCTTACAAGTTCAAAGCCAAAGCGGACACTGTGAATGACAAGCAGCATGCCAAGAAGAGCAAGAGCAACTTAGAATACTCTAGATATTTTTAAACTGGACTGGACAAGAGCAAAAGTCAGTTTTGCTAATAGATTACTTTCTAATTGGTCAGTAGCTTTTATTTTGTTAAAATATTCTTGTTGGAATCTTTGGAGGTTATATTTTTTATACTATGAAACAAAATGATTGATTTTGTGGAAGAACCATATTCATCCACTGCTCCTCTGACACAGCAGTCTTTTTCCAATTTTCCTGCATTCTTTTCACAATATTAACCAAATAATTGACGTCTACCTAAGCCTGAAGTAGGGATGGGCACAAGTATTGTTCAGTGTTTTTTATTATTATTATTTTTAAGTTTTTTTAAGGAAGAAATATATCCCTAAGTTTAAAACTGGGGATGAATCTTGGCTCATTTAAAGCAACAGCAAAGTGGGATACTGCAAACAGGTTTGTTTGCCACCTAGAAAATGTAGTGCATTCACAATTCATATTCAATTTCCTGCCTTTACATGAAAGGATTCTGGATTTCAGAGACTGATGGTGGGGTGACATTGAATACAAGATTGTGTGGCACTTTATAGAACTTTTCTTTTATTAGCAGCTCTATAATCACATTAAGTTAGACTGAAAATTTGAACTAATTCTTTCCCTTGAGGCCCAGGCTGTAATAATGGTAAAAATCTGTGAAATAGGATAAATACAATTCAATAATTATATTGATAAATAAAATGAAAATCAACTAATTGTGTCATTCGCTCAGTTGCCTGCCTCCGTTGTTGCTGCCTTTCTGCATCAGCGACTGCTAAACTTTTTCTGTCACACTTCAATAAATTTAATTGTGCAGAATAAATGAGCTAATTTTTGAAGTCACAGGCTCTGTTTGCAAGATAAGGTTGGTGATTTATTGACCTCCTCTAACTCTGTAAGAGTGTCACCCTCCTTTTCACTTTGACAACCATAGGAGGGGTTTTTGTCCCCCTTCACCTACAGCCTTGCTAAATACTACTTTGTATATTTACCTTCCAAGCTCATTTTCTTGAAGTCACATGATACAACAAAATAGACCAAAGATCCCTGTTTAAGTTGGTAGCTACACAGACTATTCCAAGTGATTAGTGGAGCTGTGGGTTTTTCATCTTTCTTTTTAATGTTATTTTTTTTCTGATGATTCAGAGATTTCATATTCTGAGTTTTCAAGTAGGTAGTTGCTAAGGGGAAGTACAAGAAAAGGGGCATAGATTAATACCCATTTTTTTCTAGAAGGTCTGGTCTAATCTCATTCATGAATCATGAGCTCAAGGATGCACACAGACCAATACTAGGCATTAGACACATCTTATTAAAATATGGCTTGCTTTTTAAACTTTTGTTTCTGTGTCTTGGATTTTGTTTTTAGGTGCTGGCCATCTCATCTGTTGTGTACTGCTGCAATTGTGGCAGCAATGAGTTCACTAAACTGACATAAAGTTGTAGGAGTGAATAGTCTGCACCCCTTCTCCACCTCTTGTGTTTACTTTGATTGTGAGTTGTTTTTTGTTAGTTTGTTTGCTTTTTAGCAAAATATTTGTATGACAGCCACAACAACCTTTTTCCATAAGTCTGGACCTTTTGCTCTGTACTTTAAATTATAGCCATGAAACAACCTGTATGCATATAAAAGGGGTTGATTAGGTATTGTGGTACAACACTATCTCTGTTATAGCAGACAAACCGGTTGTCATGCTATAGCGATATGATCCCTGAGTAAAAAATCTTGGTATTCTCTTGAGTCAAAAAAACTCTTCAGAGAAAAGTGAAATCAGTGTCAACACATCAACTATTGAAAAAAAAAAAAAGTTCTCAAAGTTATGCCTCTCTGGCTCTGGAAAATAAATACTGTAAATGAGAAGGACAGGGACACCTTTCTGTTATTAAATGACTACCTGTTGAGGTGCATAGGGCCATGCAAACCATTTTTCCATCTCTGGGTACACTATGTCTGTTGTTCAGAGTGTGATTAAACCTACTCTTCTCTGACTATGATGCCAGTAACACAGCAAATCAAATATATATGAAAACTATCTAGACTTTGGCAAGCTTGGCCTCCTAGAAGCACACAGCAGAATACTTTTTATGGAGCCAGGATTTCAGTCGGGCACCTAGAACACAAACTGTAAAAAGCCTTTTTCTGATGTTTTAGTTGTTATATGTTTCTGCTGTAATTTTCTTCTAAAGAAGACTTATAACCTCTTAAATATTTCCTGTCAGGTGTTGGCTAGGTGAAATGCTTCCCAGGGAATTGCAGCTGGAGGAATCACAGCATCCCACATACAGAGCAGTCCAAATTTCTGCCAAACTCTTCACTGTGTCTTTAACTCAAACCACTTGTACTCTTTGTGATTGATGCTTGTAGAAAAAGGCAGACCTAACCCAGGAAAGTCTTCTGCAACCTGGCTCTGACTTCCTTCAAACAAAAACTTATGTAGTCATACAGTCGTACAATTTAACAGCCTGCCCTGAGAGTTCCACATGAACCTAACACAGCATTTGATGAGGTGGTAATTGTTACTCCTCCCCATTTTCACTGTGTAGTTGGTGTTTGCTGTGTTTTTTGTTTGTTTGTGTGGTGTAGCCTTGTTTGCTGTGGGTCATTTAATTTAGACTGTCTTAGGAACCTGTGAACCTGCACCTGAGCAATTACATTGATTTGGGGGCGGGGGGGGGGGAGATGAAATTAAATTAAACCTGAACCAAACTTAGTCTCTGGGGAAGAAACCTTTGCCAACTTTAACAGGATAAAATTCCACCAGAATGTAATACTTTATTGGGCTGTAGTGAAGTACTTTGGAGAAAGATTTCCATTTCATACAATACTTTGAAAATATGGATTGACCTTATGTTTTGTGGGCCATTATCAGTTTTCCCCTTGCCAAGCAAGTTCTAATTGCTCTGCAGATTCCTTGCACAAAAAACTAGAAGATAAATTTCATATTGAGAAGCTGGACCATGTGAGAGGTACACAAGACTTCTGAGAATGCTAAGTCTGATTCAGACCAGCATTTTTTTAATGAGGACTTCCCCTGAAGGACTGTATGTTTCCTCTGAAAGAGGAAGTCAGAAAACCCTTACAGTAAAAGTAAAGCTCATTTTCCAATTCAAATTTTTTTCTGATGTGACCTTCACCATATCTTAAATTTTAAATAGAGGAGTAGAGCATACTTTCTAATTAATCCAGATTGTACACATTCATCATGCTCTGTAAATTATAATGCAATTCTGCCTTTCTTTATCTTTTGGTGCTGGTGGTGGTGCTCTGGTTATGTGGGTACGACTGAAAGTTGGTCTGATCTGGAAGTGACTTGGCAAAATGCCACCTGCCTGTCACTTCAAGTCTGATTTGCAGAAAAATGGAAGGGTACAAGCTCTGGTGAAATATGCATTTGGTAGATGAAGCCAACACGGGTCAAATTAGGGCTCTTCATGAAGGAAACCTATTTTCTCCATTGCTGAATGTAAAACTAAGCTGCCCAGGTGAGGAGATAAATCAGGACAGAGTACAGAGATAGGCCTGCACAAAATCTAGTCGAATTTAGGTATCTTCCCCAAATACCAGGCTTTTGGTTCATTCTGCTGAAGAAGTAGAAGCCAGTCCCATTACTGGGGCAATGCATGGCTAAGGGTTGAGATTTGAGATCTTTCTGTGTTCTTTGATATTTGAAAGCTAAGGTGGCAATAAAAATAAAACCATGAAGCCCAAGTGAAAACAAATGGAAAATCACATCTGGAGAGAGGAGCCATTCTCTGTCCATGTTTCACTTGGGTTCTTGTATTGCCAGACATCTTCCAGTCCCCAGGACAGACCTGGTATGATTAGATCAGAGCATCTCCCAGTTCACAAAATGTGCTTACAGCAAGGCAGTTGTTTCCTTTTTTGTTATTGTGGGTGGTGATTTTTTTTTTTAGTGTTGTAGTTACTTGGAATATTTTATATAACATCAGCCACTGTGCAGATTTGTGTATTGTACTGTAATTACTTAAATAAGGGATTTTGTATGCTACAGCCAGTGATTCATGAACTGCAGGGTATCTGCAAAAACAGGCTTTCATTGGGATTATGGGATGTAAAATGCCTGAAGGTTTTTGCCTTTGATAGCAGACCTGCCATTGCATCCGCACAGGGTTTGTCTAATAAATTGTATTAGTGCTTTCCAGCATCCTGATAACTTCCCTCCCCCAACTCCTTGTTATTCTGAAGTGTTTTGAAAGGAAACTGGTTCTCTGAATTATTGCTGTGGCAATCACTAAAACGTATGTTCTGCATGCTTGGTGTTGACCATGCAGTATAACAGAGAAGAAAGTTGAAAAAGCTTCTTCAGGAAGGACTTAATTTTGTGATATATGCAGTGACATAATTTTGAACTAGAAATAAGGAAATTGTGGAGGGCGTAGGGAAAAGACTACAAATGGATGTTCTCAATGTCTTCAAGGCAATATAGTCACTTATCTTTTTTCAGCTTAGGGTTATGTAGCTAAATCCCCTACCTGCTTTTGGAAATAGTCTCAGCCACTGAAAAAAAAAATAAATAAATAAAAATTGAGCTATTGTTTGATTTAAATAATTGTTTAAATTGGCATGTGAAATAATTTCAAGCCTGTGAGAAGGAAGAGCTAAAGACAGGATATTTATACCTGTGTAATCAACCTGTAAGTCTAAAGCTTTTTCCTTCTGACGTCCAGCAGGAACTAGAAAAGGGGAATCATCAATATCTTGCAGTGTTTTTTTGTTTTGTTTTGTTTTGTTTTTTGCTTGATAGAAACAACAATAACAAATAACCCTAATTCATTCAGGCGATAACAGGTTTCTGTCCTTGCTGACTTTTCTGTCAGCCCATTTAGGAATGTCTGCAAGCTTTGTGCCATGAAGACAGAAACAAAGTTATTTTGTAGTTGCTTGTGAGTTTTAATTACAACAGGTACAGTGTTTCAGACATGCTGACACTTGTTTGTATGTTGGGATCCACATGGCTGCATTTTATTTCTATAGATTGGGAAAAATCCTTTTCTTATCCATCTTTTTTTCAGATCTAGAGCTGTGCAGATAAAAGCAAAAAACAAAAACAACAACAACAAAAACCTACTGCTACCAACTCCCTTCCCTCTGAATTCATCACAGCTCAGGTTAGGAAGATCAGTAAAAAAAAGTACAAGTCAGGGTAAGTAAAATTACAGTGCATGTTTGGTGCCCATCAGATCCTTCACTGACTTTCGTTCCCATGCATTAAGCCATTATGTCAGCCATTATCAGCAAGAAAATCCAAAGCCTCCCAATCCCCACCCTTGTTCACTTTTGGCTGCACCTGTTTTGAGCTGCCTAGCATGCGGTGAGTTGTTTTCTGCTTTAAAAACTTGCTAAAAATCTGAGGGCAGCAAGCAGGGTGCAGCTGTGTATATGGTGTTATCGAATACCTCGAACAGAGCTGTATGTTTCCAGCTGAAATTCTCTGTTCAGCAGAGCTCTTTTGGGGTTAGGTGCTTTGTAAAGGTTTGGTTTGGGTTTTAAAGCCCTGCTTGCTTCCATTCTTGCTGTTCTTGGCTCTCTTTTACAGCACTTGGCCATGCAAAGTGGCATGCCGAAACTGGGCATTGGGGGGGGGGCAGAACTCACTGCCGCTGTTTTCCGTATGTTCCTCCCTGTGGAGGCCTGACTGGGCCTCGACCTGAGGAGGAAGCAGAATGGAAACTTATTGGAGAAGCGAGTCCCACCCCCAGGTACATGAATCTGCCAAGCTCTTTTATCACATTTCTGTCTGTGGGGAGATACTAAAGGGGCATGTTCTTCCCTTGCTCTGCCTAAGCCCACAACAATATCTCCCAGTGCTCAACCTGAATTTGCAGCATTCAAAAGAGCCTTCTCCTATTTCCTCTTTTTTGTTACTTTTTTTTTTTTTAAAGTCAGTTCACATTGATTAATCGTTTTATAAATGTTTAGGGCTGAGATTGTGAAACCTTCGCTGGCAAGAATTTTTCCCCTGGAGTCAAGGAGACTACTCGTTAGCATGACTACTTGCCAGCATGAGGGAGGGATTCACAATCTGGACATTTGTAGTTTTAAAAATATGTCTCTATTTAGCTGATTTGGGCAGAACGGGGCTGGTTATGGAAATCAGACTAACAGGCTGTCACGCTCTGTCATACTTCTGAATGTATCTATGGCGAAATAATGTATTTTTACTTAACACACTCATTTAAACAGTACGTCAGGTGTCTGATTGGTGTCCTTCTCCTTACATACAAGCATTACATGAGACCTTTTCAGCATAAACCAAACCAAACTCTATTTTCTTAACCCCCCCCTCTAAACTCCCACTTAGCTTACACACAGTATTAAAATGTATATGAGCCAGTTTTGATAAGAAAGGTGCTATGGGCCACTTACACAAACATGTCAGAAGCAGCTAGTATTTGCAAGACACTTGTTTTTGAGCCCAGTGGGTGGAGAGGATAGAAGGTGAGGAGCTGTGTAAGTTTGTGTCTGCAGGACATGGAGGTGGCATGGCTACACCTCTTGTTCCTGCTTGCAAGTAACAGAACTCTGAGGAAAGGTCTGGCTCCCTGACAGAAAGCCCTGTGTTTTATATCACACCAGTTCCCTACTGTGAGTCGGTCACTCCCTCCCTTTTTTTTCTAAGGACAAGTGAAACAATTCTGCCTCTGCTCTGCATGGCTAACAGCAGCAGTGACCTTCAGGCTCGCCACTTTAAACTGCCATGGGATCATCCCAGTGAAAAATCAAAACAACGCTATCTTTCCCTTACCCCCACACTCCTCCGCCCCACTGCACAGCATTTATTCCTCTGCATGCAGCCTTGCTATCCAGCCTGGGTGCTGGGCTGCTGGAGCACAGGAGTTCCCTCCTCTGCCTGTGTCTCTCTCCACCTAGCACAAAGCTGACAGGGGGATTTTTCACCTCCTTACTTTCCTTTTTCCTCTTTGATTAACTTTGGACCAGATGGCCAGTCCCCAATCTCTCAGCATGCATTTGACTGACAGGAGCCTTTGATAAACCTCATAAGAATGAAGTCATCTTCAGGTCACCTCCTCTGCCTGGCCTTTAGCATCCCGCACATACCACCATTATCTGCTGAATAGGAGACAAAGGAAATTAGCTCCAATTCCCTATCATCCCCATTATTTCCACACTGATTTAAACAATGAGGCAATGAGATGCCCTTCACTTTCCTAAGAAAGGTACAAATGTCAGCTGTTAAGAAATGCAAACAAGAGGGTTCCCTTGTTAATGGATGGGCTTCTTTGTAAAGCCATGAAGTGGTAAAGTGGATTTATTCACCGCCTGCCTGGAAAATGCTTAACACACTTCTAAACAAATTCTTTAACCACTTTTATTTTATACACAGTGCATAGTGCCTGAGAAGCCTCATTGTTTTGGTCTGGAGATATACAATGAGGTGATATACCCCACTCTGTTTTTTTTTGGTTTTGTTTTTGTTTTTTATATATATATATATATATATGTAGCTGTCAGAGCTTCGTTTGAGATAATCCTGAACTGAAGTCTGAAATACAGAAAGGTTTAGCTGCATATGAATCCAAATACTGAGATGTAGGAAACTATCTCCAGGTTCAAGTGAGAAAACAAATTTGGATACCCTGGACAGAGGAAATGAACATGAATCAGACCAGAATCTCTCCAGAGATTTTTAAGTTGTTACCTCATGTTCACTTGGCTATTGACTTTTTACCTTTTATCTGAGAAAAGAAACAACAAGATGCCATGAGAAGTGTTTCCCCAAGGGTATGTAAGGCCAGGCATGCTAGAAAGTATCTTTAAAAATATTTATTTTGATAAGATTTCTTTCCCAAGATTGCAGTCTTCCACTTGAGTTGATTTGACTGGCAGTTAATTCTGTTCTTTTGGCAACTGAAAGTATCTGAATGTTTGTGAGCTTGCATGAAACCATTCTCCAGATCACTGGCACACCCACGTACGTTGCAGGAGATTAAAACAGCAAAGATTTCTAAATTAACTCTTGGGAAAACTGGTCCATAAACCATGCTTTGCATTGAAATATAAGTTGCTTTTCCTTGCTTACTAGTGTCTTCCTACTAAAGTAGTCAGAATCTTGCCTCCAAAACAGTGCTCACAACAAAGTCATCTCCTGATATACAGTTGAAAAACATTGCACAGGAATATATCTTTTTATTCTATAGAGCAAGGAATAGGCTGGGAGCTAGGAACTGTGAGCTGTATTCCAGTTGCTTGCTATATAGCATGGGAGAAATGACTACGTATCAGGTCAAGAGACTGATGAGCAATTCTGACCACCTGTTGTGCCACGTTGCTAGACCTTGGCTTCCTGTGTAGTCAGTGGAAAAAAAGTCATCTTGGTACCCAACTCAGGCAAGTAGAGAAGTCAGTCATGCCTACTTGATGTGTTATGACTGCTGCTCAGGAAGGTAGGAGTCTGAATCACTCCTTGCTTTTTGACCTTAGATGCCATTGTGGATGTGATTTCTAAGTTAAGCTCTTATGTTGGGCAGTCTGAACATGGCACTGCAACTCCCAGTCTCTGAAGGCCTTTCTGTTGCTTTAGAGTCACAGGCAGTGTTTGCCATGTACCTCTAACCACTAATAAGCCTGACCTCTTTCTTTACATTTTTATCATACATACCTGTATTTCAGCAGTGTCAGAGAGAATTCTGGTGATGATCTAGGCCAATTTATGCCTCTGGCCACAGCCTGGCTAGACTCCACCATGAACTCTGTGTCTGGATAGTGGTGGCAGAACTGGAGTGTAAGAGGACACCTACATTTTAGATAAAGACATACTCTGTGAATTCAGGCATACTACTGTTGCTGGAGGAGGACATTAATACATGTAGAACCTTTCTTCTTTTGCTGTGGGAAAGTCTTTTTGTGCATGGCTTCCCTTACTAGTACAAGAAGATCCAATTGTGGTCCTGCAGTAAAGGATTCCCATTCAGAGCTGAGCATAAAGACTCAACAAAAGTGCACTAGCTGACAGAGTGCTTAAGCAAGGTAAATTACGCCTAATTAATGAAAGTATTCATTCTTCAACCATTCCTGAAAAAAAAAATCAAAATAAATGTTTTGTTTCTTTTTTCTTTCCAGTCGAAAAGCTTCCCGTGCGGCCTGCACCATAAAAGGACTCCAACAGCTTTGCCTTTGTTGAACTTTGTTGCCTTTGCTTTACCTTGTTCCTCCGTATTCCTCTGTATTCCGTCTTGGAGCAGTGAATCTTCAATCATCACAATTTCGTTGGGGCTGACAAAAAAAAAGGACAGTCTTCTGACAGCTCTGGAGAACCTGTAATTCATGTTACTTCTTGAAGTATTTCACTAGCTAGCACCAAAGGTCAGATGCTTGCTTTCCTTTACTAAGCCTCTCCTTTTCAAGGCTGGTGTTTCTATCTTGATAATGACCAACTTTGTCACCAAGCTGCCTTTTTTCTGACCCCTGACATCAAGCTCGCCATCTGACTAAAGATGAGTCCGAGGCTTAGCTACCTAGAACATGGCCTAGTCTTGGGAGCAACAGGAATAGAGGGCTTCTCCCTGCAGTCAGCAGTCTCAGTTGTATTTTTAAGTCATCTGAAACCACGCTTGCACTGGTAAGGGTGGGAAGCTCAACACATTTCCTTGCATCCTGCATGTTTTCTGATTGAAACCTAGAGCTAGAGGAGGAATTGAGCTTCTGGCAGTGGTTATGAGGCTGGCAACCACAAAGCTTCTCTTACAGACTAAGCTGTGTCAGGGTGCAGACCAAGGAACAAAAAAGTTCCTATGAAGAGCTTGCTTTCCTTAGATAGAGAAGACCGAGTTGTATGGAGTTACTCTGTGACAGGGAATGAAAACTGTCTGCGCTACCAAGTGTGGTGGTTGGTTGGTTTGATTGTTTATTTATTTATTTACTTACTTTAAGCACAGTTCTCTCCCAGAATTTGTTTTTTACATACAGCCTTTCACTATTTGAGGTGTTTGGCTTTCTGTCTATGGAGATAAATGAACACACCAAAAATACTGTCACCAAGACAGTTTGACTTAGGTCACTTTACAGTAGATATTCAAATCCCTGTGAAGAAGCAAGAGCATGGCAAAAACTGTAATCCCAAGGTTTTGATTTTGATTTTTTTTTTAAAGCAGAAGTATCAGCTATCTACAATTCAAAGTAAGGGTTTGAGGGTGGGGGGCTTATGCTTCCCATTTTGCTTTTAAGAAGGTCACAGTGAAAGCACGTGATTGAATATTTTGCATGGAACTGTCTATGACAAAGACAAAGACAAGGGGTTTGTCAGAGTGCTATGAAAAGAAAGTGAGAGAAAGCAAGAGAAAGATCTGTGTTAGATTTTTGAGGTATATTTGAAAGAATGAAATAATAAAAAAAAAGCTTTCAAATCCTCAGGGACTTTCCAATTTATCAAGAAAGACACATTCTTCCTAATGAAAGGTTACTGACCTTCATGAATGTGACAGTTCAATTACAGCCCATTCATATGCAGAGCAGCCGTTGATAAAGGATTTAGGAAATGTGACTAGCATAGCAAAAAAAAAAAAAAGGGCGGGGGAATGTCTACAAAATTATTTTTTACTGTGGTGCAAGAAATATAAATAAGATTCAGTCAGGTAGTAGAACCTTTTCTTCTCTGGCCGAGCAACCCATTAGATTTGCTTCAGTGAATGCATTGACTTTTTTCCTCTTCTTTTTCTACTAATATTTCTGACTTTTTAATCCTCTGAACTACTAAACCTAACAAATCATAAAGCCCTTGGGGTGCTGAGATGCAAGGTTTCAAGCATTTTTTCCCTCTGACTGGCAGAGAAAGCTGGAATGTGTCCTAATGTTATTTTAAGTGCTTGACTAGTATTTAAACTCTTAAATGGATGGAAAGTTAAAGCAGCAGCAAATGCACGCGCACATATATGTACCCCCCTTCCTTTTCCTTCCACCTTCTCCTCCCCCCTGCTTCCCCCCACACACTGAGCTTGGCCTCTCCAAGGCTGTTAATAGCCAAAGCAGATATTGGCTAGACTCTCTGGAGCCAGCCTTCAGCCAATGGAGGGTGACACCTGTGAGCTGATATTTGTTGAACTCCTCCAGGTGTAGGAAAGATGCTTAAATTGACATAAGGCAGGAGCTGTAAAAACAGGCAAGTATGTCACTCATACATAGAGCTCCCTGGAAGATCCCAAGGCCAAGTCATTGCGAAACAGCTAGACAGAAAAATGTCTCAATTGCTTTGAAATAATTCCAGATTATCTGTTTATCTATCTGCATGCACACACACACTCATAGCCTGTGTGCACTGTGTGCATGAGGTGTTCCTACAAAATAACATGAGATATATGTCCCTACATACACACATATAAACCCATCCTGTGTTTCAAGGTGATGGCAGGCCAACGATTGTGAAATTAGTTGAGGACAATCCTCTGCTTAGCATAAGCTCTCACAGGTGGCCCCAGCTGGAGTGGCAGTGGAGGAAGTTTAGTGCTGACCTGTATTTGTGTTAGGTCATGATTGTGTGGAAGGCATTGTCTTCCACAGAGCAGCAAACCCTATTCTTGACTTGAGGCAAGTCCTCAAATCCAAGTGCAATCAAATGGGTGTAAAGAAGTGCTAAAACTGTTTGTGGACGGCATAGCCAAAAGACATTTCCTTGGCCTTCACTCAGTATCTGTGAAACGGCATGCAAGTTTCTGAGAAATGAGAAGCTTGGTGCTACCTCCACCCAGACACAGAGCAGAAATTTTCCACACTGTGTTCAGGCACGGTAGAAGTGCAGGGACTGAGACTGTGATCCTTGTTCTCAGTAGTAAGGCAACTGTGGGAAGAAGATGCTAGTGCACCATATTTTCTGCTTCTGTTATGGCTGATCATGATTTCTGGGAAACAAGAACCACTCTTGGTACTTCAAGTCAGTGCGTTAGATACTCATCTTCCCTGGCTGGTTACCATCTCTGAGTGAATTTCAAGACCTGTCCCTAGTGGGTATTTTTAGCACCCTACTGAAAACTGTGTAAGTTCTCAGGAAGGGCTTGAGGGGCTTGTTCTTGAGTTCATGGGGCTTTCCATCAATAGTCATCCACTGGTACTCACTGCTTTGCAGACTTTCAGCCTCTGTTGCCTCAGTAAGGTTTAGGTGATCATTGTGGAGGAAAGAACACTTCCTTGTCCTTAGTCTAATTTTAGATTGAGTGCTGGTATGAAATTAGCTTTGACAGCTTAGAGTGATACTGTCTCACAGTGAGGTATACAAATAAAGTAATCAATCTGTCTTTATTGGTTCTTTCAGATGGTGATGAACTGCATAATTGTAAGGTATTGAATTATGGAAATCATGGTAGAAATTACAGGGGGTCCCTTTGGAATGGTCACATTCTCACTTCTTTTTTAAGCAAAAGTTCATCTGATCAAAGAGCTTGTTAAGGCAGCTTCCTTTATTCTCCCTTTTGTTTAGCACATTCCTGAGACATTCAGGAGGGTGTTAAGAAGCATCAGGAGAAATGAATACAATGCATTCCAAAAGGTCTGTTTAAAAAAAAAAATATATATATATGTATAATATATATATATCTATATATGTAGATACAACCCAGATGCAAATGTAACAAGCAACCCAGTGTCTGTTTTGGACACCCTGAATTTTTTTATATGCTACTTGCTTCTCCTGGCATTATGCAGCCCAGACTGCTCTAGAAGCTGTGGGCAGGCCATGACAAACAAATGACCATCTTCCCTCTCATAGCCTTCAGCTGCCTCATAGTTTGACAAGATTAGAATCAAGGTCCTTTGACCACTGAAGAGGAGCTTCCTAGTAATATGCTCACCACTTGTTTTTAATCTTGAAAGGAAAAACAAGGTAAAGGAATTGAAAATAGTGACATTTTAAAGGCCAGAAAACCTATTTGGAGTCTTTCTGTGTAGTTGGATTCTTTGTAGGTAGTGTCCCAATCTAGCAGAGCATTTAAAACACTGGGACATTACATTTTCTGAACTGGGGACTGAATCAATTATATTTAAAATTGAGAGAGTACAAGAACTAATCCAAGTACATTCTATAAAATTCTGTATGTCATCCCTCAAATATGTTTTCTGCAACCTGCTGTAGTATATTTAGACTATGATGTGATACAAAGAGTTTACTGGAATTCATCTGGGATAACCTTTCCACAATGTTTTGTCTTTGCCTCTTGTAGATAATGCGTGCCATCTAGACTTTTTTTTTTTTTAACCTCATAAGATCCACAAAACAAAACTGTAAAAATTTGGCTCAGAAAATCTTTACTGTCTTTCAGAATTAAGCTTACTTTTCACCACTAGTAAAATATATTTATTTTACTTCCATTGCACAGTGGACAATTTGATCAACTCTAATTTTTAGACAGCTTAATTTTCATGAAGATTTTAATATTCAAATTCAATTAAAAGCCATCTTTACCGAATGAAAAATAATAAAAATAATGCTCGTTACCAGCATCACAAGAACATTTCTGATCGCATTTGCCTTGGTTAAAAATGCCGTCTTTGTTTTCTGCTTACATTTAATTGGCAGAGTTCCTTTAAAGTTTACTCTTGGCCCTGAGACTTGAGAGTGCAGTCAGGCATGTGACTGAGAGCAGTCCTAATAGGCAGGCTGCATAACCTCACCAGCTAAAGCTCACAGGCTATGAAGGGGGTTGTTCACCAGGGGAAAAACACAGTCCACTGCCACTCAAGCTAGCATGAACTTTATATACTACATGCCTTGCTGACTGATTAAAAATGTAGTCATCCTTAAAGGCAAATCACCTAAGGGCTTACAATAAGTTACAAATATAAAGATGGTTTTATGGAGTGTACTTTTACGTAACAGACTCTTTCAGGATGAGGACTTTGTTTGCAAAGTCAGTGCAAGTTGGTTGGTGACTCCTGTTAGCTTGCTGGTTAAGGCAGGTTCTCATGAATCAGTTCATGTGGAAACCAAACTGCACCTGAGCAAACATAGGAAGGTGGAGAAAGAATTGCTTTCAGTTTGCAGCCACAAAAGTTAGAGTGACTTATGTATGTTCCAGTAGGGAAAACTTTCTCTCATGGCAGATTATTTGATAAGATATGGCAGAAATTAATTTTAGTGGGGCTAGTAAAAGTTAGTTATTGTATGGCTGCCCCCCTTCTAGCTAGATTTAAAGATTTATCTGGAGTAGTAAAATGAATTTGACCCTCTGTCTCTGTTACTCTGATGCCCTCAGTGAACTGGTATGAGATGGCACACAGGAAAGTATGACACATTTGCATATGTATTCTCTAGATACCAAAAAGAATAGGTAAAACGAGGTACCTGACAGTCCATGTGCTTTTTATGGTAGGCTTAACAGTATGTAGCCACAGTTTCAGCTCAGCCTGAAGAGCATCAGGAATAGAAGAGCAGGTCAGTGTGCAAAAGCACATTGTGTCAAGGCCAACAAAATGGCCTCTGAAAGAGTATTCATTCCATTCCGTTGACAGGCAGTTACTGCATCAAACTCTTGACAGATTTTTTCTTGCATATTGTAAGAACAAATATATATATATATATATAAAATTCATTTTCTAAGCAGATGTGATGCACTACCAGTGTGTACTAGTAACCCCCTTTTCATTTAGGCAGCTTTCAATGTGGGCATAAATTCTTTGATGTGCAGCTAATTAAAACTGTGCTGAAGAATATAAAGGCACAGCAAGTGCATGTATTATCTGTCTGGCATAGTGTATACTCAACATGTTAGGGTAGAGACCACTCTGTCTATTGTCTTACAACATATCGATACTAAGAACTGGATCCAGACAGGCAATGTTGGCTCATATCCAGAATATGTTACAACTGTATGTGTATATATCAAGCCTGAAGTATTTAAACAGACCCCAACTCCGGTGTATCAAAGTGTCTAGAAAACACATTTCTTCAAAAGAGCCTTTTCTACTTTGGAATAAGCAAGAAAAATAGTAACAGGCAAGATATATTACAAAATCTGGGCCTCAGTCCAGGAAAAGCACAAGTTTCCAAGATCCTCACATTTTTACATTATGGCCTGTATTGAGGTCAAACCTTTTTAAGGTGCAGATTTTTCTGCTGGGTACTTGGGGAGGAAACAATATGGGTTCATTTCCATTTTGATTCTTTATGGTGCAGAAAGGAATCCTGTGAAATTCGTTATTTAAAAGGTTGTGGCTTCTTTTTTCCTTCTCAGTTCTATTCCTGTCTTGTCTCCTGATTTGCTATGTGTTTTTTGGGGCTGTTAGGGCTGAGGATTGTGGATCCCTCCTGGAAGAGGAAGGATACTGAAACTTCAACAGACTTTCTCCAACAAGCTTGAAACTTCTGAATCTTTGTTCATTTAAAACAAGTTTTGCTTTCATTGTATCTCTTAACTTTACTGGTTTTCCACAGAGTCTCACTATGTCAATGAGATAATGAAAGTATGAATTGCTACTGTCCAGAAAGAAAAAGACACTGAGAAAAAAAAAAAAAATCCATTAAAAATTTTATCAGTGACAACAACAACAACAATAATGATAAAGCTGGAAAACATCCTATCTATATGTATACCATTGGGATAGCCCTTAAAGATTTTTTTTAGGATAATGAAAAATCTCCTCGGTGAGTTCAGCAGTTCATCTCTTCTGGCCACAGAGAGGGAGGATGTAGCATCAGCACAGATTGGTATCAATGGCTGCTTCCCAGTTCCTCTCTTGGGTTCTCCTGAGGGCCATGCTGGGTGACTCCAGATTAGGACTGTGTTCAGCCTGCCAGGTGGCCAGTCCTGTCCTACCGGTTTGTGCCAGGTAAGAATTATTGCAGATATATTACATACTGCTGTCTGCCCTTGGCTTCACTCTGTAGACACTGATGAAAATCCTTTCCACTCATCCCCTTGTCTGCCACAGTTAATCCTGTGCAGCCATTCTTTTTAATACTGCATGTGGATACATGCAAAATTCATTACTAAGATGCCTTGTTCAGGTTTATCTTACTTTCTATTTGCCTTTGAATATAAGGAGCCCCAGGGATTTCATCTTGTGGCATATACTGACCATTCAGTGGAGCTATTAAGAAAAGAGAGGTAAGATAGGGTGATGTACCATTTCTTGCTAGCCAGTCAGATACATAGTTTAACAATGATGCTATGACTTTTTTCCTTACTTGATTCATGTTTTTGGTGAATCGCTGACAGAGTCAGTATCAATCTTCCAAAAGATAGGAACAGTTTCCAGTAGCTGCTTTATTATACACAGGTAGTATGCACATCTATTGAACAGACTTTGCCTGGACAGAGCAAAGTTGAACATTTGCACGTACTGACAGTCTGACAGATGGAGAGCACATTGGACCTACCATGTATGTGCTGTGCAGATGCCCCTAAGTCTGTCCTGAGTTCATCCAACCTGCTGTCTATGTGGGTTGGCTGTTGGCTCAGTGCAGCTGTGTTGGCCAGATTCATCATGACAAGTGCTGAGCTGTGCTCCTTGGTTTGCTCAGGGTGGTTGGACATCTGCAGCCTAGTGAGAACCATGTCACTGCTCCTGCTTGGACCTGTCTGTAGGGCAGCCAGCGAGCCCAGGCAAACATCCCAATGCTTCTTTTCAGTCAGATTTCCGGACAGATAAAAGAGGACGTGTTTGGTGAAACTGACATCTAGAGTGACTTTAGTAATCTGTCAGTTCTTGGCCTCCAGTAAACTCTTCAGGGAGTCTTGTCCTATGCAGTTCTGGAGTGCCACTAAACTGTTCTACCTTTGCTCTCTGCACCTCCTCTCCTGCAAGTAAGGCCAACAGAACAGGCAAAGCTAAAAGAAAATGATGCTGTCTGATAAGCCACAGAAATAGCCCTGCAACTTTGCTAGAGGCACCATAATTACAATGAAAGCTTAAGTACTACACAGTCATTAGGTTCGGGCCCTGGGCATTTTCTGGGGTGAATTTTGTGCATTTCCACAGGAGGGGTTTGCAGAACCTTTTCATTTCCATGTTTTCTGTCCTGTTCTTGAGTTAAGTGGTAGCCACTAATCTCAGTGTTTCATATTAAGAAGTCTGGGAAGTCCATGCCTTCCACTACTGCCTCATAGAAAAGCTTGCTTCACATACAATGAAAGATAAGGGGTTTATTTTTTCTGCTAGAGATTGTGTGGGTAAGAAGACATCCAATCTGTCAAACTCTTTGTGACTAATAAATATTAACTGCTTCAAGTCTTCTAATTATTTTTTTATTTTTTTTTTTATAAATATGTGGGCAACTACTTAAATATTTAACCATCTGCCAAAAAAAAAACACACTTGGAGGTTTATTCTACAATATACAGACAATATTGTAGACAATGGAAACTTTTAATATAGTCTCTAGATGAATATAACATTGATTTTTTCTCCTCAAGTCAATAAGGATAGAATGTACAGTGTTAAATGTTGTCAGGGTCTTCACGTAATGACACTCCCAGTCTCCTCTAAACACTCCTCTGTTCCAACATGTTGGAGGATCAAACTGTTACAGAAAGGTTGAAGAACTCCCTGTGTTGAGATATTGAACAGTTAGTTAACCCATGTTGGACACAACGGAGCTAGCCACAGGATATGCCCATGCCTCTTCTATGTGATGCAATAACTGAACACAGTAGGATGCATGCAGAACAAGAATAATGATACTCATTTTCAATTCAACCTTAGCAAAGCAGATGTATACCAGCTGGGCTCCCAACTCCTGGTCTTCTCACTTTCACTTTCTTTTGCATTCTTTGCTTCTCTTGATCTAGCAATGTCTGTAAGACTGATGCCTTGGGGGGAAAAAAAGGAGAGAGAGAGACTTTGAAATGCCACGCAGCAAGCAGGAACAATCCAGACAGCAGGTGATATTTCAAAGCTTCAGGTCAAGATGAATCATCAAGCCCTGAGGCCATATATTACTTCAGATCCCCAGAAGCCGCCTAAATTCCAGAAGCTAACTGACCTCTTTAAAGGTGGTAATGAATAATCAATACTATATATGATCCCTTGCATGAAGGTATTAAACAAATGGCACTATGGGTTTTGAAAGGAAGAATAACATTTTGATCTTACATGGTAAAATTGCCATGCTCTAGACTACCTCCTGGCTCATATGCTTAATTATGTAATGACATCCAGCTGGACTACAAAGGTGTCTTGCAGAAAGCCAGGCTCCACTAAGAATAAAGGTTCTGATAGGAAATATTTAGACTCTGAGATACTCTGACACAAAATTATGTTTCTGAGGAGAATCCCCTGTTGTGTGTTTTTATGGTGTTCTGCTCACGACCAGGCAACCAAAACAAGACCACGCTCAATAAAAAAAGCTTCTAATTTTAACTGGGGAGACAGAGCAGACTTTGGGTCTAGTTTCACCAACAGATGAAGAAAATGTCATTCAGTGAGATCTTCCAAAAGGCTATAGAAAAGACATAAGTTATTCCTCTCCTTACCCATTGTTCTTCCCCTCCCATCAGTTGTACTTTCCCTGCAATGCAATATTAGAACTGTCGTATGAGATAGAAGAGTGAGGGACATCAGCTCGAGCTGTCTCCTCACTGGTCACGTAAATAGAAATGTGTTTGGGCTATGGATTAAGCTGTGTTGTGTGTTACAGATGTCTGAGTACACATGGACTTATGAAGCTGCATTTTCTATCCAAGCAAGGCAAGGAGCCCTGCTGAATTCAAGAAGTAGTCCTGGAGAGGTGACTTCCTCCTTTCAAGTTGTTGGAGTAGTATTTATTTATGTATTTGTGAAAGCTCTGAAAGGCTTTTTTTTTTTTATAAATTAGGATCCTGGGATGCCTGCCACATTGGCTAATGTTTCAGTCTGAATTACATGTGGGACTTGTACATCTTTCTTGTCTTCTGGGATGGTATATGTATATCTTTATTGGTTTATATAGTAGTTGTCTCTTGTTTGTAATGAAGTGCTGAAAGAAACAGTGTACACAGCCTTGGGTTTGGAGCTTGAGATTATAATACTGTCACTAACAGTGCACCAAGGGCATACTACAACACAAAACCTCTAGCATTAATCCTGAAATGGACTTCACACCATCCATGCAGGTAGTAACAAAGTCCATTAGTGGAGCCTTGCCTTTGGTTGTATGTTGAATTAATGACTGAAAGCTCTTAATTCAGTGAAGAGACAGATTAGATTCACTTCACATAATTTTTGGCTGTTGAGGATAAAAGCTCAAATGATGCTTTACAAGTAAGAACTTCACAGGTTCTCCAGATGAAGAGTCTTCTTCTTTTCATCTTGAATGTGACTGACAATACTGTGCTCTGTTTACGAGGTACAACATTTAATTTCAGGTGACTTTCTTTATTTTATATTCATTGTGTTTAGCACTGAATAGGTGAAATAGAACATGTGTTGTTATTATTGCTGTAGAGATTCCAGAATTTAAATCAAGAGAGAAGAATCTTTGAAGATGACCTGAGCCCGACCATTAAGTTTCAGGGGTGGGAGGGTTGGCACCAACCCACAATCTGCTGGAGGCCTTTCAAATCCATTTTCAAGCATGCTCTCCTCTCCCAGTCCTACATCTCACTTGAGTGAAATTTGTATCCACATTGGTATTAGAAGCAAGTGTATATGGAGAGAGGTATTTCACAATACTACAGCTCAGCAGAAAGTTCTGATCTTGAACCAACAAGGCTCCTTGGATTTGGTGGGGATGTGTACAATGACTTCAGTGAGTTGCCAGTGTTTAAGCACTGTTAGCTTGAACCTATTTGTCCTTTTCAGCTCCTGTTCTAAGACAAAGGCTCCGTAGCTACTACCACTCCTCACTGACTGTGCTATAATCTAACCTTTTCTTTAGCCTGGCTCTTTTCAATCACTTGATTCCAAAGTTACTTTTTGCCTCTATAAAAACTAGTAAGATCATTTTCTGTGAGTATTCCAATTCAATGAGATTTTTCAAAAGCCTATCTTGTCGAGGCACAGGTGTGCAAGGAGAAAACATCACAATCCTAGAAACAGAATTATGGAGGAAGAAGAAAATGTGAAAGATATTAGATATCTAAGATGTAGTACTTCATAACCAAGTGTTAGTTCTCTCCTCTTTATGAATTATGATAGTTTTTCCTTGCTTTTTAGTAAATTCTGCTGTTCACTGTTGGGGTGTGTGTATATATGCACGTGTGTGTGTATATGCAAGTGAGAGTGTAGATGTATATATAGAGATGTATGCCACAGTTTGCTTCAAGGTGAATTTATAGCAATTATTCATAGCTGAAGCAACAAAAAGAGGGAAATTGATATATAAAGGAACAGAGTTCCTAATGGTTCTATAAGATAACAGTAAAGGAGTTTGCATTGTCTTTCTATTTCATAGGAAATTCCATGACTGTGCATATAATAAGCCCGTGAAAGGTGGGACACCAAAGTGGTGGAATGCATTGACAATGAATGCAATCTTCTTTCAACTGCTGATGGATTTTCTGTAGATCGTATCAGTAGGCACAGCAGAAATGAGATGCGGTGTATTCCTTCCCTAGAAGAGAGCTGTGCCTAGAATCTTTGACTCTTTTTCACTTGTTTAGCTAGCCTGGTGATGCTATCAACTTCAGGAGAGCTTTTGTTTAGGGTTGATTTTTTTTTTCTTTCTCTGTATTTTACCTTCATCTCCCTACCCAAACCTCAGTATTTCTTTCCATGTTTTCACTGAATGTAAACAAATACTCTGACAGCCAGGAGCAAACCTATAAGTAAACAGAACCACAACAACACTTAATTTAAATGTTAAACAAAAACAATTCTAACCCTAACTCAGTCAGGCTCTCTGGGGTTGTTAAATAAGTGGCAGCGTGCTACCATTTTCCCACAAGTGGCTACCACACTGACAGCAGTCTGGTACAAAAACATCCAGAAAGGTTTACTTGAAATGCTGGTAGCAGTCAAGTTATGGCAACACGGTACTCAGCACAAACTAGTTAACCCTTCCTTTTCATGTAGGTTTACTGAAGTCTGTGCTGACACGATGACTGTCAGTTCCCAGAGAGTTTTTAAGTCTAGCCAGGGGTATGCAGTAGCCTGCACTACCTAGCAGCCACCATGTGACTGCAATTCAGATATACACTTCATGTCAGCAGTCTTGTACTGAAGGGGCCTTGCTCTTCTTCCATCTCCCAGGGAAGATCAATGAAAAGGAGGTGAGGTCACAAAATGGAAGCATCTTGGGCTGTGACCAGGAAGGACTTATACTGCAGTCCTGTTCAAGCAAGCTTCCTTGTAGAGACCATTTAAAATCTCTATAAATCCAGGTTCAAGGACTCAGTTATGTTCAAGGCCCCCATCTACTGTCTGTAATGACATTAACCAAGTGGGCAGATGGAAGATTCTGAAGGGCAAGAGTCTTCAAGCAAATAGTACTTTTCTATGGATGATACCTTTGATTTCAATATTCATATCCTAAATCATTATTCAATGTAACATTTGCAGGCTCTGACCCAGGTGGCTCTGCCTGGTTTGAAGGACTCTTTCCTGTGAGATAACCTTTTTCTATTCTGTGATTAGCTGTCAAAAAACATATTAGGCTTTACACCCATGTTTTTCTTGCTTAGTCATCTCTCCAAAATCATATTTGTACTTTAAAAAACAACAAAAACAACAACAAACAAACAAACAAAAAAAAACTACTGAAGACAAGGTTTGTTAGTAAATAAAACTGTATTTTATAAGAAAAGTCTTGAAAGAGTTAAAAAAAATAAAAAAGAGTCCATTTCAAGCCTTTACATTTTGAAAACATTGATGAAATTAGTTTTTCACTGTTTTACCACCACTACTTTCAAGCTTCCTTCCCACGCTGCTGTGCGAGTTACTTGTAGAATACTCAGGGATACAAATCTCTACCAAGCCTGACTCTTAGTTTCTCTGACAAATGTTCATGCTGTGAAAGAAGAGACAGTCAGCTGCCCTGGATTGAGCAGGCTGTCAGACTTCCCCAGAGAAGTTACCATGGAAAGAAGCTTCTTTGAAACCTTGTTTAAAGTGAGGGCTGTTAATCAAGGCCTTGGTGCTCTCATTAGAGAGGGAGGGAACCATTTAAAGTCAGGAAGCTGCAGTATATGAAAGTCATGAAATTGAAATGAATGCATCTTTTGCCAGCTGGTTTCACACCCCCAGTTGGCAATCCACAAAGGTTTAGAGGGGGAATTAAATCCATTTTTCAGCAGAAATAACTATTTTTGTGATTATCATATAGATTCCATGAGCTACGCTTTGGTCCTATCAAGACAGGCAGGCAGCTGCATGAGAGGTGGAAAGAGAGAAAATGATTGAGATGAAATCACCACCAACAACTATTGCAGGCAGGAAGGCAGTTTTGGATCCCAGCCACAATACTTCTGCAACCTGGTTTGAATGGGCCTGACGGGATGCCATAATGGAACCTACACTGAACAAGGTACGCGGAAAGCTGTCTGACATGGGCTCTATTTCAAAGAAAAAATACAGTTTCCATCCAGGCTTTAATTGCTTTTATTTTACTTGTTTTGCTCTTGGGGCTAAGATTGCTTTCAATAAAATGAGATTAAAAAAGTAGAGTGAAATAACGCTCTAAAACAGAGTCAAATGAGAAGAGCTTGGAGAAGAAAGGGTTTGTCCTAGTGTCAGTCTTTAAACCAGCTGAAAGATCCAAACAAAATGGATGACTGAAGTTTATTGTTGCTGTTTGGGGTACAGTTCTGCTCTTACACATTTTTCTGAAACGCCACTAGCCTTCAAAGTCCAATACGTCTTACTAGAGCAGAAGTGGAGCGGCATCTGATTTTGGTCTGGTTTTTTTGGTCTCACTGTTACCTTACTGCAGAACTGATGACACAGCTCCCACCTTTATCAGCTCTGGACACAATCTTACCTTCAAAGTACAAATGCTACAACTGAGTTTCAGTTGCAGAGCAAATCTGTTTTGTGTATCAAAGGTCAGGATCAAGTCCTTAGCTGTGAACGGCAGGATTATAAATACTTTCTGGCAATCAAACTTTCGTTGTCTGGTGTATCTTGAGTCAACAATTGTGGCGCCTGCTGTTTCTGATGGCAATTTCCCCATCCTCTTTTGGATTACTGGAAATTCATCCCTGTGCAAAGAGCACTTGTATCTCTTGAAGTCCCAATTTGTGTCCCGTTGTGATTATTTAAGAAGTGTCTGGGAGCCTTGTAGGAACTGAGCCCTGGGATAAACTAAAGATTAGTTTCTATTTACTGCGAAGTACCAGAAAGCATGCTAGCCAAACATCCCTGGCAGAAAGGCAGAGAACAGCACTCCAGCACCCTTGCCACTGCTGTGACTCGAGTGCTCATAGTGGCTCTGGCTGCACACACAGGTAGAAGGTCAATGTATTTCTGTGTTAAAACAGAGAAAAGGGAGGTTGAGAAGAAGAGAATAAAAATATGTGGCCTTTCTGAGCTCTCGTAAAAACGGCAACAATTTAGATAAGAAAAAATAAGAAACATCCATTATCTCTAGGCATTACTGTAATGGTTACTAAATATTAGAGAGAGAAAAAATGTTTTTCTATCTAGAAGATGGCATATCAGTTCTTGATGGCTCACTAGCAAGACACCCTTCTACCATCCCATTCCCCCAAAGAACCCACTTTTTAATATTTCTTCTGTTGTGAAATAGAAATAAATATGGGCAGGTGATGGTTTTAGAGACTGGTACTTTTTAGCTTTGTCTAGAAGACTCCACTGATTTATCCAGCAAAAGAGAAGGGAAATATCCACAGTCCCCATGTTGCTGGTTTGCCAGTTATTGAATACTGCAGATCAGTAGTACACAACCTTTTCAAAACCCATGTGTCATTCTGACAACTTTCCAGGACCAAGGGGGGCAGACTTAATCTGCTTGCATATTAACATAAATTTACATAGGAATTGAATCAGAGATGAATGTGCACAGTTGTTATTATTGTGTATTTACAATAAACTGCACTGTAAGTGTTGACAGCGCTTCACAAAACAGAGAGGAAGACAAAACATTCTTTGAGAGTTGAAGAGTAAGTGAAGCACCATTTTCCTGAAAACGGTTCTTCACGTCTTCCCAAAAATTTGATATGGCCACAGGCATAGAGGAATGCAACATTGAGGCTGTTAGGTGGCTACTGTATTTGTATGAATAGCAGATTAAATCTGATCTTCCACAGAGAAGCTTGCTGTTGTCTGTGGTTTGGAGGGACCCTGTTTTTTTCAGGGATGGAGATAAGGATTTTGAATTTTGTGTGCCCTCATCCAAACTTGTATCTCAGCTTCTACTTTTTTACTGAATTACACAAGCTCCACCTCTCTGAGACCTGTATAGCAAGAGGAAAAGTTTCACTTATCTTACATTTCTGCCTACTTGATATTTAACTATTTATGCATTGAAGCAGACATTTCTAAGCTTGTGATGGAACAGGGTTTGCAACAGTGCTGCGTATTTGAAGGCAAGACATGGAAAATTTGCTGTCTCCTGGTACGGGAAAGTCAGTGGTGCACAGTAGGGTTACAAGTACAACCCTTTCAAGCTATTTCACTACTAAAGAAAGGATCCCCTCTGAAAAGACCTTTAAATAGATGCGCTTTTCATGTGGTGCAGAAGGAAAAAAATATTCTAATGTTGATTTTTTTTTTTTCAAAAATTAATCAGCAGTGGGCACTGACATTTAATAAACTGGCCTGTAGCATCCCTGGCCATAGAACACCCTGGGAAAAACTCCAAACTGCCAACACAATTGCTGGATAAGCCAGCCTAAGGGACCTGGAGGGCACTGACAGAAGAAATATCCCCTTTAACTTTCAGCCATGGTGAAGATGTGCATTCATTACCAAAGAAGTGGAAGAACACCATGATGTGCTCTGACTACATTGTTTAATATACTTGTTTAGATGTTGGAATTAACTCTTATTTTGACCATTATTTTTGATGTCTTTTCTCTTGAGAAAGTTAAGAAGAATAAGGAAAACAGTGTATGTGTTCAGCACATCCCTTTCTGTACTTTGTTTTGGGGAATTGTGTAGTTCAAGATAGGATGGAAAATGAATGAAACCTTAAAACAGTACACCTGTTAGTTCAAATAAATCAGACTTAGACCCCGGGTTGAATGTGTCAGCTTGGGAAACATTTTATTTAGAACTATGTGGATCCTAGCAAACGTTTGAGGGTCAGGTGTGGTACAGGTGTAAATCAGAGTAAGCCCTGAAACCTTTGCTGGAAATACACCACAGTAGGGGCAGGGTGTTCAGAATGTCTTTTGACAGATATCTGACCTCCCTTAGGACCTTAAGAATGAGAGGAAAGTGGCAGTGAGTTGGCTCTCAGAGTCCCAGGTGGTTTCCCATGGCAGCTTAACTGGTCCCCCTGCATCAGCTACTGCTCATATATGTGAGCTCTTACCCTTTCGTAAATATGATGTAATGCAATTTATTCTCATCTTTTTTTCACTCCAGGTTATCCCTGTGAGCCTAGGTCTAAAGAAGAAAGAGAAACGATGACTTTTTTGGATACTTTTTCAGAGGGCCCAGGCTGAGGGTATAACTGCAACTATGAGAATAGGAGATTGGTATGGTAGCACATGTCTCTTTGTCAAATTTTTCTTGGCTCTTTGGTTCAAAACCTTGTCTTTCATACTGTGTGAGTCACTTTTCTATTGGCAGTCTAAAACAGGCGAATGAAGCAATCCTACTGCAAATCTTGGGACAATTGTTGGCCATCCTAAAACATGTACGTGCCTTTATGTCTGAACAACAAAAAAAAAATCATAAATAATGTTATCCCTGTGAATCAGAGTAACCCAACTCAGGGCTTTTGCTTACAAATCATCTCATAAATTATTCAGCCAGTTCCAATTTTTAGGTGACTTGCTGAACAGAATCTAGGTCATAAATTGACATATCCTAAATTGGGCCAGTGACAGAATGGATTACATAAGGACTTTCACTGCAGAGCCCCAGGTCCTAGCCTCTCCTGCAATAAATAATTAAGTATTTTATGGAGCATGGGATAAATCCAAGAGACTGGGGAAGCTTTGATTTAAAATACACTATAGCCTAGTGGTTAGAAGCATTTCCCGGGAGATTCAGGCTCTGTTCTGTGGTCTAAATCAGGCAAAAGAGGAAGCTGAGGCCAGTTCCAGCCTCAAAAGGGACAGATCTGGCTGGCAATAGGTGGGAAGGTGGTCATATTCCCTCCAGGTGCTTTTTGTGAGGCATCCACCTGGGAGGCATGTTGTGAGAACCTGAAAGCCAAGCAGAGGAATGTTAAATTTGTGAAAGTGCAGATACAAGCAAGCATCAAGCTCCTTACAGATGGTGTAACGATTCCCTCCAGCAGCTGAAATGTAAGGTACTTTTGTTATGTAACAGTAAGCATCTGTAAATTTAGTTGACCAAATGGGAGATGTCTTGAAGATCCAAATTTGAGTTCAGGTGCCTAACATGGCAGCCCATTACTTTAGGCTATTTATGAGTTGGGTATCATGTGCTTTAATGTTTACTATAATATTTTCAATTCTTTCCCCACATTGCTATTTTGAGCTAACCTCAGTACCCACAGAGGGCTCCATGACCCATCCACTGACTGCTGAGTTTGCTATGAGACTAACTGTAACTCTGAGCCTGGTTTTCCCTCCCATCTGGCAGCAAAAATGAACTGCTGCTGACTGAATGACCACTGATTCTCTTGGAAGCAGAGCTCTGCTAACAGCAACAGCCAACTCTGTCACCATTTGTGAGGATTTGTAGCTTGGACTCTGAGACATCTGGCTGAGATATTTACGCAGTCCCGTATTGCACTCACTGAGGCTCTGCTTTCACATCTGGAGTCTAGACTGAGTGACTCTATGGGCTGGCCTTCAAGCCTCCAAGCAGCTCATGTCCCCCTTGTTCTCGCACTTTGTCTTTTTATTGCTTTATTGGTTTATTTATTTGCTGTAGGTGCTCCTATCATATCTCCTCAGACATTCCTGTAATGGCCACTTGAGAGCTTCAGTGAGGAACAGCACCAGCTGAAAGAAACCGGGCAAAGGCAGACAGGATGTACAGGGAAAAAGGGCTGTGTTGAGGCAAAGCTTTGATTGCGTGGTTGTGGTAATGGGGAATGCCTGGTGCTTGATTATGCTGTTTCTTCTGAGTTGTACAGCTGTGACTGTGGGAAATGACAGTGCTCAGCTGCGCACAGCTTGTATTCAACACATGTGACAGGGAGCGGGGGTTTCTGTAAGCTGCAAGAGTTGGCCATGTGGTTGAGCCAGGCAGGGAAATGTGGTTGAGCCAGGCAGGGAAATGAGTTGCCCACTATCCTGAGTCAGATCCATCAGCAGGATGCAGGTACAACCTGGGTCTTCACAGAGCTGTTCAACTTCAACCTGGTTAGAGTTGTCCTCTGGATGGAGACCATTCATTGTCCCCAGGGATAAGGCAGGGGTCCAAGGCCTAAAACATGGCATGGTGGTTAGAAGTTATAGCCAAAATGTAGAGATCTGAGGTACCTGAGACATTGGTATAGGGCTGGTAAATGCAGCACAGGTCCCGTGGGAGAGACCTAGAGCATCTAAAAGAGACATTTAGGTTTAGGAAAATAATCCCTTCATATGTTCTGCCTTTGTGCTTAGTAGTGTATATGCTACAAGCTGCAGCCCCATGCAACAGGTGAAATCCTTCTTGATTTGAGTACTGGCCCCAACGATATCACCTGCTGCTGCTTCCTGCACTGGGAGCAAATCTTCCCAAATGTTGCTGTCCTTATTCTCAGCCTCTCTTGATTTCTTTCCTTGGGCCTTTAGTCTATTAGTTCGCCTCGGTCATCTGTCTGTCCCACATTCTCCTTGTAACAGTTTTCCTTTGTTTCAGATTTTCTGGTTGCCTAACAGACCTGTTTGCTGCTGCTAGAGAAATACTGCTAGGGTATCAAAGGCTAAGTATTGTTGACAACAGTGGTGTTATGATCTGGAAATGCAGTGGAGAAACTGAATGGTCTAATAGGGAAAATGTATGTAGTGCTTGAAAAGACGGGTACTGTGAATGTACCTGTTTGTGTAGGTAGGTCTGTATATATTTGGATATAGATAAGCCAGAATCTAAATTAAGAGAATGTCACAAACTCTAGAAATTCAAGCACTGAAATACAGTTCAATTCATCCTTTAAAGAGGGGTAAAAAGGGATTTCAGATATTCTCCATGCACTTAAAGTAGCCAGCAACAGCATGATGGCAGTCCTAAGTAAAGGGCCTTAATCAGAGTGTATAAAAAGTCTGGAATGATGTTTGAACAGCACGTCCAGCTCCCAAGCATTGTCTCTTTCCTGCTATCAATGACACCCATTGTGCAATAACAACATTTGCACAGAGATACGTCCTGTTTTGCGCACGGAGAATATATTGAAGCAACCATAGGGCTGCACTAGCCTTGACTAGAAAAGTCCCCAGGGGCCCGTCTGCCAGCTGCTGACTGATGTAGAGCTGCTGCTACTGATAATAGGGTACATGTGCTGGCTTTGAGCTGAACTAGGCAATCTGGGGCATAGTCAGATGCGCTCAACAAGGATCAAGTTCAAACCTGTTTAAGAAGTTAGTTCCCGTCAGCAGTGATTTAAGCTAAGTAGTTTTGTTGTGGATTGGAAAGGACGAGGAATGCTCACACAGTCAGCTATTTCATCTTGGCTGTCACAGTGGTGATTTCAACACAGCCAGAGTAGTCGGAAAGAAAACAAACAGCTGAGATCTGTAACTTCCTAAATCATAAAGACACGAGCTGCTAAAGGTGTATTTCCATTAGATGTTTGCATGCTTGTATGTACCAGAATTATGCTACCGACTTTGCTCTTTGCAAGTAATTGAAATCAAGAGGTGCCTAAACTTCTTTGAAGATGTAGCTCATTGTTCAACACTGGAGATGGCTGCCGTTGGTTGAATGCTGCTGATCCATTCAGGACCTCAACCGCAACAGGAAGAATGTAAGTGTGGCTGAGGCTAGAAAACACAGATTTTTGCTGTAGAGATTGAAGTACCATTGCTGGAGAGCAGACATAATTTTCCCCACTTTATGCTGTCACAGGAGAGGAAATTAAAAAATGATCACTGCAAGATTTAAGAATCATAAATACATTAATAATTAGGCAACAGAACATTGTACATGACATCTGCATTAATGTCACCCAAATTCATCACTAACGGTGCTCCTTCTAGGGATATCCCACATGTGGTAAGCAGGATATACTTTTGTGTGAATAGTGTTTCACACCATCCCGTATCAGTGAGGTCGGCTCTGCTGGCTTCCAGGCTTGGGAGCCAGAGTTGGCCTTGTATCAGAACAGTCATACTGTGAAGCTACTGAGCAGAGCTCCTCTGTATTTCCCCAAATTATTCAGTTCCTTTATCAGAAAAACACATCTTATTCATCAGGAAATGAAGCTAAAGGTCTTCTTAGTGATTATTGCCTCCTGGAAGTATTACTGCCGTATACTTGTGGAGTTCTGGAGCAGCTGTAACTGTTCTGGAGTTCAGCTGTAACTATTCAGTTTTTCCCTGAGAGGATTCCCAGTGAGGGCACCTTCAGGCAGATCTAGAAAAGCATCTCCGTGAGTAAATGCCTATGATGAGATTCCTGTTGGTAGTGACAACAGGAGTTTAGATCTCAAAAAAAAAAAAAAAAAAAAAAAAAGGCACTGTAAGTAGCTACTAAATAACTACAAAATAACTACTACTCTGGCTTGGATAAACTATGGTGAAACAAAGGTGACTTCTTTCTGGAATAAATTGTTATGTCCGGTAAGTGATCACTATCTTATAATGAAATATAAGTTGAAAATACACACATACACACACTCAGAAAAAATAAAATAAAAATTTACTTAAATCTTGTTACTCTGGCAAGGATCCCACTGACCACAATTTTACCTTTGCAAGGATTAAGAGAACAGCAGGATCTGAACAGCTGGTTGCTTAGTTGGGTTGTTGGTGTTTCTAAACATATAATAAGGCAGTGCTGAATGCAAATATTTTATAATCTGAATACAGAGATCTCATACCATCACTCAAGACCTCTTGAAGGCAATGCATACAACATACAAATAGAAGCTGTAATCTATAATGCCACAAATCCTTTAGGAGGATTATCTCTGTTATCTCATCTGGCATCAGAGAATTACATGTAATATAGACACATAAATGGCTTAGTCACAGGAAGATCCTTTAGAGAAGGGTAGTAGAGAGGAAGTTTTGTTTGCTTCTAAGCCGGGCAGAAGAGGGAAAGCTCTTCAAATGACAAATGGATCAGAGCTGAAGTCTTCTTTGGGTTTGCAGCAAATCTTTTTCAGTTGGGAGAATTAGCCAAGGGAGCTGGACCCCCACTATCTTGATTTTGTGTAGTCATTTACAGCCATGCAAAGGGTGGGTGTCACACATGCTTGTGCCTCCATTTCCCTTTGGCTAGGTTCAGTCAATCTGCATGAGTGCTAAGGGCTATGGAAAGTGAAAGACACTTGGAAAGAGAAAGACGATCAATGATTAAACCCTGTAGCTCCCTACCAGCCCAACAAAAGCCCTAGATTTGAATAACTTGAGCTCAGGATAGGAATGCTTGACTTGAGGCTCAGTTTCATAGCTAAACTGATGATTTACTGATTGCAGAGCCTGCCTAAATTCATCTTGCATAGTTTTCTCCTACTACCTTCACTTATTTCTCCTTATAGAACCCTGCTGGTTTCTTCAGAAAGTGAAAAACTGATGCAGTATGATAAAATTTCCCCATTGGCTATGGCTTTCCCTGTGTCTCCTACCTACCTTGTATCTTTTTCTATCCAGATGAATGGGATTTTAACCTAGTCTTGTCTGCTTGCTCTAGTCACCTTATTTCCTTCTCATGTGTGTATCACCCTGTTTTTCCTCTTAAAATCTCGCTCTGTCTCTCCTTTACTAACAATAGAAGCAGAGTTGTTCTGTCCCTTCTTAAAAATACTTATTTATCAGAATCCCTTCCCTCGGCAGTTACCAACCAATTACCAACTCTTTCATTCCTTTCATCTCTAATTGCATCTCAGACAGCACTGAATGTGTTGTTTATTGCCCATAAACCAGTGTCAGAGGTGCTGTCCCAGATCCTCCCCAGTCCAGCCTCTACACTTCTCATTCATCTCAAACCACCCTCTTCAAGTTCTTTAATGATGGTAGGACAAAAGGAAAAGAAGGGAAAGGACATGTTGGCATACCTTGTAATTTTAAATACCTGTTTTATGTTCTCATGTTTTGGGAACTGATTAAAAACCCACTAAATTAAAATTAACTCTAAATTAACTCTTTCTATTGATGTAATGATCTTTAGACAAGGACTAACAAAATTATAAATCGTGAGAGTCAGGGTTCAAAAAGGAATTTCAGTATTTTTGTTCAAAGATGGGTCATTTCCTGTAGCTTTCACAGTGTCCTTTCCACTCCACTGACCTCTGCCTTATCATATACAATCTCCTTTATATTCACTTTTACAAGATAAGTAGTTGGATGTGCATAGAAGAATGTGCCATTTTCTGAGAGCATTTCTTGGATTCCCTGAAGAGATTAGTACAAAATTTTAATTAGGGGCATTGGCAGAGTTCCCGCATGTTGGTGTATTAGGCTGTGGTTTTCATTTTCATTCCCCATTTTGGTTCCTATACAATGCATAGGATTTCAGTGGAACCATGAGACTTAAGACTGGTTTACGGTGCACGCATTGTCCCTTCAGTTTTTGTCCCTGCCATTGATACAGATGAGTCATGATTAGCAGCTGTCTCGTCTTTTTCTTCCAAAGACTGGGGCGGTTGCCCAACATTTTGAGGACATTTGTCCAAAAGATGTCAGAGTCTGAAGTGACCAGTACAATTTCCACTAAAACTCTGGAAGGCGTACAGGATGCAAGTGTCATTAATTAAGTTCTAAGAACCTACAGTGCTGTGGGAACCTGGCAGAAAATACACAAGCTGAATTTTGTTTGCAACTTCCTTCTATTTAGGAATTCATTAAAGGGTTGGAGCATTTGCAGGGATTTCAGGACCCAGTGCTAGAATGGCTAATTGCTGGCTTGGTCTTTTGTATACAGTGTAGCACATAAAAGGACTGTGATCAAAGAATGCAGGTGCTGCTGAGGGCAATGAGAATGCAAGTATGGTGATTGCTTGCCGGATACAATATATAACGTTTCATTTAGCTGTGCTTTGCTTTGGTCCATGATTGGATTTTGCAGGAATTGGTGAATGATTTTGACTGAAGTGATTTAATAAATATATTGTTTAAGCAGAGCGAGAAGTTTATACCTCTTCTTTCATCTTCCTGTTTTTTTCCCCTTTTAGCACCCAAGGGAAACATAACCACCACTATAGATCTAACTTTGATTAAGGCATTAGTAAGTTTAAGTTGCTTTCACCTTCCTCAGTATGTTAGAGGTGGCTGTCACAGTTTTAGCTGGATCTGTGGTCGTGTATTGCAGGAGAGCCAAGTTACACAGTACAGTTTAGCTTACATATCTTCACAGTGAGAGCTTGAGAAATCACAATTTTATGGCTACATTTATCATACATACCTAGATTTTCTTCAGTTACATTCTCATCTTGCCAATCTTTTCTTATATCATTCTCATTGAATAGCAAAGAGAAATCTACGATGAAGCTTTCTCCTTTTTTAACAACCATCCAATTTGACCTCCCCCAAAAAAAACAAACCAAACCAAACCAAAAAACCAAACACAAACCATATGAAACAAGTAAAGCTGTGGCCCCTGTTTTGGAGAACATGCATGAGTAATTAAATAATATGCCCTTCTGTCACCATTTTTGCAGGGAGAGGGATTAAAATCTGTGTTCACAGGCTGAGAGCAGGTGTCTGTGATGAGATCCCATGCTGTGACATGCATGCAGCACATTCTTACATGAAAAGCCCTGGCTGATGAAATGACCACAGGAAGACAACATGGAACCCTCCCGGCAGGATCAGAAGAAGCTTAATTAAGCTCTGTGGTCAATTTTGAAGTGAGTGTGTGCCCACTTTAGAAGAGCGTTAAGAAAACTGAAAGCATGGCTATATTTTAATTATGTTCTGGTCTTTCTGACATTCCTTAAGTAAACTGTATTACCTCTTGCGTGGTCAAATGATACAGTGACTCAGAAGTGAACACACACATCTTTACGTAGATGGGATTTGGTAATTGATCCAATGTGGTTTTAGAGTTTGTTAGTTGTGGACATTTTTTTTTTTTCTTTCTGGCAGAAGGCAACACTGAACCCACAGTTTCTGCAGTTATACTAGATACTGTTGTTTCAGTTGTAATTATATTACTGAAATCATGGACTACAAGTTCCCTGTAATCTTGTTAGAACTTAGAAAAGGTTAAAAAAAATAAAAATTAAAAAAAAAAAAGCAAGACTCAGAGAAAAGATGAATGTTTGTGTTAGGATGGTAAATAATAATGATAAAAATGACAGTAGTACTGGTGGCAGCAGTTATTTGCTCTGTATTACTCTGCTTTTCCACTACAGGACTTAATATTCTTTCCTGATTTCCCTGAAGCAACATGAGAAATTCTTTACATGTGCATGACTATGGCTATTGCAGTAGTGGTGAAGCAGAGATTTGACAAGTGAAGTGTTCTAACAGCGCAGGAAGTCAGTGATGAAACTGGAAAGGCAAGACGAAAGTACCCATGTCTATCTTAATGCAGAATATGTGGTGAAAAACTGTAGCCTGGCTGTATGTGGATTGATGGAGTGACAAAGAAAAGCTTAAGGCTTCATAAACACCTTTGCTTTTCTCAACGTAAAAATATGTTCTCTCTTCCCTGGGCTTTTTTTTTTTTTTAACAGAATGGTCTAGGTCCTTGTCAAACATGAAAGAAGGCTCTGTCTGAGAAATTCATTAACCAAATTAGACATAAAATAATGAGAGGATGAGAAGAAAGCAGCCAGGAATGGGGGGGGGGGGGGCGAACCGGGGTGCGGGTAGCATGGACGAGGATAGCTAGAGACAGTTTTCTGCAAGGGTAGCTGATTGAAACAATGGTATGGTACCCTGACTAATGTAGAGCTAATTAAAACGGTATAGGACAAAGCATTATCAAACATACTATAGGGAACAATCTTTCTATGGTAAATCCATCCCCGATGAAATTCCACTGACTTCAATAGGTTTTCTTCTGGGATGAATTTGGCCTGATAACCTAATAAGTCTTTTCTGCCTCTAATTTCTAAGGTCCTTTTGTCAGAAGCATAGCAAGAAACTTCAGTCTGGCTTTCAAAAGTGCTGAACACCCAAAACTCCTACAAAGGTCTCCGTGAATCACAGGTACTCAATACCACTGCAAATTAAAACTGAATGAACTGTTTCATGTTTGCTGTGACTTTTCTCTCTGTACAGTCACATCTCCACAAGGACCCTAAGTTAACCCCCTAAGCCTTTTGAGGCAGAAACTTCCTATGCATAGGTACAACACCTCACACAGTGCAACACAGAGCTTAGCAACGGCCTCCAGGCATTAATGAAATAAAATTAATTAGTATCAACAACAGTAAATTATAATTTCACAGTATTTGTATTTGCAGGGCAATGGGTAGTGTGTATTTGGGCTGGCTATGTATAGATGGGCCTGCTTTTGTTACCCAGTTTTCAACTGTCCATGGTCTGATTTTTCAGATAAATCACTTCCAGTGTGTTCATGGTATTTGTGATCTTAGAAAATCTGTCTTTTTATAAGTCTATAAAAGCCATGTTGGGAGACAGTCAAAAGTAAAAACAACTGCATCTTATTATGTCTGCAGCACACAAGTGACTCTTCCCTTCACTCTTCAAGCACCACAAATTCATGTGCTTCTAGTAAAACCTCTATTTGTACATTAAGTTTACACTGCATGTTGCAGTAAGCATCTGTGAGGTGACCAGGACTGTCATGTAAAACCATGTCAGACTTGTTTTGAAAGGTCCAGATCAAACACAGAACATGCTCTTTGGAATTACAGAATCATAGAATCACAGAATATCCTGAGTTGGAAGGGACCCACAAGGATTACTGAGTCCAAATCCTGGCTCCACACAGGACCAGCCATGTGTCTGAGAGCATTGTCCAAACTCTTCGTCAACTCCAGCAGGCTCGGAGCTGTGACCACCTCCCTGGGGAGCCTGTCCCAGTGCCCGACCACCTCTGGGTGCAGAACCTTTCCCTAACCCCCAGCCTGACCCTCCCCTGTCCCAGCTCCATGCCGTTCCCTCGGGTCCTGTCGCTGTCCCCAGAGAGCAGAGCTCAGCGCCTGCCCCTCCGCTCCCCTCGTGAGGGAGCTGCAGGCCGCCATGAGGCCTCCCCTCAGCCTGCTCTGCTCTGGGCTGAACAAACCAAGGAAACTCAGCCAGTCCTCATATATCTTGTTCTCTAGACCCTTCACCATCTTTGTAGTCCTCCTTTGGACACTCTTTAAAAGTTTTCCCTTTCATTGCTATGCTATTGTAAAGTCTGCTCATCTTTTGCTTCCACTCCCTGGAAGACATACATTGTATAGACAGAATTTTAATAGCATGCTTCTCTCTGATCTCTCTCAATTTCTAGTTTTTTTTTTCTAAGAAAAACAAAAAAAGAAAGTCCCCAAAACAGAAAACCCCACTGTTGAACAACAAGTTGTGCTCCAATTTTATTCTGAGGGCTGTCTCCAAGAGGAGGATTACTAGTTTAAATCTGGTACTTAAAAAAATAGATCTGTTTGATTACTCAGTGCTTGGTTTTCAAAAGGACAGCTCCTGGGGATCTTAAAAAATATCCATAATGCAATAGGAAAGGAATATAATAGACTAGTTTGGAAAAAAAAAAAGTACGACGAGGGGAAAACATAACATACAATGCATTTGGTGTGAACTTTTCCCAGAAGATTGCTTGAGCCTCATAGTTCACTTACAAGCAGAGTACAGTGATGCTGGGCAGCCTGCCAGTGCTTGTTATTGTAGTACTGTGTGAGCTAGTTCCCAAGTGAAGAAAGAAAAAAAGAGAGAGAGACATTTTTTTGCCCTTCATAGGTGTCCCACACTTTCCTCTCTGCTCTCTCTGAACACCGTCCTGTTCTTCTCTACATCAAGGTGCTTTGGTGTATGCTACACTGTGCAGATGTCACACTAATAATTTCACATGTGGTGCTTTCACAGTTCAGGGGGACTGACACAGAGCTGTATCACCTCGCTGCACTGGAGGTTTCAGCTAACAGCTCTCACCTGATAGTCTAACGGTAAGGCACCCTCTAATACACATAGTGAGGATGAGCAACACCTTGTCCTCACAACCAAAGTATCTTGGAAGGGAAACATTTCTAGCAGCGAGTGCCAGGCTAAGTTGCATGTCTACACTGAATTTTGCAGCCAGATGTGAGCCAGGATAGCTTCAGCTTAGTACCATGCTACAGATACCGTGATGTTTCCAGCGGCTTAGAGTACTGGCAGAGCTTCTTCATGTCGGCCTGAAAAACAGTTTACAGGCATGGATGAGTCAAAGGCTGACAGTCTGGCCACAAATGTATAGCAAAACTGAGTATGGATGAAGGAGGCCTCCTACTTTCTTGTATCTATATTCTACCTGGAAATCCATCCAAGAACCTTTCAAAATCAGCAAACATGCCATGGGGTTGTTTTTATTCCCCTCCCCTCCACATCCACACACCTCCTCTTCATGCTGGTATGTTGTCTTGAACTACAGCACTCTCTGGGAAGTACTTGCACAGCCTCCATCAGAAGCATGCTGGGCTCCCAAATGTGATAAGAAGCTGATAAAAATGATCTGGGCCTGGGTTAAAACAGCCTTAGTGGAAGAATATTTAGCTAAATAGATACCATCTGTCCCTCAAAGTGAGCGTGTCCTTGTTCTGCCCTGGCCTGACCAGTATGAGCTGTTGCTTTTGTGGTGCGGTCCATGTGTGGACTGGCTGTTGTTCCCAGGACCTGGGGCGATTGTTTATGCAATGTGGACTTTATGAGAAACAGTTTCAGTTGCAGAGAGGGCTTTTTTTTTTTTTTTCCTTATTTTATAAGGATTAAAGATTGGTAATGAAAACAACATTTCAGCTTAATACAGAAAAGTGCTGAAGCTGGAGCTCAGCTGAACAGGCATGTTTGCCTGTACAGCACATTTCTTTAGGGAAGCCAAAGAGGAAAGGAATCCTGAAGAGCTAAAAGCAGTTTACAAATTACCAAGAGAGTTTTCATGTCAATAATGCATGGTGCAAATATTTTCTAAGGGACACAGGCAGTTAGCACACAGCACTGATTTTACAGTTTTTAAATGCATTTTTTTTTTACCTCCTCACAGATGTAGATAGTGGAACAGAGCTTGGAGAGGGCTGCTGCTACAGACCGTTCATGCAGATACATGGGAAAGGTGTTAAAGACAAGAATCAGAGGTGCAAGCTTGCTCTGAGAATGCCTTAACAAACTTTCAGACTCGCAGTACTAAAGCAAGAGTGTGGTCTGCCTAGAGCAGGGTCCTGCACACCATTGGAAGCCCAAGAGCAGAGGAACTGTCACACTTCCCCAGGGAGGGTCAGGTGGGGACACCTGCAGTGGGACAGTCACACTGTTTAGCTAACCTGAGCATATTCATGATACCTAGTCAAAGTGAAGCTGAATATCTGAAGGCCTGTATCTTCAGTCTCTGAGCCATGTTATAGGTATGTCTGTCTCAAATGCTGTCCCTGGTTCTGCCTCCTGTCTGGACCTTGAACCTTTGTTGTAGGTGGCTTGTTTTCTGGTTGCTGAGCCCTGGACCTGGATTAGTACTTGCCATGTCTGGGGCTGTTGACCTTATTATCAGCTCCTGACTCTGTCCACTGTGGTTGGGCCCTATGGGGTGGTGCCTTGCTGGTGAGAGTGCTGCTGGTGTGGGGCTACCCTCAGCCCTTAGCTTACCTTCCCTCAGGGAGCAACCCTGTTCTTGATGCTTCCTCAACAGTGTCAAAACCTCTATAGTCATAGGATAATGTCATAAGAACTCTAGCAATATAGCAACACAATAATAGCAACACAAAATAGCAACACAATGTAAAGGGGTGTTATCCTATTGTTTATAGGCTAGTTGGCAATGGAAGCTGAAGAGTCTGGAGGTCCTGAAGTGGGCAGCAAGAGTGTCTTTTCCACCATCCATTGTAGCAGCCATAATGTACAACACCTGCTTCTTGGCAGGGCAAAGGCTTCTCACCATCTTGGTGTTGTTCATGCTGATTGTCAGGAGACAATCACAAGGAAGATGAGGGTCAACTGTTTGCCTGTGGAATGAAATAGAGGTTCCTGGTATTTCCTGTGCAGTTACTGTTGCCTGTGATCTAGCTGAGGGAGTGGGAAGGTGCAGTGGCTTCAGTGCTCTGAGACTCTGGACCAGCAGCAAATGACCAAATGTGGCCTCGAGTACATCTGCAGGAGTGATGCTTACACATTTGTGTACGGCAGTGATTATAGTTAAAATTTCACATGGCACCTCACCATCACAGCCACTGTGGGAGTCAGCGGTAGTATTTCTCAGAGCAAAAAAAAAATATGTTAAAGAGGGTAACATTTAGCAAAGAGGTCCAAGGGAGCTAGTTCTTGTTCATCTCCAGTGAGGTTTGGGCTTTAATTGCCTGAAGACACAGGGGAGGAGGGCAGCTAGTGTAAAAAAATGAAATCTCAGGAAAGGGACAAGTTTTCTTTCATTCCCTGCCTCAACATTTGTAGAGGCAAGGAGGTCCCTTGGAATCCCAGGAAGAGATGGCACTGCAGGGAATTCTGAAGGCTTTTAGTGCTTTACTTGAAGACCTGCAACTTTTGTGTGGTTTGAAAGTGAGGTCAATTCATATATCTGTGTTCCTTTTTCTCCTAATTACTTTTACTTCGAAAGTGAATCCATCACCTTGGAGATGTGTGCTTTTGAATAGGTTATTCAGGCCTGAGCGGTCTCAGCAGTGCGTGCAAGGCCTGGAGCAGCAGCACTGCAGAGGTCTGCATGCAGGGAAGAGAGGCAGGAAAGGGGATATTCACATGCAAGTGCATCCTGTGGTCCCACAGTTAGAAAAACTTCCATGGATGGACCCAGACCTAGCAGGCTTGGAAATATGTGACATCCTCATTTGGGTCAATTATGACAGACAAGAGAAACCTAACAGTATGTGTAAAAGTTGTAGAAGTTATAAGGGTATACTACAGAGGCATGTGTTCTGGGAATATCTTCCAGGAAGCGAAGGATATTTTTGTATTTCTGAATCAGACATGTTTCTGGTATATGGAACACAACAAGAAAATTCAGAAGTCAAACTGTTGGGATTTCTTGTTTGTTTTGATTTTTCCCTTACACCTCAATGACAGAAGACAGCATATGCAAATAGCTTACAAATAACTTAAAAGAAAATTACCACTGATTTTTGCACAAAGGACTGCAATGTTAGAAGAGTGGATATCTGAAAGGTGTTTCTGGGTGGCTGCAGAGTAGTACTAAAAGGTTGTGCTTTATAAAGAGCATGTTTATAAACATGATTTAAACATGATTATAAACAGTGATGTTATTCAGAACAGTACTTGCTATAGGACTTGCTGTGATATCTTCTGATTAAAGCTCAGAAGCACAGGTCTTGGGGTAGAGAGTAGAAGCTGAAGCTTATAAGCAGTTGACTGTTCATACAGGAAACTATTAAAATTTTCATACTTATAGTGACAGTCAGATAAGAGGCAAAATTCTATTCTGTTCTTTGAAATTTTCAGTATCAGACCCTCCTAAGCACACTAGGGCGCTTGCTTCTTCTTCTTGTAGTAGGGTGAAATGAAACTTCTTTTTGATGGCTGTTTCAGCTCAGCGTTTATGAGTTAGAAGGGCTGATCCTTGGACCTGGTCTATTTTCATTGCATGTGTTACACAGATTTCCTTAAAAAGGAATCTTGTGCCTTAGCCAGAAAGATAAATAATGAGAAAACATCTGCTATTTAAGCTCTGGACTGACCTATAAATCTTAATGACGAATGCAATCCCAGAAGCAGAAATCATCTACAGATTGCAAAATTCTCTCACTCTCTCTTTTTGGTTTCCTTTTATTCTTTGTTGTTGTTGTTCCTCTAATCCCTTTAATTCCTGGTAATTTGGAAGCCCAAATATATTTTTTCTTCTAACTGTTTCATTATAACTGATAGGAGCTGCTGAGAGAAGGGCATGGCAACCATAATAACACAAGAGTGATGGAACAGACAGACCCTATAAGGAGCTGACAGGCAGACAATAATGACAAAGTAGAGGTTGGATAACTAATAGTTTGGATGATTTACTCTTGAGGAGCTCTGGAGGGTGGGATGCTTCTTTGCCTGTTTATTTCAACCTCACATGCTGAAGAAAGGGTTTGCTTAGCCACTTTAATCTTTTGCTGCATTTTCTCCTACCAGGGAATGGGAATCTGCTTCTTTCTTCAGTGATTCTTTGCAGCCTGCCTCCCAAAGACAAGATTGTTCATAAGAATAAGAAGAGGTTTCTCTCTCATTTTTCCTCTCGACCTGCAACAGAAAGGGTCCAGCAAACTTTCAAAACATCTGCACCCATGAGGACTGAAGAGCTAAGGAGCTGGAATGCAAATTTCTGTGGAGAATCTGAGGTTCAGAATTCAAAGAAGGATTTTGGCATGGGGCATGGCACGCCTGCAGCATGAACAAAGACAAGGAAACTCTCATCTTGAATTTGCTTGAGGTACTTAATAGAACTGAAGGGCCTCTCACACAGCAAGTCATTCTGTTATCTGTTTGTTTATTGCAAGGTCAGGCTAATTTTATTCTGCATTTTACGTTGCTTTAATCTAAACATTGGAAGAGTTGATGTTGAGGTAAAAGTCTTCGGAGATTGTGAGCATCATATGGACATTTCTCTTGATAAATCATAGAACCATCCCCTTGCAAATGCACAGTGTTGGAATATTTCTTCTTCTGAAGCTGTTAAGTGATCCTTGCATCCAATGAGTCAGTGTCTTTGGTCTGTAATTTCACAGACAGGTCAGTGGGTAAGAATTCTGTGGAAATCAATTCACCTACCTGTCCCAGGCTGGGGCAGGAGGGACACATAAGTTGAGCTGGAAATTCAGCTCTCTTCTCAGATTGGTACTCCCTGGGCAGAAATTACCCCATTCTGAATTGCTTTAGAGAGACACAGCTATAGTTCCAGAGTGGCTGGGCTGGCACTTTTCAGGCACACAAGCAGACTGAAAATAAGATAGCGTTTGTTGGTTGAAACAGCAATCAAGGGAGCGAGAGCTAAAATTAAGCACATGGTGATACTCTGTTTTGTTCTTTCCTGTGCCCTGAATACCATCTGCTTGAAAATCAGGTGAATCCAAGTGTTATTCTGAAAGGTTCTCCTTATTAGATTGAGATTTTCATAAAGTGGAGCAAAGTATTTTATCTAAAAGAGGAAATAAATAAGAGTCTAATAAGTGAATGCAGAAGAGACTGCAAACTGATCAGTGATCAGAAGAGGGTGAATGGGTTTGACTGACATCTGGAGAAAAGCAGTGCTGTGCTCTTTCAATTACAGGTTTAAGATTGCCACAATTGACAGATTAAAGGTGTTCACCCTAATCCAAAATTATACTTTCTCCAGTCAAATTGACCATTGTGTCAGCTTCAATTTGTTCAGATACGTCACCCACAGTCACTGATTGGACTGATTCACTTGCACACTCTTTGACAAGGTCCCTGTTTTGTGTTCACTCCTTACTTTTGCTATTTCCCTTGTCAGACAGATACTCTAGAGGCATTTCCATTATCTCCCATGTAGCTGTACCTCAGAAATGTAGTGGACTGGAAAGAAAAATCCTCGGGCCAATTATTCTGACATAAACTCTATTTATCAGAAAGCACGAGAATATGAAGTGTAAGTTAAAATAGCTCAAAAATAGGATGCATACATGCACATATACATACACCCCAGGCGTACACCTAAGTAATGCTGTGCTCAGAGCCTTTGCTGTGACTGAGAATGGATGAGCACTTTTAAATAAGAAACGACCTGAACATTGCCTCAAAGTCCAGATTGAAACAGTCTCTCTGAGAATGGAAGTGCTTAAATTTAAAGCAAAACCAACAAATTGTTTACACAGTTCTGCCCTGTAGCATTTCTGTTAGAAGCAAAAGCACCAAACTGCTTGGAGAACAGTTATCCTGTAATCTTTCTGACTCTGAAAAAGGAACCGAAGTGAATAATATTTGCACATTTCTGAGAACCGTACTGGTGCTGATGCACCAACACCTCCTTGGACAAGGAGGTGAAGAAGAAGAGACAAGTTGCATTTCCTTTTCCTTCACAAACTGAAAGAAGTGGAGGTAGTTGTCTCATAAGCGTAAAAACATAAAGTGGCATTCAGGTTCATGCTTTTCAGCTTTAGCCAAATGCATCATGTGGGCTCTCCCTTGAGAGCCAGATTGAAAGCAATGGCATCCCACTGAAGAATGTTCCCATGGGGAGTTTTGGAGTCTGGAGAGACCTTGGTGGTGTACCCTAAACTTCCTCAAGGTGTGCGCAGTCCTGCAGGGAACATGTTAATCTCTAACACGTTAGAGAGGGGATGGCAGGGTGCAGCCTTGTAGGCTGTGAAGGTGTGGCAGTTCACTGGAGCAGTCAAACTCAAGGCAGTGCAAAAGAGATGAATTTGTTTGATCTCATCTCCCTAGATCTTCATTCATATATATATTTATATATAAGTCACTTGTTAACTCTACATACCATCTTTACATGGTGATGTGGCTGGTGCTCAAGCCCCCAGTATCATCCTTGTTGAAATTTCATTTGAATCTTATTTCAAACTGATGTAGGTGCATGCGTAATTAATTTCATTGTCTTCTCAGACTCTTTTGCATCTCTGCTTATGTTTTTTTCCCTGTTTTTTTTTTTTTTTTTTTTTTTACTCTTTGAAGTTATCCGTGAGAATAAAAATGAAATATTTTGATGAGGTTACAAGTACATAAAAATGTCCAGTATTATCTATCTTTGTAATCCATCTGTCACAGTTTCACACACAGCCATTAGTGGAGTTTCCAGGCACTTCAGTATATAACGTTTAAAAGAAATACTACAGCCAGAACAAACATTACTTGCCTATCCACCAAAAAAGGTTCGGGGATGACTTTTCATCCACTAATGCTGAAGGAAGTTTTTTTCCTCTGCTTGCAGTAGCAGTTTTGAGTGGGGTGCAGGCACAGGTTCTGTGTAGCTAGCAGGACCATGGCATGCTATGGAGGCTTATGAAGCAGGACATTAAGGACTGAGTAGGGTGCCTCTTGTCAGTGCTAGAAAATCCTTTGCTTTACATTCTGGAGAATCCCGTAGCTAACATACTTCTATTTTACACAATATTTGCAGAATGTTTATAATTCTGTCAACATTTTACCCAAAATGTTATATATCCCTTGAAAGACACAAACTGAAGCTGATGGATTTTGGTTTGTGTTTAAGACTTATAGAGAACAGGGAAAAAATGCACTCTTGTTGTTATGGCTTGTAAACAACTCTAACACATTGGGTAATTTGTGTAGATGTTTGAACTTTGGCTTGTGTGTTACCCCCAACCACAACTATGCCTTTGGGTTTTCTGAGTAAAGTTACTATGAAAGATAAGCAAAAGGAAGTATAAGAGCAGAGCAGTACTTAGCACTGTCTATTTGGCTAACATCAGTTTCCTCTATGAGGTCTAAAGCACATGCCTCATACACACCCTTCAGTAAATACTGAATGTACAGCAGCAGAATTTGTTTTTATTTATTGATTTTCCAGTTTTCCATAGTCGTGGCTCGTGTTCCATGAAGTTAGGGTGGGAACCATTCCTTCTGTCTACAGCTCTTTGAGTATGCTTGCAAACTTTGTGCAGAAGCAGGCTGGGCACACACTTTTCGTTAAGATATATGTGATGCAGTCTGCAAAGAAAAGTCTTGGAGTAGCTACCTTTTATGTTTATTGACTGTAAAATGAAAAGGTACCACTGGGACTGTTTATGTGACTCAGGGTTCGGTTTTCATGGAGATGAGCTGTAGCTGTCACTCCCACTTTAATCTGGAACTGAACGATTTTTTTGTAAACTGCTGCGCAATGCAAGGCAAAATGGCACGAACAAAGAGGGACCACAGAGGTGAGCTTGTTGAGTCAGTACCACTTAGTAACAGTTTGTAGCAGAGAAGTAGAGGCATCAGAGATTCAGCAGGGAAAGAAAGCAGAAAACCGTCATTGACTTGACAAGATCTGAAAACCCTAAGAGAAGAGGCAGAGAGGAGGAAGGCAGTGCATCAGCAGGGCTGGGGATCAGCCTGTTCTAAGGAGAAACAGAGGTTGACATGTTTCTCCTTGATTGACAGCACCTTGGCCAGCAGAGACTCACAAGGTGATTGCCCTGTGGATACTGAGCATATGAATGCTTAGCGTAATAATGTTAGTCCTGGCCCACTGCTGCTTGTGTTAGCAATAAATAAGACTACTTTTATGTATCTACAATCCTGCTTTTGGGCCTCTATGCCCAATAAAAGATGGCCAGACCTTGAGGGCTATATTTAATGTGGTGTCCTGTATTGTGCAGACTGCAGTACTGGCCTCAGTTAGTTCCTTCTTGAACTAGAGTATATATGTTTGGGGAAAAAAAAAATAAATCTGTCTTGTTTGAAAAGTTTTCCAATAATGTATACTCTATTACCCCTTGGGAAATAATTCAACTGGTTAATTATCCTGAATGTTAAAAATCTGTATGTCAGTTTTACTCTGAGTTTGACTGTTTTTAAATTCCAAACACAGAATATTATTATGTATTTACTAACTGAAAAGCCCACTCACCGTGAGGTTTATGCTGCCGGTTTTGATGGTGAACATGTCTTTTACCATCTCCTTGATGAGCATGACCTACCTGACCCTCTCACCTTCAGGTCTGTGCCCTAATCATGTGTCCTGGGACTGTCATTCCCCTAACTGGATCTTTTCTGAATGCTCTCCAGTGCTTTGATACCCAGAAACAGACACAGTACTGAAGGTATCCCATTGCTACCAAATACATAGGAGACCTAGTAGTGGCAGGAGAAGAAGTATTTCTTGTTAATATAACTGAGCATTGCGATGGCTGGAGCACCACTGTGAGAATTTATACCACCAGGAAGCCACCTACTTTGTCATTTACAACACTTTTGGCCACTGGCTGTTCGAATAACCTGTGCACCTCTTCAGTGTGAAGAATTCTCTGTTGGTAGATACAAGTCTGTATCCACAGGCATGTCATTTGCCTGTGCCTAATTTAGCAAGTGCTCCAGACTGGTGATTTGTGATCTTTATCACTCCCACTGACTCTTTTTGCCAGGGTGGACTTAGTCTGTAATGCAGTTGTGTTTCCATCCATGACATTGATAAAAGTGTTTGATAGCAGAGAGGAAGAAATAATTTGATGGGGAGCTCACTCAAGTCTCACCTCCTTGACTGATGTCACTCTGCTTTAATTCTTCCTCAACTGACTCTTGTAGCAAGCTGTACTCTGCTCACCTGGTGTTCATAGGGACCTGGACACCTGCTCCAGCAAACATGGAGCCATGACAGTGTCCAGATAGGATAGTCCAGGCAATGCAATGCACCAAGTTATAAGCCAAGTGAAGTCCTTCCCACCTATCTACTACTAGACCAAGATACTTTTACTGGATCTGGTGCTTCACATCTCTGAGATGCTGCTGCTCCAACCCTTATATCGAAACAGGACCAAGAACTGGTCCTTGAAGACTGGCACTCATAATTCCCAAGGGACCCCAGCTATTCTTATGTTTGCTGCTGTCGACTGACTCAATTCAAGGTTGCCTACTTGTGTGCATGGGGCAAATGGCAACTTAAAGTTTAACATTTTCTGATTTCCCACTGCCTCTTCTTGTAACATCTATGTTGTTACAACATCTGATGTAAAACCAGAACAATATATAAATGTGAATATGACTCCTTTAAATGAACAAGGAATACAGCAGAAAATGAAGAAAAGTGCAGAGGATTAAGTGTGTATCATAGAGGGAATATATTGTATTAACTAAATGTAAACATATTTTCTTGGGTTTTATGTTTTGGAATGAGAATGAATGGGACAGATCAGCAGAACAGGGATACCCCTGGTGAAACTTCGCTTAAGTCAGTAGAGTTACACAAGGGATACATTTGGCTGATTCTTTTGCTAACGGCTGTATGAAAACTTTAATATAGAGTTTCTGCATGTGTGAAGTGTATGCCAAGACAAATGCAACATGCTAAATGGAACCTCCTGATTTATTTAAATTAAAAATGCATTACAAAAAAACAGTGGATAATTGGAGTGGAATGGATCCAGACTAGAATCGTCTGTCTCATGTCTCCAGAGTGTCTGAGGGAGGAGCAGTGAGGAATATCTTACTTGTAAACCTAAGCAATGAAGAATATGCAGATAGCAGATAATTTCTTGAAACTGCTAAGATCCAGCAAGGGACTCAGAGCTCTTTAAAAGACAAAGGTTGTAATCAGATGTAAAATAGCAGTTTTGGCTGGAGCTGATATGGACTAATAGATTACTAAATTCAGCCTGTTCTCAGCTGTTCATCAGTTAACTTTCTCATTGGCATTTGCCTCCACCTTCCCTTCCAGTTCAGTTCTGTCAGTATCGTTGTCAGTCCCCAAGTGGCCAAAACGTTCTAGGTATAAAAATAAACCTATCAAAAATGCTGAACCTGAACAAGCTTGTTTTGCCTTTGCTGTGTTGGAATTTAAGCCTGGAGATGTGACAGAGGCTGGCTAGCTACCAGTAATGCCAAACACCTGGGTTGGGCTAGGAAAGGCAATATCTTGGTGTGGATCATCAGCAGCCTGAACAACATCTCTGAGCACGGTCTGACTTCAGTATCTGAACAACATAGACCTTCTTCCTATAACACCATTCGCCCACTAACTGCAGTGTAACCCAAAGCCCTCCAGCAGCCACCTTTCTCTTTGTGCTGACCTGAACAACCATTTAAGCTGTGTAACTGTTGAGCTGCTCAGAGATGTAACTCACACTGAAGGTCTGGAGGGTTTCTCAAGCTCTGGGTTTCCCCTGCCATGCCCAACCAAACAGACACTCCTAGAACATACCTAACTTGCACTTGAGTGAAAGTGGTGGGAGGAAGAAAAGGGAGACGTGTTTACGTACCCAGTAACTTCAGACATGAAAGACCCAATTTTGAAGGGACGCTAGAAGCAAACTAATGCTCCCATGTGCACTCTTAGAAGTGGTGCAAAGAAGTTTCCTTGACAAATGAAGAAGCTGTTCTACTTAGCATGAAATAATTATGCAAATGCCTCTAGGATGAGGCCAGAGTAATCACGAAAGCCAATGCCCATGTTAACAGTGCATTAGATACATGGAGTGACTACAGCCCCCATGAAGGGCCGCGATGGAATAAAAATCCTCAGCAAAGTTCTCAGCCTAGATGGGTCACTCTCAAGAAAAATGGGGCAACTTTGTGTCCATATACATACTCAGAGCCAGTGGCAGACTGTTTTAATTTCAAGGGACTGTCTGTGATAAGAAACAACCAGCAAGAGGAGAGAGAGGAACTGGAGAGAAGCTAAAGCACTCCAGGAAATTCTGCCAGGTCCCTGATGCAAGTTGTCTCATATGTTGAGAAGTGCGATGTTGCGGCATATATTTCAGTGGAGGAGTTATGTGAGTGTTGCAGTTTTCCTATGTATGGTGGAAGTACCTATTAAAAGAGCAAGACAGAGTGACAGTGCTTGCGTAAATGTATCGGGATGGAAAAATATTGAAGTATTGCCCATAAAAAGAATTAAAAGTGAGATTTTCAAAACTACTTCCAGAAAGTTGACACTCAATTTTCTTTCATTTCTAATGGGAAAAGAGTATCAGAATTGGACACCTTTGAAAATGCCTCCTTTTTTCAAAGGGTCTTAAATTCATTTTAATTGGTTTGAACTCTTCGGATGTTTAAGCACTTTAGAAAATGTTACCATGAATCAACAAAAATGTGCTAATCTATTACTTCAGAAAGTTTAACATTAGCATCCCAATGTTAAGTTAATTCATCAAGGTTTAGTATATGTCTTTAAAAAGAAGCTGTCTCCTATTAGACTGGGTTATAAGAAGAATAGTAGATAACCTTAGTACTATCAAATCCAAGCAGTGTAAATAGCCTAACTTTGATATCCTAAAGTTTGAATACTGAAATGTGAAATCAAAATGTTCTTTCACAGCTCCATCCAGTGACCACAGAAGTCAGACTGAAAATTTCTGATGAATCCAACAGGCTTTTAATATTGCTTTTTCCACCCTGTTTAATGTCTGACCTCTTACAGCTCTCTTCCTGTAACAAAACTCCTAGGGAATCTCATTCTGGGCAGTACCTGACTTCTGCCTAAGTTCTAAGAAATAACAAGGTCATTTGGTAGCACTGCTGAGCTCAAAGCAAAGCCTAAAGACTAGGGAATATGTACCTTCTGCAAATGTATACACTTCTAGACAATAAGCTTTTATAGAGTATAGTGTTCATTGTTTTTTCTCTAATTCTAAGCAACTGTGGTGACAGTTCCACTTACGGTTTGTGAGATACAGGAATTATGCACATCTTAAAACACTACATGCATGTCGTGCAGACTCAGGCCTGTAATAACCTCCAATGTCAGGAGTCCATCCTGCAACCAGGCTCATCCACTGGAAAGGACAACATTGCACTCCAGCAGTTAACGTGCTGGACCGGGCCCTTGGAGCTGTGTACTTGATTTCACTCCTGGCCTGCAAACTACATTTCATGAATTATTACAACTCCGCCAGCCTGGATTTCCTTCTGTTTAAAGGAAGTGGATGATAATTTCTTCACAAAACTTTTTGGTAAGTGGTTGCTTTGTTTGATTAAGACCAGCTTGCTTATTATTGCCCAGACAGCAAGAAAAAAATTCAGAGAAACAAGATTTTTTTTAGACAGTGTTATTAATTTCTTTATGGCATGTCTTGCATTAGTAGTATAACAAACTGAAAACTACAGCTCTCTTTGAACCTCACTTTCTTCCTGCACACTGTTTTTCAGTTTCACAGCACACCACTGATTCCGGGGAGGGGGGGACAGAGGAGGGGAAGAGAAGTGATGACTTTGGCAGTGGCACAGTTTTGATCTGCTAAAATAGCATCTCAGCAAATCTGGTTTCTCAAATTTCTCATGTTTTGTTAATTACTGACAGCTTTGTTTTTAACTGAACGTGAAACAATGTGGAGAAATGGGCAAGCGTGGCCCCTGACTCACCACTGCCCGGCTGAGCTTGGCAGGTGGGAGGAAGCCGTCTCCAAGAAGGGGCCTGAGCAGCAATCACTGCCCCAGTTCTTCTGTCACAAGGCTGAGCAGATAGATGCAAATGAAGAGGTGCTGGGACCTAGCTATGGTGTGCCCAAAAGGGCCTCTTCCCACCCTGGGCTTGCTGGGCCAGCAGAAGCATGGAAATCTTGCCAAAAAAAAGGGGATGTGAAGCGGGGTGGTCAGCCCCTGGGGGTTTCCTGGTGAGGTACCCTTTTCCCCAGCCATGGTTTGTTATGGGCAAAGATGAAGTGTGGGATGGCTTGGGGGAACTGTTGGCCTCAGTTCTGTCCCATGAGGAGAAATGGGGAGATCTAGTAGCTCTAGACCACCAGCGACTGGAAGCACCCAGTGCATTTACATGGAAATACATCTTTGGGGGTGGGTGGAGCCAGATCACTCTGACCATGTTTATTTCATACAAGGGACCACATCTCATGCAAAGCAGCCAAGTGTGAGCCAGATTTCTGATGTGAGTGTGGGCAAGTGGAGCCAGAGTAGATGCACTCCTTACAGTTGGCATTCCCTGGCCACCTGGAAGTTCACGTGGAGCAGTATCTCTGCATACTTTGATACCCACGCACTTTGAGTGATGTTCAGCCTACTGGGGTCTATCAACACAGGGCATGCACAAAGCAGGGGCAAGCATGAGAGCTGCTTTTTGGGATGGGGTCTCCCGTACAGAAACATGGAAACTTTGTAAGAGCAGGTATCTGTTCTGCAGCTCTTGCCTTCACTGATCCTTTTCTAGTGAATATGATGAGTCCCTGGTACCAGAACATGGGGAAATTCAAAGACATAGGAAAATTCAAAGCTAATGAAAGAGAGATGATTTTGTATGCACGCATTCATGTAACTAAGATATTCACTGCTCCAGGAGATGTCAGGAGCCCAGAACATAGTAGATACTTTTTTTAAGGACTTGATACTAAGCCAGATAAAAAAAAATATCCAGCCAGGTTAATAAATTTGACAAAAACAAAAGAAACTTTTCAACTTTGGGTTTTGTACCTATTTTTAGTGAAAGGGTACTAGGATTAAAATATTTCTGGGAACCAGGGTTCCTAAGAGTGCTTGTGTGGTGACAAGATACTGGATTAGCAAGACTGTTGGCCATGTAAATCGATTCCTTTTGTAAATGTGCTCCTAATGATCCCATGGCAACTTAGTTTTGACCTATGTTTATTGCACTGGATAAATGTCACGTCCACTTTTTGTCTCTTTATTACCATTAGCTCACCAGGCTCTTTGTGTATATTTGTATATTCATAATACATAGACATAATTACACGTAAGTCCTTTGGTGTCACTTTTCCCAGAGCAGTGTAACACTTCGCATATGAAATGAATTTTTATAGAAATAACACTACAGAGATTTTTTTTTTCCAACCATATTTTCCTTTTTACTAATACGTAAGAGAAATGGAAATAGCGAGTCAGAATATATCTGTAATCACATGGCATGAAAAGAAATGCAATTTGAGAAAAAAACTGTACTTTGTATCTGAGTGCAGGAGGAAGCCTGAAAACTTGGGCTGCACAGCACACATCACAGACCCAGCATTTATGGCTGATAAACTGTTTTGAGAATCAGCAGCACCTCAGCCCCAATTTGTCAAAGCTATTTTGCAACTGTCCTCTCAGTGAAGTTAACTGGAGCTAAGGACATGCTCTGGGAAATCAAGCCTGTACCATGAAAGCAGAGTGCTGGGAATACAGGCTGCTAACTTTGGCTCTTCCGCTAACTCATTGCTTGACCTTGAGCACATCAGAAGAAGGACAGGAGTCCAAGAGTGATTTTGGGCTGCTTTTCCATCATCTGGCTGTCCTTTTTTAACTAGCACTTTTCTGTCTTGTTATCCATCAGGATCTCATTTCCGCAGCCTAAAACAAAGGGCAGAGGAAAAAAAAAAAAAGGATCCTGAGTTAAAAATTCCAAGCCACAGTCCAAGAAAACCACCTTGCTGACAGGTTTCTCCTTTCTTACACAGCAAAGAGGAGGAAGCATGACTCTCTGAACTAAGATTTTGCTGGAAGAAGCCCTAAATAACGTTTCTATTTCCAGCATCCCCCCTCCACGCCCCACCCACTGCCTCCTGCCCCCGTGCCCTTTTGTAGGGCTGAGAGGCAGCTTTCCTGCCCCACAGGTGGAGAAGCCTCCTTGGCCAGACTGCACGGTGTGCCTCCAGGTCCAGCCTCTGTGCCCATGGTCTCTCCCAGGCACCGCACGTGCAGGCGCTCACCATTGCTTCCTGTGGCAGGTCATTGCCTTGGCCTCTACACAATGAAACTGCATTTGAAGAAGGAAAGGAAAAAAGAAAAAAAAAAAAGGAAAGAAAAGAACCAAAATGATGGCTGGGATTAAAGCAAAGAAAAAAAAAATACAGGAGTGCAAAGTACAAAGGGGGTTAAAAAAGGAAAGAGAGAGACATGAATAGCATTGAATATTTGAATTTCTTTTGTTTGAGAGATTTTTTTTAACTCTCTTGGAAATGTAGAGGGTTTTTTTTAATTTTTATTTTTTTAATACAAGTGTTGTGTATACATTTTTCCAATTAGAAGAATCTCCTTTATATATTTAGCACTATTTAGAGAGGAATGGGAAGATAAGGCTGCTGAGGAATGCTTCAGGCTAAAGCTAGGTTCTCCAAACTGGCTTTTGTTGCGCCAATGTGAATCACTTAATAATTCATATTTCAGAATACATTAATGCAAATGGTAATTTTAGCTTGCTATTGAATTTTTAAATATGCAATACAAGCAATTTATGTTTCTGTTCATTTTCCCAGGTAAAACTGTTTAGACATTTTTAACATACGCTTGGTTTCACTCATCATATATCATCCCGTTGTTTTAATTTGGGGTAATTAAAAATTAGGAGCATTGCAAATAATACATAGAGCCCTGTGTTCATGGAAAAATAACATGGAACTGATATTCAGCCTTGCATGTTGAATGGGACAGATTTTTCAGTGATGCCACAGTAACAAATACTGGTGTGCTGTGCTTATGAAGATAATCTATATCTAAATAGTAATTACTGGGATTAATCTGTATCTATCTCTTTAACTCATTCAGGTTTGTTTGTTTTTCTTTTCTTTTTTTCTTGAATTTTTTTTAGATTTACAAGGAATATTTGGTGTAGGAGGGACAAACATGCAGTTTCTCTCCTGCTGGGCTGTCTAGATAATTAGAAGACTGCAAATCAGAGGTTATTGAGGATTTTCTTTCTTTATTTGCTTCTGGAAAATGAAGGTCAAGTCTTACCCTACTTCTCAGAAACATGATAGGGCAGACAAGCTGCTAGACCCAGAGAACCCAGGCCATGGGCTTTGTCCAGGGAAGGATAAGAAGCTCTGTGGCTCCCAAATTGCCCCTCAGCCCCCTAGGATCCATAAGGGCAGAAGGAAGGGCAGGAACCAGTCCTACCTGGCCAAATGGCAATGGTCCAGGCGCATGCCACTTGGTGGGGAAGTATTTAAAGAAGTGGGTGGCAACACGGACGCAGTATCTTGCAGTGTCTTGCTCTGTAAACAGTATGTCTTGCTCCCCCAACAGTAGTGCATGCACCATCTGGGATTGTTGATAAGAAATGAAATGTCTGTACAGAGGGCCACAGGGCAAAGAGGACATTCTGAGGCCTATCTATCCCTTTACTCTTCCTCCACCCCCTCTTCCTCATCTTTCTGATAGTGACTGTCTGGTACTGGTGTGCTTGTGGGGATGATAGCTTGGCCCTTGCGGTGTTCAAAGGGTCACGTAACTTCTCTTCCCCTCAGCCAAGAACAGACAAGACCTGACTTCCATTCCCTCTTCTTCCACTCCTGGAAGAGTCACTCCCCCCACCCTTCGTAGTGTTCTCTCCAGTGCAACACAAATTAAAAAACGTGGCTTTCCATCTCTTTTCAGGAATGAAAACCCATACTTTACCACTGATAATGTCAGAATGCTTTCCACAAACACCTACTAGCCCCTGGCTTCCACTTGGCCGTGACTGCTAAACTGTGATAAAGTGGTAGCATTTTCCAGATACGAGATGTACAGACAGATATGACCCACCTAACTGCTGGACCTATCCCTGAGCTCCCATATGCAAATCTCATCCTGTACTTAATCAAATATCATCCATCTGGGGTTGTGTGGGGGGGGGGTGGGGAAGGGAGTTGGGGTGGAGAAAAAAATGAAGGCACTATTAGAAAGGAAATGGTAATGAGAAGAAAAGAGATATCAAGCAACCAAAATAATTTGTTACAAATTAATATTACAACCTGGGGATATAAATATGTCTGGTTATTGGAACACACATTCTCCCCCTTAAACCATTGCTAGAAGCATAAAACTTCCCACGACATGCTGTATTGGTCAATGTATCTCTGTAAGAAGGTGCTTTGTATCTCAGAGGTAGCATAAGAGCCATTAGATGTGGGTGTTGCTATGGTAACTGCTCTTTTTTTTTAATTGAATAGCATAGTAAGTAGTCTTGTAAAACCCACCAACCCGTAACTTGCTGGTGCCCTGAGGCAGCATTAATGCAAGCACCTTTTCTTTGTCTTATTTCCTTCCTAGATAGATGCAGGTATCCGAGCATAAGCTACATCCTTGCAAGGATAATAACTGTGCCAGGAGAATATGTCCAGCTGCCTCTTAAGAAAAGGATGATAAACAGAAGGTCAGGTAAGATATATCAGACTTATTCCAGGCCACTTTAGGTACCACAGTGTCAGGTAGACAGAATATTCCCCTTCTTTTGCAGCTGAGAGGGCTATCCAAAATCTTTCGCTACTGTTCCTTCACTTCTTTCACTAACAAAGACTGCCTCTTCTGTGCCACCTGTCCCAAGCAATGGTACTGTGTTGTAGCTAATTAACGAGCCATCAAAATGAATCCTTCTAGCACACCAGCCAGGTTGGATGAGCTGACTATTGGTTGATGTAGGATTTATTGATTTTCTCTTAACTTGTGTTAAGTGTGACCCCCCCCTAAATCTCCAAGATTTTCTGCTTATATAGTCCCTATGTTTTCAGAAGAGTAGGGGGCTCTTTGACTGCAGAGCAGGATCTTGGAACCTGCCCATTCTGGTATTCACGTTTTAAGTCAGTAGCAGTGTATTTTTATAAGCACAAGATTACTGGTCTTCCTCCAAGCAGGATGCTATCTCCCTGGTTGAAAAAAGATTTGTACAATGTGGTCAAAGACATGAATTTTTGAGCTTCAGCACCTGAACTTCCCATGCCACAGCTGGCAGGCATGCCCTATCACCACTTTGCTATGGGAAGCTTTGTACTGGCTGTATCTCCGTTTTCAGCTCCCACCTGCCTGTGCTGAATGAGATGTAAGCTGGCTTTGATGCTGAAAGAATAACTAACCTTAAAGATTCATTAGCTTGGGAATTTCATTTACGTGTTATCTCACGTGGCATAGTCCACAACTGAGATCTTGGGAATCCCCATTCAGGTGCTGCAATATGAGGATGGTTTTGACAAGATTTTGGAGATATGCATGGTATTTTTTTTACCTTAAAGGTTTCCTGGTCATCTAAAAGTTCTGCTTCAAACTTTACAGTTTTAGTTTTGACAGAGCTCAAAGTGATCAGACCCAGAACTGTGGATTCTCCTGACTAAATCTCCCAAGATGTTCACAAAACACCTTACACATGCTGGCAGGCTTGAGCTGCCCGCAACTCTGCCTTCTTCTGAAGTACTGGTGAGGGAGTGAGCACTCTTCTACCCCCTCAGTCCAGGCAGTGTCCCAGGCCCTGCTGAGCACCCTCCAGTTCTCCCAGCATGGCTGTGGTTCCACTGTGGGGAAAAACAGTTGGTATGTATTAGGCTAGATGTTACTCCCAGACTCCTGTCTAGGTATTTTTTTCAATGACATTTTAATGTCAATTAAAAAGAGGGTAGAGAGAAATGATGCCAAATAGAAATCTCAGCTTCAGACAGCTGTTGACTTTGGGTACAGTAGAGATAGGAGCTGAGCAGTATGGCCAGAGCCTATGGTGTATTAATTAACCAAAACTGTGCAAAGTCACCCTGGTTCAGAGAACTGAAGTGAACTCTGGGTGGCACATGAGCCTGGTGTTGCTCTGCCATTTGGGAAGTTAATTTCCTCCTGGGAGGAAGTTACGGTCTTTTAATCAAAGGCAGATCATTTTCTCTTGAAAAGTGACTCATTTTACCAGGGTGGCAAAGGCTTCTAACTTGTTTTGATATTTTTTGTCCTATATAGAAAATGTCCTTTAATGGAAAAGATAGATTTTAAAAGTAGATTAAAAAAAAAAAAAGAGGAGGAAATGCTTGATGTGCAGTTGCGGATCCTGGATTTGTTCAAGTACAAGCATGGCAAGTCTGAGTGATCTTCACATTCAGATCACAACTTTGCTGCAAAGGAAAGGTCGCTTTTGCTTGTGTTCTGGGTCAGCTTTTTCTCTTTCGTCCCCTTGGTAAGATCTCTCCTTTTGTATTATTATGGATGTACCTTGGTTTTGAACTTTTCCTTTTTAGTTTCTTTTGTGTGTTCATGTGTGTCTGTGTGGAGAGAACTGATATTTCATCTTTTAAAAGATTTACAAGAAAAAGAAATAATATATGCACCACTGTGGAAAAGCATGTCTCTGTTCATACCTTTGCATTTTACAGGAAAATATGTCATTCCTTTCAGATCCATGAATTAAGATGCACTATTTTTTGCTGAAGGCTATTTTAAATTAGGCTAATAAATTGCTGCTCTCTGCCTTGCGTGATAATGCATTACATTATCTACTGATGTACACGTATTGTTTGACTCTAATGGTGTGGAAATTAAATGTTAGACATGGGCCAGATGTTCCTATAGATGAATATGAAGTATGACTCTGTCGTAGCCAAGTCTCAATGGGACAGAAGGTAGTCTGTGAGGTTTTCTGAACAACAGCAACAAAATCCTTAAGTGGGTCACTCGCATCCTCACCCAGGATCCAGCCCTAACACTGAGCTGTTGAGGAGAATTATCACGCTCAGCTTTCTAACTACTTTTCAGCAAGAACCAGTGCCTTTTTCATTTCATATGCTTCAGTGCTTGTAAAGCCACAAAGACTGGCTTGCAGAGATGGCAAATGTTTGCCATCCCTGCCAGGCTGGCAGAAACAACTCGGGGTGCATCACTGGGACTCTGCCTTAGCTGCAAATGTTTTGAAGCCCTCCCTCTGCCCTCCCCCCTCTCCCTGTGTATTTTCATGCAGTGGCTGAGGGGGCAAACAGATGTACATTGCAGTGAATATTAATGAAGGTCCCCCACTGGCATCTCCTCTCTAGAAAAGGGGGGTGGGAGGGGGCTGGGGGCAGGCTTACAATCTCCCTTGCAGAGCTAAATTACCCAGTGACTCATAATCTAAGTACCGGCCGAATGTTGCTGAACACGGGTATTCAGGATATTTGATAATGATGGACAGGGGTATTTTCAAAACTGGTAATAAAGCTGCTTTGCTTTGGGAATCTTCTGACTCGCTATAGCTCACTAGCAACTGAAATAATAATAATAATAAAAAGTCATAACCATGAGCTTAACTAAAGATTTCTATTTGTGTGTGTGTGCATGTATGTACATATTATGTTTTAGATGGAAAGACAATTTTTACATCATCAGAAGAGGCCTGTGAGCAAACCAGGACTTTTAGAAGCTTGAGTGTGCTGAGTGTGTCTGTTTTTGTGTGGTCAAGTTCACCAAAGGCCAGGCATATAAGGTGTTATGTCATTCCCCCTACTGAATGTGGCAGTCACCACCAAAAGCATCAAGTCCCAGTGATGAGCTTCGGGCCAGCCACATCAGAGTCTCCCTCCAGCTCTTTGAGAGAGGTGTGGGGTGGTGGAGGGAGGCTGGGCATGTGGTGTGTCCTAGGGCAGCACAGAGAGAGGCTCAGAGGCACTGCTGCCCCTATCATGGCTGTGGGAATCAAAAAAGGGACCATGGTGTCAGCCAGAGTCCCTACTGGGGATGATGCACCAGCAGCATCAGGTCTTCAGTGTATGACTTTTAGAAAGCCAGGCTCATTCTCCATCTAGCTTCAGTGTTTCTCAGGCTCTTCAGTGGCAGGCACCATCAGAGATGCTGGAGAATGTTTTCATCACAGTTAACAGAGGGCTATCCAGATTGCTCGTAACTGTTTTTAGCACAGTAAACATGTAAACTGAGTGCCTGGGGAAAAAAAAAAAAAAAAAAAAAAAAAAAAAAAAAAAAAAGCTTGTCCTTGCAGTAGCTGATCATTTTTAATTAAATCTCGATCTATCAATCTGGTTATTTTTTGAGGGAGAGAGAACCAGCCCTGAAAGATTTGGGATGTGGGTACTCTGAGATGGCTGCTAGCTCCATGCCCCCACACAGCAGCTGAACGCGACCCTGCTGTTTGCATGAGGACACAGGGACAGGGCGGTCCCACTTGCCTGGCCTCCATCACAGGGCTCATGGACTGAGACAGTCCATTGAAGAGGGGTTTTGTCAGGAGATTTGCCCTTTCCATTGGAATAGGGCCCAAATACTTTAAAATGTGAATGTAGAGAGAAGGAAGAGGGTTCCTTTGACAAAATGTGATATTTACTATCTTCTCATCTATTCTCTCCCTGAGTCAATATTAGCCATATTGTTCATGAATGGAGAACAAAAAAGGTGTCATGACAATTGCTAGTTTTGATACCAGTTTTGGGTCTGTGTGGAGGCGGGAGGGGGAGAGAATGGCATGCGTTCATCTGCATTCCAGGAACAAAGAACGTCAAACCTGAAATTGTTCCCTATTTGACAATAATGCTTAGATAGATTTCTATTGGCAGAGCCTCTTTAGTTCACAGTATAGTCCCCTGCATCTAAGCTCTGGTAAATCACCTGTAACCTTCTTCTCTTAGAATCACAGAACCACAGAATCATTCAGGTTGGACTCCACCACTTCCCCAGGCAGCCTATTCCAATGCCTCACATCTCTTTTAGTAAAGAAATTTCTCCTAATATCCAGCCTAAACCTCCCATGGTGCAACTTGGGGCCGTTTCCCCTTGTCTTATCACTTGGTGTTTGGGAGAACATCCTGATTCCCACCTTGCTACCAGTTCCTTTAAGGTAATCGTAAAGTACAGTAAGATCTCCCCTAAGCTTTCCTTTCTCCAAGCTAAACAGCCCCAGCTCCCTCAGCTGCTCCTCATAAGAGCAATTGCTCTGCTTTTCCAGCACTTGCTCAATAGTGAATATTGTATTTCAGATTTAACTGAAGCTGGTCACCCAGTAGGCACAGGGACTAAAACTGTGCAGAAAAAGTGAGAGAAAGAAAACCATACAAACCTGAAACCATACAAATCTTTCTTTTTATCTATCATATGTCTATGGATGTGTTGATTTAGATAGCAAAGGCTACATAAATCAACATATTTGTAAACATATGTTCACATGTATTCTCACACATGTATTCACAAAAACAAACAAACAAACAAATAGGGACAACTTGAAGAAGATAGTCATCCTCCCCACCATGGAGGGTGTTAGGAAAGATGTTCCCACCTTTTCAGCTTTACAGTCCCTGGCACTTGGTGATCACCTGGTGGTGATCTCAAAGCTGCTACAAAACGTGAGTGAATGAAGCCTCCAATACCCGGTTTTATTAAGAGCTGTGCTGTTACAACAGGGAAACAAGGCACGTAGTCATGTATCCAGGTACACAGTGGGTTGGTTGCTGTGCTGAAAAGCGCAGACAGGATGACTTCATGTGCAGCCTTGTTCCCTTAAACAAACAGCCAGAGCTTGTCATTTAGCTTTTGGTTGGAAGAAGGGTAGTGACAGCCCTATTTGGACCATCTATAAGAGTTCCTGAAGTAGTCTTGATTGCCTGTTGAAGGATCTAAGTTCAAGAGAGCAAGTCTCTTACCCATCCCATAACACCTCCCTTGGCTATAATATGGCATTTGCCATATGTATTAATTAGCAGTTTTCTTGCAACTCACATTTCAAAGGGCTGTAGATCTTCAGTGGGAGGAAACCACAGCAAGCCAATAGAAGCTGTTCAGATAATGTGTCTGAAGAAACCATCAGGTTTCTTCACACTAGTAGGAATTTTGGCAACAGTACATTCTATTTACGGCAATGGAAAAAATACGATTGATTCTTAATTCAGTGGAAAGTACTAAATTAAAAATCCTTAAAATATCTGGATACGGGGGAATTTAGGGCTTGATCCTGCACTTATCAACTGAATGGGCATATTGCTCTTGTGCATCGTGGGAGCAAGACTAGCCCCTGGCTAAGGGAACTTCAAGCTAGATATAAAGCTGTTCTTAGTGATAGGAATAAAAGCAACAACAACAAAAGCCAAGCCAAACCTTTTCCTTCTCGTATAAAGATGGGTTGTTATTCTGGAAACCTTCACTTTGTTACAGGTCTTTATACTCAGCTTTCCCTGAGGGAGATGGATGATTTTTTCCTATATATTTGCCTCCAAATTCTGCATCCTTGCTGGCGACATAAATTAAAGTGATAGGATCACCGTCCCTTGTTATAGTGACTTCTTGCAGCACAAAGGGACTCCCACAGAAGCCAGGCAGTAATAGCATGTGAATGTCAGGCATTTTGTTTCCCTTCACCAGAAGAAGGTGCCTAAAGATCCTGCGCAGAAGGATCCCTTGTTTCTCTGACAGGTCTGAGATGGGTTGGGATGTGATGACAGGGCTTGCTTTGTGAGTGGCAAGTTGTCCACTTCATAGGATTTTCTCCTTTATATCTGTGCTTTCCTGGTCTCTGCAAAGACTTCCAAGGAAACTCTTAAATGAGGGCTTGTCCTTCTTATGATGTGGACCTGTGGCCAAGGAAAACTGTGCCAAGATTTCCAACTCACACAGGCCACCACCACAACATCTGATTGGAACAACTCCTACCATACAAAGCTGAACCCATCTGAACTGGTGACCCCTCTGACTGATCACTGCTCACGTCAGCCAGCCACCCCTTATTACTAACAGCTTTTGCTGGAACTGTTACTCAATTAAATACGCCTTGACCAGTCCCATCAATGCAGGAAGCCAAGACCAAGTAGATTTTATAAGAAAAGTCATTGTGAATCCAAATGCAAACCCTGCCCTGTCTTCTTTTGCTCTTCAGTTCCCACTGCAGATTCACTTCCTGGTGAGTCATGACATATGCACAACACATATGTATGAAATAAGTTGTATCTTCTGCCCTTCCCCTGCTACAGCTGCTTCCTCACCCCCACACCTCATCCTTGTTTCTCAGAACTTACTCACCAAAACTTTCTAATAATAATAATAATAATAATAAAAAAGAAAAAGAAATAAAGAACCTCCCCATGTCCACCAGTGCTGTTATAATAGTATGAGCATTTCTGTGGATTTAACCTACAGCTTCAGCCCAGGACTGTGAGCCTGAGCTCTGACTAGTGATATGAGCAATTTCTCTGCCACAACAAGCTAATCACAACAAACCGACTTGAAGTGTCAGTGCAAGATGGACAAATGCTAAATGGCAAAACAGATGGGAAGTAAAAAGTCCTTATTTTACACTGTGAGCCGACCAAGAATTATTTGCTAGTGATGAAATCACCAGCAAACACATCCCTGCAGATAGCTTGATTATGGCCTCATTTCAGATCTGCTAAGTGAAATACTGAACAGTGGCTTCATCTTTGCAAACACCTTTTTGTTAAAAAAAAAGTTGAGGTTAAACTTTTCAAGAGTACTAAGAAGTGCTTCGCATTGTATTCCTGGCCCCAGATACTGGAATTTTGTCCCATTAGAAGTGACTTTGGCAAAATGCTCCCAAGCATCCTTCTCTCAGACCACAGAGAGGGCAGCCATGGGTACACAAATAAGGGATAGTTGCATCTGAAGGAGAAAGCTCAGTGAGCTGGCGTAAAAAATGCTACCAGAACTTGTTTGTTATGTAAAGCGTGAGGGCCTACTTCTGACCAAGGAAGTAAACAGAGTTCATCTGCAAGCTTGTCCTCATACAGTGCTAAAATATTTCCTTTCTGGACTCTTTCTTCTCTTTATTTTTCATTAAATGCCTTGCCTCTGCTGTCTTGCTGCTGTCTGCTGCTCCCTTCTCCAATGGTTCTCTTTTATTCCAGCTTCTCTTTCCAATTTTGTCATCACTCATTTGTTTTCCTCTTGGATGTTTTGTGCAACATGCCATCACGTACCATCATGTTTTATCCTCTCTCAACTCTGTAGACTCCAGATAGTACTTGTAACCTTCCTTGGCAATTGTCCTGGAGCAGTATTTCCATACTATCACTTCCTTCATCCTTTGCCCCCAGCCAGTTATGGGCATTTGTTTTCATTTGCACAAGGCACAGGCACATTCTTTTTTAAAGATCTTATCCCACAGCTATGTAAAGTTCTTAGTGCCATTTGCATCATCTAAAATGTTGCATTCTTCATGGATGAAATGAAAGCCTGCTGGCTGTTTACAGTGGCTGATAGAATGGCAAACACAAGAACCCTAAAATATAAAATTAATCTGACAAGGCATCTGTCCGTGTGATAATTCTTGTCTTCAGTCTACCAGTGATCTAAGCATAAAGAAATCAGTAGATTTTTGTTATCTAATAGCACCTATTTCAGAGAGAGATATAAAGAAACATATGCCCCCTGGGCAGCATACTATATAGCAGCAGCAAATTGTCACTCCAGCGGTGGGACTCTGCCATGGAAATCTCACTTAACATAGGCAATACTGTAGCTTCTCCTAGTTGGTCCACACTTTCAACTTCTTCTGAAGAGACAATAATTTACTAAGAAATGGTTTCAGTTTGCTTACATGAAACTCCTACTCGTTGTGAAGAAAGGTTTACTCATTGCCCAGGGCAGGTCTGGACATCAGGATGCCTACTGGGGCTCTGCCAAGGCTCTACTTATTAGTTCATCTCAGGTTCTTTAGTTCATCTCAGACTCAGAGCAAGCCTATGTTCACTTTTTGCCAATCTTGTTGCTTATATCCAAACTCAGACATTTGGCTGTTTTTTCTCATACACCACCAGCCAGCACCTTCTCCTCCAGCCTCTGACATCTCTAATATTGGTGTTCCCATTCTTCTGAAGGAGAGAACTGGCAGCAGGAGGATCAAGGGAGAAAGAGAGGAGAAGGAAGAGGAATTCCTGCCAGACACTACAGGGATGTATTACCGACCCTTTGGGTCATTGAGGTCCATCTGCGGAGCAGGGTCCACAAATAAATTCTTTCTCAGGTATTTTGAGCAACTTCTTTAATTTCAGAAGAAGCCATCCTTGGAGAACCAATGTAAGATGAGACAGCTGATTCATACAGCATGCATCAAGCCACTCGTGGGAGTGTCAGGTACACCTGTTCAGTATGGGGTGTAATTGGTGATGGGAGAGGGATGTATGTTAACATTTCTAGCAGTTTCTCACGGCCTCTACTGTGATAATAGCAGTGATGGCTGTGGGGATCTTTAGGTGTTGCTATTAGGCCTGCTCAAAGATCATGTCAATGAGATAACCCATCTCCAGTCTCTCTTCTGTCCTTTATGGATGTCTTGGCAGCGTGGGTGTCTTCCCACACGCAACATTCAGCTCCAGGGTGTGATATTTCTCTTCAGCAAGCAGTTTGCTGGCCATACTGAACTGGCCTGCCCAGTGGATAACTCTGCTTTAGAGGACACACAGGTCTTCATCTACTATGAAGACTTTCCCATTGCAACACCCTGCTTTCATTTGCTCAGAACTTTACCAAAATTTAGTTGTTTCAGCTGAATTACTGAAATGAATATTTTTATTTTCCTCTTACCATTCAAAGCTAAGAATATGGGAGAACTTTGACTACAATATTTCACTTTTTCTTTTTACTTGAGATTGAAATCAAGAAAAAATATCTGTTTATAAAAAAAAAAAAGGAAGAAGAAAGAAATCATAGAACCTTCATTAATGTGCTTTAACACTGTACTACCTGGAAATTAATATCTGCTTCCAGGATGTTACTGATATTACTGTGTGGCTTGTCTGCCTTTTTAGTGGACATTTACCCACATGTGGCAAATTACATATATTTAAAATGAAAATCTCTGGATGTTCATAATTGGAGAAGACGCTGAAGTTTAGCCATTGAAGTGTCTGAGGAGTCCAACCTTCATGCCCTTCCAGTGAGGACACTTCATCCGCTCATGCCTGAGACCAAATTGTATGGTCTTGCTATCAAGTGACCTGGCATGTTTTAGCCAGCAGTACAACACAGTCCTTCCTTGAAGTTGCTGAAGGATAGTGTGTCATTGTCATTTGACCACAAAGCTAGGGAATTATCTTTTTCAGTTCCCAGTTCTGCATCTGACTGTGCGCAGAAGAAGGAGTGAATGGGATGAGGTGGAGATTTGGGAAAAGGTTGAGCAAGGGAGATAATAACACCAACCTTAATTCCAGTATTTTTTCATTTTTTAACCTGTGCCTGGCATGTTTATTTTCTTTTCTTATGATGTAGTTATATGATAGCCATTAAAAATACCCTTTATATTTACAGGCAAACATAAGAGAAGAGTAAAATAAATGCAGCATTTTCTTTGCACTGTAGCTGCTTAAAAGGTTTATGAAATTGTCTGTCACAGTTCCTTGACAAGGAAAAACAGAAATATTACTATAGTAACATTCAAAGGTGGTTGCAAGAAAAATAAAATAATTCAAACTAAGGTAATATTTGCTCACATAACGAGTCATTTGTATTGTAATTTCCTGACACTGGTGGAGAAGGGGAAAGTTGTCAAGGAAGAGTGACAATATGTCCCCACTTCATAATGCAGAATCTGAAGTTTCTCACTGACAGCCAAGGAAAAGACAATAACATGAAAGTGGAATATAATTTTTTGTTTAGCAGACTTCAGAGATGCACTAACAGTGGGCCAAGTTCTGCTTTCACATATGCTTTGGATTGCCTTTTGATTTCTGTACAAGCTCCTGTTTATAGCAGTGATACATCTGCACAGAGAGGAACTCGGCACCCTTTGGATCAGGCTCTGAATATGAAAGACTCCACAAAGTTCTTCATGATAGATCGGAGATACGCAGAAAGAATCCGAGAGCAGAATTTTGCCCCGCTAAGAGTGTGGGGAGAGACTCTTCATCAGGGACAGGAGTGACACTACAAGGGGCAATAGTTTTAAACTAAAAAAGGATAGATTTAGACTAGATATAAGGAGGAAATTCTTCATTCAGAGGGTGGTGAGGCACTGGAAGAGGTTGCCCAGCCAAGCTGTGGATGCCCCATCCCTGGATGTGTTCAAGACCAGGCTGGATGGGGCTTTGGGCAACCTGCCCTGTAAAACAAGGAGTGGCACTGTCATAAAGTTGATTGTCCTGACTGCCATTCTTAGCCTACCACAGAGTCTGATTCCAGGTGAGGCAATACAGCAGGTAGCTAGCTGCTGTGGAGGGCAAGGGCATGCATTTGTTAGGAGGGGGAGGAAGGAGAGGAGCAAAGGAAATAGTTTAGCTTTACCCTGTAAAATCCATCTCTCTCCTTTAAGAACAACAATTTTTTAAATCACCTTAGCAGCCAGTATAGCCAGCTCTGAAGTAGGAAAGTTCAAAGATATCGTCCTTCTATTACCTAAATTTTAATTAGTCTGTGGGTAAACAGGGAACTTTGAAGTTGTCTACACAGTGATTTTCGTGTGCCCTGTTGAAGAGACCAAAGACTCCAGCAACTTTCAAAGCTGCCCTTTGCACATGTGTAAATGATTCCATGAAGTGCAAATGTGGTGACTTAGGTCTTACCCTGAAAGATCTTTTTTTTTAAGGACGTGCATGCTAATTCCAAAAAGAGAACTGTAAGTCTCCAAAGAATAGCTATGAAGTCAATACAATTCCCAAAAGTGCTGAGACCTGCCCATCTGCTCTGTGTGCAGACTCGGTACAGACCACAGTGTCTTAGTTTATCCCAAGATGATCTGAGCAATAAGATAGTGTAAGCGATGAAATCACCCAATTTTTAGAAAAGGCTGTGTTCCTTTCCATGAAAATTCCTGCTTTGGTTGAGCTACTTTTGACTTGCAGTGAGAGATGAATTTGACCTGCTCTCTTTGTCTCATCTGTTGGGCTGCAGCTGTGCCCTCTAGCACTGGATATGTATTCCAAGCTCATCTAGATGTCAGAACAAAAGCACAAATGAGATGACAATCTTTCATTCTTTCTGTGTGCTGCCAATACCTGTTTGTCACTATAATGATATTAATCATCTTTTATTTATAGCGGAACACTGGAAGCTTCCATTTTTCCCTTTTGATTTATTTGTAGGACAACAGGTGCACAACTTAAGCAGGTGTATGTGTGTGCATATGTTGTGAGTTTGCTGATAGCCACAAAACATCTTTAGTAAATTATTACTTGTATCAAGGCTGCCATTATTTTTATTTCATGCATAAACTTAATTCCACAACTGTTAGCTCCCACAGTCTATTATCTGCTTTGTATTGCAACCGCAATAATGCAACTCATGGGTGCAAGACCTCTTCTTTCACCCTCCCAAAAACCCCCACAAACAAGACATCCCTAAACCATATACTGCTTCCAGTTTCTGATACTTGGGAAAGGTACCGTTGTTTCCATTGGCAACTGCTGCAGAGTAGCATGATACCAGTTCAACAGCTGACACGAAATGCCTTTCCATATGTAAAGCTGTGCCTTAAACACACAAGGGACACTAAGAATAAACTTTGTACTTTCTTTTTCTTTTGTCTAACAGCAAATGGGTTGTGAAGAAGTGCTGGATGCCTTAAAAAAATGCAGTTATAATTTTGGATCCAAGCTGTGAGAACACTCATTGGAGACAACTGTTCTCTCATGGGCTAGCCTTGAATAAACAATCACAGCTCTGTGTGATATTACTTCTTAACCAGATTCTAGCATTGAGCTGTTGCCTTACCATGGTTACTTGCCTTTTAAACCAATGTTTCTTTTCCTTCCTTTTTTTGCCAAGATTCTTGCTTGTTTGGCAGTGGTTCGTTCTCCTTTGAACTTTTGCCCTATTTTAATTTCCACCAAATTTTTAGTCTAAAAGAACCTTTTCACTGGTATCTTTTGTTGTCTTGATTTTCTTTTCTGCCTGTGAGAACTTACTTGGGGACATTGCTTACGGGAAAGAGCCCAAGAGACTGTCTTCTCCTGAGTATCCAGCAGCTGGCAGGCATCCGTGAGGAGATTAGAAAACAAAGCCACTACAGCACAAGAGAGTGGCCAGTCCTGAAATAAATTTAAATAGGAAAGAAGGGCACACACGTATACACACACAAACCACCAGGTCATTCACGGGGAGATTTACAGCTCCTGAGCTTGCCTCTGTTGAATTCATCTAAGGATAACACCATTAAAACACGTGTCAGAGCATCACTCTGCCATGCGGGGGTCCAAGGCAGAATCCCTTGCTTGTGTTGTGCCCCTGGAGCTGGCAGAGCACCGGGGTCCTGTGGATCATACGAGAGTCCTGAGGAAGGGAAGCATGTCCCTGGTTGCCTTGGGGTAATTCTCCTGGCAACCTGGAAGAAAAGCTGACAGCTTCTATCAAGAAGAAAAAAATCCCTCTTATTGCAGGCAAACACGTCCTCTTGACATATCTTGACTATTTTTTGTTATGTGTTTTGTCCTATGTAGAGATTCTGAGGGGAGAAATGCATGCTCTCTCCAAAATATTTTTAGCCACATAATTAACTAATATTATTTGCACTGCTGAAAAACAAAACAAAACAAACAAACAAACAAAACATTTATTTAATTGCTTATTCAGTTTCTTATTCGTCAAAAGACTTCAATGTGTGGCTGCCTAAAATAAAGGCAAGTAAATGTGCACAATAAATGTGCATAATATACATGTGCATACATATAAAAACAGGGACAATATTTCATATTAAAATTTGTTATTGGGAAAACTCATTCTCTTACTGGAAAGGTAACTGCAAATTTCTGGTGCTAGTGAAATCCCAGCTATTACTATTTAGAATTATCTGTCTTAAGCTGAATCATTTTTTGGCTGAGTTCTTAATGTAAAGTAAAATCTAGCGTAAGCCTCTAGGACAACAGACCCCTGTGGTGTGCTGTATGTAAAATGAACTGCACTAACATCGTTCTGGTATGTGCATCATATATTCTGATAGAGAAATCAGGGGCCAATGGTTTAGTCATATTTATTCACGGCCTAATAAGAAGCTGTGTTCGTATACTTACATATGCTTAAGACACCTTTTCACCATTTAAAATCTTCTAACTGAATGTGGGAAGACCAGCAAGTTACCTCTTTCTTTTAAGACATAACCCTACTGATATTTTATATGTTAGATGATTTTAAATTAAATCAGACAATTAAAAGTCTCCTTGCTCACTCTTATTTATTAACTTTTAGAGAGCAATTTTCTTCAAGGTGGCAAAATCAATACTCTGAGATAAAGTTTCTAACAAGAGTTTCCTTTCTCATAAAATTCTATTGGCAATTTAATTCTTCATCTGTACTGGAATGGTAAAATGTAAAGAACAATGTCCTTTTTTGCTAGTAAAATGTCCTTATTTACATTGGAACACAAGCAGGAAGTACATTTTCAGCTGAGTTCAATCATTTTCTGTATCTCTGATGTCTTCATATGCAGACAGTCCTGACTGACGGAAAAATCACTAGCTAATTGATTACAGCATGCTTTATATGCAAGTATTGGTTGCAATCTGCTTCTCAGACTCCCTGTGTCCGGGATGTAAGTAGGCACATCCTACAGAAGACAGAAGTGCCCAGACAAACACAGCACTGCACTTCGCAGACTCAAGCTGTTGCTTTGGGGCAATTCACCCCTTAATGCCTGATATACAAACTTCCAGTTGACTCTAGCTGGATTACTGTATTTTGCTGTAGTCAATGTACTGCAGCAAATCCTTGTGGTATCTTGGGCATGGAAGGGAAGTAAAAGGGCCTGCTGTATCACTCAGTCCAAGATGGGAACATAGGTATTTATGAGACAGACAAGAGTCCTTTCCAATAACAAAGGAGGATGAAGGCTATTTGATGCCTTGCACAGGGTTTGGCCACACAATGTGTTGCTACATCCTAGGCTCCTCCATCTGCTAATTTCAAAATAATTTGTGGCAGTTGAGTCCTCAGAAGATGTGAAGGTGGTCATAAATATTATGTCTACACCACTGCAGGGAAGTGGACACTCAGCCAAGATTAGGTAGCTTATAGGTAGCTTCACTCCAAGACTTGGAGCCGCAGGCCTAATCCAGCTCCTGCTGCACCCTTGCTCCTCACACTAGAACTGGTCTTCCTAGTGAAGGGAAGCCTCCCTTGATAGTTGGCTGCTGCCTGCTGAGCAAAACAGGTGCAACGTGGTACGTCTCAGAAATGTGGATGAAAACACACAGCTACATCTGCCCCCAGCTATGCAGCACCCACCAGGTAACAATTTGTGCAGAATTTGCCCCACAATATGTGGGCGCAATGACCTTAAAGTGCTGGAAACGCCCCCATTCTTCCTCCTAGCTATTCTAGGAGTAAGTCAGGCTTGCAAAGCCAGTGGAGCTCAGCCTTTGGGAAGGAGGCTTCTCTCCATACAATGCTGACTTGAGTCCCAGTGTCACTTTCCCACACAGAGTAGTCTCTTGATCTGTGAGTAGTGCTTATGACTTCTACGGGGACTCCTTGCAAAGGACAATGCAGCTCAGCAGGCTCTTTGTAAATGAGTGGCCGCGACACATTCATCAGCAACAATGACCCCTGTAATCATTTACAATGCCTTTGGGCCTCCGTGTGTAAAAAAAGCACTGCTATGCCAAGCCAATGGGGGAAAAAACTTGTGTGGTGGCTGCTTTAAAACTGGAATTGTGAAGCATTATTTGTATCGAGAGATGAAATAACAAGAAGTGGGAAGGGTGAGAAAACATGAAAAGAAATGGGCTTAGGGAAACAGAAGCTGGAAGTAATCAATAAATCATAGAATAAAGTAAAGAGAAAGAACCTTTAAAGTGCCCAAGCTTAAATGTCAAGAGTATTAGAACAAAAGAGCTCGAAGCAGAAGATTGTGTGACAGAGGAATAAGCTGAAACTGACAGAAAGCAGGCTCACTCCTGAGCATGGAAAGGAGTACAGACAATGAAGGGCAGCAGAGAAGAGCAGAATAAGAAATTAGAACACCATGTACATTCCTCTTAAATAGTTTGAACACACAGGATTAATGTTACTGTTTTTAGAAGAGTCTGAGGAGCAAAACTGGAAAAACACCGTAAGGGTAGTTGAAAAGACCAGTTTTAAACTATGTAATACAGTGAGAATGTGCTATCATATATGCATGAAGGTATGCCATCAATATTGCAGGGTAATAAGATCTTGCTTACATTGTACTACACAAAAAAAGAAACTGAGCCAGCCAAGGCAGAGCTGTTGTTACATTTATCCCTAGACAAATTCATACAGTTAAAATTTATTTATTTTTCTAATGACACTCTTTCAGTGATGCACTTAATCAGACATAGCTCTAGGCACATGTGCTTGTCCCACTGAAATCTATGTATATAAACATACACTTAATGTTAAGCTGGTACTCAAAATGTTTTGCTGAGCTGAAGCCTATGTGCTGATGGATTATCTAGTTAGCTATAAACTGCACGGTTATATCTGGTTTGGGCTACTGGCTCAGAAACAAGACACTTATTCTGCTTGAATCAAGTTTATCATGGTTGTTATTCATATAAAATAATAGATGCTTCTGGCACCACACACATATATGCTGTAAAATCAAAATTTTATGTTCATAATGTACTTGCAGTCAACTGAGCAAAGGTGGCTTATGTTTTCCTCAGCAGAAACCAGTATGGGAAGAAACTAGCGTGCTTTGATGTACCTTGAAAAATAGAATTTGGGAAGCTGATGGGACACATCTATCCCAGTGAAAGGCAGACAAACCCCAGGCACTATGCTTTGCGTGATGGACTTTGCCAAGCATGGCGGGTATGAAGTGTAAGCTACTGAGACACAGTGACAGGCAGCAGAGCTGTGCCACAGCTCTTCCTAAGAGCCCCGATGGCGTTGCTCACTGCACGGTTCTCTGGTCTGGGTCAAGGGCTGAAGAGATACGCTTTGAAAAAGTTTGTGAGAGGTCACAGTATAGCTGTAGTAAAAAGCCATTACGAAGACACACACCCAAGGGTATTTGTTGTTTTGGGAATAAAGCATCACCTAAAATCCATGTGGACCACTCAGTGACAGAGAAGAAAATATATATTGAATTGGTTGTAAAACACTGTTAGCTTGAATTGTTGTGATAGTGATACAGAAACACAGAAGCTTAGACCACTCTGAAGAGCTTTTATTATAACTATCTTGCTATTTTGCTGTGTGCACACAAATGACAGTACTGATATGCCACGCCAGAGTAATGTCAGCAGGTAAATTGACTGATAATGCTTGTGTTAATCTTGCTGAGCATGCCCACAATAAAAGAGACACTTCCAAAAACCTGATACCTGATTGATCTGATGTAAGGAAAGTGCTGAGTCAAGCAGAAAAAAATAAAATAAAATAAAAAATGTTACCACAAGTGCTCATTTGACAGCAAAGGGTTTTCTGGTATGGCTCCATGAGGCATTTAAAATTTCACTCATAATTTTATGAAATCTCTCTCATTCAAACTGTCAAAGTTTGACAGGCTTGTTAACAACATCAAGGGGTGAATGGTCCTTCATCTGCTTGCTCTTGCTCCACTGAATGATCAATGAACAAACTAAAACTGACAGCTATTGCAAAGATAACAAGAAGTAGATGATAGAGTGGATGTTTCTACCCCTTCCTGTCTAATTGAGCCTCAGGAAGTTGATATTCAGTTCCAGAAAAGGTTGGAAAGGTAGAAGGAACAGTAGCCTAGATTCTGGCATTCAGGCCCACATCAAGCAGAGCCACTAGAGTGGCACAAGTTTTTCAGCTCTCTCCAATCAAGCCAGTAAGATGTAAACTGAAGTTGTCTCATGCTTGACCAATCTGTTAGACTTCAGCAATGAGGTGATAGGCTTGGTGTATGAGGGGAGAGCAGTGGATGTGATTTACCTTTGGCAAGATTTCCACTGCTGTCTCCCATATCATCACTCAGATAACATCCAACAAATTGATGAATTACAGACTAAGTGGATGGTCAGTGAGATGGACTGTAAACTGGCTGAACTTCCAGGCTCAAAGGGCTGCAATCAGCGCCATGAAGCCCAGCAGGAGGCCAGTCACTAGTTGTGAACCTCAGGGGAAAATACCGGTGCCAGTACTTTTAAACGCCTTCATTAATGACACGGGCAATGCATCAGAGTGAATCCTCTGCAAATTTTCAGATGCTATAAAACTGGGAAAAGTGGTTGCCAGACCAGATGCTTGTGCCTCGAGTCAAAGGGACCTTGACACACTGGAGAACTAGGCCAACAGGAGTCTCGTGAAATTAAATAAAGGGAAATGTCAAGTCTTGCCCCAGGGGAGGAACAATCCCATGCACAAAGGCAGGCTGGGTCTAGCTGGATGGAAAGCAGCACTGTAGGAAATGCCCTGGAGTTCCCAGTGAGTTACAAGTTTGCCAGGAGCAATGTACCCTTGTGGAAAGGAAGGTCAACAGCCTCCTGGGCTGCTAGGCAATGCATCACCAGCAGGTCATGGGAGGGATTCTGCCCCTCTGCTCAGCCCCAGTGAGACACACCTGGAGTGCTGGGCTCACCTCTGGGCTCTCCAGTACAAGAGAGACATGGACATACTGGCGCAGGTCCATTGAAGGGCCAGAAGGATGATTAAAGGCTTGGGGCATCTGACATACAAGGAGAGGCTGAGAAAGCTGGGACTGTATGGCTTGGAGAAGAGAAGGTTCTGGAGAACTTTATCAGTGTGTATAAACACCTGGTGGTGGACAGTATGAAAGCTGGAGCCAGACTCTTCTCAGTGGTGCCCACTGAAAGGACAGAAGGCAATGGGCACAAACTGAAATACAGGAAATTCCTTTTAAATATAACAAAAATATTCTTTTACTGTAAGGGTGGTAGAACATTGGAACAAGTTGCCCAGAGAGGGTGTGAAGTCTCCATCCTTGGAGATACTCAAAACCCTGAGCAACCTACGTGGGTTGCCCCTGTTTTTGAGTAGGGCGGTTGGACCTGACGGTCTCCAGAGGTCCCTTTCCACCTCAACAGTTCTGTGATTTTGCGATAGTGACATCCTCCTCTATTCCTTGTAACTATTGATATACTGAATGTCTGTTACTTTTATTCTAGGAATGGCATATATTACCAGTGATTTTTCCAGAAAGTGAACCAGTTTATTGTCATTTCCTTGACATACAAGCTGAATTTACAACCCTATTGACATCCTTATTTTTCCTGTTTCCTACTTCAACTTTGCAGAGTGCTCTCTAATGAATAAAGTCTTTGGTATATCTCACACAATGAGAAAAGGCAAGAGCCGATTACCCTTTATTGAGAAAGAGCTATTTTAAAAGCGGCATTTGTTACCTACTTCTGCCAAGTCAGCACAAAACCTTTCTTCATAGAATCATAGAATGGCTCGGGTTGGAAGGAACTTTAAAGACCTTCTAGGTTCCAGCTCCCTGAAATGGGCAGGGATGCCAGCCACTAGATCAGGTTGCCCAAGGCCCCATCCAGCCTGGCCTTGAACACCTCCAGGGATGGGGCATCCACAGCTTCTCTGGGCAGCCTGTGCCAGTGCCTCACCACCCTCTGAGTGAAGAATTTCCTCCTAACCTCTCATCTAAATCTCCCCTCTTTTGGTTTAAAACCATTCCCCTTCGTTCTATCACTATCTGCCCATTTAAAAAGTCACTCTCCATCTTTTTTTCAAGCCCCTTTTAAGTAATGAAAAGCTGCAGTGATGTCTTCCCAGAGCCTTCTCTTCTCCAGGCTGAACATCCCCATTTCTCTCAGCCTGTCTTCACAGGAGAGGTGCTCCTGCCCCCTGATCATCTTCGTGGCCCTCCTCTGGACCTGCTCTGACAGCCCCACATCCTTCCTCAGCTGGGGTCCCCAGACCTGGACACAGCACTCCAGATGGGACCTCACAAGGGCAGAGCAGAGGGGGACAATCACCTCCCTCCCCTCCTGGCCACCCCTCTGGTGATGCAGCCCAGGACGCAGTTGGCCTTCTGGGCTGCAAGCACACACTGCTGGCTCATGTCGAGCTTCTCATCCACCAGAACCCCCAGGTCCTTCTCTGCTGGGCTGCTCTCAGTGATGTCTTCTCCCACTCTGTACTCATTCATATCTGGGATTGCCCTGACCCAGGTGCAGCACCTTGCATTTCTTACTTTGTTGCAGAGTATTTTGTGTGCTATATTTATACCACAGTGTTTTATGTTAGCACACGATTAATATTTGTCTATTAACAACTTATTAATTATTATTTATGGCTGTTTTTACCATCCTGGAGTTAGTGACTTTGCTTGGTTCCCCTGTCCCAAGACAAAGTCAGAGATGAAAAGATGCTTTGAGGTGATGTGGTTTCTTCGCAGTTCCTCAGGGCAGCTGCCTATCACTACTTGTGTGTTTTTCTTCTTGGCATCTGCCTGCTTCTTCTCTATCTGTATAGATTGCAAAAGATTCATTTCATACGCTCCATTGTGTAGCTTTAATACAGGCAGATGTTATTCCTAAGCGAAGTGGCAGGCCACAAAACAAATATGTATCTCACCTGCTAATTCCCCTACAATTTTAGGATTTGGGACAGTCCACAGGCTGTACTGTTAGTGCCTCAGTTCTGACCCAGATGTTCCCCTACACTGGTATCTTTCTCCATATTACCTTGGTGGAATCACAGTTGTCTAAAACTGAAATGTTGCTGCAACTGTTCAATTTGTCTGAAAGTTCATTTCAGTCTGCTGCTAATAGTAAATAGATGGGTTCTGGCTCCATCCTTCATGTTCAGCCTTGTGTCAATTCCAAAAAACTTGCACAAATGCTTTTCAGAAATCTCAACTCCACCTAGAACAAAAATCTCGCTGAACTTCATAAAGAATTTGAGGTAAAATTGGCACTTAGCTTGGGAATAGAAGGATGACACAGACAGAAGGGGAGAGAGAAGTGCCCATGAAAGACTTCAGAATGGAGGGAATTAATTCTTGCTGATGAGAAGACTTTGAGGAGCTCAACCTACAAAATATTAAATTGTTGAAAGAATGAGAGAAAAATCACTCATAACTAAAAAAGCATCTTAGTGCCATTCAAGCACACTAAAAGCTCTTCTGAACATGTGCCTTCTGTGGAGAAATGGAGCCACACATACTTTTTTTCCAACTTTTTTCCTTTACAATTCAGCTTTCCCTGTATGTTACCTGTTATTTAATGCACTTATACATATGCATACGTAAATGTAAATGTAAATACAATTTATAAATATGTGTGTGTGTGTGTGTAAGTGTATGCGGGAATACAACCATATGAGCATATGTTTGTTTATTTCTGTTCTGTATGTGTACAATTACTATAGTAAAATCCTTTCGAAGCAGAAATGTTTTACAATCCATTAATTTTTGCCTTATTCTTCCACTTGTAATGCCAGCACCAATTCATTTACGGGGCTTACTTCTAGTACTAGTCAGTGGCAGGAGTCCCCAGCTGAGGTTACAGTGAGCTTGAAAATAATTTCGGGCCATTATTTGGCCTGATCTCTGTGCTAAAATAGACACAAGATGTGTGTATTTGTGTATGAGGCTCATCCTGCCTTTCACTGCTGCTAAGTAAAGAGTCCTCGACCATTTTCCCAGCATGAAGCAGGCTGTTTGGGAGCAGGGAGGCCAGGTGCTCTTAGCACCTTGTGCAACCCATCTAGAAAAAAGCAACACGTGCTCTGTGCTGGTTACAGCACCTGTGTTGGGAAGAGGTTGGGGGCAAGCCCCTCTGGGCAGCGATGCCCCCTGGCCCCATTAGCCACCCTGCTCCATGCAGGGCTTCAGGGCAACCTGTGGCTGAAATATGCCCGGGGCATCACTGGTGGACAGGGAACTGAACAGGGCACTGAGTTGCCTTCATCCTCGCTCCGCCTGTGTGCTGGAGTTAGTCACTACCAGTAGCAGCTATATCTATATTGGTATGTCATAAGTTTGACGTAAGATTTCTTTTTTTTTTAAATCTATACAGCAGGGCAAAGGTGCATTTCTCCTCCCCTTCTTCAGTTTTGGATAAACCCTCACTTGTTTTCACAGGAACATTAGCTCAGATCTGCTGCTACTGTGCACAGCCGATAAAACTTGCTTGGAAAGACCATATGTCACATGGATCTGCTCAAGAGGCATGAAGCCCTGCCTGTTCGCCGATCCTTTACAGATACAATTTTATGCTCAGTTAAAATGGAAAAGAGCATTATGTTTAAAGATAAACCCGTTTACTGTGCAAGTGCTTTGCTGAATTCTGCCACCAAATTACTTGTTAGTAAGACATTTGGACTGCCTTTTTAAAAAAAAAAGAAAAAAAAAGAAAAAAAAAGTTGTTGCACATCGCTTTCTCCTTGTTTATCAGTTGCTATGACAATGCTAATGACAATATCATCACAGACCAGGATTAAAATCTTTTACTAGAAGCAGGAATAGACAAAATCAGTTCCAAGGAGAAAGTTCCCTATATTAATATCACCCTCTTCGACCGTGTGGTTAGCCAATATTCAGGGTCCCTACAGGTTATTTCTTTTTGGAGAACAAATGGATGAGAGTGAATTGTGTTTGTTAATATGCTTCTGTTTATTTAGAAAGAATGTACACAATGTCTTGTTACCCTGGGCACAGCAGGAGTCAAAACAAAAGGTGGTGCTTTCCCTTTTCACACTTCCAAGCTTCTTTTGAGCCAGAACCCAAGCTTGCTCACTTTTAGCTTTTTCTCAGGGTCAGGCTACAAGGATTTTCCTCGCTGGCTCTGGTGTGTCCTTGTGACTTCCTCTGTCTGCTTCTCTGATGTTTCTGCTGTCACTTTCTGAACTGCTCATTTTCATCATATGCCACCTTGTCCCTAGAGCCAGATCCTGGAGAACTGCCTCAGCCCCCACCTCTCAGAGCTGCCAGGCGTGTGCAGCGTGGTAGGTATGTGTGGCTCCTAGGGTTTCAGTGAGCATGTTCCATAAAGAAGGTAATTTTTAGGCTTTTCCTTAGGGAAGGGAGGCTTTCTCACCCACCATCTTCAATGAGATTTCATTGCTGGCTTTCAGCATAACACCGAATTTATTTCCAATAATGTATTTTAGCAGTCTAAATGCACGATGACTTGTTTTCTTGATTCAGCCTGAGATTTTTGTTCCCTGTCAGATCAGTTTCTGTACAGTAGTGCTATGAGAGGGGGAGCAGAAAATATGTTACTATTTCCTAACAAATCAGCCTCTGATGCAACTATAATAAAGTTGTGAAAAAGTCCTAGAGGAGTTAAACAGATTTGACAGCATTTAATTTCCATAAATTTAGGGCCTGATCCTGCTTTTGTTTTGCTAATGAGTACTAAAGGGAGATAGAGCACAAGCTCTGGAAGAGCTGAAGACCAAAATAATGTCCCAGCTCAGCAATGACAGGCAGGCATGCGATGGAGATGCTGAGGCACTTCCATGCCCAACAGAGGTTAACTCCAGCATTCCTGCCTTGGGTCCAGCTCATGTCTGCTGTGACCAGCAGGTCTCCTACCCAGGCCTGACTGAGTTACACAGATACTGCCCTTGGCAGCAGCTCTTAAAGCCTCGGGGCTTTACTCTTTGACTGGAACAAAGGTAGCATATAGCATAACCTCTGCTCAGGAAAGGCAAAGATCTTGGATTTTCAACAGCAAAAACACACAACAGATGTGTTTTCTTTTGCTTTTAAGGAAACAAACTCAAGGAGTTTTATTTTGTCTTGGGTTTATGCCACAGCCATTGCCATGGCCCACTCAGCACATAAAAAAGCTTCTTCTATTTGTGCTTAGGCAAGACACATCCCTGGTTTCCATATATTTTCTTTTTCTCATTCCTTCCATAAGTCCACCTCCTACCCTCTCCTCCCCATCTTTATGTAGGTGATGGGCTGTGATGGGGTTCAGTGTAGACTCCAAATGGACAGGATCCTTTGACATGACCTCCCACACCTGCAACTTTGAAAACAACTCTTTCACTACCACAGGTGAACCAGTCAAAATTTTTTGAAGGCCCCAGCAGAACAAATGAGCATCTTTGGACACACTTGTAGAAGTAATACTTTCACAGCGATGAGACAGTTGAAAGCTATCTTTCTAGTGTGCTTTGCCACCCATTAAACTGGGGGGCATGGACCTGTCAGCACTGGTGAACTAAGTGCCATGAAAAACCTCTGAATTCAATAGAACCTAATTTAAATGGAAGTTCCTGTGACAGAACAGAGGAAGCTTGCACTTCTAATTAAAAGTCTCAGGCCATCCACTCACCCAGCCAGTCATTAATCCCCAGGAAATGCCCTTTTGCTGTGTCCATTATTTCTTAATTAGCATACAGTGAACAGAATATATTTGGTTTAGTCTTTGAGAAAGGGGGCGAGCTTTCTCCAAGCATGGGAGACAGTAAGCAGCTCTTGGCATGGAATATCTAGTTAGGGGCACAAAGTGTGCAAACTAAAGTGCTTGATTCAGCTGAGTCCTCAGCAGAAGATGGAGTTTGGTATATCCAATTTTCTTCTATTTCTGTAGAAAAACACAAGCATTTTGAACAAGACAAAAAGGGATTTGGGGGATAAAATCATTTTCCTTTTAAAATTGTTTTTCAAGGAAACAGTTCAACAAGCTCTAGTACAATTCCCCACAGAAGAGGGAATAGATATTCTCAGGACTGTGTGTTGTAATTTCTTCAATTTTTCAATAAACTGACAGTCACTTGATCAGGGTCAGAAAGAAAAGATCTCCCCCCCCTTGGGCAAGTATCTTCAACAATCCACTCTACAGTAACTGTTCTCTGTCTCAGTCACTTCTAGAGCAAGGATTTGAGAATGCATCTCCAACACCTGCATCCACTGATCAGCCACAAATTTGTACAAATCTGTACATGTACCACAAGTACCAATCTGATCCAGGTCGGAAAGGAGCAAACAAGCGTATTTCTCTTGAACCTGCCTTGTGACTGGTCTTTATGCTGCCTTTACCCTTGCACTGGCCTTTTGCTGGCTGCAGGACAACAAGCAGTTTCTGTCAGCATAAAGCTGGGTGTTGAAGATAACCCATCAACATTTTTGGAACCAGCACAAAACCAGTGTCAGCACTTGGAATACAAATCCATCCGGGCTGCATTTGATCCTATAGGAGGAGCACTGGTTCACTGAACCACAGCCTCAGAAGTGTGCCCTAAATGCAAGAAGATTGCCTTATGAGGTCATTTTGCCTCAGTCTCTCCTTTTGGATCTGTTCCACTTTGCTTGCAATGCTTGAATATTCACTGAGTCAGACAGCATGAGAATAACTCTTTAGTGAAGGGCTTAGGGCATTTGCCGGAGAGGGGACACACATGGGTGCAGCATGGACCAAAGCATGTCAGCAAAGTGGAAGAGTGTCAGCAGGAGAAGTAAGTAGACTCCTGCCCCACAGTACCCTTTTAGCCACGTTCACACATCATCTGAGGACAGATGCGGCATTTGAGGCAATCACTATCTCCATCCCCTCCCTCTAGCTGTGACCACTGCCCATGTGAGAGACTGGCACAGCCTCTGCAACCCACCCTTGCTTACCCAGCCACTGTGTGTGCACCCAGCTCTTTTCCCGCACCTGCCCTAAGAGCTCCGTGGCCCTGGGCTCATGCAGCAGCCCCACAGTGAGGCTCCAGCCTGCAGCACTACTGCCAGGCAGCTCGCAGCACCCTCCTCCCTGCTGTGACCCCTTACCTTAACACATAGGCTGCCTGTTGTCATCAGGCATGGCCTTGGAAGTAAAACATTAACACACCCCTGTGGGAAAGGAAAATTCTGATTTAATGACAGCCTTTTGCACTTTCTGAAGAAAAGGAAGGTAGAGCAGAAGCAGCTCCCCGTTCTTTTGCTTCGCTATTCCTGACTAAAATGTTTCCACAGAAAGTCACTGCAAAAGTTTTTCTAGTACCATATGCCTAAAATCAAGTGCTGTTTTTAAAAATTGGCATCAGCTGTTTGTGATCTGATTTATTGTCTGCATCCTTCTGAAGTTCATTAGCAAAAGTCCTAGAAACCTCAGCCCTCTGGTGTACATTTTATCTGCCTTTTCAGAACAGTTCCATTATGCCACTTTTGAAGGTTTTAATATTTTGTTCCTAATCCTGATTTAGAAGCATCTGCTAATAAATTGACAGGTTGTGACACGTCGCAGTAATTTAGAGCTTTTTCACCTTAGATTCAGAGTGATGCTTTTATGGTTTCAGAAGGCTTTTTATTCACAGCTCCATAAAGCTCCCATCTTGAGTAGCTCTTTGAATGGGGTTGTCAAGACAGCTATGTTTGGTGCACATTTTTCCTGGAACTGAATTCAATTTTGCCTATAGAGTTACAGTTCCTCTGTCCACAGCAGCTTTTGTTCTGCAATGGCTAACTTTTGATTTATGCCATTTCTCATCTTGCTAGCACTGAATATATTCAAAATACTTACACAAGCAGCTTATTTTTATTGGTTGCACTTGAAATTCATCCACTTCCCCGTTTCATTACATACCTAGCAAATCTCAGCTCAATTTTTGCTCTGTGTTGTGAGGCACTGTCGCATTTGTGCCCAACGTGTTCACTGGGAACAGAAGGTTTGAATATCTGCATCTAGCAAATAGGAAGCCAGTTGTAGTTAGAGCCTTATGATTACTGCTTAACATTTGCATCATGGTGTTACTTGGAGGCCCTAGTGACTGAAGCTCTATTTAGCTCAGATCTGTGCATATCTATACTGAAAAGGCAGTATGTACTCTAAATAATTCATGGGACAAGTAATATTTCTGTGCTGAATGTAAATTGCCAGCAATCTAGTTTTGCTTGACCTAAGATGGGAACCCCTGAGTATCCTCTGTCTCCAGTAAGGTCTCATTATGGTGAGGTGTTGTTTTTTACCTTCATTTTGCAGATTCCTGTTCTGTGGCTTACTTCTAAGGGAGGTCTGTTAAAGGTAACCACAACAGACAAGCCCACTGTCAGTCTGTAGGTGTAATTTGGCCACACAACGATTTGCACTTCCTTTAGAAATTAAAAATAAATAAATAACTAAAGTCATAAAAACACTCATTTAAATACTAGATACACCATCTTTATAGAAGTCATCATTTTAAGCATTAAAATATTTTTTTGTTTTCAGTGTGAAATAACCAAAGACAACAAGTGATTGAGAGCAGCTAACAGCAGTGGTCCGTTACCCACAGAGGTTTAAAGACAGTCTCCATAGTGCTGTGGTCTTACAGGTGAAACACAAATGGGGGGCACAGGTAGAGTCTGACTTTTATTTTTGCAAAACCATGTTTGGAACTGGACAAAAAGAGTTATGGCAACCCATTTATTCCTTCCTAGGGCTCACTGACACTTGACTGATGCCCAGGAGAAGCCTAAAATCTGTGCTGGGTGCATGCCTTTTCCTCAGCCTTTTTCCATAGGCAAACCTACAAGTTGTAGTGGAAGCCTCTCTGCTGAGACAACCAGAGCACTCCTCATGATCTGTAAGGCAGTAACCAGAGACAGCAACCTTTCATACACAATTCAGCTGGGGCTGCTTGGGGAGGAAGCCTGGAAAATCAGGAAAACTGCCCGTTCCTTTTAAAACACACACAGAGAAAAAACTAGTGGGTTCACTTTTTATCAAAAATTGCTGGTGATAAAATGCTGGAAAAAAAAAACAAATTTTCCACAAAACTTCTTACAACTAAGCTATTCCTAAATGCAACTATTAGACACTCTTTAAAATGTGAATGTTATTTTAAAGGCTAATTTAAAATATTATTTTAATGGCTAAGTTTTACACAAACCTTTTTACATGATGTCTTCACATGTCCATAGCTATAGTACATGGTGCATGCACTACTACTACCTGTATGATAATATGACAATTGTAAAATGGTTTAATTTTACTGTCATATCTCTGAAGACTCTTGCTATCTAGTACCAAAACAACTATAATAGTCATGTCTCCTATTTATGTTGTAATGAAATAATATTGACAGTCTGAGCATTGCAACGTAAATGGGAGACACTCTGAACTAAAAGACAGTTATCCTAAATGGATATCACTATCTGTCACTGCTAGTAATCCTTAAATAGAAATTACATTTAATATTTTTTAAAAGAACATTGGAATTCAAAAAAAAATAAATCTTTCTCAGCTTTGAATCATACTTTCAAGGTTTTTAATTTTCTTTATCAGAAAATGTCAGAAATAAATTTTCCTTGTTTTTAACTTCTTCAGGTGAAACAAATTCTGAACCTTCCCCAGCTATAAAGATACCAAAGACTTTTAGTACCATGTTGCTGATCTTCCTTGATCCACCATATTTTTGGGGGTGTTTTTTCGTTTGTTTGTTTGGTTTTATGGTGCTACCTAGAATAATAATTATATTCTTAAAGCTTCCTTTTCAGATAACATATCATGTTAAATCATGCATTTATTATGCATTATTCACTGATTTTAACTCACAGGAATTTGCGAGATACTGTACATCATAAAACTGGGACACAGTCTCCTATCTCTGTTTCATCCTACCAAGCCTTTTTTGCATGGCTTACATTAAAAGAATCCCCTGAAAACCACCACAATATGTTGAAATCTCACTTGTTTTTTCACTCTTTGTCACACCTAAACTACTGGGCAAAGACTTCAACAATAAGATGTGTGGCACAATTTTGTGATGGACTTCTAGTGAGCTGCCTCCCAAACCACCAGGATGGATCAGTTCTGCCCCACACTGTGCCAGAGAACTTGCACGTTTTAAAAGAAGCCTAGAAGTTTCTTCGAGTGTCTATTGCACTGTTGTGTGCTGTATAGGGTTTGTTTGGTTTTTCTTTTTTGGCTATTTGTTCTGACACATTTTTAAATTATTGTATTTTCATGCGTCTTTTTCTATCCTGAAGATCTGTGGAGGATTGTTCAACTTTGTATGATACTCACCAATCGTGAGTGGCACATGAGAGGGGACAGCTATACCTTATTCTGCATACAGAGAGGGGGGCTCTCTCCCAGCCCATGTTGCTACTGTTGGCAAACACCAACAGGGGCAGGCCCAGCCAGTTAACCTTCTGCAAAGTTATGCCAAACCAACTGCAAAAGTCTTGTCAGAAGCACTTGTCTTTGTCCTCCCAGACGACAAATAAATGGGAACGTATTTCCCTGGATAGTTTCCTAAACAAGTGCAGCATCAGGTAAGCAGTTTGACATTCCAGGGTGTGGGTGGGAAAACAACATAAAAGGGAGTAAATGAGGGCCACATACTGTACAGTAAATGCCAGTTTACACACAGCTAGCCCTTAGGAAGAGTGCAAGAGGGAATAAACTGCTTTATCCTACCTCTTGTTTAATGAGGAGATCGAGAGCAGACGGCAATTACCAGGCACTGAGGGTGTGCTGTAGGTTGTTGTAGAAGTTCTCCCATAAGAAATGAGGCACCCTGTCCATGCAGCAGGATCCACCAGAGGTCCATATTCCTTTCCCCTTCTGTGAACATGATAACTCTGAGACATTTTTTGGCAATTTTTTTTTTTAATATTTTGTTAACTCCATAGTCTTTTGACAGCAAGTATGATACAGTGATCTTAAAGACAGTATTGGTCAGGTGCAATGCTTGGAATTTTACCTAATAATAAATGCTTTTCTTGGTAACTTCCTGTTATGCTCATGCAATATATTCAGGAACAAGAAACGTGTGCATCTTTATGTTCTACACACCTTTTCTATCAATATTCCCTCTTCTCACCAATAATTGTTTCCCCAATGCCAACACATTTTAGATGGGATCTGTGGTTGACAGCTGAATTAAAACATACCCTCCAACTGCTATTTATGATATGATTAGACAGGTCAAGTTTAATTTCCGCATTGTGGATGAATCTGTTATCCAATCATTTTAATGATGCACTATTCAAACCTGCAGTGGGCCTGAGGATGGAAAGAAAACCTTGATTGTAACTTGTCTGCTGATGATTGGAGTTTGTTATGAAAGCACTCCGACGTGATCATCAGCGGCACACTTCGCCAAAGGTAGGGAACGTTCATACTCTCCTACTGTCACCAGACCTGTAGATGTGTGACAGGTGAGTAGAGGTACATCAGACAGGATGGAGTATTGCAGGAAGGATCGCTTCTCCTTGGGGCTAAGGCAAGGGTGTATTTAATCAAATTTGCACCTTTAAGAAAATACCATCTTTCAGGTAGAAGATACTGCTCTTCAGCTGAATATTGCTGTCCAGGCTACATAATCTAGCCTGCTGAACCAAGAAACGGGCCCAGATAAACTAACCCAGCTACTCCAAACACCTCACAGCACCCATTCAGCTCCAATACCACCAGTATTCCTAGTGCACGCTTCAGCTACTAATACCTGAAAATTTACACATCCTATTTACCCACCTACCCCACAATGGTGGGGCCAGAACTGACTGAACACGTGCAGCGATTCAGCCTGCAAGCTCTTTTTAGGAAAACAAAGCCAACATCCTCACAAAACTGAAATGTTCTCCAGATTCCCCGGTGTCACCCCCACTTCTCCCCCCAGCAATAAGCAGCAGCTCCTCAACGCACAGCACAACCGCATAACCCCCCCGGTGAAAACTGCGTGCGGGAAACCGCTGGCGAGGAGCGATATTTGGGTTGGTTCGGTTCGAGGAGGCTGAAGCTGAGCTTTCCCCGCAGACCCCCCGCCCTCCAGTCCCCGCCGCCCCCCTGCCCGTGCTAACGGCACCCGGCCCCCCCACCCCGGCCATCGAGCGGCCAGCGGCCGCCGGGCTCCCCCTAGGGGCGGCGGGGCGCGGGAGGCCGCGTTGCCGGGAGACCGCCGCGGCGCGGCCTCGCCTCAGCGTGGGGAGGCCGGTGGCTCAGTCAAAGAATAAAATAAAAATAAAAATAACTGCAGTCTCCGGTCCTCCAGGGGGGCTGAAGGCACCGGGTATTGCCCGGGCAGGGGCTTACTGCCCAAGAGGGCCGGAGGTGGGAGTGGGGGGTGAGGGCTGGGGGACACAAAGCCCGCAGGGGTCTGTGAGCTTCAAAGGCACTCTCACAAGCCAGGGTGGTCAGCCCCTGATGTAGCATCAACAGCAGTATTAATGAAATTACTGAAATTCAGCAGTAATCGTGGCACGCGCATCCCGCCTTGAAAGGCAGAAGACTGGAATAATGATAGCTGACACACACTATAGTTACCAGCACACGGGACCCATTATTTCATAGCCAGTTTCCTCTGGAAAGTTGATTAATATGATCATCCCACAAGCAGTTTGGTGCTCTGTGAGCTCTGCAGGCCTGGGAGGTGCAGGATTGGGGGGTTCTGCAGCTGTGCTGCTGCTAACAGGTAAAAAATGCCATCCTGGTCTGGTTGACGCAATGACTCCTTGAGCAGTGGACATGAGCTGCTCCACTCAAACTTCACCTCAGCCACTTGCAGTGAAAAGACGATGTGTGACTTAGCTGTAAAAAACCTCAGAGACTGGTCATTTGTGGTTTTTAGAGCCACAGAAAGCTGCAGAACACATGAAATGGTTGCAGTTGTACCTGGGTGCACCGATCTCTGCCTCTCTTCTGGTGGACTGGGCATACGGTTGTGCCCTTGCCTTCTGAAGACTGCTTCCCTGGTCAGTAGGGGGTTTTGCTTAGGCTTTCACAAACTTCTGCAGCTAGCCCTGGTCCCACAAAAGTAGGACCTCAAAGTGTGTCTCAGAGATTTCTGAGAGGTAGATTTCTGGTATTCAGTGAACCCCCGTCTACTTAGGCCTTGAAGATTGAGCATTAGATGTTGAATTAACATGTGGGCGGGACTAGAGCCAGTGAAATATATACATCTGCTGCCTTGCTTTGGAGATGCACTAACTCACTGCACAGGACGCTGTCTGTGTTACCTGAGACTTCAAATTCTGTTACACGTGAATACGGTAATCAGCAGAGTACAAATTCACGATTCACTCTACCCAAGTCCTTGTATGAAAGAAAGGGAATCATTTAGGACAGGCTGGATGTGGAAAAATTGATTTCCTGGCATCCAAAAATAAGAACAGCCAGGCTGGTTGAGACAAGTCCATCCAGCCCAACAGCCTGTCTCAAGCATAAAAACCAGATGATGCCTAGGGAACAGCAGAAGAGGGGGGTGAGCATGCAGTAATAGTTCCCTGGCGTACTGTCCCAAACTCCAGCAAGCTGTGGCTCACGGACTTCCCTGAGCCAGATGTGGTATCTTTAAATTTAATAGCTCTTGACGGATTTTTGCTTCCATGAATTTGTGTAATTGTTTTCTGAACCCGTATCAATTTTTGACATTACAGCATCCTGTGACAATTAGTGGCACGCTCCAGCAAAGCAGGGTGTAAAGAAGAGCCCTTGTTTTGTTTGTTTTGAACAGGCCACCTAATAATTTCATCCAATGCTCCGAGTTCTTGTGTTATGAGAGTCAATTACAATTATTCCCCATTTGCCTTCTCCAAACCATTCATGATTTTACAAGCTTCTCTCATATCCCACTCACTCTTCCATTTTCCAGGCAGATACTCCCAATCTATTTAGAAATTCGGATACAGAAGCTCTTCTACAGCCTGGACCTTTCCCTAGTTCCCACATACCATGTTCAAGCTAGCGGACTTGAACGACACAGCATTCAGGATGCAGGCATATCAGAGATATTTATACCAATGCATGGTAGTGGTTTTGGTTTTGCTCCTTCCATAATAATTGCTAAAATTTGATTTGCTTTTTGGAACACCAAAAAAGGATCTGACATTTTCTTAAATATATCTAGATTTCACAGACTTCCAGGATATCTTCTCAGAGCGGTTACAGCCAGTCTAGCGCCCTCAGTTTTCTGCTTTTCCCGTTGGCACTACAATACACAGATCTATCCTGCATTTTCGCCTTCATTTTATCACCCAATTACTCAGTATCATGAGACCATGTTTTTGTCATGTGTCATGTTTTTATTACCATAAATAACATAGCATCACCCACAAAATTTGCCACCTTGCTGTTCCTCCCTTTCCTAGTGTATAAGTCCAGCAGATGGATTTGGTAGCTACTTAAGATCTTGGCAAAACTGGAGGGACATGGGGGGAGGAAATAGTGGGTACCTTGACTATTTCTCAGCACAGCTGACATCTCTTCTAGATTTGGATCAAGCCAGCTGCTCCTCAGGGTGGTGCACCCAGGCTCACCGTGACCCTGCAGCAGATTTGGAGGGGTGCTGGTGCAGGCTGGCCAGTGTGCGTAAGGCCAGCTGTTCGGCTGACACAACTGATTCACGTGAGCTGAGGATCTGGCCTCAGGCACAGAGCCATGAGCACTGGTCAGCCCGTCACATCACGGGGATGGGGAAGTCCACGAAGGAGGCAGCCTGAGTGGAGTCCATAGGGCAGTGCTGGGCTGAGGGCAAACCTGTCAAGGCAGCACCCATCCTTGGCCCACCTGGTGGTGATATCACCATCCCTCCCTACAAGCAAGGCCTGACAATTACATTTGTTATTAATAACGAGCACAGCTTTCCGAGGCGGGCGCTTTCTGAGTGCTTTCTTGCTGCTTACCCACACTGAGCGAGGCTGGGACGAGAGCATTGTGAGCAGTGCTTGCACAGCCAGAGCTGTCCCCAGTGCGTCCCCATTCCAGCACTCCAGCCAAGCATTTAAGACACCTGCTTCTTTTTGCTCCTGCGCTGGCCATGGACTAATAGGGACAAACAGGAAGAGGACCTAGCAGAATGCAGAAAATAATTGTTCTGTGCCAAAAGGGAATGTATGATCAAAACTACAATGGGCAGGCAAGCAGTGAGGCAGTGACCCGAGGCAGTGCAATGTGTCAGGAAGAGAGAGCAGCAGCCCAGGGACAGCAACAGCCCAGAGCCTCAATTTGTAATGACTGTGTGGACCACATGCCAAAAAGTCTCTCCCCACCTCCTTGCTCCAGGGAGCTCTCCTAATGTTCTTAGCCACTTGGACATCAGGAGAAAAAGAGCCTGTGTGCGTCCAACGTGCGACCCAAGGCATCTGCTCGAGCAGAGCAGCACTGCAGAACCTGCCTCTAATGCAGAGCGCTCCAAACACCTGTGAGTCAGACGACGGCAAATTCTCCCTGTCTTCACAAGCACAGATGAGTTTGAACCTTCTGGGCATTTTAGCAGTTTACCATCTGCACATATAACCTCTTTTCCTGAGCACATGGAAGTCTTGTAGGAGGATGTTAAATCCAGGATCCAAAATAAGGAAACATGTTTACACCTGCTACATCTGTTCAAGAATTTCTAGCCTCTGTTACACTTTCGACTTTCACATTACCTCTCCTCCTCCCTCCTGTTTGGTCAAATGCCACCATGTTAAAAAAAAATTCTGTATTTTCTCCTCAAGTCTCTCAGACTTTCTATCGAATATTGTGAAAACTTACAGCAAATAAGCTGTGAAATGGTCTAGCGATAGAAGCAACTGCTGGCTGCAGTATCTCTTGCTTATCCAGGATTGTCTGGATACTGGGATTATTTGTGAAGAAAAATAACAATTAACTACATGAAATATGGTGATTTTAGTTTTTAAAACTAGAATGAAAAAAGTGAACAGTTGAATCATTTCTGATATGAATGAAATCATCCTGTAAGCCAGGTAAAATAAAACAATTTGACAAAAAATATATTATTAACAGGATTTAATATACACACAAACAAAAAAAAATCACAAAGAAGAACATGTCTGTTAGCAGATGCACCAGTCAATTATAACCAGTTTATTTAGAGATAAAAAAACACCAGTATCTGCTGTCAGAGGTGATCTGTCACTGAAAGTATTACCTGTATAATCACACCTACCACAAAGTCTGACCTATAGATATGAAACATTTATGAAAGGAGGGAAAAGATCCTTGACTTGTTGGGGGGAAACAGCAAAATAATTTTGTCCTGAGCAGAATTCATAAGAGATTTCTTTTCATATTCTTTCCTAAATTGTATGTTAAGATCATTGTTGAAAACATTATATATGATATACAGTATTTTTCAATGAAGCAAATGCTTTCATTAAGATGATTTCAAGTGATCACAGTAGCATTTTTATAACCATCCAAATTAATATGTTGATAGAGATGCAGCAAAACTGAGAAAGAGATGCAAAAAAAAAAAGGATAAATGTGGACTTTTTTTCACTGAATAATCTACTTTTGCTAATGGCTTTTCTCTTGGAAGATTTACACTGGCTTTGTGAATACATGAGCTGGATTATTAATAATATGGGCAAGGTGGCAGTACTGGGAAGAATCATCTGCTCCCCATCATTTCCTAATAAAGTCCAGTTAATGGAAGCAAAATACTTTCACGGGTCAACAGGTAACTATGAAAAGTGCCATTTAGTGATTGTGGCATTCGGTGTTATAACGGAGCCTCTGTTTCTTTGAATTGCTATGTGATGCTTGTGTGAAGCATGCTGTCTGAAATGGCAAGAGAAATTAACGATATTAAGGTCAATATAGGACATCCTTGGGAAGGGTTGAGGCAGGTCCTCTGGTCCTAACACAGGCAAATTCTCACTGACAGGTCTTGGCCAATACAATCTGCAGGTGTCCACTTTCTTTCAGGATTTAGCCCAGTATTCAACCAGAAGAAAACAGTTCAGTAATTCATTAGGATATGATCATGCCGGGCTGGTTACTAATTGTTCAAAATACCACTGGAGGCACTCCAGGATGCTGCACAGCACTCCACAGCTGGCAGCCATGGTACACAGGCGGGTATGCCACCCAAATAGAGCTGAATAGCACGGGAGCCACATGAGAAAAGCAAAATCCCTGGCGGCCAAGCCCATGGGAACCTTCCTGTGTTGTAAGGAGGGAGCTGCAGGTGCAGGGGGCTGCGGGCAGGATGAGTGCAATGTACAACCCCACAGTCTCATGCTGAAGAGAAATGTTAGTGGCAAAATAATTTTACTCCTGGCTGTCAAATGGGAACCGCAGGGTTCCTCTCCTAACAATGAAAGGCAGACTACTGTGCATTAACAGCCCTGCCGGTGCACAAAGTGGCCTAGCCTGTTATTAAACTGTACAGCTAAAGCTGTTGTTCTCCACTTAGCTGAAAGTGAGTTACCATATTGCAGGTCCCCCAAGATATTCCCTACCCTTGACATATCCTCTCCCTCGCATGAATGGTAATGACTGGGATCAGATCCCTCAGGCTCCTGCCTGGACTGCTTTACTTTGCTTTAGAGCGGCTTCTTTGAATAGCAGAGGGCTGGTCTGCCCCCCACACACACACATACACACACACACCCCACTCCAGCCTTTATTGCTGAAACTCTTTACTAGCCATAAGGATCTTTCTCCACAATAAATGCAGCCAGGAAAGCAGGTTGCAGGTGGGGTTCCCATGCACAGCAGAGACTGGATTTTAAATGTATGCAAATAAGCATTTGTGTGCTTGACACCATGACACAGAAACATCAGGATTTACTCGCTGGCAGTTTTTTCATGCACTTTTAAATTCACATGTGCAAATTTGGCTCTGGAACTAACAGAACTGCAAAAATAACAAGATCCCAACATGCTGGGAAATTTCACAGCCATACTGAGTAAGGACTTGAGCCTAAAAAGCAGTACAAAGAAGATGTAGTAGACACATTGCTTTTTTATTATTATTATTTAAGGACAGTATCTGCTTAGTATTAGTCTCACTTCCTCGGGATAGACTGGATGGCCTTCACACACAGTGCCACAACAGATAAAATCAGTCTTTTCCCTAGCAGCCTTTTTGTGTCACCGCTTGGCTTTGCTTATATTGCATGTATCTAGTCTTGATCTGTCGCTTTCTCCAAGGCCAACAGAGTAAACTCATCCTCCTGACTCATAGCTCCAGATGGATTCCAGCTCCAGCACACTGTCCCCCCGGAATTTGGCATATGTAGGTTTATATGCCCTAATCAATCAGGCTGATTTCAGTTAATCCTAATCGTCCTATTAGGGTTCCCAGATAGCAACAACAGCAGCTAGAAATCCCCAAGCAGCCTAATTGACTTCATCTAATTACATTCCTTCTTGAGATTTCCATTAAACTACACCCTGAATTCATTACAGTCGTTGGCTGTAGGTTTCTATGACTTCTTAAAAAACATATGCAGCTATTAGGATAGCTCAATTTTAGATACTATATGTAAAATCTTGCCACCTCCACATAGCTATCTGTCAGCTGTTCTGCTCCAGCATATATCAAAAGTCCCATCTAATCACATAGTGGAGGATACCAGTTTTGACTCCTGGCACTTAGGCACTTTTCTGCTGATTTCTGCTGCCTGTGGTTCCTTCCTTGTAGCACTGAGCGAACTGCACGATTCAGAGACTGCCAGCTCCTATTAACCTCTCGCATAAAGGATTTATAGATATGTCTCATTACAAGGTAAGGAGCTGACATTCATCTCAAAAGCAGTTAGCTTGGAAAGGAATGCTCTTTTGTCAGTATTCACTGTCCTCTGTGCTCTTTCTGTGGTAGAAAATTGCAAACTGATCAGTGGAGATGGCATCTGTTACAGTTAGGTTTCTTTGGCTAATTTGATCACTTCTTCCATTAAAATAATGCTTTGGATTCACAAGTGTTGCTAAACTCCTGGTTCCTGCCTTTTGCAGAATAGAGAAATGTGGTCCTCCCAAAAAAGGAATGGCTATCTTCCACCCTTAGGACTCAAAAAGAGGAAACTTCCCAGGTAAGGATAAAATTGTTGATCCCAGGCTGGTTTCTTCTGTACATGCAAGTGAGACCAGCTCCCATGAAACACAGGAAGGCTGGAAGGAAAGACTCATTTCTGTAGGGGATCTTATACTCAGCATGCACGTATATCAATACTTTGACTGAAGTTCATCTAAAAACGAAAACAAAACCCACATAAGACCCTGGAAGATAGGCACTTTGACAACTCTCAATTTGAGAAGTGCTTTATTTGTAAGACAAGGCATAGCGTTCAGTCTGTTTGGAAACTGATGCCACTGCTCACTTTTACGGACAGTTCCTCTAGGTGAGAGTGACACTGACATCACTCACATGGACACTGCCAGATTGATGTCAGCCAGACAGCAGAGCGTTCAGGTTCGTTGGAAGGAATACAACAACTTGGCTAAAATAAGAGCCTTGACCATGTAGAAAGGGAGCAGGTCGGAAAGGTACCTACCCCTGCCAAATGTTTACTCTTGCATCTCTGCCTTGCAGAGGATGTGTTCCCTGTCGAGGCAGAGCCAAGGACAGTTAAGAAGTTGTGTGTGAATAACACCTGATTGTTGCGGGCAAAGAGCTACAAAATTAAGCCATAAACAATGTATGTGGTCATTTTAACTAAGTTTAAGGCTTTGTAAATCACAGAGTCATAAAGTGATGCTGGAGGGAGGTTATATTTTACAAAAATATTGATGTTTACGCCAGATTAATGATTGCTTGCCTGTAGAGAGGAATGGTGGATACAATATCTACCCAAGGTCAGGCTGTGTCTGAGCTGCAGACACAATAAGTCACTAGAAAGTTTTTAGCAAGAGGATTTGGCCTAAACAGATTTATATTTTTTTCTAAGAGCTGGCTAAGATTGCTAATCATTTCTTTGAATAACTTTGAACTGCTAGCTTCCAAATCATTGTCATTCCAGAGGGATTAGTAAATCTTTTTAGTAAAAGGAACACGCACAAAAACTTTAAAAATGCATTTACAAAAACTTCCTATAATAACTGAATGCCAGTTTGGGGCCGGTTTTCTCCCTTTTCTTGTTTCTGTTTCTGTTTTGGCACTAAACATGCAAGAGAAAGCACAGAAAAAGAAAAAAAAAAAAAGGTGGGAGAGAGGGGGAGAGAGAAAAAGCAAGAAAGGGGGAAAAGAGGAAAGAATACAAGCTAGGACCAAAGAAACTTTAAGTACCTTCTCAGAACTGGAGACACCGTTGACTTTATCAGAGATGCAGGCACTTGGAGATGTAAGCATTTGGAGAAGCAAAGGGCTAATTCTTCTACTTACCAGAGGCACTGGTGGAGGCCCTCCCCATTATTTCAGCAAACAGAGATGGTATTTTCTACCAGTGCACTATACTGCTCATTTCAACTCAAGCTTATGTAGACAAGTTGGCTACTTACATTAAATATTATGCTCACCAGATTATTTAAATGACACCAATAAGGGAAGACCTCAGTAAATGGGGCAGGAGAGGGGATATTTCAGACTCTCTGGGAAAGCAGACCTTTGCTGTGTGACTTACTTCTAAACTTTAAACGTTCTGCCTTCAGTCCAGAAAAGTGAGCTGACATTTCTCCAGATGATACATTGATTTACATGTCCCAAACTTCGTTTTCATCAGATGATATGGTCTAACCCATCCTTTTGTTTCTCCTGCTAAAATATATGCCATGCAGGGAGGGGCATGGAAAATGCAAAAGCAAAACAAGCTCTTGAAATCCTGAGGAGCAGAAATGGACTATGCTCAGCTCACATTTATTTTGAAGCAGTTAGACACTAATTTGTTCATCCAGTCACAACTCCCACCTCTGTTTGTGGGCCTGGCCAGGTATGGACACAGGCAGAGTGTGCTTCTGCAAAGAGGCAATGGGCTGGCTTGAGTCAATGGGACTGGAGAAATAGGAGGAACTGTAAAGAGAGGCAAGTTTCTACTTGCCTTTTCTTGAGAAGATATCTCTGAAAATGTTACACAATGAATATGCCCAGTAGGGCCGAAAGCTTGTCAGTATTTTTATTTATTTATTTATTTATTTTAAAGGAACACCTTGTTTGTAGAACCCCAGTGGTCAGCTGGGCACAGCTTTGGGGGCCAAAGCCCCATCAGGCAGAAGTGCCTAGGTGCATTGGGAAGCCTCCAGATTACATGTCATCCACACTACCTCCTGCTGGCAGTAGGACACGTTCTCTACCTGTTTCTGGTTCAGCACTCACAGCTGTGCCCACGCTCTCAAACGCAACATAGCTGCAGACCTGCGTGTGGGGAACAGCTGGCTCCCTGGGAAGCCCACAGAAGTCAAGGGGAGGACAACATTAGTGAATGACAGACGATGGGGAGGTCCCCAAAGTGCTCTTTTGTTCGTCTAGTCAGCCATCAATTTCACCAGCTCAGCATGTTGGCTGGCAGCTCCTTGAGGTTTACGAAAAACAGGAGGGCAAACCGCTGTTTTCTGCTGCACCGACTGGAACAAGAGCTGGAAATGGTGATGTTCCCGGTTTCATGGACACGCTGCTGCCTTCCCTCCCTTACAAACACAACTGCGCTGTTTGCTCGCCGTAGTGCTGGGCATGCTGCAAGCTGAGGGGGCTAGAGATGTGGAATGGCTTAGTTTGGAGAGAAGCCAGTGCTTTCTGGGAGAGGGGTGGGAAGTTGGGATGCCTCCATCCCTCTGGCTGTAGATGCTCAGTGGAACCTTGAGGTCAGGGATGGTTCTGCTGATGGGGCCAGGTCTGGGGCTGAGCTCCTCCTCAATGCTCTCAGATCATGATGTTTTGACCAGCTGGACAAAACCCTCCTGGTGAAAATTAATGCTAGGATTTGCTTCCCTTCAGTGGGACTGTCTGTGCAACAAATGCCCCTTGTGGGGGATAAAGGTGCACCCTGCGATATCATGTCCTCTGCCTGTCTGTATTTCCTTTAGTAAGACAAGCAGGATGAGAGAAAATCTCCTGTTCCTGCAACGTGAGCTCAGGCAAAGCTGATCTCACTGTGAGAAAGCATTAGTTTCTTAATTTGTGCTATTGAAACTGTTCTGTGGACTTCCATTTGGTCGGGAAAGGAACTCCGAAGTAAAACAACTGCCATGCAGGGGAGGCTGCAGATGGCTCCGTAGTAACACACATACTGTACACCTGCACATGTTTGGCACAGAAGGGTTTGAGTGCAGATTTGTGAGCTAGCCAAGGGAAGACAGATTTATTTTTTTGAGGAGGCGGGAAGATCAGATCACCTCCAGGTGCTACCCTGATAAACAGTGAGAATAACTCACCAGTCCTCTACAGTTCTTCTCTGATCAACTTCATCCTTGAGATAGGAATTAGAGGGACAGATATGTTATCTGGGAAGTTGTCCAGATTCATTTCCAAGGAAGTTAGATAGTCAGCACAGGCCTGCTATAAGTAGGGTTGCTGTTGTTTTTTTCTGCCTTGGTATGTTTCGAGGTAGTGGGGTATTGGTTCTTTGTAACAACACCATAGCCAGCAGGGACATTAGACATAGCTCAAGCTCTCCCATTTCCTACAAGACCGCAAATTTTGGGGTCCTGGATATAATTTATTCATAGGCATCCCAATCCTTATTCTGCTTTTTAGGTCTGCTCTGCATGTTGAAATTCCAAGAGATTTTGTAAAATAGCCAAACACTCGACAGCCAACCCCCTCTACACCATTCAGAAGAAAGAAACCTCCTCCAGAAGCCCGTCTGCAGTTAGGGAGGAAGCTCTGTGGGGATTTTCCACTTGTTCCAGGAGGCTCTTGAGTTCAGTCTGTGCCATAGGGAATGGTGTCAGGTAGCCTATGGTTCCCACCCAAAGCCCAGCAGTCAGCCGCAGAAAATGGGAGGTCAGCAAGAATGGGATTAAATCCGCAACCACGTTTCCTCATGTCACATATGTCTCAGCTGCCATGCACCCCACAGCCCTACTTAGCTCTACCTTTTAGGTCAGAAATAGCGCCCTTACTTAGGCTGGACATACCACAGTAGAAGGCATCACACTTCATGCAGTCCCTGAGCTACATCACTTGGAGCTAGCATAAGTTACAACACAATGCTGTGTTGTACCATCTAGGTGTGCCTTCCTTGGAAATCTCCTGAGGTCTCTGCACTATAAAATAGAAAGGTCTTGACAGAGATGCATACCAAAGGAGAAAGCAAAAAGAATCACTCGGTGGTGGTGCTGTTTTTTCAGCTAAAACCCACAGGCAACATGACTGGGGATAAAGCAAAGCCCTTTCTTTAGAGGGTGGTCACATAACCTTAATGTAAGTTATTTTTAAAAACAGTAATTAAACTACTGTAAACCACTGTGTGGTCACTTTCAGTTCAATTTAACATTGGCCAGCATGGATGACAACTCATATTGATTCTTGTCTGTCTAATCTAAATTGATATAAGCCTGATTTCAAATGAACTGAGCTGTCTGAAGAGTGTTGTGCACTTGTTTAAGTTCATAAATTTAGAAGAAAATCTTTGAACAAATGGCAGCAGTTTTCTCACAAAGACAAAACTCACAGCTCAGTACTGACTTTGACAGTTTTACCATTAACTTTCACTACAGACAGCTTAGGAAAGTTGTTTGGGGATCAGAATGATCAATATTTTGCCTAAGTAAATATATAATACAGACAACCTAGAAAGAGATACTTATTTTGTGTGACAGCAGTAAGACTGAGAAATAATTGGCCAGAGAGTTCAACTAGATGATTTTCTTCATTATAGGTAATCTAAATTCTAAGTTGTCTCTATAGACAAAATTAACTCCAAAATGAACCCTAATGCTACATGAAAAAAAAAAAAAAGTATGCTATCCCCACTTTTGCACTGTCCTTAAACTCCTCAGAGCACACACTTCTGTCTCCTTTCAAAAACAGGGTGCTGAGCAGAACAGGCTATTGATCTCACCCAATGTTGTCACACATCTGGGGCTGAGGGAAACTACACCATGCAGTGCTGAATGACACAAACAAAACTGGAGGACAGAACAATGTAAGCAAAAAGGAAATAGAAACACAGACGACCCAGAGAGTGAGGTTGCAGAGAAAGTCTTCTTGAGGGTACCATCATCAGCTGATGTTTTTGCCTTGAGAGAAAACATATAGGGGAATAAAAAGGACCAGATACTGTGGTGCATAGAAGTTCACATCCTGAGCAGTGCTTATCTGTACGCATTCAGGCAGTGCCTGACAGAGACCTTTCTGGGCATAGACAGTTGTGTGTCTACCCCTTCCATGTTTTGGGGCAGTCTGAAGCGAGTGCCTCTGGCCCAGAAGCAACGTAGCCAAGTCATCTTGGGTTCAGCTCCACGCTATTCATCCAGCTGGGAGAGGGTCAGATTACCACCAGTCTAGCTCTCCACTGCACCTTGATGTGCGTCTGTGCAGTCCTACACGGGCAACATCCTCTAGGGAATGAAACTTTTGCAATTGCAGACATTGACTCACAGCAAAACATTTCACCTGTTTCACTTCCTTCTGCAAAGCAGAGGGCCTGCTACGTGCATGTGCTGGGGCAGATGGGAAAGCCAGCCAATTCAAAGTCACGTGCATGTTTTTTAGAGGGAAAAAAAAATCACTTCTCTTTACAGTTGTTTTTAATGCTTTTCTTTCCAACTGCTCATCACATGTATTGGCTCAAGATCACATAATGCAAAAACTGTAAATCTTTCACGGTGCTCAGACTTCCATGCACAATTATCATGCACAGCCTGGTAAAATCAAGCACAAGCAGGAAAGAAATTTCAGAAGAAAATTACAAATTTATACCTTCAGAAAAAAAAAAAAAAAAAAAAACTAAAACATGCAAACAGCAAACGTGCCCATTCACCCCAGCTGTGTTCCAGCAGGCCAGTGGTTCCCACAGCTTCAAGACTGGCGTGTTAACCCGACAGAAAATGGCTGCAATTTTCAAGTGCCAAATTATAACCATCCTTGTGGTTTGAAAGCCCAAAGCACAGTGCTCAGATAGAGCAGGCAACTCTGCTCCAGCCTGGCAGAGGCAATAAAACACATTAGAACTTCTGTAAGCAAGCTTCATTCTCTCCTACTCTCCTTTTTTTTTGCTATATTTTTTCTCTGGTGGGTTGAGGTATCCAGTTGGAGCTCCCAAAATAGACGAAATCCAGGCAGAAGAGCCTACCCAGCTCTATCAGCCGCCTGCTGAGTCTCACTCCATCAGTGAAGCTTTGCCTCTGGGCTGAGATGCAAAAGTTCTTGGGGTTTTGCACTCCTTCTCCCCACTTTTGGCCTCGTTTGTACTTTTGGAATAAATATCGAATAAAGAGCCTGTCCCTTTAATGCAGAGGCAGTGAGAAGGGCAAAACTGTTCCCAAGAAGTCAGTAAAAGTGGTAATGCCTATTAATGATTGCAGCAGAGTGCTTTTCAGTTGCCCTATTAAAGGAGCTCTTTGTCCTAATAAATACCAATGAAAAAGCCTGCTCTCAGAGCACCTTCCCTGTACTTTATTTATAATGAGTCTTCTAATGAGTACATAGTGTTTATGCTTCCTTGAGAGACTCATCACTCCCTCTCTCAGTCTGTTATTTAACATACAGTACTCCATGAAGGTGTCCCATTTCATCCCCCATGCCTCCCCACCTCCTTCCACACACAAACTTCCCCATCCTGCTTTTTTTCAAGGGCATATGCAACTCTGATGGAAAAGGGAGCCCTGGAAGAGAAGCAGACATCCCAAATGCCAGGGCAGAATAAGGAGCAGGTGCCCCAAATTGTCAATGTGAAAATGCAGGCCAACTGAAGACACACTTCAGCAGTAAAGTAGTCCTGATGTGCACTTCTTCAACCTGTCTGTTATACCTGATAAAATATCTGGTAAACCACAGCAATTTGACTGTGTCAGATGGATGCCACAGCCCAGAGGAACTACCAAGATCAAAAGGCACTCACCACTGAGAGACCTAGGAAGACCCTGCTGGTAACAACATGAAAAGACAAACCAAACCTGTTCCTCTTTGGTGGGTACTGTGGGGGGATTGTCAAACTAAAGAACTCACTTGTCAAGTAGTATTTTTGTCAAAGCTTTTGTCAAATGGCTGTAATTTGGCATGGTATGTTCTGTATCTGGCTGTGTCCATGAGTGACACAACTTGAATTAATAACTTCGCGAGACTTCACACAGTTCTCTGTTACCATTCAGAGTGATGCCATGAGATCACGGGATCCTACATGACACATCCCTAATGTGATCTTGTGACAGAACAGAAGTAATTTATGTTACCAGAGTGTCTGAGGATAACAACAACAAAAAAACCTATTATGGGGTTGCTCATTGCCTTAGGCCAAAAGATAGACTCTGAAGACTCTTTTATTCCCTGTGTTTTTCTTTTAAGCTTTGAAGCTAGTAGTAAAAGGGTTTCCCTTCCTTAAGCAAATCAATTCTCTGTCCTCTTTCTGTGCCTCTGCAATGTCCATTTCCACAAGAGACTAAAATTAGACAGAAGATTACATAAGGAGACTCAGTATCGATGTTAAACATTAAGATGAGCCTTGTATTTGCTGCCCATCACTAACAGAACCCCTTCAACATAAAATCACAACAGCAGCAGTCTTTGTGGTATCTAGCACTTTGACATTTATGAAATCAAAATTGTGTTTGAGATTGAGGAAGTCATGGGAATTAAAAGGCTCTTTGATCCAGAAGCATAAAAGAAAGCTGTCCTCAAAGAACATTGTTTTTGACTGCTTCATGCAAGCAGACAGACTCAAGATTCACTTGATCTTCTCTGGAGGGTGCTCCCCTCAATAGCTGGGCCACAGTAGTAAGGAACGCGGGACTCCCAGTCCTCCCACACCTCATCTTGGGCTTTGACGTCTGCATTGACCAAGAGAATGATATCTCATAGGTCAAACTGGGGTCTTCCATGTGGCAAATGCTTGAACCTTTGCTCTACTGGAAATGATGAAACTCTGGAAGCTCTCTGGGAGTCAGCTAGGGAGGGATTTGAACAAAGGCTTGAACCCTTAGGAAAGTGCACAGCCAATTTCTGTGCCAGACAGCTCTCATACTGTGTTCACATTCAGCTTCAGACATGACAAAACTCAATAACCCAACCTGGAGCTGACTGAAGACATTTGATCTTTGTCTGGACTATGTTTCCAAGCAAGCAGGAGAGAAAAATAAAATACACTGAGGAACAGATGACACCTTGCTATAAAAAAAAAAAAAAAAAATGTCTGTGAAGCATCTGCACTTCCCAGTGTCAGTTCACCCACTCTAGCTCTTTACTTTTCTGTGTATGAGAAATAGGTTTCCAAAGAAACAGAACACCAGAGAGGTCACCTGGAGAGATGGGAAGATACCCAGATTTCTTCCTTACTTATCACAGAATTGGCCAAAATACCACTGAAAATAGCACCCTGAATTTTTGTGAAGAGCTAGTGAAAGACATCCTCCAGATTCAACAAGGTGTGAGGGAGCAGCTTTTCTACAACACTCAAAACCCAGCCGTCCTGTATTTTTTAAACTTACACTGCAATTCCTCTCTCTGTGTGCCTCCTTTTTAGGAACTTGCAATTACTTCTGACTCAGCAATCATGAGGATCAGACTAGAAATAAGGTACCTCTTCAGTCTTGACCCAGGACCTTTCTTTCTCACTTTTCAAAAGTTGTCATGGCCAAGGAGGTTTGGATTGAACAGGAGTAAACCTGTGCCCTAAACCAGCTGTAGGGCAGCACTTGAACATAATGCATACACAGTAAATGTGTATGTGTTTTAATCATAAAACATACAAACAAGTTCTGAGATTTAAAAAAAAATCTTTTTTTTTTTCCTCAAGAGTGAAAAGGGCACTTTTATGGCTAATGCTTTGTTTATCCATTTCAAACAGCATTTGATAGTAGGTGTGTGCGTACACACACGTATGTTTATGTGTGTAATGATACATTCTGAATCACTGAAATCACATGGGCAAATCTCCTACCTCCCAGCTTTTCCCCACAGCATGTTATCTCACATTTCTGTGAAACGTGCCAAGTTCTACAATACTTGTGTACTAGTTGTTCTTTCATTACAAATACACTGCTTACAGCTAATGATTAGTTTGTACAATGAGAAAAGACTGTAACCAGCACCTAGATTCCAGAATAGCAAGAAAAATTACTTTGGCAGGATGCTTCAATCTGATGACATTGACAGCCTCAGCCCAAGAAAGGTCTGAATTATTAGTAAGGCTAAATTCCTAAAAGAATGGAGCTTGGATTATCTGTGATCATGTGTTCACGACAGCAGAAGGGGGCAGCTTGCTTACGGCAGCATTACCAAATGTCCAGTGAATGTTCTACACAGTAAATACAGTTCTGCTTGTAAAGACGGTGCTGGGAGTCGTGTCAACTGTTCCAACTTACCGAGATAAAAATCTGTCTTAATTTCTGTACTAGTTTACCCAGGATGAAAACATCCATTTCAGCATCCTTTTTCTGCATAAAATCATCCACAGTGATTCTTCAGGCCAGACTAGACTCTTACCCTACTTATAGTTTTTTTCAGCCCCAATTCACATCGATTTCATCACCTACACAAACACTCAGCAGTCACTATCAAATTTTTTTAAGGTATGGGTGGTTTTGGCAGTTCTTTTCATCTTGTCCAGTTTGTGTATGAAACAATACTTTCTGTAGTTCCTCTGGAAAGAGGTGAGGGTAGCGTGGAATGGATCAAGGGGACGGGATAACACCAAATTGTTTTTCCTCCAGTAATATGAAGCACTAGAAGTAACTATCACAGCTCTGTCTCTCTGTTCATTTCTTGCTGCTTGGGTAGTTGACTGATAAGGGAGAATTCTTTTTTTCCCCCTCCTACTCCTATCAAGCTGAAAGGGTTATATTTAAATAATGGATCTCTTAGTCCTGCCCGCTTTGCAAGTTGATGCTCAAGTGGCTGCTTCTTTATTGTAAAGTTGATAACACATTTTTTACATGTAGAGACTTCACAGCAGGCAGCTGAATGGCTGGCCAGATGGCTGGGTTGTTGTTTGGGAGTCCCTGAGCTAACAATTCCTTAGTCATCAAGGTTCTCCAGTTATTGTCATCTCGCACTTACATGTGTCTCCATTGATTCATATCAGTATTACAAAGGGCCTTTTGTTGTACTTAACCCTAAGAAACAATGATGGCAAAAATGCATGGCAATTCGTGATGGCCAGAAGCAGTCTCTACCATTGGAACCAAGGTTTGCTGTTGCTTTTGTTGTAGGTTCAGCAGTTCACAGTAAATGGCATTCTGCTTCACTGGGGTCAAAAAAAAAAAAAAAAAGATAGCAGCAAGGCATTAGTGCAGACTTCTAAAAGCAAGGCAGTCAGGCAACCACTTCTTAATCTCATTTGAATTCAAATGCAGCTTTACATGTGTAGGATGCATATGGTTTTTCACATTAAGATGTAAAGTTTATACAAATCCGAGGTGTGAATGGTTCCCCTGAGTGCTGATGACAAATATTCCAGCATCAACACTTAGCTGCTAAGCTTACCTTAAAAACTTGCTGGGGCGATAAGCTGTTGGTAATTCCTCTGCCGGCATTAGACGGGAAACTGGAGCTTCTGTGCACTTCTCACAGAGACTAACTGCAGTACAGGGCATGTATGAACTTCCCTGCTGTTCTAGCTGGCTGATAATTCATGATGAAAACCCACAACGTGAGAAGTTAGAGCCCAGAATGAATGACAGGAAGTTGAAAACAAAAGGCTTGGAAGTCCTATGAGTAGACTTAATGCAAAGGAACCATAAAAGTCAATTAATCCTTGTAATGTGAGTATATATACTTATGTTTTTTTAATTACCTCATACATTTTGTCAGCAAAATGAGTTCTGAAATTATTTCTATAGAAGAAATGGCAAAAGAAGCAAGAAACAGAAAAAAATAACCCAACAACTTCTCTCTACTTGAAAATGTCTCCTATATATCTTGGTATTTCACTGATGAGCATAGCAGAGAAAAGAGAATGGCCAGTTTCCACAGGTAACTTTAGCTGACATAGTCATCAACAGTGATCTCAGAGCAGGCAGGGAGAATAAACAGTTGAACATAACAGGTTCTTCCCTCTCAACTTCTTTAACTTCTGGTCTTCCAGAACACTTCAGGACGTTTTATTAATGTAAATCTAAGATATTTTTGTGAGTTAAAGCTTAGAGAAGTTTAGTGAGAATCACAAAAACCTACATTTATGCACAGATTTCACTACAGGAAAGCTTATGGAATTTCCCCCAGTCGAACCTGAAAGAACCAGTCTGAGCAACTATTCAATATCAAAATGTCAGTAGAATAGGTTTCAAAATACATAATCAAAATTAACAGTAAATCCCTACATTCATGTGTTGTTACCCAAAAGTTCTGAAGAAACTCAAGCAGTGAAAACTGGTCTACATCGCAGAGGTACAGAAAGTGGCAGAAGTGATACCACTATTTAAAAAAATAATTCCAAAAGGGAGGTGGTCCAGAGAACTAGAAACAATTTGCACGACTTCCACACCAGGTAAATTACTTTGGAGGAGGGAAGTCACATCACAAAAATTTATAAAGTTTGTCAAAGAGTAAACAGATGCAAAAGGATGATCTCACTAATACAGTTTAGTTGCATATCTAAAACATTTTTCATGAAGTCTTATAGCAAAATATAAGATTATCACATGGAGTGGTAAATTGGTAAAAGATAGGAAGCAAATAAATACAAACAATTTTCACAGTGGAGGGATGTCTAGTGGAATCACATAGTGATATGTACTGGGAATATATTTGTAAAATAAGATGAAAAACTGGGTAAATAAAGAAGTATGATGATGATGCTAAATTATTCAAGGCAGCAAAAATGCAATTTGTCTGCAAAGAATTCAGAAATACCTCATGATATTGAGTGACTGGAAAATAACAGGGCAAAGTAAATTCGATTCTGACAGTTGTGAAATAACATACATTAAGAAAACAACATCTATATGTGTATGCATATACAGCGTGTCCTGGTTGAGCTCTTGTCACTCAGTAGAGAGATTTTGTGTTATGTGGATAAGGCTCTGTAAACATCAGTTCCATGCCTATCACCTGCTAAAGTGCCATATAAACTGTTCGGAAGTAATAGGAAAGAAATTGCGGACAAAAGAAAACACATCATCATGGTGTTGTATAAATGCTTTGTGTTGCTCCCAAGAACAAAGGGGAATTACTAGTCTGAGACAGAGTGCAGAGCAGGCAACTGGGATGACTGGAAGTTAGATACACTTTCCATACAGGAAGAACAGGGCCACATCTTCATTAGAAAGTAATTGGGTGCTGAAGGGTGGACTGACAGATCAAAATGATGGATGCTGAGAGCTCCTCACCTAACAAGAAATCATTTCAGGCAAAATTTAGTCAAGTTGCCTGGACAGAATGTCCTTACCACACATGGGCTCGAAAGCTGTCTGTGGGACCAGCCATTGGGTTGGACCTTCCTGTTTCTGGTAGGAGTTGGAGCCTGTTTACAGCAATCCTGGAGCAGAGCTTCAGGTTTAGATCTGAAAAGAACCTACTTGGTACAGCAAGAAGCCACCAAGCAAGGAATAGTAAATGAGGGTATGTGAAAGATTTGCTTCATACCCCACCGTGAACAAGAATGTTCACGTAGACACAAGGGGGTGCATTTTGTTTTTGTTTTGGTTTTGGTTTGGTTTGGTTTGGTTTGAGTTTTGTTTTTAATTGCATACTATTTTTTTTAGTTCAAAGCAGGAGAAAGACAGTTGGAAAGGGCTACAATAGAGGTCTATAAAATTAAATATTAGTTGGGAAAGGTAAATAGGGAACAACTATTCCCTCTTTCTTCTAATATAAGAAGTAAAGACACCAAATGAAATTATCAGGCAACAGGCTTAAAGCAAAAGGAAGTACTTTTTCACACACTGCATAATGAAATTGTAGAACACATTACACAGGATGCTTGCAAGGCCAAAACCATAAATGAGTTCAAAAAGAAATTATACAAATTAATGGAAGAAAGGCCCTTGATGGGTTAAACCTGATGATGTAGATGCGGTTTACAGGTCAGGAAGAGTCTCAGATTTTCTGGAGCTAGAACTACAGTGTACACTTCCTATTCTTTCTCAAAATATCCACTACAAGCCAGTCAGACACACAATATTGCACTTCATGGGTGTTTTCTGGCCCAGTAGAGCTGGTCTTGCATTCTTCTCAGGGAACTATAACCCAAAGTTTGCTATGAGCCTGGAAAAGCCACTCTGCAAAGCTCAGGCACAAAATAATCACCAGATTTAACTCCTCATACGTTTATAGTCTTTTGACAGCAATAGAGCTCTCATTTTTGATGCTTTCTGATTTTAAACTCTCTCAGACTATCACTGTATTGTCAGCGTGCATGTTCATAGTGACTAACCCAGGCTTCACCTTGGCTGGAATGCCCTTCAGACAGCCCAGTTCAGCTGAACTCTCTGAGTCTGAGCAGCAGTGTCTGAGAGGAGCAAAATCCAGAGAAAAAGTAATAGCAAGCTCCTTAGGAAACTGTGGCTATTCAGTAGCAAGTATTGTGTCCAAAAGAGCATCTTTAGAGCAGAATAAATGGTGCTAAGGTTCCCATATCTGTGCTGTATGTGTTTGGATGGGGGTTAGTTTAAAATAGCTTTAGTTTGGTCCCACTTACATGAATACTGCTAGCAGCTGGATCACAGTAAATGCATGGCTGGAGCACATACTGTAATTGAGTTTCATCCAAAAGGAATCCAGTTTGCATGTTCCAAGACCACTCCACAATATGAACCAAAGCATAGTAAGAGGGTGGGGGTAGTCAGAAGATTTATTACAGAAACATAAGCCTGATCCAAACTGAAATGCTAATGTGGTACACCCACTGACTGCTACAAGGAGGCTTTCTAAGAGGCTATTGTCAATGTGCCATAGGGTAAGAATTTAACCTACTGTGAACAATTAAAGTTTTCCAAATTGTTTCCCTTTTTCCTCTTTTCCCTCACTACAATTTACATTCTGATTGTTTCAACCCATTTATTTAGCACTTAATTCATTGCTTGTAAGTCAAGAAATATGGCTCATTGAGCTTATAGACAGAATCATTTATTTTCCTGGTTTTTAAGCAAGGGCTTGAACTGGTTTTGTCTTCTTTTCAAATAAAGTTTCCTAAATATCATGAAGATGCCATGATTGGCAGGGGCACTCCCACCACAGGACACGTGGCATGTGAGATCATGCGATAAAGCCATGATTACAACTTGCAGCTCTCATCAACATTTGTAATAGATCATTAAGACCCTGAGAGCAGAAAGCTTGTATACCTTTGCACTCAAAATGATGTCCCTGTCATGCAAGCTACTGTATCTACACATTGCACAGGAATGTGTCTGCTTTCAGGATTTATGGAGGTGGGGTGAGATAGGGGACTGAGCAGCCAGAGCTGAGATTCACCCCATTCACCTTAGGGGCTGCTGTGTATGCACTGAACAGAGCTCAGACTAGGGTTCTGCGGGCAGCACTCACACTAGCAATGCTCATTAGCAACACTAAGCCCCAACAGATGCTTTTAAACCATTCAGTATCTGCCTTAATTTCAGGAGAGGTAAGTTAATGACATCAAGTGTTAGACCCTGCACCAGCAGCGCTTTCCTATTTGCACGCACAGGCCAATACACAATCTCTCTGCCCCAACTCTTCTTAGAAACCAACAAGCCATCACCAAGTAGCAAAGCTATATAAATGCTAGACTAGCACAATGTCTACATTTCATTCTAAATGCAACTTAAATCAACCACCTATGTATTTATTTTTCACTAAAAAAGGCATAAGAAAAGCAGATATGTGTGTAAAGAAAGCATAATCCCTTTTGACTCTCTTAGCCTGTAATATTTAATATTTCCTAGAAAGGATAAAATGTGACCAACATCACTACATGACAGCAACAGTGGTGGGAATTATTGTTCCATAATTCAGCACAAGTGAGCCTAATTCAGAGGCAATCAACAGGATGATGGGCTGCAGGTTACTGTGGAGAACTCAGTACAGCCAATGAGAATTTAATAAAATAATTCATAAATGGTGCATAGCCTTGCTATGACACTTTGTCTTCTAAATGAAAACACATTCATACACTGACTTCAACCAATGTGCACTTCTTTATTGGTGATGTATGCCACAAGTCATATTTACCCCTCTGCAGTGCACCACAATATGCGAGTTAAGGGCCAGGAAAGGGAAATTACTAATGATAGTGTTCTACAAGCACGCTAAGAATGCACCTTTCCTACCATTGAATGCTGAATTTTCTTTTAAGCTCTCAGTAAGTGAAGCAAATGACACTGCACTCATGTTCCTATGAATACAAAAATTATCTCTTTCAGTTTAAAATTCATCAGTTTTACTAAAACTTTCACAACATAAAATCATATGCTATGTTAGTAATAATCCAAAGTTCTGTCTGAATGTAATTTAAACCTTCCCTTGCAGCTGTACTTCCAAGTGTCTCATGTTCTTAGTAGTTCATAGTATCACATCAACCTACAATCCAGATAAAGATAAAGTGGTGGAACTCACATACAGCTACTCTTTGTTATTTCCAAGAACAAACAAACAAACAAAAAACAATCAATAACACCCAAGGAAAAATTGCTGTGCTTTAATAAAAGGATGTTTCTCAAACTGCTTGTGGCCCAGGCAATGCATTGGGTTGGAACTATGCTCCTAGGGCAACAGGTAACAACGTAACTGCATCATCCAACAGGATTTCAATGCAAGTAGCAGTATATTCATATTATTCAGGTACAGAGAGGAAGAGCTTTCTCCCAAGATAATGTATGCTGCTGTCATTTCACTTGCAATTGAGGGACAGCTATTTCTTGATGTGGAAGGCAGCAGTAGCTTAACAGCATACAGTATTCACACAACTACATTAATGTTCCCAGTCATATGTATAAGAATTGTGAAGATGAAAATCTGCATAATGTTTTGATAATAAGGTAAGATCCCTAGGAGGTTGTGATACTAGATTTACAACCAGGGAGAAAGTTGTTCTGAGCCCGCATTAAGGCTTTCCTGCTTCCACAATTTGCTTTCTCCTTTTCCATTCCCTCTCTGCCCCCAGCTTTCACATCAACTGAAGGTCAAGCACTGAATCCATGAAGATTATACTGCTCTGTTCCACCTTTTGAAAGTGCTTTCTCTTCTGCATGATGCTTAAGTATTTGATGGTACCATGCTAAATGGCTTTGGCTTCATTAACATTATCTGCCTCCTTTTGTTATGACCTGATCATAAATGTTCACAACAATGCACTACAAAAAAGGTTGTTTTAACTACACTCCAAGGGCATGATATCTGATCACCGATTCCACACCACACTTCTCTCCACAGAAAAAAAGCCTTGCAAATAGCCCCAATGTTAAACATAAACCTTTATATTAGATCATTTTGTTCAGCAACTCATTGGAAGAAAAAGCCCAAAAAACCTTACACAAGCAAAACTCGTCAATATACAGGATCTGACCTGAAGACAACATCCATTTGTGAGATTCTCTGTATTCTGTACTATAAGAAATAGGAAGGGATGGTGCATACCCTGTCTCCCATTTCTAAATGCAAGTGCCCAGATGGAGACAAGTAAATAAAATGGTGTCTTGCGGAACACCTGCTGCTTCAATGACGGTTATCGATGCTACAGTGGTGCTAGTCTCCTTATGCAGCTAGGTATTTAAATGCTGTCAAAATGCAACATTTTTACTGTGGATCATACGGACCTTTTAAAATTTAGAAATGACAAAAAGATTATTTAAGCTTTTTCTCTTTCCACATCTGACCAGTGAAGCGCTTAACTCAAGCTTTTAAAATTCTGAAGTAAAGTAGAACCTTCGAAAACCAAACAAACAATAAAAAAGACCTCAACAGGATTCACATGGAAGAGTAGGAAGCTGATAGAGGCTGGTTTTCTGAAACCTGAGTTGTATTCATGAAGCTGGCTAGAAGGAAATAGTTCTCTGAATTCTTTAGAAGATCAGCTAATGACAAATCCAAAGAGGAATGAACCTAGTGAGCTTGCTTCCTTTCTCATTTCTTATTTTTCATAATTGACTTCTATTAGATTGGATTACAAAGTAGACTCAAATTACTGACTCACCCATCCCAAGAAGGCAAGTCTTTAAAGTAATGAGATTAACAACTGTTGATCAAAGAAAATCACCATAGATGCAGAGCTCTGCATTTGTTGGTGAAATATATTGTTAGGGAGTAACTGCACTGGCTGGATCGACAGTAGTTTAGACTGGCCACCACAGACAGCTGCACATGGGAGGGTTGCTCCTGAAGCAAGAGAGGCCATCCCACAGGAGCAAACAGTCAATGAATGGTCAACTGTTTCTTCAGATCCTTTCTTCATCCCTTCCTTCAGAGATACTAGAAAATACAGTAAAAACAGAAAAAGGAGCTTCCCACAATGAGTAGATTTTGCTCTATTAAACTAAGGTCATCTCCATGTCCTCTATTATTCCAGCAGTTCAGCAAATATCTCCAGGCCCAGCAGGAGTTTTCATGGTAATACGAGGGATTAAATGAAATGGTCATTTTGAGTCTATGATCTTGAGTTTCTGTCAAACATGCCACAGTAAGTGTGCCCGAGCATCCTCAGGAAAAAATAGTTTATGGGATTCGCCAACACCACTTAGGCTATCTCCATAGGGCAGAAGCCATGGAAACCTCCCTACTACCCCAGGGGCCAACATTTCATGGAAGTGTAAAAGAAGAAGAGGATCAAGGTAGAATGGGTGCTCCTGGGTTTTATGGGAGGAGATAGGGAGCTGGGGAAAGATGGAGACATTTATCTCCAGATTTCAGACTGAAACTTAACAAAGTGCAAATCAAACCATTAGTGGAGCTCAAAAGTAGTTGATGGTTCTTCTTACTGTTAGTTTCTCATTTTTGTCCTCTTGGTTTCCAGCTGGAAATTAAAAACAAATAAATAAATCGGAATACTTCCAGGAGTGACCTACTTTGGGAACACTGGGAATACAGACATCATGTGACATCCAAACCAGTTTCTCGGACCCAAGTCATTCAGATAATCTGGATTTTCTTTCGAATAAGCATTTAAAAAACAAAGGTTGCTCTCTGTTTGCATTCCTCAAAGGGATATAACTTAGATTTGATTTAGAGTAATATTCACATAAGAAGTTTCTTCAGGAGACAGACTTGACAAACTGAGATTGTTGGTGTTGGTACAGAGCAGAGGCAGACAATCACAGTAGTGTCACATGACATTACCAAGAAGCAAGGATGATCTTGACTGTCTCTGGAAAATGTTATGTCCCAGCCTCTAACTAAAACTTCCTGGCTGTATAAGGCTTTCCAATTGCCTTATTAAGGTAATTCTCTTCATAGTGCAACCACCCCATCTTATATAGTGCTGCAGTACAGCAGACACCCATTGCACAGAGGGGGACTTGAACCCAGAGGTGAGAGTGCTGCTGTTATGATGGAGGCACTGAGAGCTCCATTTCCAGCCCACGTCTCCTCTTTAAATCACAGGCACTGAGAATCTTTCACAAAGGAAATCTGTTTTTCTGTCACGTTTGGAGTTATATGCATAGCATAAATCTTCCCTTGACCAAGTTACTCTTTGCTATTAAAAAGAGTTTAAAAGGCTTCAGGCTGTACCATTTCATATGTTTTAGCACAGCATGATCATGAAGGAAGTGACTTGAAGCAGGTGTGATATCAGGATATGTCAGTTGACCTTAAAAGTAACCATGAATTTTAGTACAGTGATAACCACAGGCAATTATGTACATCTATCTATGTTCATGCCAAGAGAAAGATGGGAACTAGAGTCTCCAAATGTCAAGCTCATGAAAGTATTTGAAAAAAGTCCCTCAAGAGCAATAGTAGTCTCCCACTCCTGCTCTGTCCCCAACAAAAGAGTTGAACTCTAACTGACACTGCAGATCGAGAAAAGGAAATACAATGACAGCACCAATAAAGAAGTTATGTGGCTTCAGTTGCAATGGTGCTAGGTTATCCTTCACATAAACCTGCACTGATACTTTAAGAATTCACATCTAATGGACTCTCTTGGCTGAGACCTCAAAGAAAATTTTGTGTAATACTTATAGTGAGATTTGCACCTATTCACACTTAGGCCTAGACTTGACTTCAGTGCATATGAGCCCTCACCAGAGAGATGAAGAGGTGTGCTTGACAGAGTAGCAAAGCTTGGTTTTCTAGATAAAAAACAACAGCTTCCATTTCTGTCCTTTGTGTGATTCCTGTCCTGTCTCTTTAAACACAATACACTGACCTGGCCATAAGAAAAATTGAAATAAATATATATATTAAAAAAAAAAGAAAAAAGAAATCTAAAGGATGAAAAATAGCCACATATGTGCAGCTGCAAAAATGGGATGAAAGGAATAAAGTTTTTCCAAAGAGCTGAAAATGAGGTCTGTGCACTGTGAGGAAGGGAAATAAGCCCAGGAATTCTGGGGATGGACAGGGAAGCACATGCAGAGACCTGCAGGAAGGGAAAGAGATGATTTGGAAGCATCTGCTGCAGTATTAGACAGCTGTAGCATCTGCCCTGTTGTTGGGACTACCTCTGTGTCAGAGCAAGTCTAGGTCCAGTTAGGGGAATGATTAGTAAAAGGCAAGAAAATTCACCTGCAAAGGAAGCATTTCATTCCAGGAAATCAGGATGTGTTTTGTAAATCACAAGCCCATGCTGGAGTCAATAAGTGAACTCCCCAGGTGTCTAGTCGTAACTCACAGCCAGGGCAGAGGGCAAGCTGTGGACTAGCAATAGGAAGAATCCAATCCCACCCTCCGTCCAGACAAAACAACCACCTTTTTAGCACTCCAGGAGGCAAACCACATCACAGTAGCTCTGGGGCTGAACCTGCCAAGGCCCTGAACACACCAACAGAGTCCTACAACCTCTCCCTCCAGCCCTCCTCCACAGGGCTTGGGTGGCCTGTGCTGAAAGCCTGCCTTGCCATGGAGCTGGTGTGTCACCTCAGGCCAGGGAAGAGCTGTGAAAAGACGAATGAAGGCATGAGGGCTTCCAACCTTTGCTTGGAAGCTGCAGTTAAGATTAGGCTATTGTGCTTCATCCTAACCTGAGCTACACTGCAGCTGTGCCAGTGCCTGACTGTGTTCCTTCCTGATCCTGGCCCACTGACTTGACTTCTCAGAGTGACCTCGGAGCTCCCTTGTCACTGTGGGCTTCCCTGGTCATCACTGGGCTGTGGCTGAACATGATTACCATCACTGGACCTCTACTCAAACTGCAGCCGTGCCATCACCTTGCCGCCAGCCTCTGCTCCCAGCCACCCTTCCCCAGCAGAGCATCCCTCTCAAGCTGCGTGCCCTGACAGTGCCTCCAAGTCCAAGGAGAGCAGTGCAGATAAGGAATATTACAGAGCTGGTGTGATCCCTATTAGAAACTTTCTAAATGGAGAAATGAGGGCAAAAGGAACTTGAATTTGATTTCTGTTATCATCTCTTCAGGGCCCCGAAAAGGGCAAAATGCAAATAAAAAAGATTCCAAATACATTTTTAATTTTATATGACTGCCTGTTTCCACCAGGCTTATTTAAGGAATTTAAAATTCCTTAAATTAAGGAAATTAAAAAATGTGATGAGGTTTCTGCTTGATGGTCAGGCTATGACTGTAATAAGGGAACTGTCTCAGTAGTTTCACTTGCTCTGTTAGCCAGTCTGAACACTAAATCCTCCTGATTCGGCCTCCAAACCAAGCCTTATACTGCACCTTGTGTGCCTGCCTGCACCAGTGCCTCTGAGCACTCCTGCTGAAATATTATAGGGTCAAAGTACAAAAGAGCTCAGCTGAAAAACTGACGCGGATCTCTATGTGGGAAGTGAAAGCCTCCTGAAGACTGTAATTTCTGTCAGCGATTTTGGTGCTATTGTATGCTCAACATTATTTCTGCCAGAAGTTCGTGTTCTGGAAAGTTCCTAACTAACAGTATGGGAATGAAAGAAAACATGTTTTCTAAGGAATCATTTCCTAAATTATGCATCACTGAAGATCCTTATGACAAACTATTTTTCAGAATATGTTAAATAATACGAAAAGGGGGTTCTGACACGTCACCACAGGCCATTACGCTAAGAGTGGCTTAACCAGTAACCCTTTATCGGTCTTACTACTGCAATTCCCTGTATATACAGTATCACAGTATCACAGATTTCTAGGTTGGAAGAGACCTCAAGATCATCGAGTCCAACCTCCGACCTAACACTAAGTACTCCACTAAACCATATCGCTAAGCTCTACATCTAAACGTCTTTTAAAGACCTCCAGGGATGGTGACTCCACCACCTCCCTGGGCAGCCCATTCCAATACTTAATAACCCTTTCGGTAAAGAAGTACTTCCTAACATCCAACCTAAAACTCCCCTGTCGCAACTTTCGCCCATTCCCCCTCGTCCTGTCACCAGGCACATAGGAGAACAGACCAGCCCCCACCTCTTTACAGCCTCCTTTAAGGTAACTGTAGAGAGCGATAAGGTCGCCCCTGAGCCTCCTCTTCTCCAGGCTGAACAACCCCAGCTCCCTCAGCCGCTCCTCGTAAGACTTGTTCTCCAGACCCCTCACCAGCTTGGTCGCCCTTCTCTGGACTCGCTCGAGCACGTCCATACGCACCTAACCTGCTCGCAACAGAGAAACAAAATGTACCATTTAAACTTAAGGCATACAATAAGTCCTGATTTTTTGAAGAGAGATGGCACTTGTATGGAGAATTAATTCAACGACACATTGAGATAGCATATTTTGGGCCAGCATAATTTCTATCATTAGATAAGAGAAAGGAAAACAAACAAACAAAAACAATAAAAAAAATAAAAATCAACAACAAACAAGCAAACAGAAAAACCACCCCTGACCTGTAATTTTGGTGAACATTAGAGTAACAAATAGGGGGCACATGTTGCTTTATGCACTGAACAGAGGATACAAGAGAGAAACTGGAGCTGCAGGGGAAGCAGACGAGGAAGAGGGAAGGACAAAGGGGTTGCTTTGGCTGTAAGGACACAGGGCACAAATCCATATAAAAAACAGGCTCCACTGATTCCTATACTCATAGAGCAACTTGTTTTTTGAAGGGGGAACCATTTCAGTATTAGGTCCCATTGTGCTATTTTGAACAAGAAGCTGACTTTTCATTACCAGCAACCAACATTAGCCCTCTTCATGTCTGTCAGACTCAATCTCGGATGTCTAGCAATTACTTGAAATTGAACTCAAAACAATACAGAGGTTTTATTGATAGCTTCTCATCAGTTGCTTGCTGTTTCTTACCTTTCAACCAATAGCCTGGAGAGCGTCCAATTCTCCTACACCATGCCCAACAGGGTCAAATTTCAGCGAGGTTATTGATTGTAACTTGACATTTAGGGAACATATGACCACTGCGACATAAACAGCTTTTTACCAGCTCATAAATATTGCTAGACTGAGGCATCCCCTTTCTCATGCTGAAAATTGAAATATTATTTCCTCGTTTTCAGCTGTGGCTCAGCATTTAATATTGTAATTCACCATTTCCTAGATTTCCAAACTGCAGAGATAAACGCCACTGTGAGAGTTATTTCAGGTAACCAATCCTGGAACCTCCACTGGCTGGACTAAGCAAAATCAGTCAAATCTTGTCTAGCAAGAATTTCAAAGAGAAGAAGCAATAGGTATGTCAATACTTCATGGATTTTTTAATGAAATCTCTCAGCAACAGAAAAAAATATTTTTTTGTTATTGTGGTCAGGCTCTGGCTTTTTACTTGCTGGGAGGGTAGAGGGGGTCAGTCGAGAAGGTCAGCATCTCAACGACATGACTTATTTGTTGTGAAACTGGCCTCTGCAAGGGCAAAACAGTGCTATTGCATCCCCCTGATTCCCATTTTTAGGGCTTCATGTCAGATCAAAAGCTAAACTCTGAATCTCGCAATGACTTTGAAATGCTCTGTCTCATTAAATATTAGGCACTAAAGGAAAAGAAAAAGAACACACTAGAGTTTCACACACTTGCTTTCAATCTAAAATTCAGCGCTAGAAATCTGAGACAACATCCCACATAACCTGAAAGACAAAGTCCCAAAAGAGAGCAGGACAATCACAGACTTCTTGGCCCCAACTCTGAGCAGAAGTTAACATCATTGATTCTGTGTGAATTAAAATGACTTCATATAATTGTTTCTAGAGGTTTTATTAATTACTACAATATAAGGCCAATATGAGGTTTATCGCCTCTTTTATGCATATCTCATCAAGTTCATTCTGGAGCAGAGATCACTGGACTTAAATGGCCCCTTGGCTTGATATTTTTACAATGTATATTTAAAGAATGTGATTCAGTTACAGTGCAAAAAATAATCAACACTTCATTTTTTTTGCCATCTGCTTTACCATAATATTACTGAAACATAGCAACTTGCCAGGATATTTTATGGGAGTTGCTTTCTTTTAAGATAAACTAATAACAGATCTGGTTAGAAAGACATCAGAGACATGCTCTTCCATCAGAGAAATTTTGTTAAAAACTCCACAAAAAATCCAAAATAAAAAAGTTGAAAAAAACATTTTGGCTTTCTCCTTGTGTGTTTTTTTTTCCCCAGTTACCATAGAACACATTATTCCAAGACTACATATGCATATAAACTTCATTTGGTTATTATTTTATTTTGCTATGTGTGTTAGTGTCATATATTTTACTCTCCTTATTCATTGAAAAATTATGTGTATCAAGCATGTATTCTGTTATAACCTCTTAACATTGTAAAAGTTAGATGTTTTAGCTGTGGAAAAGAAAAGAGTCAGTGTCTTTATCAAATTGAAACAAAATGCTTTGATGTTTCCTATTTGCTATTTTCAAATTGTTCATTCCCTTGGACTCTTCAAAATTTTGACCTGGCATTCAGATTCAGAGCACTGACCAATTTGAAGAGTTTGCAGTTCCCTGAGGAAAAGAGGTTATCTATGGCACGTGCGCGCACCTTTAACCTCTGCACAGAAAATTTGTATGCAAGGCATAAGTCACAGACGGATAAGAAAACCCTGGTGACAGGAAAGTTGTTTCACAGGAGCTTGAACCTTTAAGTGGAATCTAACCCTAATAGTTGGTGTGTGATCCACACTGCTATTACAAATGAGACGTCACTTTTTATCAACAACAAGACTTCAGAAGTGAGCAAAAAAAGTATATTTACCCAACCATTAAAATAAATAAACACCATGAGAAAAATTCAAGCTTACTGCTAGATGTTTCCTCTTTATTTTAGCAGTGTAGCTACACGTTAATTAGATATATTGCTAAACATTTAACTGTGTGGCAAAGCATGTGCATACTTCTACTTAAAAAAATAATACTCAGTAAAAGCAACAGTCTGAACCAGTCTAATTGAACAAGAGGTTTGGAGGGACCCTGCAGTGTTGTGACTTGGTGACTTGAGTCATCCAATTTACCTGTCAGCCAGGTGAGAACTAGCAAGACCCAGATACAGAAAGTCAACTCTGAGATATATGGTTTTGTGTAAAGATATAAACATGATTTTCAGATGCTTTTTTTCACTCCTTGACGTCAGCAGGGCAGCAGAAGGTCCCTGTGGGAAACTGGAAAGACAAAAACTGCTCAAAAGCCAGTAAACCAATTTCATTTCCAGCTCTTCCTTTCAGTCAGGAGATGAAGAATGGAATTCCTCAGCCACGTTGCTGAGGGCTGGTGAATTGTTGACTGTAAAAGCAGAAAGAAAAGGAAAGCTGACCAATCCTCAAATCACTCTGACCCTCAAAGCCAGCCTGCTGCTTCATGGGCAATTTCACAACTGAGCCATGAATGATCCAAAAAGCCTTTAAAGATTCTCTCTGACTTGTTTTGCTTGTTCATGAGAATATGTTGCTCCTGGGAAGTGATGTGGCCAGCATGTTGTGAGTCATGAATTGCGCTGATTGCAAGCACAGCTGGGAATCCTCTTCAGCCATTCCCAATTGCTTCCTTTCTCTAGCCTATTTTATCATTTGATTTTTTACTGGCAGAAAAAAAAAAAAAAAAGGAAAAAAAAGTTAAATTAAAAATAGGGCTTTGTTGCTTTTTCTGGCCCCAGCACTCCTTGGCAGCTGATTTCACTCTCTCTTTCCCTTTCTTTTCCTTTTTTTTTTTTTTCAAATCTTCATTTATTCAGAGAACATCACACCACCCTTCTCTGTCCAGAAGGTCTCTCCGCTCCTCCTCATTGGCCTGGCTGCTCTCTGCGGTGACTTACTGGCGGCAGGGTGCCCCCTTATTGCACCCACTTCACCTTTTTCCTCTGTCTCCTGTCCTGTTCTTGTATGTCCCCCCTTTCTGTATGGGGGCTCAGTACTAGAAATATTTTCAGTTAAGCCTTCTTATTGGCTTTCCTGCAGAACTGGTAACTGAAACACTGGCACTATAACTCAGTAAAACCTTTATGTGTTCTTCTTTGCTCTTTTTTACACAAAACCCCAGAAATTTTCCCTGCAGGCTCGTAATTGTGCTGCCATTATAGGATAGCTCTTTTAAGCCAATCATCCAAAATGCCCATCTTTGTGTGCACTATTGTGTGTCAGAAAAAGTGAAGCTTCCTCCCTCCTTGGTGTGCAGACATCCCGATACAGAAATTAGCCTGCGCGAATCCATCTCCTCAAATCCCGAAATAAGAAACGAGTCTCCTGCCAAAGTCAGTGCAAGTTGTCCCGCTGGTTTCATGTGGCTCTGAGTCAGACCATGAGGGTGAAGCTCAGGTCTGTGCACTATTCGAGATCCACCTGAAACAAATTAATTGATGGGCCCAGCGATGATGGGGAGGAAAGCAGCAGCTGCCTGCAGCATCCAGGTGGATTAGTGCACTCTGCTCCCTGCCCCTCTGCCTGACATGTCCCCGACAGCTCTCTGACAAAAGGAGCCCTGTGCTAAGCACTGCCTTTCAGCTCAACAGTTATTTTGCCTGCAGCCCAAGCAATATTTGACACATATTGTATCCCTTTTCTGCTGCATCAGCAGTGTTGTGTAAACACGTTAGCTCATTGAGGCTTGAAATTCACAATTGTTTCCCCACTTGCAAAACAAACCACATCCCGATAGGCCCAGGGGACAAGGCAGTTATTCAGATTTCTACTCAAGCTGGTCAAAGTAAGAGAAGTGGTTAATAAAGTTACTACTATCCTTTCCAATCCATCAGCTGCCTCCAATACTACAAAGGTCTGCTGACGTGGCAGGAATGGATGGCACTGCCTTTCAGCAGCCCTTTCCTCTTCCCTCAGAGGGGACTGAGCAGGTTGAAAAGACTGATGGGTTGTCTCTCCTAATGGTAACAGTGCTGGTTTCCTTTCTGATCAGTGCACACTGGAGGAAATAAAGCAAAATAACACAACCTGCAAGGCCTCCTTCGCTGGGAATGACTGCTGGATCTAAGGCTTGGGTGCTGAAGGGCTAATTTCATCTGGAGCAGACAGAGGTGAAGTTGGGCAGAGAGGTGGAAGTAACCAGGGGAAGAAAGAGCAAAAGGTCTCTCAGCTCAGGGAATGTGCACAGAAATAACTCCATCCCTCCACATAGGTTTGTCGTCCAGGAGAGCTCACTCCAGCCAGACGTCCACCAGTTTCTGAATGCTGAGGAATTAGAAGCAGCAAGAGCAGGCAAGAGATGTATTTACTACTCTGCTTTCTTAGATGTACTGCACCAGATACAGCATCTCAAAATGCCTCCTAGCCCTGCTGGCAATGAGAGGATGGTGGCCTGAATTCATCCCAGCTACCTGTAGGCACTGATCTCTTTCACTGTGCTGGGGGGGGGGACCAAAGAGAGACAGACGGATGTCACTAGAAGCCACGCAAACATCAGCCAGGAAGAGGTGCCCTCTGCCAGTACCTACCTGACTGAAGTTAGGTAGGGCATGTGCTAGAAGATACGCATGTATTTTGCCCTCTTCTTGTTTTCATATGTGAGACCTCACACAGACTTTACCTGGTCTCACACATATGAGACCAGCCGTGGTGCTGGCAGCAGCATCCCCTTTGCTCCCCTACAGCACCATAGTGGTTTACAGTGGTGGCCACTGTCAGTGCAGTGTACTTACCCTACGAGTTATTGCAACTTCCAGCCCTTCCTGCACACCTTTGAGCTGTTTTATAAAACAGGGCAAAATGAAACCCTTCCTGAAGGGCCTTTTCAGATAAAGAGGTTGGGTCTTAGTGGCAAATACACCTGCGATACATCACTCACTTTCCCAATACCATCCCTTCCTGTTAGTCTGGTGCTTCTGAAAGTGCACAGGGTATATTCATCCTGTGCCTGGTGGAGTTTGGGGTGCATGAACTTGGGTTTTTGCTTCGAGGGAGGGGGAATAGGGAAACTTCTAACTTCTGGACTTTGGTCCCTTGGTTTCATTGTTATTTAATGTCATCGTACATTCACTTCTATATCTGTCTGCCTACTAGCAACAGACTTACTTTTTTGAAGCAATAAGTGTCTTCATGCATGAGCCAAGAATACTGAATCCATCCCTCTATGCAGATCTGTCATCCAGCAAAGCTTACTCCAGCCAGGCTCCCACCCATCACCAAATCAATATGAAATAATATCTTTATAAGATCCATCTGTTTCTTTCCCTTTATAATAGTTTAAGATCCGATACTATGAGGCAATGAGGTTTAAACAGCCTGTCTGTTAATTGGTAGGTAGCTCTTTCACTTAGCCCTGGCCTTGACCCTACTACCTCAATCGTCTCACATGCTACTGCCTAATAATTCCTCAGGGATGGAGACAGAGGCCATGCCTAGTCATTCCTTACTATCAGAAAGTTTCTCCACAGAAGAGTCCTGTGACCCAGCTGGAAAGGGGAATTACACTATTTTATGATAAGACTGTGTATAGGTAAGCCATGTTTTTCAGGACCTCTTGCTATGCCTTTATCCTTCCACAGTAAAATATGTGGTACAGAGTTTACAGACCTTGTGCTCTAAATGTTGTAGAAAAGTATAAAATCAGTTAGGTCCTGGGGAACGGTTGTTTTAAATTCATGTGTTCTTGCTTTTATTAGACATTACTATTTATGTCAGAATCTGAAAAGTATATGATTTCAATGGAGGGTAGGTTTTGTACGTGCCACAAAGAAATTGATGGCAAATGACTGGAACTCACAGTAAAATATACAAGTAAACGGAAATTTTCCCAACATTGAATTTTTCTAACTTAATCTATGAACACAGGTAGGATGGCAATAAAACTGGCGATTCAGAGTAGCAGAATTATATCTGAACTGAATTTGACACATTTATCATAAAATTATTAACTCATCTGCTTTCTAAGGCAGCTTTCTAAGTCCATCTGAACTTGTCATCTTCTTCAGCCAAGGACATGAGCCAGTGGGAAAAAATGTGAGTACTGACATTGATTTTAATTAGCTTTGGGGTTTAACACCATGTTTTTTATGTTAACTGAAAGATACATGTTGTACTTAAATGCCCTTACAATAATGAATAATGGTTCTTCCAGTGAATTTGCTAAAAATACACCAATATGATTTTAAGGAAATAAATGCTAAGTTGCTCTGGCACATACAGTGAGTTCCATCTTCGCCTGGAAAATGATCTGAAGTCTGAGAGTCAGAAAGTGACTGAAACAGACCTGAAATGGCTGCTCCAGGGCTCTTTACATAGTCACCATAAAGATGCTGCATCATCACTAAGGATTGGATACCCTACATATTATAGTCATAAAATTACTAAGTATTCTGGGGTGCCTTTTCCTTCTAGCCCCTAATTTGGTGACTAAATCCTCCTGGAAAGCCATGGACTAGACTCATCCCACTGTGTAAGGTAATCTGTACTTGGGGATCTCAAAGTATGCTTCAGAAACATCAAGGGGCCAAGCTGCTGAGAAAGAGAAACACATTGCAGTGCAGTGACAAATCCCAGATAAATGTACACAATGCTCCTCAGTTCCAGGCTTATTCTTTCAGCCTCAGGATCAACTTTTGCTTTTAGAAATACTAAAGTTTAAAACCTACTGAATCTTGGATGAACATTTGCAAGGAGAAGGGAGCATTTGTCCTTAAGTACGAAAGGCTTTTGAAAAGCTCTGTCACTTCTTTAGGTTGATGGAAAACAGCATTTGTGCAAGAAACACTATTCTCTAATGAGCTTCTGCTTTAATCCAGAGCACACCAGAGGCTAAATAAACTGCATGGGTTCAGCCAAATCTGTGCACGGTTCACGTAGGTCTTGCTCAAGCTAATGGATCATTGTTATGCCAGGATATAATGGATAAATTGGCAAGGGTCTGTCCCTTGCATGTTTGATGCAGTCTCTGGATGAACCTGTAAGGACACATTTGCTTGCATTCTGTAGTATTCTTTCTTACAGTCTAAGCTTGTTTTGTGTTCTCAAAATGGCATAAAAAGTTCCAGAAATAATTCAAAGTAATTAAAAATAAAAGGGCAGGAATCTGATGCCAGGGAGGGGAGCGTTTTCTCTTTTAGCCTCTTTTTGTGGATCCCGTTGTGCCAAGACAGAGAACAGTGAGATGTTCAAATATTAATAAAGTGGTAGCACAGCCAAATTAAAATGCCCCAATTCTCATAAGTAATGTTTCCAGCAGAGCACAAAAGAATAATCAGGCCCCCAAACTAGTGAAGGAGAATTTATGACCCGCCATCTGAGCTGCCAAGAACTCCCTCCATGCTGGCACGGAGGATGACATGGGAATCACTCTGCCTTTACACTTCACCCAACTCTATGCTACCCTGCACCCCCCCTTTTTAAAACAAACAAACAAAACAAAACAAAAAAAACAACGGTTAATTCAACAAACTGTATCTTTCTTGAAAGAGCTATTTAGGCAAACTATCCCAGGTGGAAGAACTTAGATGTTGACCTGCACATGTTGTATGTACCTACCCTGTATGTTGCAGACATACCTAGGGCACTGCTCTAGGTCTGGACTGGTCTTGTCCTATGGTTCAGGGTATACTTCTAGTCTCAGCTATTTGCCTGAGTATCATAAAACACTTTGTGGCTTGAACCACTCTAGGGAGCAGGGTTTTTCTGTTGGCATTTCTGGACTAGCCATCTCTCATGTGGCTAGCCAAAATAGCAATGAACCTGGTATTGTTGCCAGAGTGGTTTCGCCCTGTCCAGTGCTCCTTGGATATCCTCACCACAACACCATCAGGCTTTCATGTATCACCTGTTCTCATTTTTCGTATATTTAAATTGTGAACTTTGTTTTCCTTGTGCAGCAACAATGACGATACAGACTCATGTACGGTGAGCATTAAGAGAGATTTTCCCAACAAATATGCAATTAGTTTTAGGAGGAAACGAAACCCCAAACACTACCAGTGCATTTTTAATGAAACTCCTCTGTGCTACTCTGTTCCACCTTTCACTGGTCAGGACACAAAGATAAACTGGGCTAACAGTCAGACTCACCTTATTCTGCATCTCTAATGAATTTGAAACATGACATTTTGCTTTACATTGTCTTCCTCTGTCATGTATTCTGGTTCACCTCAGCTTCCCGTGATGGCATACTGAAGTTTTATTTGAGTGCCTTTTATTATTGTATTTGCTAGTCAGATAAAACATTCTCTTTCTAAACTGTTTTTCCAATCCAAAAACTGTCCCACATACATTTCAACATTGATTTTGTTCCAATCTCTGGCTGGATATAGAAATGTTATCTAATACCAGGAGTCCTAAATGAAAATTTTGAAAGGCAGCACGTACTGTTTTAACCCTACTCTGTCCCTTGATACACTTCTGTATCATCAGTCTGATCTCTGATATCATTCTAACCAAGGTAGTCTGCTTTCTCCCAGAATTTTTCCTAGTGCTCAAGATATGTATTATCTCTCACTTATCACTTTGCATTATTTACACATTGGTAATTTATGGTTCTTTATGCTTTGCAATCTTTTCATATAGAAAATGAAAAAAAAAAAAGAAGAAAAAAAAAAGGGATCAGAGGAAAAGGACATGAATCAGCTTCTAGAAATGTAGATTTAGTTTCCAGGGTTTCTTCAATTCACCCTTATCAGTCATGGGTAGTGATCAAAGAATTAAATGCCTTCCCAGTTGAGAAAGGTTTAGAACAGTAAATAATTCGCTCATTCTGGGTCATTCTGATACAACATTCCCAGCCACTGATGTATCCCACATCCAAATGGTCACACTTCAGAGACGCCTGAGTGATCTTACACGAATGTACCTACTTTCTCCCTTGAGGACTTCCCAGACCCCTAAAAGTGGGAAAGCTCTACTTCTTGCATGTTTGATCCTGGCCCTCTCCTATTGTGAAACCAAATTTCTGCAAGTGGAGCATGAAGACCAATGTCTTTGAGAGAGCCTCTCTTTAGGTGTTTAAATGTATAGCTCTTAAAAACATGCAATCCTGCCTAGGAAATTGGTAAGAGTCTACTGAACATAGTCACACACAGACTCTCAGCTAACTAAACTGAATGTACCTTTCCAGTCCACAATAGGTATTTATCTTCTGTTCATTTCTCTGCGCTATAAAACACCAGAGTCTACCACAAGTTTCACTGTTAACTACTCTGGTCTCATTATGCCATATGCCTATATATATAAATATATGCATAAGTCTATATATAGTCAGTTTACAAAAGTCATGCACGTCTTGTAACCTCCCTGTGTATATGTTCTCAACACACCTTGTTATGATAGGTACCAGGAGTAAACAAGCACTGTGTACAAAAGGAACAATTTCAGCCCATACTTCTGTCCCTACTGCACTGAAGAGCAATACCCTATTGAAATGATATAAGAGGCTTGTTCCGGTTTGCATTTTCCAATTCAGGCGGACAGCTGTGGCAACTACATGATAGCACAATCAATGCTGACACAGCCATACATGGACAACATTTACAGAAATGTAAAAAGAAAGGTTCCTGGCCTAAGATTCCAGCCTAATTGAGCCAAACACAATAAATGTGATAATCATTCCTTCTCACAGTGAAGTGAACAATTCAATTTGGAAGGAAAGATGTGCCATTGCTATTCCCCAGTCCTGCTGTTATTTTATTTTATATGCACTGTTACTGCTCATCATTGAGATTTTCCGCATTCAGTTTGGGAGTACCTTTGCCAGAGAGTTCAAATTATGGTCTAAACTTGGGTTAGTGGGGCTTCTGAGGGTTTGCCTACACGGGGAAGTTAGAGTGCTATAATGGAAGCTGTTAATTTCCATCACTAAGCTTTTCTGGACACCCTCGGCCAGGCACAAACCAGCACATGTTCATATGCTAGAGCCTGAGCTGGCCAGGCATGAGGGAGCTTTGGTCTGACAGCTGTAGAGCTGCAAAAGCACAGCGCTTCTCCCAAGCTCTGCTAAAAATCTGGCTGTGTCATCCCTGACTTGGCTCTTCCAGGCAAGAGGCTGTCACCTTCAGGGGAGAGCTGGTAGGCCAGCACCGGCGCATGGACGACAGTCCCTGCCACCCCTCCAGCGGCTTTGTGGCCGCTGACTCCAGCATGGAGAGCATACCCACTCTGCTGCATCCACAGTCCCAGGCAGACAAGCCCACCACACACCAGACTTGCTGCAGAGCTCTCTGGGGAGGTCCTCTGAAAGTCTGCTGTCCAACACCCTTTTCAGATGCTGCTGGTTTTGAATGATGTTACAACTATTGCAAAATCACTGCTGCTGTTGCAAAAGCAAAAAGGAGCCAGTCCAGTGCACACTTTTTAAGTGGGTGATGTCAGCTACAATAAATAAATAAATAAATAAACAAACTCCAAACTCTGGGGGCTGTGCTGCTGCACTGTATTTCTTGACACTACAACATGGAAGTGCTGCTATCTAATAAAGCTGTGCAGCAGCTTAGCTACTTCCTCTCACCTCCACTTAGCACCAAACAGTACCACTTCTGACTTTCTTGCAACATTGCACATCAGCCATTAGGTTAGAAGGGAAAGGTGATAAAAGGCTTCTTTTCCCCACAAGAGACATGATCTTATTTGTTAAAAATTTTGCAGTGCTTGCTTACTCTGCATCCTTGCCTTTACTTCTTGCTTTGAAGAAACAGCTTGATTTACATAGGACTGAAAAAGGAGTGTATTAGGTGGTTGCTATCAAGGAAGATGCCATTGCTTACCTGCTGTCCTCCAGCCTCCCATGCACAGGGCAGACTTGCACATGCTGCTGCTGGGCCACACTCAGCAGGCAACACACATTTGGAGTTGTTCTCTGGAGAATAAATAAATAAATAAATAAATAAAATAGAATGAGGCATACACACAGAAAGTGTTTATCCTATCACCTAAGCACAGAGGGGACCTATTGCAAATGCATGGTTCTTTCTCAAGCACAAAGATGGGCTCAGCTCTGGAGCCTCTCATGGTGGGAGAGAGCACTCGTAGGGCTTTAGCATGGACCTAATATCCTGATGCAGCACAGACAAATTAGGCATAGTTGAGGACAGGCTAGCCCATGAGCAGATGACCTGAACTTAATCTCTTCCAAGCACAGCAAAAGCCTCAAATGGAATAGGTGCAATCAACACTGGTGGAAAGGTGTTTGAGTGCATGGCTCATTTCAATCTGTGCAGAAATACCCCCAGACACCATCTTTTTTTGCCCCATTATGTTTATTAACTACAATTAGGTAGTAATTTATATATCAAAGAGAAGCTATTTCAGAGCTGACAATGCTACTCACATAGAAAACACAAAGTAACCATTTTTGTTATACTAAAGCTGAAAGAAAAAAAAAATCCCATTTTTTTCAGGAAGACTGATATCTGCTGTGGAAGGAAATGACTAAATGAACTGCAGGTGTAGCAAGGTAGTTAAATCAATTGGGCCCAACAAATTGCAGTTTCTCTAAAGGAAGGCTAATAATTGGCCTGGCAACCAGACACTAGAGGATAACAAGTGTATGTACATGTGTGACAAAGAGAAAAAAAAGACAACATTACAGATCTTATTTTGTATCTCCACACCAAAGTATGTATGCTGTCTCTGATTCAACTGGCACAGAAAGTTCTACAAAAAGCACGGTGATGCTAACAGATACACATCCATGAAACCTTAGTCTTTTGTTTTATAAAGACAAAGGACATGACAAAGCTTCACTTTAAATAGAATCATAGAACCATTTAGGTTGGCAAAGACCTCCAAGACCCTGAAGTTCAACCATGGCTAAGTCTACTCCTAAACCATGGCAGGACCTCACTTAGCCTCGGTGAACCTCATACGGTTGGCCTCAGCTCATTGATCCAGCCTGTACAGATCTCTACCCTCAGGAACCTTCCTACCCTCAAGCAGATCAATGCTCCCACCTAACTTGCTGTCGTCTGCAAACTTACTGAGGGTGCACTCGATCCCCTCATTCAGATTGTCGATAAAAATATTAAAGAGAACTGGCCCTAGTACTGAGCCCTGGGGGACACCAATAGTGACCAGCCTCCAACTGGATTTAACTCCATTCACCACAACTCTTTGGGCCTGGCTACCCACCTGAGTGGGTCACCTTGTCACAGAAGGCAATCAGGCTAGTCAAGCAGGACTCACCTTTCATAAACCCATGCTGACTGGGCCTGATCACCTGGTTATCCTGTATGTGCTGCATGATGGCACTCAAGTTATCTGTTCCACAGCCTTCCCCAGCCCCAAGGTCAAACCAACAGGCCTGTAGTTGCCCAGGTCATCCTCCATTGAAAAATGACCCGTGATCAAAATAAACCCACCAAAGTTCTGCCAGTGACACCAGGCTTGGAGTTGGGTATTGATCTGCTGGCTCGTCCTGTTTCTCCCTTCATCATTCCCTGCAACTGGAGGCATAGAGGAAAACACTACCTGTCATCTTGATCCCTTAACCAATTGTCCCAAGGCCCTGAACTCTCTCATTTGCCCATGAATTTCTTGTTCGAAGTTCAACACAGCCTATGTGAATCAATAATGAGTAATAATCTGAGGGCCACACCAGGACAGAAGCTTTCTCTTCACATCTCTAACCTGGGCCCCAGGGAGGCAGCAGAATTCCCTATGAAGTGGCACCATTCAGCATATTGGGCCTTCTGTTCCCTTCAGAAAGGCATCTAAAACCAGTTGCAGTCTTTGAGTAAAAGTGGAGAACCCATGTTAAAAACTGAATTTAGGTTAAGGATATGAAGAGTGGTTACAATAAGAAAAAATTCTACCAAAAAGAAGATGGCATAAATCCTTGTGTTTTCTCACTAGGGGACTTCGAGTGCATACTTGCACACACATACCAACATCCTCCTTCTGGGTCAGGGTGAAGCCTTTTCTGCCTCTTCCCAGAGTCCCCCTTGACTGTAGTGGAACATGGGTCCCTCTGCCCCAAAAACCTACAGCAAAACTTCCCCCATCGTTGTCACAGACCTCACTAACAGAAAGACATAAGGAAATAAAGTTTGACTATATTCCTCCCCAAACCAGACTTAACAGAGTATGAATGCCTCCTGCACACATGAACAGGCTTCAGTCGTGGAACTAAACCAGAGCGTCCCAGGTTCCTGGGTCCCCCACACTAAAATGATTTGGAAATCAGGATATTCCTGCCTCCGTAAAGGTGGAAACAATCTTGGCTTTGCTAAACTGAGTTAATCTTTCTCATTCTCATTTATTTCATGCAAATTTTCAGAGAGGAGATTTGGGTTTTAGGCGTATATTGATAACATAGCTTTTATGTACTTTTTGTACCTTTGCCATTTAGACAAATTGAGAAGAAATACAGCATTTAGCATCACAAACACTTTCTGCTTTACCTTTCCATTCTCATTGCTCAGGTGTCCAAAGGTTTTAAGGAATATGCATTTCATGTGTCACAAGGAAAGATAGGATGTGAACTCAACTTCACCAGCTCCTTTGTGTTTTGAGCTGATATTATGCTCACAGAAAAAGTCTCTCCATACAGCTGAGCTTTTGTCAAATCCTGCACAGGTTTTTTGTTGATGTTCTCAGCCCAAGCAAATCATACTGCAATCCATCACAATTCACTGAATGCTTAGCATACTTGCTAGGTTGCTTCGTAGTTTTGCCATGCTTAGAGATGCTGATGAAAACTTGTTTTCATTCTGTCTGCTACCACAGGAATTGTATTTGTTAGGCTACACCTCTTTCACAGTTTGTATGGAGAAGGCAAAGAGAAAATCCTTTCTTCAGTCACTGACATTTCAGCTGTTTTGACTGCAGCAATTGAATCCGACAGACTTTCATTCTAAAATGCAAGTCAAAGTTTTGTTTGGCAGAGAAGGACACAGCCATTTTGAGACATGTGACACCCGCTCTTTTTTAGTCACAATTTCACAAGCTGTGGATGCTCCAGTTTTCAAACATGCTTATTACAGTTAGCTCAGATCCCAAGTGCTCTGGCGTATATAATTCCTGAGAAAGCAGTTCTTCTGGCAGATTAAGGGAACAGTTTGCTTTTGCCTCAGGCCATTAACATTTTAATAAAATGGTCGTCAACTGTGATAGCAATTTATCTTTAGGGGACTTTATCTATTATTAACCTTATTAAGTAACAAGTTTATTTTTGCTGACATGTAGATTTTCCAATCCTCATCAAGACTGATTCCATTTTTTCTTTTAATTTCATGTTCCATTATGTTGCGCTCCTTTGCTAGAAGTGTGTTTTGCAAGTTTGTTTGGTTTGTTTTTGCACTGAATTTCAATGCTTTCCATCTCCTCAGAGTTAGGAAAAATACATGATCTCATCAGAAGTCATTAGAAAAAGTCATTTACTCCTGTATATCAGTCATTTTAGCTCAGGTAAACTTGCAGTTATTCACATCCTGGTTTCTCAGGCACTGGGTTATCTGAAAATTATTTCTGTCCCCTAAACTCAAAATCCAGAGAAGAACTAAAATTTGTTTAACAGAAACTATAATTATCCAAGGTTTCAGATGTCTGCCAAGATACCAGGGTTACCATTATTCAGTGTAATTAATGCTTTCACCAATTTAGAAGACTGTACAAACATCATGGCCTCGTGCTACTAGACAATGAGCACTTTCTATGAGATGATGAATGCCTTTGCTTCTGATAGATTTATCAGTATCTTGCAGGTTCTGGATCCATGCTGGTCACGTATAGGAGAGGCTGAACCAGTTAAGAAAAACACAGCTTTCAGTCCCAACTCTCTCATAAACCAGCTGACTGAAAACCGCAGTCTATTACTGGAAGTAAACACAACCTGATTTTTTTTTCTAATTTTTAATTTATTTATTATTTAACTTTTCAGAGAGTCTTAGTAAAGGTCCACTACATCCTTTCTTTCTGTATGCCTTCACAAATCCATGTTATTTCTAAGCTTGTAACAAGATGCTCTGCGAGTTTTGCAAGAAAGAAAAGTCTAAATGTATTCATAGAATCATAGAATGGCTTGGGTTGGAAAGGACTTTAAAGACCACATGGTGCCAACCCCCCTGCCATGGGCAGGGGCACCTCCCACCAGACCAGGCTGCCCAAAGCCCCATCCAGCCTGGCCTTGAGCACCTCCAGGGATGGGGCATCCACAGCTTCTCTGGGCAACCTGTGCCAGTGCCTCACCACTCTCTGAGTAAAAAATCTCCTCCTAACATATAATCTAAATCTCCCCTTTTTTTAAAAACCATTCCCCTTTGTCCTATCACTATCTGTCCATGTAAAAAGTTGTTCTCCATCCTTTTTATAAGCCCCCTTTAGGTACTGAAAGGCTGCAATGAGGTCACCCTGGAGCCTTCTCTTCTGCAGGCTGAACATCCACAGCTCTGTCAACCTTTCTTCGCAGGAGAGGTGCTCCAGCCCCCTGATTAATTTCGTGGCCCTCCTCTGGACCCACTCTAACAGCTCCACATCCTTCTTGTGCTGGGGTCCCCAGACCTGGATGCAACACTCCAAGTGAGGCCTCACAATAGCAGAGCAGAGGGGGACAATTACCTCCCTCCACCTGCTGGCCACCCCTCTGGTGATGCAGCCCAGGCTGCCCAGGGTCTTTTTAGGCTGCAAGCACACACTGTTGGCTCATGCCGAGCTTTTCATCCACCTGAACCCCCAAGTCCTTCTCTGCTGGGCTGCTCTCAGTGAGTTCTTCTCCCAGTCCGTCTTCATGCCTGGGATTGCACCAACCCAGGTGCAGCACCTTGCACTTGGCCTTGTTGAAACTCATTAGGTTCACGTGGGCCCAGTTCTCAAGCTTGTCCTGGATGCCATCCCTTCCTTCTGATGTATCAGCTGCACCACTCCACCTCTCCCAAGGTGGACCCCTGAGGGACACCATTCATCAGCAGCCTCCACCTGTATGTAGAGCCATTGACAGCAGCTCTCTGGCTGGGGCCATCCAGCCTATTCCTTATCCACCAAATAGTCCACCCTTCCAATCTGTATTTCTCCAATTTAGAGATCAGGATGTCATGTGGGACTGTGTCAAAGGCTTTACAGAAGTCCTAGTGGTCTTGATCAGTCTTCCCTTGTCAACTGATGCAGTCCCTCTGTCACAGAAGGCCACCAGATTGGTCAGGCATGATTTGCCATTGCTGAAGCCATGTTGGCTGTTCAGGATGTTTTTCTGCATAGATGTCACATTATTTCTAGCTCCTTGACAGCTACTGCTTCTAATTGCAGCAAATGGGAAAAAAATGGATCTAGTCTGTGTCTCTACTGTAATGTCAGGTGTGACTTTGAGGTAGCATGGAGATAATTGACCTAATTTTAAGTTAGTTTGTGCTGCTGGCAGGCAGGCTGCAAGTGTGCCGGACTTCATCAGCAAGATTATCCCCTTCCTGGGCTGGGTTACAACTAGCTGGATGCACCATGCTGGAGTCATGTCTGCTGCTTGGCAGATGCCTTGCTCTCCTGAGTGCAAGTTTACACCATCAGTAGTAAGTCTCCACACCACATAAAGGAGCCTGCAGCATAAACCATAAAGGAGCCTTCAGCATAAACCATGAAGGCCCTCTGTCACAGGAAAAAATAATAATAATAAAAAAAGAGGTTAAAAAGCAGTGAGTTTGCAAACATAATCCTCTCTCTGACACCATTTTAATTTTTTTAAAGTTATCTAATAATAATCCATGAATTAACAACAATGGAATGAACAAAAACAGCAAACAGGTTCCTCCCCAGGATATAAATAGAGATTGGTTTGGAAAGATTTATGGGGAATTCTGGCTTAATAATTCAGAGTAATCATGATTTGTTATTAAAAAGCCATAAACTGTGACAAATAGACAGGACGCTCATTCAAACACATTCCTATCAAGCCACTCTGTGTGAATCACTCAGTTTGCTGAAGATGGCCTCTTGAGTCAGTAGAAAAAGTCTGAAGACTGGGATGGCATTCCTAAATCTACCACAAAATATCTTTCTAGCATTTGTTAAAAATTACTCTGTAGACTTCTCTGTCTAACAGTGTAAGGAGAACCGTCTCCGGCAACACTCTTATAAGAATGTAAGTCCATTCATGTCACCAAGACTTTTAATGCCATGATGCAAAAGGTGATCTCTGAATGCAAAGCATTCATGGTAGTCCTAGAAACCTAAATTAAAACCTAATTTTTTTTTCTTTTCTTCAGGAAGATTCCTGGAATTGTTTAGATCTGAATGTATGCTTTCTACCCCCTCACCCTAGCAAGGCAATCCATCAGTCAGATCTATGTCAACCATGCATTAGGAGGAAATGCAGGTCTACATGCAAGCTCCCTGTGACCCAAACTGTTTATTTCAGTTCTAGTACAAAATTACCAAAAATTAGGAGTCTTCAGGGTCCTCTGCATGAGGACAGTTTAGCAGACAGCCCTTCTCTTGGCAGCACTGTTTCCTACAAATGGCCTTGAATGGAAGCTGTGGAGGCTGTTGAGGCTCGAGTGCTTGGCCTGCCTCGAGAGAGCAATGAGCAGAAGCCCTTCCTGCCAATATGCTTCCAGCCACAAGTGCTAATTGCATTATTTGCTTTTTAAAATGCAATACAAGTGAAGCTGTCCTCACCACCATGAGCAGGCAGAATCACCCACATCTAATTCATCTCCTACTTTATTGCCCATTGAAAAGAAATGCAGGTTGCCCTAGAAGCATACAACAGGTGGCTGTGAGACAGCAACCATCCATTTCTACGCAGCGTACGAATTTGATCTCGTTTGGCTAATTATCCCATTAACCTGTACCTAAAGATCCAATTACTGTAGCTGTGGGTGACTGAGTAAAGGGCAGCAGCGGTAAGCCTGGAGTGTCAGGTCTGTGCTAACCTTCTCTGGAGCATTTGTACCTGTCTGAGCCAAGCCTTCCCTGAAGAGATCCAGCAGGATTTATGTTTTTATGATGACCATGAACAAATAGCATTCTCTCTCTCTCTCTTTCTTAAGTGAAAATTGGATTAGAGTTGAAGTGTTCAAGTACCAAATGCCTGAGTTCAAAACCAGTCACAACTGACACATGAGCATGACCGGAATGGCTGCATGGCAAGGTCTATTTGTCGGTGCAGCTGGAAAGACTCCTATAGGAACAGAGCTCAAACTGCATAAAACCTGTCACTGCTGGCACTGGGGGCATTTGAACTGGTCTTGTGCAAGGGCATGAGAGTGTCTAGTGTCCTCCCTTCAGCCACAAAAACCTAGATTTCATTCCTTCTTGTGTGAGGAAGGCTGGGCATAGAGCTTTCAGAAGAGCATTGATGCCACTTATATGGCAGAAATTGCTCCAATCACTCATATAGAGCAACTGGAGGTAACATACAATAAAACCACCACACCTTCATTCTCATGCAAAGTACTAAAGAAAAGATGGAAGATGGCACAGCTGAAAAACGCATGTGTTAAAAAGCCCAGTAATATAAAAGATTTATAGGCCATACTCAAATCTGACCAGTACAAAAAGTTAAGATGAGGAGACAAAGGGACTGTTTGTGAAATTTAGAGAGATACCATGAAAAGCAGTGTCATTGATGATAATGAGTAATTATTTTGAATGTCACTAGAAATTATATAAGTGGAAAGGAGGAGAGGAGAGGAGAGGAGAGGAGAGGAGAGGAGAGGAGAGGAGAGGAGAGGAGAGGAGAGGAGAGGAGAGGAGAGGAGAGGAGAGGAGAGGAGAGGAGAGGAGAGGAGAGGAGAGGAGAGGAGAGGAGAGGAGAGGAGAGGAGAGGAGAGGAGAGGAGAGGAGAGGAGAGGAGAGGAGAGGAGAGGAGAGGAGAGGAGAGGAGAGGAGAGGAGAGGAGAGGAGAGGAGAGGAGAGGAGAGGAGAGGAGAGGAGAGGAGAGGAGAGGAGAGGAGAGGAGAGGAGAGGAGAGGAGAGGAGAGGAGAGGAGAGGAGAGATCATACTAATTAGAACCCTTAAGATCCTTTGGGAGAGAAACATCAAACATTACCTATGAAGACTGTCAACAAGAAAAGAACAGTGATGGTAAAAATGTACAGTTGGGACATGCTTGACGAAAAGGTTTGTGATCTTTCAGAAAGTATCTTCAACAGCTGATTACAGAACCTTTTGAGGCAAGGAATCCTGTTTCTCCTGACAGTGTTCTCCGTTGTAAGGGATATTTATGTAATCCATTGAATCAGACATGGAGATTATCACTAACAAAAATTTCAACAGCTGTTCTGGGAAGTACTGCTTGGGCATTTGGAATTTTGTGGAGTTTTTTTTTTTTTTTTTTTTTTTTTAACTGGCAGTCAGCCTACAAAGATCAAATCATTTACCCTGCCCTGTTCTCAAAAGCAGAGAATGAAATCCAGACAAAATGCAGCCTTCTCCATGAGAAATATTTTCCCTCCTTACTTTGGGAAATGTTTTATTTTCTGCCCAAATAGGGAACAGCAAATACCCAGAAAGCTACACAACCAGCAAGCAGTTCTTCTAATTGGACTTCACTTCTGAATATCCTTTTGCACTAGTTTCCATAAAACTTAGCAGGCAGTGTTTTTCATTACTGGTACTTTGCCCATCTGTCTTCATGTATTAACTGTCTCGGGATATCTGTGCACCAAAAGAACCTGCAAGGCTGAAGCCAGAATGGAGCCTGCTTGGAGATCATTATGTTGGTGACTGTGGACACCAGTGGAGCTGGTGTGGAGCAGTATAATTCCCTTCTATATGACAAGTTATCTGCTGGTTGCCCAGCAACAGTTTGATTGACTGCTTTTCTTTTTCTTTTGGTAATGTTTGGTGTAATTTGTGGGCAGTGTTTCTAATCTCACACAGTCACAGGTTGTTGATTTTCATTCCTGAGTTTAATTTCTCATGCCTAGAAGCCACAATGCTAGCCATGTTTCATATTACAAAATAGGATTTGCAAACTAATCCATACCCATTATACCTTTAACCTTGTTATTTTGTTACATGTGGTTGGGATACATGCAGAAATTTCACAACAGCAGCAGTGATATGGCAACTACATACCACCTCCGTCCCTGCATGCCAGGGATACCTACACACCCAGGTATTCTGCCCTTCCACTCCCACGCTTGCTTGCTTTCCTCTTCTGTGCACATGCTCACGATGCTGGTGATGTCCTTGAATTTTTCAGAGCCTGCTGCACAAAGGACACCACCTTTGTCTATACATCTGTGACTTTCCCCCTCCAGCTTGCCTAGAATAACGCAGTTGAGCAGCTCTGGCTGTCAGTCCCTGGAGCTAGCAGGCTCAGAGGCCATGGTTTCTTATGCAAGGACTCTTGTCCGGAATCCCTCCCCTTCAGATATCTATTGGAGCACATCTTCCACCAGCTTCAGAGGGTGACTACAGAGGAGTTTATTTGGCTTACCTTTTGGTGATTCTGCAGGGACTTCAGTGGTTTGATTTTTAATTGATCTGAATGTAAAGCTAACAACAAGATGACAATTTTAACTATACCCACTGTGGATACTGAGTTTTTGCACTTTATTGTTGTTATATGAAGACTTAATATGTGACTAACTGCTATGTCAACAGGCACTCCAAATCTTTAAACAACAATGCAGCAAAATATCCAGGTTTCAAGAGTACTTGTCGTTTTCTATTTAGAAGCTGAAGAGATTGTTACATTGCACAGTGTACCAGGGAATATCACATTCTGCAATAGGACATCGTTTGACCTAATGTGATAGAAGCTGAGTAACATCATGCATAAGGCAGCACCAAAAGAAGGGGAAAAAAAAAAAAAAGGAAATTCTAAGCAGTTCAGAAGTCATTAGCCCTGGAAATATTTAAATATATATATATAATAGGCAATATAATATATATATATGTATAATAGGAAATAGAGTAGCAAATTTCCCAGGTTACTGGGCTATTGCTTTTAAATGTAACTATTAGAGATTTCTGTGGAATTCCTCCCTTATCACTGATGAAATAAAACAAGGTATAATTTGTAACACACAGGTTATTTCTAGGTAGGACGAAAACAAGGTCTTGTTACTAGAAATCTCATGCACTTAAAACTGGCACTACTTTGAGCTTTGTTGGTCTGTGTAAACCAGAGGTGGGAATGATCTTTGGTTTTATTTCCATTAAAATGTAACCCCTAATTGATAAGAGTTTTGCTGAACTGCAGTTTAGGCCTAGTCATTATTACCTATTTTTGCCCTGGGCCCAAATGCATGTTTTTAATAGTTTGTTGGGTGTAGTGTGTTTTTTATTTGTTTGTTTATTTGGTTTTTCCTCAAATTTGACATTGATTGCTGGTATTAAGAACACAATAGCATTTCCGTGAAACAGTTCATACAGTGGTTATGAAAATGATTAAAAAGCCCAGAAATATCAAATACACAGAAATGAGTCCTGCTGATGCTAAAGCCACTGGAAATGTTGATGTCAGCTAAAGGAAGGCTGCCATCATAACCCATTAAACTCCTGTAGGCAATTAACAGTTCCACTGTAGCCAGTTGCTCACATTGCTCACTTTTTTATCCAGCCCCCCTCTGTTTGCTGCTGGGCTAAGGGAAAAGGCATTGGGAAGTAGCTGGTAGGAACAGGGCACCACACCTTCTCTTCCCAAGGTGCTCCCCAAACACCTTCATAGATCTTCAAATCTTCTGCAGCTGTTAATGGCATGGTACAATCACATGGACAAAGAAACTCATTCTCATTCACGTGGAGACTCTTTGGGGACCGCTGGGCCCAAAGACAAACAATTGCCTATTTCAAACAATCAAAATTAACATTCTGCTTGTTGGAATATGGTTTTTGCTTCAAATCGTGAGGCATCTTGGGTAAATGTTTGTATTTCCATATCTGCCGTGTAAAACGCCTTCCCCCAGTTCACTAACGGAATAATACTTACAGTGTTTGGGGAACTGACAACAGACATGCTATTATGCTGGGGGTTGGTACTGGATCATGTAAGCAGACACCAACATGTGCAGCGTCAGGCAATTTTCTACTTAATAGTGTAAGCAACTGGTCTGCTGGACATCTTCGAGTTTTCATCTGCTTGGACTTGGGCCATTGGGTTCAGGTAGCCTTGTTAAAAAGGGATTTGCAGGTCTTTGCAGTGTTACAGCCCTGCCAAGCTGGAAGCTATAGACAAGGTCAGTGTCTAGGACTCTCTTGTATTAAATGAGCAAGTAAGCTTATATGCATTGCAGATTCCCTGCCCATGAGATCTCTTGTCTAAAGCAATCTGCTGAAAGGTGATAGGGTTGAAGTGTAGGCTAGACAACATGCATATGGCAGAGGGTTAGTAATATTCTAAATAGCATCCGCTATGTTTTCTTGGGTCAACATACAAAGAGTGTTGGTAAATCAATAGTCTAATCCACGTGTGACAAGACAATTTATCAAGCTTCTTACAGAAGTGCTTCTCTGCTAAACAAAGCAGATTTGCAGCGTTGCTGGCAGAAGCCATTTTGCATCATGTGGCATCGCACAGCCATAGCAAGAGGTGCCTACAGTCTCACCTGTCTGTGCTGAGAGAAGACGAGCTAGGCAATCCTAGTCCTGGTGCTGTGGAAACAGTATTAAGCACACACTGCTGTCTTGCATTACAGTATTATAACACAGAAGGGGTGGAAATAATGACCGGGTATTCAATCTTAATTACAAGGAGGTATTTGTTTTATTTTTACTTGAAGAACAGAAAGCTTCTGCTCCCCGGGCATTATAAAGACACAACTCGCTGGTCTAAAAGACTTCAGTTCTTTCAAAGGCATGGTTAGGATGCTGTTACACAAAAAGGGAGGTGTATAACTGTGTTACAGTGACACCTATGACAGAGTGAAAGAACAGGGCACTTGCATTTCGCCATTTGATAACCGTGTGAACCAAGGGCAGCATTCACAAAACCTGGGTTCCTCCAGTTAAACCCTGAACAGCATATTCAGACATTAAATTCCTTCAGCTGCTGAGATTGAAGGGAACCTTAAGCATATGCACAAATTAACAAAAGCATGTGATCATAAGTGTAAGGCCTGCAGGTCCGAATGGTTCAGGTTGAGGCTTTTCAGACATACAACTCCACACATCAGAGGAATCCTTCTAAATTCCCAGATTCAAAAACGTGCTTAGAATACCCATCAGGATACATATATTAAATCTAAAAATTCTTTGACCTCAGGTCTGAATGAAGCAAATGAAATTAAAGCCAAAGGAAAAGAATGGGGTGGGCGGAGCATGGGATACCACTTAACTCTTGTAAAATACGTACAGTCAGCTAAAATACAGAGATTTTATTCTGATACAAACCTACGTAATGTTATATAACAAGAATTCTTGAAAACAGATTTGTATGTACAGAAATCGAGTTACACCTTCTGCACATATATAATTATTGTGTTATAGAATAGCTTCTGGAGTATAGCATACTGAGCAAAAATGTTTCATAAGGCCATTACAACCCAACATTACTTTAAACCCACAAAAAATGCTCACAGGATAGAAGCCTCTAATCATATTACTCACTTTCCTTGCCTCAGCAGGAGAGAGCTGCGAGGAGTGCTGCATACAAGACAGAGTGAATGAGCTCTAACATTTCTTCACCAAAGCAGGTACCAAAATATAGTGTTTTTTTTTCACTCTGTGGATGATGAACATGGTTCAGTCTCTCATTCACTTACCCTCCTCAGTCCGTAGCTAGGTAAGCACCCTGGACAACAACTGATGTTTTTATTCTCCTAGTTCTTTATTCACGTTGTCACACAGAGGTACTTATGGTAGTAAGGAGGGAGCTCCACCAAGGGGGATGCCTTATTCAGGGTTCCTCCTGGTTCAGCTCTCTAGCTGGCACAAAGATGCACAGCTACTTCAGCATCCTTTACTGCTATCAGCTGGCATCAGCATGTCTACTCTGATGCCAGCTACCTAAGCATCTGTCTCTGCACTGTGGGACAGATATGACCCACCAGCTTACCCACAGACTTGGCTTCTGATCTCCTGTGACATGACAAGTAGAATTGTACGTACAGGCTGAAGACACAAGCAACCCCTAAGAACAATTCTGGAGCATGATTCTTCATAGCCTCCACACCACTGCAGTCACCTGTAAATGTGGGCAGCAGAGGTGTCCCTACTTGCCATTTTCATTTAGTATTTTTCCAACTCGTTTTGTGCACAGCTGCACCAAAGACCAAAATTGAGTGCAAAGTTTTCCTGAGGCTATGCAAAGGTCATAAATGTGGAAGGGCAGCTAGGACTTCTAAAGAACTTAATTCATTTTATTTACTTCATCTCTCTAGTTTTGGCACATATTGGATAAGGTTTTGAAAGAAGTTGGAAAGTGTACCACATGGCTGCTACTTCATAGCTAACAGAAACAGCACTGGACACCTAAACAGGTCTTATTCTTGACTAAGAGGTGGGTGGAGAGGAAATATCGCATGAAGGCAAAACATTATGTCACGTAACTCAAGAGAAAAAGCACTGTACCCACAGCATGGGAAAAACAAGAGAAATGCTCCATCAGTAATGACACAGTAAAACACTTTCAAGAGTGTGTGAAAAAGTGGAGAACAGTAGAGGAGACAAAACAGAAGCTGGCCTGTGTCCCTCCAGTAACTATGGAGGGTTTTTTTATAAGGAATAAAATCACTTCCAAAAGTATTTTTCCCACATAAGGCTGAACTAATCATAAGCAGAAAACCACCAGTTTTCACCAAGTTTGTTAAGCAGGGCAGACATTTTCCTTTCCCTGAGCCCTAAATGTGATGCAGGAGTTCAGCTACCATGCCTTCCAGCTCTAGAAGCAGTTCCACCGATGGTAGGATGTGAGCAATGAAAGGCTGTGACTTTGAACTCCCTCACGGGTGTCCCTCCAGCTCCTGCAATTCCCTTTCCTGGCAGAAACTGCTTCTGCTCTTCATCAACTGCTTTTGAAGACAGGGTTCAATGAGGAATGGGAAAGTGAGGGCAACCCTGAGTGAACAGCAATAGCATAATCTTGCAAATGAACCATCACACATCCACAGCTATCATGTTTTGTGTAGCTCTCTGATATTTTACAGCTAACAAGCCGGCAAATACCTAGACACTTCTACTCCTATGTCAAATTTGCTTGAAAACTGCAAAGTTACTGGAGACAGAAATGCACAGACAGATACACAGAAGCAACATAGTCCTATGTACTTACAGAAAAATAAATTAAACCAGCATTAATGTAGTGCTGTCGAGAGGCACTCCCTTGATTAAAGAAATTCAGCCAGCCAGCCCAAAGTCCAACTTCCTAGAAGCATCAGTGCGACAGCTTGATTAATGCCAACATTTCCTTCAGAGGCAGTTTACTGCCCCATGCAGGTCTTGTCTTTCTAGCTCACTGAAAGAAAGAAAGCATGAGACAACTTTCCCCACCCCCCAAATTAACCTTGTCTCAGCCTCTTCAAGGTTTTGTGAGATAGGAGCAGCCTCCTGAACTGGGCTGACCCAAAATCCACAGCATGTACCTGTCTGACCCATCAGCAACGATGCACCCCAGTAATGATGCACCTCAGTGTGCTGGTTACAGCTCAGGCTTCACATCCAAGAAGAAGGTGCTCAAAACGAGGCTGCAGGGTTAGACAGGATCCAGCACTGAATGTTTTTTTAGCCTAAATAATGCAGTCCACCTTACAATCTGTGTAACACTCAGGGTGTCTACACATACTCCTCAAGTCTTCCAAACAAGTGTTCCTCTAGAGATCCAGCTTTCCTTAAGCTGTGTAATGCATGCTACACGCAGGAGAACAGGTGGGAAAAAAAAGACCATCTTCACGAGTGTTAAAACTTCCAGGTTCCTTGCAGTTATGGGCTACCATCCTGAAGACTGTCCAGGCAGCAGCTTGGTAACCCTTCTTCAGACTGACTTTCACATTTTTCACATTAAAAATGCAGTTTCCATAGTGCTGATTTTTTTTCCAGGTGTTCTTCTTCTTTCTTTTTTTTTGACAACATTTTCTTTGGTTTTTGTTTGTGGTTTTTGGTTTGTTTGTTTGTTTGTTTGTTTGTTTTCCTGTCACAGATAGCATTAAAGACTTTCTCTGTTGCTTGGGCTTGTGCCAAATGAGAATTCCTCGGATTGCTGGACTGGCCTAAAACACTCATGCTGAGGCAGTTCCAGCTTAAACCAAGTTGCCTCTTAGTGTTGCATTACCTCCCATGGGCCTGTGCCTCCCATGATACCCCACAACCTCCTCCTTCAGGGAGAGGATTTGCGATGGGCACCATGTCCATGTCACTACAGATGTATTATAAGGGATGTAGTACAAATAGGGAATCCAGACACTGTGAAAAAACGGGAACATACTGCTCCGAGTCTTCAACATCGATGTACCATGATGGGGAAACATGCTTTTCTGATGAGCCAATGTGTTTTAGATAGTTTAATTTATCTCTCATAATGTTTCATGATGTTATAAAAATGTCCCAAAATCTATATTTGCAAGATAATTCTTCTGGACTTTAGATTCCCAAAAGAGTCAATATCCTTTTTTTTGGGTCTGAATTTTCAGCAATCACAACTATTAGCATCAGATTTTCTTGCATGTTATGAATTCCTTTCCTTATTTTCCTGCAGCTCTAATTACCTGTAGCACTTTCATGCTATCTTCCTGTACATTTGCCTTTTTGTAATGATATATGTTATAACATTTTTCCCACGTGAATTATCTCTAGGGCATAATCCCAGATCCTCAGATCCCATAGTAAAGATTTGTTCTCTCTAAGCTGACACAACAGGCAATTCATTGAGCACAGACAGACAGACACATTTTTTCCATGAATGCATTTAGCATCATTACCAAAACTGGCTCACTAGCAATTTCAGCTAATAAGAAAATGAAGTTAGCGCAAAGCTTCTGAAAATAAATTCTGCAGAAGATGTTTCTCTGTTTTAACAGGGATTGAATGCAGTCCATTTCTCTTTCCCCATGTCCTGAACAACACATCAAAACAATGTTTAGCGAGTGAGTTACATTTCACAACGCACTCACATCATACATGGACGTAAAATAAGCTGCTTGGCAGTGTAAATGCACTGGAGAGAGCAAAGCTGTTTTTTTTTTTTTTTTTTTTTTTGTCCAGTCTGGTTTCTCCCAGTACTTTAGGATTGCCCAAGGATTTTCCATTATCTCACTGGTGTCTCTGTTAACCCCTTGCACTACTGAAGCAGTGCGGCCACAGGAAACCTCCCTCCAAGGCCCCTTGAATTCGAGGTCACAGAGGTGGTGGGACGCACTGGTGTTAATTCCCAGCATATCCCATGTGGTTAAACAAAACCAGCATGGAATCACAGGTGGGATAGAGGGAGAGAGATGCTTTAAGAGGCAGGTACTCCAAGTTCTCTTTAGCCAGGTGATGGGGAGAGAGAGACGAGGACATAATGCAGAGCAGGGTATCAATTCAGTGGTTTTCCCCAGTTTTTCAAGTTTGGTTAATGGTCTCAAAGATATTTTCTCAAGTGCCCCAGTAACTAAATGACATGTGGAAAATGTTATTTACCTCAAGAGTTTCTCAAGTGCCACAGTCTCAAAAAAGAGGCTCTTGCTAAGCTCACTGTGCTCCTTGCCTGTAGCGACCACAGGCCAGATCCCAGCTACTTCAGAGTGGCCCATGGGGCTTAATCACAGAAAATCTGGCCCTTAATACTCCTCCTCAGATTACCTGACTTCTCTTCCCAAGAATATTAGAAACCTGGCACTTGAAGGTCCATTTTCATGAAATACTCAGTCTAGTAAACCTCCTTCATACTACGTATGTGGCAAGCACATGCAGTGGGTCACAAACGCTGCCGAAATTAATGCTTGGTGATTCAGCAGATGTGTGCATTTTTTTGTTGTTGCCTGCTACTAGATAACTTCATACAATGTTGGTAATTACTGTATCTGCTTTTTATTTATTTATTTATTTATTTTCTTTGCTTATGCCTTACCCAGTAGCTTTGTTTGTTGCAATAAAAACATTGAGAACAGCTTGGAAAACTTCCTTTGCTCTGACTTGAAAAGGCTGAATTCAATTCCCAGGGAACTCAGTGGGAGATGGATTAAGCTCAGTGGCGAAATCCTTTACTTCTTACCATGCTGCCCTTGCAGCAGGTGCTGAATTTCCTTTTACCAGTTGATTAATTTAACTTTTTGTGGTAGCAATGTATCAACACCCCCTTGAAATTCTTGTATTTATATGTGGGGTTTTTCTGGGTTCCTGTGACAGAAGAGACCTAGAGCTTCTGCTTCTTATCCAGTCTCCAGCCAGTTCAGACCCCCATAACTTTCCCCTTCTCAAGATCTGTTCTGCACCAGGATTACTCCGAGTCTATCAAGGTGGTTTGCAATAATTCTTACTCCTTTTCCAAACTTTAACTCTGGAGTATGCTTATGCTCTTGTTCTTCCTCCAGAGTATCTTGCTGATGAGAATTACTGTTGTGTGTGAAGTTATGAGGATAGGCATGTCTTCTTCCAGCCCAAGTTGTCTTACTTCAGTTTCCCATATTTCTTTTGTGCCTTTCAAGTCCATATGTTTGGTATCTTCGAAGGCCTGAAGGCTTTGGCGCTTTCCATTTTGAAAAGTCATCCAGTTGAGAAGGACATAAAGCAACAGGGCTTTCCAGAAGGAGAACACTGTACCTACAGAAATATCCCTGATGAAATCTAAGTAAATCACCAAATAAAAATCCTGGAGAAAATGAGGATGCCATTAATAAATGCCAAGGAACAGTAGCTTCTCTGCTGAATTTTCAAATCAGCCAAAGCAATTTAAGAATCACATCCTCTCTGTCGATCCCTAACATTTTATGAAAGATAATTCTCACATGCCACTTTGTAGAGTTCAGTAAGACATCCTTATTAGATTTGCTTGTTGTGCTTATTTTTTTCAGAACATGTTGGCTAATTTAAGTCTTGCTTGATATGTGCAGAAGTACCTACATTCAGGCACACAAACGATTCCTACACTGTGATAGTAAAATGTGAAGAAAAACAAAACAAAACAAAAAAAACCCACCACATGATATTACATACCAATTGTAAAGGCATGGGTTTTTAATCATCCCCAGAAGTTGTTACTGAGCTGGTTTTGATATGTTTACTCTTGATTTTTGCCTGTGTGTTTTAGAAAAGAAAAACATAACTTACAGACAAACTTACTATTAAAATGACAACATCACTTTAGACAGAGCAGTTTGTATCTGTGTTTTCAGCTTTTTTTGCTTTAGAGTACTTCTAGTAAGTAGCATCTACAGGCAGCTGTAGATCTAGTCCTATAAATCACACCAAAACAATTACAAGAAAAAAGAAAATTGCACATATTCCAAAGTTTTCCATTTTCCCACCACTGGAGATAGGATTTTCAAAACAAGTCTTCCATAATCTTGTGAAATACTCCAGGGCTGAAACAGAAGCTGTGCCTCACAGTAAATTGAAAATGTTGCATTCAAACTGGAAGGAAAAGCAAAGGCACTTTCCTTTTGTGTTACTGTAAATTAATTTTAGAGATGGGCATAAACCATAAAATTCAGATTCAGCCATAAACCTGGGAACATAAAGCTCAAAATACATCTGGATCACTGTACCAGACCACCATGGTTGCTGGCAAACAGGTAATAGCTGATTAGTCAGAAAAGTCCACAGCACATCTATTCCATATGCCCCACATCTCACAGGATGTCTCCCAGTAAGCACCATTGCCATAAATCCTGTACTGATGCACCACAGACATTTCCAATGTCTTTGGTCTCTTTGATTGGCATTGCAAGCTTTTTAAAACTAAAGGTGTTCTGAAACAGCATAGCTTGGATACAAATTTTCACCCAGAAATGTGAACCTCATTTGTGGAATCTTCCCCAAATCCATCTCATTTAGTGAGAAACAGATTCTAGGTAAAAATCCAGCAAGAAAAGACATTCAAGTAAAATAACTCACCTAAAACACGACCCAAAGCTGAATCTTTATGTTCTTTAATTCCTGGCAATTCCATTTTAGTCTGGGACTAGAAACAGAAGCAGACAAATACATAAATATAGGGACTTTTTCTGAATGCATGTGTAATAGATAAAACTAGTAAGATAAGGGTATGCTTTTCATTTGAAGAAGAAGCAGGTTATTACAGTGTGATTGAAAAGATTATCCCTCAGCTAATCTATTGTGTTGCCAATATCTGTTATTTGATACCAAAGAAATAAAAAAGACTCAGTACCGCAAGGCAGATGATGGCAAGTAACAGGGAGATAGGTCCTAGATGCTGATATTGCCTCCTAAATCATAACAGTTCCTACATTGTTTAAAATATAAATCATACAAAGTGGTCAAAATACAGCTTTAATTCTCAGTCTAATGATTACATTGGTCAATTTCCAAGACCACAGTTAAAGGCCATGAGAATTTTAAAATATTTTCCCACCCATATACATGTTGTCCCAAGTTGGTTGGTTTTTTTTGTTTTGTTTTGTTTTGTTTAAAAAGAAAAAAAAAAAAGAAAAAAAAAGAAAAGGCAAAAAAGGCAAGCAACCAAGAAAGAAAAAGAACAACAATCACACAGAAATCACAGTGGTGAAATAAACCATGGAGTTACTGATCTGCAAGTGAGCTTTGAAATTACTAGGAGAATTATGATTTTGATTTAGCAGCCGCTGAAGTCTCAGAACAGTTTTGGAATGTGGATGGGGCCATGTATGGTGTCTTAGACTTTTCAGAAGTTTTTATGATGGGTTTGAGGAGTTTCAGGTTTTCTTTCTTTTTTTTTTTTTTCTTTTTTTTCCTTTCTGAGTGAAATATTGTTTGTTGAAAATTATTTCAAGAGTTTTACCCTCACTTTCCTTTGCAGAGCCACAACAGAGTACTGTTGGCATCTGGCTGTGCATATGCCTAGAAAACCATTCATTTCGAGACATTTTCAAAACCAGGACCATGACTTGTAATAATTTACTAAAAATTCCGATACGTGTATTTTTTCTTAACATGTACTTGAAATTTCACAATACCCCCAAATCTCTGCAAGCCCCCTCTCAGGAGAGTAACTTTCCAGGGAATCACAGTGTTCTGATAAAGAAGCAGCACGACAAATACTTAGTATGATGAAAAAGCTGAATAATATCGAAATAAAAGTATGAATACGAATTTACGAGCTGTATCAGTCATAATTAACCAGTCAGGAGAAATGTCAGTGTATACAGATCTGCTACGTGAAAAGTACTGAATATTTTAGCAATTCTTTAGGAAGGTACTGAACTTTTCTTGCAATTAATTATTCATCCATAAAACTTTCCTTTCCTTATTTCCGCCTCAAATTGTTGCAGAACTTCCCTCTCCTTGGTGAGATGAGGACTGTAATCACATGCATGTATACAGCACACAGACAAAAACACATACACATAAAAAAAGCTGCAACAGATACCACCCCCAACTTTCCCCAGTTGTACATTTGATGCTTGCTGGTGCCATTAAGCAAACACAAAACAACAGCAAGCGCATTCTGTTGAAATGTTTAGCTAAATGGAACCAAAACAGTCACAGTTCACAATTTCATAAATACATTAATTAGAAGTGTCTCCAAATAGCATGTGATTTTGAATTATTAACATAAAACACTGCATTATAAATGACTGCAAATTGCATTCCTTAGTGCTCTCCATGCTTAATTTATTATGCCGTAGGAAAATTTGCAAATTACTTCACTGTTTTATATTTAATGGATAGTTTTATATGTATATTGTTTCATTAAGATAAAATTAAACCACAGTGTACATATTATATGCCTTTCCAGTGACATAAATGTCACTAGAGACCCTCAGACTTTGTCAGGAGGGGAGCGTGCTTCTGTCACTTCATAGATTTAATAAAGAAGTAAAGAGCAGGTTCAAGTTTCTGCCCTTTTTGTGCCTGTCCATAGCTGCTCCTTCCGGACAGCCCATTTTGGAAGCTTGTGATGGGCATGCCAGGAAAGTTTCCTGATGCTTGAAAGTACGGAGACAGGAAGCAGCAGAGCAGCCTTCCCTTCAGCCCCATGCTGCTGTGGCTGAAAGACAAAGGACATTTTCCAGATATTTTTCTGCTCCTAGGACAGTGCTGTCACCATGCCACCTGTGCTCTGGGGGGCAGAAGGAAGGGAGCAAAGCAGGTAAGCCTCCTGTCCCCAGCCCCATGAGCAAAGGAAGCTTGAAAGCCACTTCAGCATCCCAGGAAGAGGAAAAAAAGGCTGGCATGAGCCAGTGTACTGCACTGCCAAGGTTCTTGCTGTTGCATCTTCCTGCAGTGGGGAAAGGATGGAAATAAAGCATATTAGAAAATCCTGACAAAGAAAGGTGGGGCAGATGTCTGGAGAAACAATGGGTGAGGGAGGGCAGAGGATGTTGTATGTGTGAGGAAAATCTATTAAAAATGTAACCATAAAAACATTCTTCTTTGATAACTTCTTTGCATGTTGTCTGCTCTTAGCCATTTGTCTTCTTTATTTGTAAATTCCTCAGAAGAGGAATTGCCTCTAGCCATGTGCTTGTAGAACGTGTGTTACTGTGGGGACTCAACTTCCCTGAAAACCCTGAATGCAAATAGAGCGTAAATAATAGATATTATTTATGATACATAAATAAATAACATTGGGCCATGAAGAGGCATTCTAGACATGTTTAAATAGGCTGTCCAATCCCCTATTTTTAAGAATTAATAATATGTCTTTGGTGGATGAGACAGACGAAATGTTCCTTCCAACTGACTTTCAGAACTTTGTTTACGATAGGAAAGGTACTGGTTACCTTCTGCACAAATTCCACATAGTTTTCAGATATGTTTCCTTTTAATAAAAATGTAGCACTATAAAATGTTGCAGGAAGGGTAGGAGGTGGAGATATGGCATATTGGGAAAAGCTATAAATTCTGCTTTAAGTTAAAAGTGTATTAATGAAATTGAAGTTACAAGAAAATGCATGCAGGAGAGAGAGAGAGAGAGAGACAGCCCTCTGAGCTATTCTTTTCAAGTAATAAAGATGAGACTCTGTCAGAAATTGAGGTGTCAAAACTGGAAGTGCTGGAACAAATTCGCAAATTAAAGAGCAACAAGTCACCATGACCAGATGGCATACATCTGAGAGCTCTGAAGGAACTTAAGAATTAAGTGGTTGAGCTGCTAACAGAAAAATATGCAGCCTTTCATTAAACTGCTACCATGCCAGAGGACAGGAGGTAACAAATACCTCATCTCAAAAAATCTGGAAGGTGTGTTCCTGCGAGCTTGATTAGGGCTGTAGATTGCTTTTCTCTTCTAATCATCCTGGCTTCAGAGAGAAGTTCAGCACATCCAGCAAAAAGAGCTAGCCTCAGCCCATCAGGAGCCCCTGGCGAAGGTGAGCGTGATGATTTTGCTGACTCAGCATACACTGATGACCATTAACCTGGAGATAACTGGGGGGCCTTGCAAGGGCTGACTTCAGTGATAATTAAAAAACACTTGTCCTAATCACCCCCTGCCTTCTTAAACTCAGGTTACATTACACAGGTACCTATCCCTTGCAATGTTTCCAGGATAGGTTAATTCTTTCCTTGGCATGGTTATAAATGGCATGACAGGACAAAACTATTGTCTTAATAACTGAGGAATTTCCTCCTGGTCCTATTTGGATTGCCTTATCGTCCAGATAAGAGGATCTTTGTTGTAGCATACAGTGGAGAAGGCGTGGGGAGGAGAGAATTATTTCAACATCTACCTGTGCAGCACAAACATGTACTTGTATCATCGCATAGATTTTAAGGTGAGCGTTTGGTTGTCTGGTCCTGCGGTGCACAGCTTCTCAGCTGTCACTTAGTGTGCGTGGAAGCACACAGTCCAGCTGATGCATGTGGAGCAGTATAGGCATGTGCCCACAGCCTCAGATACACCCCGCATTCACTGATAACAGTGCAGTGTATGAAGAATTCCCCAGAAGCAAGGTTGAGGGATGTAGAGATGTCTGATCCTATCTTCTGGCTATTACAAAGCAGAGTTTTGCATTATTATGCTCATATCAGGTTCACTAATGTATATACTCCTCCTAGATACTCAGACTAGGACACACGATATCAAGATTTGGAAAAGTCATCTCTACCTGTGAAGGCTTCTGCCAGTCACTGGCACTATTAAAAATATATGCCTTGCTTCTAAATTGAATACATGGGGCTTTCACGCTCAACCACCGGTTCTTGTGACATTACTGTGGTTAATGAGAGCCCTCAGGAAGCAAGATCGCTTTGAAGATTACAAACAGATTTCAAACTATCAAAACAAGAGCTGTGGGAGAACAGTTTAGCCATCCCACCAAACATCCTGAGATGTTTTTAAAACAACAAAAAAAAAAGGGGGTCCTTCCTTCTTCCACAGCAGAATCATCCCATGCCTCGTGAAAGCTTTCATTTGTGAGGACTAGAGACTCTCCTGCCATTTCAAAATATCCAGAAATGTGCTGGAGAACTGTTATCTGGGACACAACAGGAGAGGCTGTGAAATATCCACCTGAGAATAACCACCCACCTGGAGCTTCAGACACAGATTTACAACATAAAAGATTGAGACTCAAGTCATTGAATCAAGTGACTAACACCTCAAGCTCTCATTCAGGGTGAAAGAGACTCTCCTCCTAGTTTGGATGAGAAGTTTTATCCATGTTGAAAATAAAACATAAACACCTGCAGGAGTTTTGGGGTTTGAAAAATTATTTTCTTCCACCAATTAAATAATTTGTAAGAGAAAACTCCCGGGCATAACACTCTTGCTTTCGTAGGGGCTTCACAGCATCCTGAAGTGATTTTCTTGCAGCATAGGATAGCAGCAAAGCAGATGCTGAGAACACCTGATCTAGACACATGGTCTGGGGCCAGCTCCTACTTTGCCAGTATTGTTCAGTCTAGCAGTCAGACTGGAGATACAGTGCCTTCAGACACCTTGCTGAATGCAAGAGCATGCCATGTATTTTTTTTTCTGTGAAGTGAGTGGTCTAGAGAGTGAACCCTTTTCTTCTACAGATGCATCAGAGAAGTGATGGTTATGTCAATCATAGTAACAACTTTGGGACTGTGAATGCTTTTCAACCCTGGATCATCTTTCTAGCTAGAGCTGACAGACTGCAGCAAAGCAGGAGGGGACTGCCACTGCCTTCTGAGAACTGCTGATAAACCTGTTTTCTCCATTCCATGTCTATACACTCGTGTTTCAAAGGAAAACATGAGCTTCCTCGGGAAAATTAAGAGAAAGAGGGAGAGAGTTACAGAGAGTGTTTTAAACTTTTGCTTCCTTTCCTGATGTTCTTAATGCACATATATGTAGGCAAGCATCAGGGGCATGAGCAGAAGTCAGGATCCAAGCAGGGTTGCTACACCAGTAACAGGATGGGTGGGATGGAGCAGACCATCATCTTTCCTGTTTGCTTACTCTGATGGATCTGCTGGAAAAGGCAGCCTATTTTTGCTGAGGTCTCAACAATCCTCATTTTAGCAATGGGTCATTTCTACTTTATCCTGCTTCAGTTTCCACCTTTAGAACCATAAGTTGCAGTAGATGTATCCAGGTTCTCTGGGTGGTGAAAGTCACTTGGTCCTCTTCTGGACTGGGTAGTCTTAGGTTTGGGTCACGGTGGAAAACCCCGTCGTGAGTGACTTTCATATTTTCAAAATCTGCTGGAGGAACCACAAACAGATGTTCTCGCAGAAATGTGGAAAACAGGATATGTGTGGGAGTCCTCACTGGGAAGAATGGTGGCAGTCTTGCAGATTAAGTAATGGACATAGGATTCACACTCAGCAGAAATCAACAGCTTAAAAATAGCTAATCTTCTCAATGTATTCTCTATGCATTCTTTTCATGGCAGTCACTTCCTTATCCTAAATCAGACTGTAAATATGGACAAATTAACAACTTACTCTAGTGACTTTTAACCTAGAAATACAAGCTGCTTTTATGTTTTATCACAATGAATTCCACCCATAATTATGAAAGCGCAAGTTTTCCCATACTTGACTCAAATTAAGGCCTATGTTGTTTAGAGACAGCCAACATTTTTGCAGTCTCTAGGCTACAGTAGTGCAGCCTGTTCCTCACAAAGCTATCAATGGAAAATACGTAGAAAAGAATGAGAAAATAAATGTCCAATAGATGTCCACACTTTGCAGTGATCCCTGGCTGCTTTCAAATGGAGTTGTGTTTCCAAAGACTGCTTGCTTCCACCATGGTCTGGCATGACTTAGCAGAAGCACCTGTTTTCTTTATGTTCCATTGTAAACGTTGCATTCTGCAGGGTTCTTGCAGACTTTGAGGTTCTCTCCTGGCTACCAAGCTGAAGTAGCTTCAGGGCTTTTCAGCTACACGCCTACTGAACCAAGACCACACCCTTTGCAAGGCCTGGTAGAGCCAGGAAGCCCCCTGATATCTCTTTCCCTAACACCTACAACCAGCATCTGGACACAGATACCTGGACACAGGCTGTGGGCCCAGGGCTCTAAACTAGGCTTACTCCACACTCACCTCCTTTCTGGATCCAGATGAAATAATTCAACCAGAAATTTAGAGGTATGCCAGGGTCAGCCTGAAGCACTGGTCTAGCCAGCACTGGAGACTTCCATAGCAGGTGGACCTGTTTGCTTCTGGTTGTTGTTTTGCAGCACTTAAGGGTAAGGTCATTAACTTTTTCTGGATGTGATTTTTTTTCATTTTGTTGAAGTCTCAAGTCCTGGAGCTCTGCTCAAGACCTGGAATCTGATGTCTTTGTCCATTTTCTCCCTGACAAGTCTCAGAGATATTAAAAATCAAAAGAAGACTCTAAAGAGCAAATAAAGCCTCTTTAATGTACTGTTTCACTTCTGTGTTAACTCACAGAAGCTCTTTGCTCTCTCTGCCTGGTCCCAGTCAGATCTTGCATAAAAGGAAAAAAAATGCACTTAGAAGTGCTGTTTTCTTTCCACTTCCCCCTGCGCTTCAAATCATTAGTCTTTCTGCATTTCTCTTTTATTCCCAGACTGGCTTGTGCCGAATCAGATTATAATATATTAAACGTCCAAGAAACACAAAGCTCTCCAAAGTGCTCTTTGGGGTCTCGGTACATGTGTTCTCCAGCTCTCTCCTGTAGTAATTACTGCCGTCTCAGGGTCAGCTCCTGTGTGCAGGTCCCGCTCAGACATGCTCAGCTTCACCTCCAGATCACTGCAAAATGAATTCAGGATGGGCTTGGCCTGTGCATCACTGCTGCTCCTGTGTGCAGGGGCCAGGGAATTGCTTTGCCTGAAAGAAAAGTTCACATGTACTTGTGAGTTCACAAAGAAACTCTGCCATTAGCCTGGACTTTACCATGAAGAGGAAGAAGGTTGTACAGGGCAATTACCACCGGAAAGAACAGCTTCATCCTAAGGCAATGTAAAGCATTGAAGACAAGGCTACTACCAATGACATTAATATCAGCTCAAAAGCATACAGAAGTAATTCACAGTGAGGGACTACTCTGAGTGTGGTTTGACTCTACTCAGAGGTTATTGAAGAGCAGCAATGCTGTTCTCCCCTAGTAGTGCTTCCAGCTCTCTTTGGGAGGGACATGAGGGGCTTCAAGGGGGACTCAAGAGTGCAAAGAGCCCTGATCTGCAGTGGCCAGGGCTGCTAAAGCTCCCAGGGGATCTGCAAGTGTCAAGGAGGTCAAGTGGAAGAGGCATGGTCCACAGCCCTAGGTGAGCCCTGCAGCTGGAAGCAGCGGGGGAACTCTTCTGACCACTGACCACCATACATCTTGGGATACAAGAGTGGTTATGAACTTACAGGAGATAAGTCACTATGAGTTCTGCAGAGAAAGTAATTTCTTTACTTTTTTCTTTACTAAAAAAAAAAAAAAAAAAAACAAGGAGAGGGATGGGGAAGGGTAGAACAACCTGAACACCTGACATTCAAAAAAACAGCAATGTGCATGAAGCTGTGCTAACAGCTTTTTTTTGGCTTCTGCAGTGGCAGAACACACCAAAATCCTTGGTATCAGTATTGGCAGTGTGGTTGTTAGTCAGGCCCTACTCTCAGAATGAGTAAGTGAGGAAAGAAAAATGCTGGTCTCTAAGCTACCGCCACTGTCCTTTTCTTTTGGAGAAGCTGGATCCATGTCTTTTCTGAGGGCACAGTGCAGAACTAGGAGGACAATGTTTCTATTACAGCTTTGTTAACAAACCTGAATTCCTTCCTGAAGTGCTAGTCTCCTTCTGGTCCTGGTCTCTTCTGAAATGAAGCCTGCTCTCGCATTTTTATGGTGGTTTAATAACGTAGAAAAACGGGTCTATGATGGAAAGAGGGAAGGTTAAAGTTCCTTCCTACTCTCGCCCCAAGCAGGAAATGAAGAGATACCTCCCAAACTGAAAGCCTGGTTATCTAGTCTGCTGCCATGAATACCACGCCAATAAAGAAGCTTTTTTTTTTTCTATTTAAAGAAGTAATATGATAAAATGTTGGTTCATTTCATTATAATAGCTAAGAAGGATTTGCTGGTTTCACAGCATAAATTTAGATTAATTTTTTAGATTTGACAATGTTATAAAAATTATATTGATTCTGAAATTATAATTTTAGATTGGTTCTGTCATTTTAGCCTATTAGCAGTCTTTAAATGAAGTGATCCTACGTTACAATCAATCTTATCTTCCATTATGCACTTCCTGGTGCTAAAATGCGAGATCGATTCTAATTAACTACATGGGTTCAGTCATTTGGGTGGTTTGTTAGGAAAAAAACAGTTACTACCCTAGTATCACTAAACAATTTGTTATGCATTTATGTACAGAAATGATATCTAAAACGAATGTCATTCCTTTGGTAAAAACAATACAGTTGCAGATGTCTAAAATATTAGGATGGCAACATTAATGCTATTGCTTTAACCAGTAAAGAACGTGAAATGTTTCCAGGGTCCACCTGAGCTTTAAGAAGCAAAGTGAGGTTAGCAAAAAATACTACCTCTGCAGCACAGGCTATAAATCTGTGTGTCCATTGAAAGTGACTAGGAGCCATTCTGAAAACGTCATTTCCAATGTGCAGCTGTGGGCTACGAGAAGAGGTTGAAAACTGCTTAAGAAGCTATCATGGTGAAAATAATGTTATAAGTGGGTGATGTGATCTAAATATGAATCAGCTCAAGCATCTATTCATTCCTGCACTTTCCAGCTTTATCTTGCACTGATGTACTGCTGGCAGACACCTTGATACAAACCTTGCCCTGCATCAATGTCAAACTCTGTAGACCACTGGCCTTTGAATGAGCTACAGAAAGTGGCGTAGGTGCAAGCAGTGGGGGACCAACACGCTGTGCTCCTGAGTGAGCCTGGAAGTCTGGTGAGCAGACTGCGACAAAAGAGGAAGCTGGAAATGTCTGCACCCTGATTTTAAAACAGAGACAGCAAAGCCTGATATCAGATAAAACCTGGAGGAAAATGTACGTTGCTTGTGATTTTATTCCTTAGTATCCTTAAATCATTCTTTTAAGTCAAACAAACACTGTTACCTCGAGTACCAATCTGTTACTTTTCCCATTGATTATGCTTGTGCCCGAATTCTTTTCTAATTTATCTGTTGATTTTCCCTGCAACAGCTTTAAAGAAATAGAGCATTATACACTATACACTCTCACTGTTAAATCAACTCGTCTACCTATTATAGTCAGTGCAACGTAGAGACGATCTGCAGTTCAAGGGATGCTATGCTTGCTTTTCCAGTCACTGCTAATGCATTCTTCCATGTGGAGTAACGTAGCAGAATGAGTCAAGAGTAAGAAATGCCAGCCTGGCATCCTGCTGCAGAGACTTTCTTGACCTCCCTCCCTTCATACGCCCTCACAGATGCTTTGTTCCTATCCTCTTAATGACATTGCCTCATTAAGAAGCCAAATTGTTGGGAAAAAAAAAAAAAAAAAGAGAAGAGAAGAGAAGAGAAGAGAAGAGAAGAGAAGAGAAGAGAAGAGAAGAGAAGAGAAGAGAAGAGAAGAGAAGAGAAGAGAAGAGAAGAGAAGAGAAGAGAAGAGAAGAGAAGAGAAGAGAAGAGAAGAGAAAAGAGAAAGAAGAAAGAAAGAAAGAAAGAAAGAAAGAAAGAAAGAAAGAAAGAAAGAAAGAAAGAAAGAAAAGAAAAGAAAGAAAGAAAAGGTAGCAGTAGTTTTAAAATCCTTCGCTTACTCTTATTTCTTTATTGCTTTTCTGTAAGATTGAATCCTTGAGCATTCAATGGAAAAAAAAAAAAAAAAAAGACCAGAAAGCAACTGTGAGCCCCTGTGCCTGTCCCTATTGAGCTACACTGATCAATGAAGTTAGCCTCCGTCTATAGCTGGCCACCCAAAGCCCCCTGAGGAAAAAGGAGGTTGCCAAAGGGGAGAGAAGTCCTGCAGAGATAGATAGGGAAGAATGGATGATAGGTAAACTGATGAGGGCTGCACTTCCCTGTAGGCCCTCAAGTATTGTTGCTAGTCACCATGAGGCACAGCAATAATTCTTAGGAAGGGGAAAGCTGAGAACCGCAGCTCTTGATGGGCCCCTTTTATTTCTCACCTGAACGTATGTTGGTACTGAAGATGTTCTGGCCCAAATGCATAACTTCTGATTCTCTGCAGTGCCACTCCAGAAAACACCCTGTGTGCTGGTAGGAACTTTTATACGGGAATCTCCTTTTCAAACTGCTGGCTTGTTAGTTCAGTGACTGAATAACTCTTTTGCATAGGGAAGTCTTGATTTCACTGTTACTGCTGTTGCACTCACGTTGCACAGTCATTAATGATTTGCCGTCTTGCAAGAAGCCCTCGTGAACCTGATTCTCCACTGCCTCACACCTCATGCAATCATTTACATCAATGCAGAGTGAGTGCAAAACACTATCACACCACTGCAAGCAGAGACCTCTGACTCAGGTCACATTTCACTGCCCTCTTCCACCAGATCGACCAGTGGAGAATTAGACTGAAAAGCTTCAGAGGAGGGCTGAGGGTATGTTCACGCTCCACTCTTGTTTGCACAGGGACAGCGTTGGTTCACCTTCTTTCCTTTGACTCAAGGATGCTTTCTGACTGCCCAGCTGGTAAGGAAATCTCATTGTGAGCTGCCACAGATGGGTGGAAGAGGTACCCTCCATTTGCAGGGTGGCAGGAGGCTCCTGGGGATCCACCAGGTGTGCCAGGTCCCTTCCATGCCAAATCTCCTCCCAGCGGAGCAACGCCCAGCCCAAGGGCACCCCTTGCCCTGCCAGTTGGATTTCTAGGCACAAGGGTGGCGTATTAAGGTGGGCATCACTAGCAAGACTGTGGAAGGGCAAAGGCCAGGTTGTAGGGCACCTGGAAGAGGACATGGCTGAGGATGACGTAGAAGGAGACCACACTGTGTGTCCAATGTCACCTGGGAAACAAAGGGTGTGGGAGCAGGGTGAGGCAAGGGATAGTGCAAAAGAGAGGAGATGACATTTGTGTGGAAAACTGCCTTTGTCTTTCCCATTTCACAGGCAGTGTGTCTATTAAATGTGGCTTTTGTTGCCAAAGGACTTGTCATATTACATTAGGTTTAGCAACTTCTGCTGTGGCAAAGTGTGCAGCGTCTCCCTTCACATAAAGAAAATATTTTCACAAGTCTGTTCAACCTGCTAACTGTGATTACAGACAGTTGGCCCCTGACATGACATTTATTGCTCCAGCTTCCAAATAAGAGCCTCACAGCACTGCCCAGCCAGCTACCTGAAGAGCACATATGTGTGTGGAGACCTTAAACAAGTTTCTGCTAATGACTCCATTTTGTACCCTTTTAGTAGGTCTTTAGCAGCTTGATGGAAAAGATGTTACAGTGAAGTACTGAAAAAAATAATAAAGAGTATATACAAGCTAAGACTTAATGTTGCCAAATCTCTCCTTTTCCTGCTTACCTTGAAATGTATATTTTAATGTATCTGATCTCCTCTACAAGTACTTTTTGCACACATATTTCTACACTGCTCAGCAATATGAATCATAACTGTGAATGACCGGAGAAAAAAAAAGAGATAAAAATGCCACTGTACACATCCACTCACGCCCTGAAGGAAAAGACCAGAGGGTGAGAAATCACATCAAAATTAGGACTGTGCAATGGGGAAAAGAGTGCCAATGATAGACACAAGAAAGAGGTTGATCTGCTTGGGTCCCTACATCAAGGAGTCCAAAAGAAGTTTGCCCAGAAGAAATTTTGTCATGAAATAAAAATAAATAAATAAATAAGTAAATAAAAATGAACAAAGCACAAAATTCCCTCTTTTCTGTAAGATGCGCTGATCATGGTCACGGCATTTCCTGGAAACATCTGCCAAATGACCAACTTCTCCATCACTGCATCCAGTAGATGTTCGAGCTGCTGCAAGGCCTACGCACCCATTTTCCTGACATTTGGGAAGAACGGAAGGATAATAAAGGCTTTGTCAGGACAAGAGAATATCATCTGGCAAGCATTTGGTTATTACTGGTGTTATGTGTGTGAGTGTGTGTGGAGGGGGGAGTTGTTTTAAACTGTATTTATTTTAAATATTTTTTATGAGTTGCAATCATTTTAAAATGTGTTAAATTGCCTGGCTCTTGGCCTTCAAGTTCCTTTCCTGCACAAGGCAGTTGTAGGGCCTGAATTCTTACATGACTTGGCCTATGCTGCTCTACTTTTTGGCAGGTCACTTTGCTCTATTCTTTTCCAAACAGAAATTAAGCTTTGGCCGAGGGAGAAACAGAGCAGAATGCAGCCTGCTGCAACAGCTTGCAGTGAGTTGGAAAGAACTCCATGTTATAGATGAGAGCTGAGCAAATACCCTTTTATTATTTTTTTTTGTTAATTTCACTATCTTATTTTTAAACTTGTGTGTGCATCTGCCAGTAGCACTGTATTTTATTACAATATTACTATTAAGCAGGTGGATATGTATCATGAGCAGAGAGCATTTAGCTCCATTTTGGTTAAGGGTATGCTCTTCAGTGATTAAGTTTCTTTTGTTGGTTTAGGAACTTAACTGATTCTGTGGTGTCAGTCTAACAGTCTCTCTCACAATTTTGTTTTCTGTCATGTCAGAAAACTACTTACAAAAAGGCCAAGGGTTTTACAAAAAGGCCTTGTAACATTTAACAGTGGGCTCTCATAATTTTGTTTGTTGGAGTTGTACCCACTGGATAATAAAATAACCCGTCCACAGGAAGGATGCATGAGAGCTTCTGCTTTCCTGATTTTTACCTTCTTATTTAAAAATGAATAAAATAAAATAAAATAAAATAAAATAAAATAAAATAAAATAAAATAAAATAAAATAAAATAAAATAAAATAAAATAAAATAAAATAAAATAAAATAAAACAAAGAAAAGCAAAACAAAACAAAACAAATTCTTCTCTGCTTGCATTGAGTGAGATCAGCTGAAGTTAAGCAAATAATGCTGATGGTTAAGCAGCAAGAGGTGGGTGTCAGTATCCAGTGATGGGCAACTAGCACTTCTAAATGAAACCATTTTCCTTCCCTCATCTCTACCCACAGTTCAACCTAAAGAAATCATCTCGGACTATCCTCCTCTGATGCCAAGATCCTTTTCTGGAGATTTCTAATGTGCTGCAGTAAGAACCATTTCCCAAGACCCTCCTTAAGTCTCCAGGGATTTTTCATGGTCCAGTCCCGGTTAAATTAAAAAGCATATTCAGGGGGGATGACTAATCCCCTGCTTGAATGTGACATGCCTTTTAGAAAGTTTGTGATCTGGTACACTAACTCGCTGATTTGTTTGGCCATGTGAAAACCTTTTAAGCTGGCTCTAGAAATTCACCCCTGAAGCCTCTTCTGGGGCTTGTATTTTTTATTTTTCTCCCATTTCCTCAAATCTTTCCCTTGTTTCTAAAAAGTGCCGTAGTCCGTTCCTGAGCCCTCAAATCCAATTACCAAACAATGTACAAATATATGGCTGAGCGTGGTCTATGGGAACAGCTGCAAAATTGCTAATATTAGGTCTAATTTAGCTACAATAAATTAGCAAGTGTGTGGAAGCAAAATGATGACAGCATAATTATAACAAAAGTCGATGTGTTGAAGTATATGGATGACATACATACTAATTTTAGCGAAAAAACTCACCAAATGAAATGCATGCAATGAACAGACGGGACTAATAGCTCAGACACATATACTTAATGTGACCAGTCAGTGTAAAAACAAAAAGATAGATGAAGCTGTTCAGAATCTAGTGCTAACAAGCAGTGTAGTCTGAAACCATTAACTGTCAGGGGTAATAACACTCAAAGTACTGAAGTGCAGTAAAACAGCAGCACTTTTCTCGGGATGATGTGCTGATGTACAAGCACACACCTGTGAAGAGGGTACTAAATCTATCCTTGCGTTTATTACTATGGAGGGAGGAAAAACAACACTAATAATGTAAAGTATAAACGAAAATAGCAGACAGCAGAGAGTGACATTTGCATGGTCCCAGTCAGCTTGTTAGCTGAAGTGGGTTTTAATTAGCTATTTTCCAGCAAGCAAACGAGCAAATTAGTGGCAGCCATAAACAAGCAGAGACAATCAGGCCCAAAGAAAGAAAAAAAAGATCGGACCTTTTTCTGTGTGTTTTCCTTTTGGAAATACAATGCCTTCATGCTTCAGCTAAATATTTCTATTAACCAGAAGAATGCAGCAAAGTGAAGACCTTGGCAATGGTGCAAGTTCCCAAAGTAGCTCCAAACATGATGTTAACAGCACCGTAAGAGCAGCAGGGACAAAAAGCTCTGCTCTGACCAAACCTGCATCCTGTCTTGAGGGCTAACCAGAGCCCCAGTGCACCTAGCATCTGCTATGTGCCACCCTATGGACAGTCTTCCTGCCCATCCTCTGGTCTTGGGATCACGTGGATTCAGCACCCTCCCTCACCACCACTCAGCATGCAGGATGGCAGGAGCTTTGATTACCGAAGTACTAATGGCTGCAAAATGAAACCTGCCCTGCCATTACAGTAACAGGAACACGGGATGAGGATCCATCAGAGTCTTGTCAAGCAAGGCCCAAGGCTAAACCTTGGGCTTAATCCATGTTGAGCTTAAAAAACTGTAGTACTTCTGCTACTGAACTGATTATATTAATAATCAGCTGTAATGAAAAACATGGCAAGTTCATCCCTGAAGTCAGTCATGTTTCCCTTCCTTTTCCCTCTGATTGTAAGAAACGTTGATGTTGCAAGGATAAGAAACCTAATACAGAGAACAGATCATTGCTACCACTAGGTTTTATACCTGAAGTATTTATGTAAGTTCAGCACAAGACACAGGTGTGTAGAACCAGGGAGCAACAAACACCAGAAGGAGGGTTCAGTGGTTAGAGCACAAACATAGACCTTGAGGAAGAGAAACTTGAGTTCATGTTTCTCTCCATCAGAGACTTCTCCCATCACCATGGGCAACACACCCAGCCTGTCTGGGAATAATAGTAATTCTGCCTCTGAAGTTTGCTGTGAAAAGTTCATTAAATACTGTGTAGGGCTCAGATATTGTGGAGAAGGGGCTAATTAGTTGGAAGGAAGGGAAAATGCCTAATAAAAATTAATCTTATTTATGCATCACTATTGGTACACGTGGCACTAGAGAAAGACATTGCAGCCGACTTTCAGTTGGTATAAATTATCAGAGAGCTGCAGGAGAGACTCTCTTGCGTCCCTGTCCTTGTCTTGTGCCAAGGGTATTACAGTCTAATTAATACAGATAACATAAGTGCAGATGCCTACCTGTTGGGCGCAGTTGGAATACTAACACAAGAAAAAGGCTTGGGGAAGGCCCTTGAAGAAGGCTTGCTTTTTATTTTGTTCATTTATTTAGTGTTGTTGTGACGGTCACAGGAAACCCTGGCAATGAGTAGAGCCCAAGAGGCAATTAGTAATGGGGCAGAAAATGCAATGAGCCAAAAAATGAATTAACTTGAGCAGGCCAGGCACAGGCACAAGGGGCTGATGCTGTTTGCAAGTTTATAACCCCCGCCCCTCTACTGAATTTGGGAAAGGAGAAGGAGGTGTGATTGAACTCAGGAACCTTTCCTGCAGCACCCAGGGAGCTCCCTGCCTCACGAAGCACCAGCGCATTCAGCTGCAGGCAGGTAGCCTGGGTCAGCTCTTGCCTGAAGCTAGTGCCTTCCCTTCGAGTTTCCTGCCATTGCTACTACTGCCATGGAGGAGGGAACAGCCCTGAGACAGCCAGCGGGGAGCAAACCCCAGCCGTGCCCAGGAAGCGGCACAAGCAGCCAGCGGTCGCCCGTCAGGCAAGAGTTCCCAGCCAGGAAAGCTGGGCCAGCGACAGCAGGAGTGGGCTTTGTGCAGCAAAATGAGTCTTCTCTGGCTGATCCTCTGCTCCCCTCGCCTCTTCCGAGTTTCTTTTGGGCCTCTGTTTTTTTGTTGTTTTTTTTTTTTTTCCCTTTGACAGCTTTCAGTTTTTCCTATTAGCAAATGTACATGCTTTGAATTAGGATTCGTATTTTTGTTCTGAGTCATGGGTTGATATTGTTTTCAGCTTATACAAAGCCATAAGTACTTTCACCACATTCGAACTGTTTACACATTTTTTTACAATGAAGTTTTTTCCCTGTCTCTGACAGCTGTACGTGAACACCAGAGGGAAAAAATAGGCAATTGCTCTTGCAGGCACACATGTATGGTAACTATCTAGCATTCACACGAGGCAGCAAGAGGTAACTATCACCCAAATTGTCACGTTAGCCATCATGTTAGCCATTAGAATTGAAGATAATGATTCCTAGTTCAGAGAGCTGCTTGACTGAATCGCAGAAAAACACAACTGCCCCCAAGTGTGTGCTAGGATGATTTTCAACGCATGCTGCAGTACCGCAACATTCAATCCTGTACGGCCCATAGGCTTTGTCCTCAGGGAGACAACTCCAGAAAAAAAAAATAAATAAAGTTGTTTAGTGGAGTTCAGGATGGAAAACTTTGAGGAGAAAAAAATAAATCTAATTCCATGTCATTTTAATTCTCTTCTTGCGTGGAGAGCTCAGTGCCAAATAAAAGCACAGGAAAGCCACAAAGCACACACACACTTCAGCACTGCTTCTTTCTCCCTGGGTTGTGCCCAATGTTATTTCATCATGGCCAGGGGACTTTGAGGGAAGTGAAAGCAGAAGGGAAAGAAGAAAGGTGATCTTTAAAAAAAAACAGAACTGTTCAAAATTCAGAGCAAAGGAGGCAATTCATAGCTTTATCATCATACAGCAAATGGAAAAGCGAGATATTCCTCTTCAAAGAATAAAGTCCCCAAATGGATAAAGGTTAAGATAAAGGGGCAGAGTTTCTGCCTGGCCCCATCCAGCTCACAGCAGCTCTGACATCAACTGCATTTTTGTTGTATTTTTTTTTTTCTGGTGAAGTATCGCTGAGCATAAGAAAGTCATGACCAACTGCCTGAGCATCCCAATGGAAAAGAGGAAGAGGTCTAATCCAAACTCTGACACTTTATATCCACAACTGTAAATCTTTGGCTCAGCTCCTGCCAGCCTCAAAAGTTAAATGGACAGCACTGTCCATTTCTTATGCCAACGCTGCTCTGTTGCTTTTAGTGAAGTTGCATGGTTGTAATGGAGAGTCCGGTAAGGATCCCTTTTTGCTGAATGATGTTACCATCTTCCTTGCTGGAATTCTTTTAGCCTTGTAATAGCTCTTCTTAAAGGATGGTCTGATCTACTTTCCAAAATCTTCAGCAGAAAACAAATTGCATTCATAACACAGGAGTGAAGTTGAAATCTGAGCAATATCTCACTCACCTCAGGACACATACTGATGATTCCTCCATGCAGGAGAATGGGGAACAGCTTTCAGCAAAGACCTCGACTGATCAGAGACAAGAAGCCTGCAGCAGCCCAGGGAGATGGGGCCAAGAAGATTCAAAGAGCTGGGCATCCAGCCCCACACAAGTCCAATTTGTCTGAAGGCAGGGGCTGGATTACCCCCTGCCTGGGCACTGAAGCAATATTATACCTAAAACCTGTCCTCTCCAGCTTTTGTGCCTAAACCATCCCATACACAGAATAAATGGAAAGCGACGCTCTGCTCACAGTTAACCCCCCTAAAAAAAAGTTATTGTTGGTCGCTGGGGTCTTGTCTAAACACAGGAATGAGACCCTTGAGTTTTCATGACAGCAACAGGGTCACTGCCCCACACCTGCATCAATGCCCACAGCAAAACTATTCCTTCCCTCTCTCTCCCTTTCTCTCGTAATCCTTCATGTACCTTCCTTCATGTAATCCTTCATGTAATCCTCCTTCATACCTTAAGGTTAGTGCATTATCATTCGCGATGAATGTGTATTAGACAACAGGCTCTCGGGAATTAATGAGGGGGCCTAGCAAAGGCAGAGATATCAAGATATCATAGTAGTCGTGGCAGAACTGGAAGCTACATAGTGCCTTCTCTATGACTGGTTCTTGGAGACACAGATCTACTTTCCATCCTCGCTGATTTCAGAAAGAGCTTCAAGAAGGTAACTCCTGTGACATGACTTCCTTTCTCCAGATTGCTATAAGAGAACACTGGTGGACAGCAACAAATTAAACCATGCTCACACTAAAATCCACAGAGGGAAAGACACACCATAGCTGTGATGGCTCTTTGCTGGACCACCATTGTCCGAAAGGTCAAGCCATCATCTCTCTGGTGTCTGCCACAACAGCAAAGAAATTGCTACACCATTTTGGAATATATAGTCTCCTTACTAAGGGCTGTTCTGTACTCTGTCTATAATATTTTAAACACAGTCAATATCTTGTTGTTAATTTCCCCTACAAGAAGATGTATTTCTGTTGGAACTGAACTGTGGCCAGGCTGACTGGCTGGAAATGAAAGCAGCTGGCTTTTTACTTTGCTTATAGTTGGGAAGACTTAATCCAGTCACACATTTCCATAGGACACAGACCAGACTGAACAAGTAACTCTCCTTTCCCTTCCTGGTAGTTCCCCTTCCCTTGGAAAGGAGCTAGAGGGAAAAGAGCCAAACTTCTGAACACAAATGTTTGCCACTGGGTAATGGAGAGAAACCAAGCATCTCTTCCTTTACTTCTTCTCTCTGCCTGTTTTCCCTCTTGAACAGAAAAAGAGGAGTCATTTCAGGCATCTTTCAGGAAAGTGGGGAACATGCCACAGGCTGCTATGTTGCAAATGAATGATGAAGCTCAGATATGAACTTCAGATCAGACTGTACTTAGAATAGAACTACTCTTTCCATATGTGATTATTGGTAGCAGTGGGAATATGAGAAATTCATAGGCTGAGACACAATGAGCTCCCTCAAAGACTCAGCATTCTTCTGTAATTTAAATAGATTAAGGGTGTAAAACCCCCAGGATATAATCTCACAAGTATATTTTCCTGTCACTTCATAGTTAGCCAAGAAGTGCTTCCCAGAGGTGTCTTTTTTCCTCCCAGTATATCCATCCTTCTACATCTAGTTCCAGCAGCAAGCAAGAAGCACTGCAAGAACCAGGCAAAAAGAGGAAACGTCTTATTTTGAAACTGAATGGTCCTCTTCAAATCTCAAACATTGTGTCTATACTGGAGAGAATTCTTACGCTTCCTTTAATTATTTAGTCCAATCAGTTCACTTTTAATGCTTATTTCTATTTCCTTTAAACATTTATCACAGAAAAATACATTCACAGTTTTCTTGGCATCCAGGTATAGCAGTGGTTGTCTTATGAAAGATAGACTAAGCCAAAAGGAAGATAACTTCTTTTCTAAAGAAACTAATAAAACTAGAAGAATTAATGAAGTATAAAGGGGACTTAGATACTTTTTTTGCATTGCAAATACAGATCCGATTCCAAAACACTGAATAGTATACAAACATCCTCTTTTACAGATTACAATTACAGAAACAACTTCTATTGACTTCATGTGGCTTTGGACTACCCAAATGGATTGCTAGACCTACATATCCAAAGCGAAGGAGATTTTGACATAAGCAGAGTCCAGCCACAAGAATCAGAAATCTGAAATCTGGAAAACAAATAAGACATCCCTATAAAAAAATCAGTGACTTTTCATGGTGAAAATATTTGTAGTCATTCAGGATTTTGAACCATTTAAAAAAGAATTTTCTTACAGGTTTTTCAGATGATTTATGTATTCCTTAGGTCTCATCTGCTTTTCTGCCATGACCTTACTTTTATTCAAATGCAGCATACAGAAAATAAGCATTACCTTTTTCTTTGATTTGATTGTGCCATTATATAATAGACTAAAACTCTTGAAAATAAGAAATGCAGAAGAAAATCTGGACTACAAAAAGGTGTACGTGAAGGAATGATTAAAATATATATATATATCAATTGCTAAAATTGCTTTCTTGGTATTAGCTTCTAAGCAGCAATGGGCAAATAGAAAAAAATATATATTTTTAAAAATTCTTATCTGAAGAATGCCTAAATGTGTTGGACTTGCAAAGCTGTGTTGGCATCTTGTGAATTCAGGTTTGCATGGAGTCAGGCAAGTCCATTCTCTGAACTTCTAACATTAATATTTCCCCTCCCTTTGGTTAAGTCTAAGGGGTGATGAGAGGGAAAAAAAAAAAAAAAGAAGAAAAAAAAGAAAAAAAGAGAGAGAGAGAGAGAGAAAACTTCAGTGTTATTTCTGCATGTGGAATTCTCAGAAAGTTACTTCCTTACTCCTTCTCCTACTGCACCCTAGCCTTCATCATGGCTGTGCCTGCTATCTTGACTTGTTACATTGCAGCAGATCACCAGCAGCAATGCTCCTGGAGCTGAGCACAGGTCAAAACAGCGTAAACACCACTGAAGCACAATGCAGGTTGCTTTCTCTGTCTCCTTTCGTTTATTTTTTTCCTTACACATTCCTTGTCTTTACTATGACATAGCTATTGCTGTGTATATCAGACAAAATTTCAGAATAAAGCAATGCATAATATTTTAGAAAAAATATTTTTGCTAAATTCATACAGTCTTCTGCAGTAGTAAACATTTCTGCTAAGAAGTGGTGAAGGCAATTAACACAGAACCCAAAACTAAAACAGACAAGCTGTAAGAATGGTGCTCATAGTCCTTCTCTCAGCATATTTTTCTCTAAGCTCCTTCCAGATTAGAAAATAAATTGTTTTTCATGATTTACTGATTTCCAGCTGGAATCAGAAATGATATGAACAGAGTTAGTGAGAAACATTGACAATTATCTCTGAAGATAAGGGAATTTTCAAGCTATGTCTAAAGGGCAAGGGATGGTTCCTTGCCTAGCAGGAGAGTGTGAAAACACAGCCACTTGTCTTGAAGGACAGTATGAAAATTCAGACAAACATCCATGCTGCTCCAAGTTGGTGCAAAACAGATGGACGACATATTCAAGATTTTCTGGTGAAGGGTACAGGACAGAGGAGCTGGAAAAAGAATCATCGTTCTAGAGTGGTGCTACCTGGATTTCCAAGCAGTCTAAAGGACAGAGGTTGATTCACCTCCCAAGGCAACACACCTGAACAAATGTAATTTCCTGGATGTTCACAGTCAATAACTCCATAACTAGCATGGTAGTAGCAGACCACATCTGCCCATACCAGCATTGCTGTGAGATGGAAGTGACAGGCTTTCAGAGTTAAACCTTTCATTGATACTGTATGAACTGGAGCTAAGAGATCCTGTAAAGCAAAGGCCCTTAACTGCTGAAAGAAAAGCTGATGAAAGTGAGAGCACTGTTTGAACCGAAACCTCAAGACACCTGGCCTCCTCCAGAAGTCCTGAGATCCACAAAGAGTTGTGATGCCAATTTATTTCCTTTTATATTGTTTTGATCTCTCCTCTTTTCTTTTCTTTTATTTTATTTTTTTCACTGAACCTGGTTTTGAGACACTCTTCCTGTCTTAGCCTGCATCTGGAATAATTCTCCACAATTTGCACTCAGAAACACGGAAACAAATTTCTTGCCTCTAGTAAGAGACAAATGTTATGCAAAAGCTGTGTGACCCAGAGCACTCAGCCAAAGGCAACACCCAATGGGGTAACCACAAGAGGGAAAACATCAGGATCACTAAGGGAGATGGGAACACAGGGGCAAAGGTTACACCAACCTATTTCCCTGTTTAAACAGCTGAAGGAACAACAATTAACATACTTAAGGCAGAAGGGACCTTGATGCTCGTGTGGTCTGACTTTCCATATAACACAGGCTAAAGAGAAGCATCCACCAGTTCCTGCCCCAAGAGCCTGCTCTGGAGCAAGAGAAACTTCTAGCACAGGAATGGCCAACCCTCCCTCTCCCAACCCAGAAGAGTCATTTTCCCAGAGAGCTGCAAGCCAGAAAGAAGGAGAAAAGATTTTTTTCGCATTCTCCAAGCCTCTTCTCTTTGTCCACTTTGTCATGTTTCTTGGGAGCTTATGTAGGAATCAAAAGGCTTCTCCCTGCTCAAGTCTCGGTGGCATTAATGCAACACACTAGCTAGACATCAAGAAAAAAATGCACTCCGTTTCCAAATTCTGTGTCCTCAGCAAGTCATCCTTTCCTCTGCAACCTCCTACTGCCCTCTCCCTCTTCCCAAGTCCTGACTGTCAAAGCAAAACCTCCTTCCTTTCAGTCAACTCCCAGTCTTTTCCAGACTCTCTTCCCACCTCAGGTTCCTGCAAAGGAGCACCCGGGGCTGTATAAACAACACCCACTGCTGGTCATCCCCATCCTGCCCCACATCAACTCCCTGGTTCATCTTCAGAGCAGTTGAAGGTAGCTAAGGGAGCCCCAGTTTAGCTTTGAACTCAGTTTCATCTAAGCCTTAAAATCAGCTTCTGCTTGAAATGTGTATCTGATTCAGTGGGAGAGCTGCTGCAGTTGTGTTTTACAGAGCTCTGGCTCCTTTTGCACAAGTTGCTTTACTGTTCATGGGTCTTGTTCCTCTCTCCTCAGTGAAGACGAACTGGCACCAGATCTCTGAGGACACCTCAGCCGATACCCTTCAGGAAAACTGTCCTGTCAGAGCCACTTTGCTTTTCAATCCTGACTTCCCTGCCTGCACATGCATGCACAAGGACAGGAACAAACCACATAAGATCTCAAATGACTGATACAAATGTCTTAACACAAACACTCTTGTGAGACACAACTATTCCCAGGTGACTTCATTTTAAATTGAATATGTTCATCCTTAGAAACTTCTAGAGCATTAATTATGTAATACTGCAAAGTGCCATCCCCATAGTATGGAAGGTTTGGGACTTAGCTGATCACCCCCACCAAAGACAACAAGAAGACACCTAGGTTACTTGTGTGGTGCTTCTCCCCTTACTCATTCTTCACATTTTTCTGTAAGAAAAGAGATAACCTGGGAGTTAATGGGAACTGAGGTTGATCCAGCAGGCTAATACAACCATGTCTTTGCCATAGTTGTCATGTTATGTTTTCTGTTGGTAGGAAGGAAAAAGAAACTCTTGTCCCACTGTGCTATTGGCTTCAGCAGTAGTAAGCTGAGCATTTCATTTCAAGAAGAAATGACCCATGAATCTATCTCATTTGCCTTCAGATTGGATGGGAGCATCTCTCTTCCCCCAGCAAGAGGGAAATGGTCATTCTGCATTTTTCACCACCTTTATTATTGATTATCTTCTTGCTGGGGGGAAAAAATGGGATACATCCTCTTCTGAAAATAAATAAATAAATAAATGCACTGGAAGGAGCTTATCCAGGCATAAAACCTTAATTCCTAGAGTTTCCTTTATCATGACTTTTCTCACGTAATGCTTCTTCAGCCAGGTACCTCCCAAGAGTCCCTTCACAGCTGGAACCTGAACCTGTGACCGCTGGGTACAAATGCATGAGCACTACCTGTTGCATTAATGTAGGATTCCTACCAGCTGCCACTTAGCATAGTCCTGACATGCTCTTCCCGGCCTCCCAGCTTGAGGTTAAAGGCTGCTGCAGCCCTGAACAGCAGGAGCCCGTCCTTGCATGCTTTATTGATCTCAGGATGCACTTAGGAAACACCATTTTTTTTTTCTTTTTTCTTTTTTAGCATTTACTTTGCAGTTGCTTTCACAACCCAACACAAAGGCGGAGGCTTGCTCCTCTGTCCCTAAAGAAGACAGCAACCTAAAGGACACAGTGCTGAGGGCAGAGGGCAAACACCCCCTTTGTGTGCCAGGGATGGTGGGAAGCCCAGGGGTTTCTGCAGCACCAGTGCAGATACTGGGAGGATGAGAGACCAGGAGCAGCCCAAACACTTTGTGATCACCTCCGAAGCAGCTGAGAAAGTTTGTCAGACTGGGAAGCCTCAATAACAATTTTTTTTTCCCCATTTAAAGAACAATCCTATCAGTCACCTTAGGCTTGCCCTGGTACATAGCTTTCTCTCATCTACCTTTGTAGCTGGACTGCAACCATCACAGATGCATTTTGCCCCAGATATTTTTTTCTCCAAACATCCTTAAAAAAGAGCTACTATAAATCGTTTGCAGGTTACAGAGTTAGTTTGTTCCCCAGACAATACTTTAGTTTAGATAAATGAAGAAATATTCTGGCAATTATGCCAGCAAAGAGTGGTTGCTTTCAGAGAGGGATATTATAAAAAGATCCCGTGAAGCAGCAGGTGGAGGAAGGAGAAGCTGTGCTTGGTTTGTTCTCCTCTCCCCAGCTCTGGAGAGGGTTCTCTCCAGATTCCTCAGGAACACCCCACATTCCTCAGGAAAGGCAGCACAGGCTGGGGATCAGCATCTCCCCTTGCCCTTGGCAGAGCCAGAGGTGGTCCAGAGCCTCCCGCACTGCCACAAGGAGCAGGAGCTTCTGCCTCTTTGAAGGAGCCCTTCTGCAGGTGCCGCTTTGCATGTCTGGGCTCCCACTGTCTTTCTGCTTGAACGTTTCCCTCCCTAATTTTACCAAGACAAACAGTGTCTAGCTTTTCAGAACTGGGAGCTTCTCAGAACCCACCAGGCTTTCCCTGCGGCTCTTCAGCAATGAGATCTTTTCTGTCTGTGCTACCAGGAAATATGGACCCCTCCAGCTCCGGGTCCTGATTTACCCCATTTTGTGCCCACAAAGAAGCTGCCAAATGCCGCCATGTGTATTTGTACACACATCTTGCATGGGTGTAAATAGGAGTGGAGAGGAGATGCAAGCCCAGGCTCCAGCAAGCTCCACTTCCAACCAAAGGACTCGCAGGTTTTTTCTCTTGGAAAAGCCACAGAATTCGTTAAAAATGCTCCGAAATGCTGGGTTGGCAGATCGGAATGGTGGGATGGCTGACGTATTTCTGTCAGTCTCCACTGTCTTTGCTGAGACCATCTGTACCAGAGGAGTGAAAAAGGAGGACACATGAGCTGCAGCCCAGCGCGGTGTGCAATCATGATCATCTCCCAGAGACTGCGTCGCCTTTGGACGAGACGTTTCCCCAAGAAGGCTGTCACTTGTGGTTTGCTGCAGGTGTCAGGTGCCCCAACCACTGCTATTATTGCTATTAGACATTTGCTGAGTGCCAGCGGTGCACCTGGTGTTCATAATCAGCTCAAACAAGCTGCCGATTTTTAACGGTGGGCCGACTGCATTTCCGCTCGTGAAAATTTGCCTGTTTGCTTCTTCAGGCACCATCTTCTCCAAGGGGAAATGTGCAATGTAGTTCTGTTTCCTTCCTCCAGGACTTTCAGTACCTGTTATTTTTTCAGATGCACAACAGCCCAGCTCCTCACCACGGTGAGCCAGTCTTTTTCATCCATCATCTCTTCAGGATCAGACCACTAATTCACGTACAGGATAAGACAACTGCCAAATTATTATACTACAAAGAGAAGATCTTCAGACACCTGTCATCCTGATGAAAGCAGCACCATCAACTGACCTTTGCCGGTTCAAGGTCGATAATGAGACAAGTCAGGCAGGAAGAGCAGCGTGTGCTGACTCCATTAACGCTGGCTGTGTGCACACTCAGTAGCGCTGCGTCTCCTGTCAATTAGTGTGGGTAAACTAGGGACTGCTGATTGCCAGAGACATGGCATAGCGAGCTGCTGCTACCTTTACTTCTACACCCTGCTGCATTTTAATTAGCTCCAGTCCCCTGACTATTTCTTCAGAGCTTCATTACTGCCATCTTCAAGAAACTCAAGGCAAGCCTTTTACATCGCACATCGCTAATGAGAAGAAATGCGAGCATCCGCACAATGGAGCCTGATAATGCTGGACCGTCTGCACGCCCGCCTGAGAGCGTGTGAAGATTTAAGGGCTTCTTACTGTAACACGGTGTAAACATCCCTCAGAGATGGCAAAAATTAGAAAGAGTTGGAGCCCACAAGGGAAGGTATTCCCAAAATGACCCAAAACACCGGATGGAAAAACAATGATCCGTGATGTGCACAGGTGAACATGCATGCCTGCTGAAGGTGTCATTTCAGTAATGACTACTGCAGACCACCCACACAGGCTACAGCTTGATAGCATGAGGTGCCCCCCACGGGACACTGCTCTGCCCCACACAGACCATGTAAAAGCTGCACCTAGGGCAGCCATGCGAGTTGGCAGATGAAGAAACCTGAGCATCACTCAAGTCTTTCCCAAGGTTTCAAGTGGTGCACTACAGCTTTCCAACAGAAAGCCAGTTTGTTTGGGTTTTGCTGTCTTTTTAGCCTTTTTTTTTTTTAATCATGTTGATAGTATCAGCATAGTCACACTCATTTGCCTGGAGTTTCAACTATATTTGAAGGAAATTGTGATAGAAAATTGCTGTCTTTAGAGCAGAGCACTGACCAGACCAGCTCCCGAATAGCTCCAGGTTAAAATATCTCAGTCTGTACAGCTTTCCCCTCACAATGCACAGATGTGCTTGGCGCAGGTCAGCTCAGCTGAGAGCACCAGTGAGGGATTCACGTCCATGTTTTGAGTCCAGTTCTCGGTCCTGTTCTGTTCTTCCAGCTTCACCAGCTGACAACTCCCTCAACATATGGGAGGGCCTGTTGCTAATGCTTGGCTCAGGCATCTATAGATCCCAGTTATAGCTCAATATTAATATTGCCTGAGTCCCACTCCCACCCTGTGTGACCACCAGTACTCATTCACTCCTCACAGCAATAGCTGTTCTAATTAGCTTCTCTCATACGTCACTCGTGCCCTTACAGACACGCAGCTAATGAGCCAGCAAACCTACGTTAGGATTGTTTTCCTCGTTTAACACTGGCATGAATCTTGTAGATGTAACAAAAAGTTGTCATGAGAGTGCACTTTGCTGGAGATGTGATGATGGAGTTGTGGGCTGTTCTGAAGAAATTCTGTTTTTTTACATGGCTTCAGCATTGTTTGGACCAGAGGCATAGTGGGAAAGAAATTAAGAGTGTATGAGTGGTTTTGATAGACCAGATTTTTTGCTGACAGTCCTTTTATTCACAGAAGCTGTCCACAAATGAAAGACAGGTCTCCCTCAGCTCAATGGCTACCTTTACTCCTTTAGAAGAAAAGGTTCCTCAGAACAATTTTTCTCTGGGAAAAGATCCTTTTGAGTTAGTGATCTACCTTTGTGTGGTGGTTATCGCTTTCTGTGCTTAGACCTAGAGAAGGCTGTGTTTTGAAGTGGCTTCAAAAACCTTTCAGCAAAGCTGCTTCTGAGCATGCACCAGCATCATCTACCATCCTCCGGGTGACTGTCCTTACAACGAGCCCGTCCTCCTGGAGGGGATGTTCCTGTGACTGTGAAGCAGACGGAGGAAATCAAACCCAGAGGAGCTGGCTGGCTTCAGGGGAAAACTCACATCATCCTGTTATCCCATAAGGAAGTGGTATGGGACCGCGCCTCTCTGGGGAGCCCGTGGCCTTTGCAAACTGACCGCATGACCTCCGGGGCTGCGCAACTTCATCCTGCTGCTTGTCACAGAGTTGTTCTGTAACGGCATGCTCTGGCCCCAAAATATATTCCCATTACCCAGAAAAAATACACAAAACAATCCCTTGCCCCCATGCCTTCTGCCCTCTTTATACTTCCTTTTAACGACTAAGAAAATAACGCTTTGCGCCCAAGCATAAAATATGGCTTGTACAAAAACATACGACCAAAACAGGGGTTGTTCTTCTAAAGTGGCTCTATCCGACAAGGCTTTTCTTTTCCCTAAAACAAGAGCCTGCCGTCAGCAGCCACACAGCCATGTGTGCTGCCCCGAAGCTAACTAGAAAAAATTAGCTGTTTCTTAAGGCAAATAGGCATTATCCAGAAAAGAAGGGACACCCAGCACTCCTTCTCCTTCTATTCCTCACCCACGAGCGGTCAAATTGCTTCAGTGTTCACGCTGTGCCATCTAACAAATGCTTGTTGGCCACCTGTGTGGTTATCTTTAAAACAGTCACTTTAAAAAACACCCACCCGCATCCAAACATATGGATATGTGCCTGAGGGCTGAATACATTCTGTACATACAGCTATTCCCATGCCTGATGCAGTCTGATACTCTATCTATACTATTGCAGGGGCACCTCCCTATGTACTCCTCCAGGCTTTTACACAGGGGTTTGGGAGCAGTTGTGGGTATCACCTTGTAGCCACAAACTAAATTCACCTTATTGTTTCATTGCAGGTGCTTAATTGTGCTGCCCTGACTGATAAAAACACATTTAACACAAAGGATGTGCATTTCAAAGGAAATACAGAAAAATCATATCGATGACAGCAAGAATTGGATGCGTTGCAGTTACCACATGAGAGCACCACTTCACAAATCTCTCAGGAGAACACGTGAAGCCACTTTTACCAACTCAGGCTGTTCTATTAGAAATCTCTTTATATTTATTTTTCATAATGCTCTAGCTGTGCATGCCATGAGGAGTTTGCAAACATAAGCTGTAAGGCTCAAAACCAGAAGGAAACTACCCTGGATCCCAAAATGCTGCTGTGGTTTTTTTGTACAGACTCACAGTTTGGGGGAGTGTATCCAGTTGCCCACAGCAGAGGACAATACATTACTTTTTAAATGACCATGTTAGCATAAGGCCTCTTAGACTTGAAAACAATGCAGTACGTCTAGAATTCAGACCTTCCTTCACTCTCTCCTCTCTACAGGTGACAGGATCACTGCCCAGAAAAGTACTTTTTTTCCATGCTCATTGACATTTTTTCCATGAAGAGGAACTGGTTTCTTGACAGAAAATTATGTCACCAACAACACTAAGCCTATTTCTTCCTCCACAGAACTGATATATCTTCAAGGGGGGAAAATTCTCAAAACCAAAATATTTTTGCAATATAATTTATAGAAAGTCAAAAAGTATTTCTGACATATATGTCATTAAAAAAGAAAAGGGTTGGACTGGAAATATTGCTGAAGTGTCTCAAGAGAGATGTTAATTTGCTGACCCACCTTCCCCCAAGGGGTAGGCAAGATTTGCCATGGCCTGGCAAGGCAGAAGACCTGTGTTTTGCAGCACCTCAGCTCTTCAAGAGAGGATGTTTCCTAGAGGAAGATCTAGGACAAGACAATTTGGGCTGTAGGAAGCACACAGACTCCTCAGGCACCTGCTCTGAAGTGCAGTGGTAGCCTTTCAGAGTTGAAATAATTTCCCTTTTGGCTCAACTGCTTCATCTGATCACAGGCATTATTCAAAATTCCATTTTTCCCATTATTTTAAACAAAAAAGTGTGGGGAAAAAAAAACCACATTTGCACAGACTCTGTATTTTTTACTTTTCCCATACTTCCTCAGACCAGAGTTACTGGCAAGCCAGGTAGCTGGCAAAGGACTCCCCTTCTCTTTCCTGAAGCAAACTGCAATGATGCACATCATGCATCACAGGATAGCCCAATGAACTTACTATGAAAGGCCGAGAAGTATTCAAAGCAAATTTTCCAATATCTCTCTCCAGACTGGACTGTATTGTCTACAGACATACAGCAACATCCCCTTCCTTGCAGCACCAGCCAGCAGGACCCCCAGAACCTGGGCTGCCCCTCTTTTCCCAAAGAGAGGCATCCTGCAGCATTTTAAGCTCCATATGCAGGTAACAATGTTGGAAGTCTGTCACACATCACGACTCACTTTGGGGCTCTGGCACATCCCGAAGTCTGCTCAGAAATGCCTGTCACTCTGTCTCTCCTCTGTTCGGCTGACAGCTTGGTAAGGGTCTGGACTGATAAATGGAAGATAGCACAGAGACGGCAGCATCCAACCATAGGTACCTACTGTGCCTATAAAGACAGACATGCATAGAGGGCTTTCTTCTCCATCATAATTAAAGTCTATTTTTATTCTCAAAGTAAGTAGCAACTGAGGTAAAAAATTTTGCTGTGGTATGCAGGTGTCTAGAAAAGCAAAATAAAATTTTTGAAAGCATGTTGGTACCTACTGCCCTTTAGAAATAAGCTGACAAGAAAAGCAGAAGAAAAACAAAGTAATGCTGATCAAAATAAAGGAAGAGAAGGATTTAGGGATTTATGTTTGCCCAGTAGTCAGCTACATAAATTGCCTGTGAATGAGGGTTTAAAATGTTCTAAAATGTTTTTGAGGCATATCTAGGCTTGCTTATTTGTCAGGGAATAATATTTATGCCTTTCTATCTGTCCTGTACTAAATCACCCAAAACAGACTGTAATGCTGCTAGTAAAGCCATATGAGTCCAAAAAAGACTAGGAGCAGAAGAAAACAACCCCAGTAAGAAAGGAAAATAAAAGGCATGGATGGGTCTGAAGCTGAGAATAGTTCCTGCAAACCAACAAATCACAAAATGCATGCCAAAGAAGCAGGAGGAAGAAAACATGTATTGTGGTAACTGCTGTGTGTCCATAAGAGATTTATACCAGGAGTTTCTCAAGCACCAGCGTTATCTGCCTGCTAGGAGCACAGGGATGTTTATGAAACACGAACTGTTAGCAACGTCTTTCCATACATAGACCCAAAGATGAGAGAGACCAAATGGAAACCCATATGACTTTCTGTTTCTCCTGAGGTTTACCAAATTCCCCTGGGGACAGAGCCAGGAAATAAGCAAATGCAGCACTTTTGAAAAAATAAATTAAAATAAAATAAATTAAAATAAAATAAATTAAAATAAAATAAAATAAAATAAAATAATAAAATAAAATAAAATAAAATAAAAACATAAGAAGAGAAAAGCTGATAAAAGCTGCCCTAAAGTCAAGAGATTCAGGGCCAGGTTGTGACCATCACCTTGCAGCTTGGTACTGCGCTATGCAGGCTTGCCCCCGGGCTCCCACCTCTGTGTGTGGCTTTTCCTCATCAGTTCTTTCCCTGCACCCCAAACCAGGAACAGCTCAGAGGATGAGCCATGACTGAGCAGACTTTTACAGGCCAGGCTGTAAGCAAACCAGTACATTGCTGACCATCAGATTTGCTCCATCTGCCCCCGGCAGTGGTGAAGGTAAGAAGCAGCCCAAAAAATACAAATGAGTTAAAAATATAATATGTGTTAAAAATACAAGGGGTAATTCAGGGTACTAATTTCCCTACCTCATCTACTGAAATGAAAATAATTTCTGCTGGGTGTACACTGCAAATATCACTTCCTTGCTGTCAGGTTAAAAGCAGCTTCAAAATTTTTGTTCAAGACATATTCTAGCAATGAGAATTTTGCTAGATGAAAGACTAGGTACAGATCATATTCTGCTTTTTCTAAACTCACATAAATTACTATGGAGGATTTCCATTGGCTTCAGTCTCTGCCTGTGCTGGTGTGCTACAGAGAAGGATTTGGCTTTATGGCTTTAAAGTTGCTGTGGGAACCAACATGCTAAATCAACCCTAAGTGCAATGTGTGTGAAAGAAATCTCCTTGGTGCCTCTCTTCCCTTGAGACAAGGTAGCAACATCCACAGATTGTAGTCTCCCCAAAAATAAAATAATGAAAAAAAAATGCTGAAAGCTATCAAAAATGGATAAATCAGCAGGAAATGAGAGGAAAAAAAAAAAAAAAAGAAAAGAAAAAAGAAAGAGACCTCTACACCTAGCAGCACTCACTAGGCAAAGTGAGAATGGAATAAGTCTCCATTCTTTTACTCCCTATTAAAATGTGCTTGTTCCCCCCTACTGACCATCTTATTTGATTTATATCTTTTGCTGGATAGGTTTCTGTTATCATCTCCGGGAAATCAAGAATAAAAGTCCACTTGGTCTCCTGGGCCTTGGCAGAATTATTTTAAATTCAGCAGAGCAAGGAAGAAGGAGAAAGGTTTTCATTTTCTGTTTCAGTCTTGGATATTCCTTTAGTATACGGCAACCCGGCATGGTTTCAAACATGCTCATTAGGTGCAGAGCTAAAGGTAGCTATAATTAAATGCAATTTTCCATCTACTGCCAAGGTGCATAGGTTTCCAGGGAGCCAGCTCCTTGTCACCTTTTCTGCATACTTGTGGCTAAATATGAATATTAATGAACTCTCAGTTCTCCTCACCCTCCCTTTCCCAATTTATTCACAACTATTCTGTCTTTCTGCAATGAAAGAAGAAAAAAAAAAAAAAAAGCAAAATATAATTAGCTTCTCTATGAGCCATCAGTCTGCTCTGGCATATCAGTGGCTGAGCTTCCCACTTTGCCAGTGGACAACATACTGACAAAGAAAAGGATCTTTAATAAGATGGGGTTTTGATTATCTTCAGCAGCCCTGACAAGCCTCAGAGAGCCCTGGAATGAAAACAAGATTTCTTGTTCATGTTTCTAGCCATGCCATTCAGAGAAGATGTCCCCATGTCCAAAAATAAACATTTTACCCAACTTGAGTCACAGCATTTCTTAATTGAAAATCAGCAAACTCTCAGGGGGAGTGAAGACAGAGAATTTGGTCTAAAACTACCAGTGCTAATAAGAATAACGATGTCTCCCCTCTACCAGCCATCGCTCCTCTAGAGCTTGCAAATTAGCTTTAAAACTGGGTGCGAATCTGTAATAATCAAGCCCTGTCCTTAGTACAGCCTGCCAACATTGCACACACCAGCTCTCGCTCGCCTCTTGCCATCCCAGGCAAGGCAAAGCCACCATGCTAGGCCGCAATGATCCCGCGCAGCCCACCGTGAGCTGATCCCTGCTGGAGGGACAGCGTCGGGGAACGTACACCACCGCAGCATGTCGACTCCTCCCCACATTAAACCATCTCCATTGCCTGCAATGTAAAAATGTTTGTGGGATCAGGTGCACCAGCACTATATAGGAGGAATTCAAGATGGTGGGGAAAGGACACAAGGAGGCAGCCCGAAACAGTTGCACTCACTGGCCTGGCCAGGGACTGCCACCACACCAGGAACTTCGGGTCTCCCCTTCCTCAGTCTGCTCACCTCTCCTGGGCTATGTCACCGCAGAAATAGGTCAAGTCCTACTGACTCCTCGGTGCCCAACCTGCTGAGCACCAGGGCTGGGCAGAGCAATAAATTCCATTTCCTATCTCCGGCCTCCCCAGAAAGACTTGCCACAACAACAGCTGTGTGGACCCCCACGATACGGCAATTTATCACTCATGCCCAGCTGAGTTACATGGGCTGGTTGATACCATGCACAGGTACACTGCCAGCATGCTCCAAGCATGGGCAAACATCACTGCACCTTGTACTCCAAAAGCACACTCCTTTTTTCACACATACCCCTTCCCCCAAAAAGGCACAGGCTTGCATGGATCCTGTCCGGGTTTGAACTGAAGTGCATTCCCTGAAATGCAAGACAAAAAGCTGATTCCAGCCTTCTCCAAATTATTTTATTTCACAAATTATTTCAGTTTGACTGTGTTCACACCTCTGTGGTGTTTACTGACTTAAAACATGCTGGCAAATGTGTTTACTGAAGAAACATTCCCTACACCGGCAAATTTCAGGCAAATATTTGTGGTAAGCAATTTTCGAAACTGCAAACCCAAATATTTATCCCAGAAGAAGGATGCTACAAATCCAGTCAAAGAACAGAAACATACCATGTAACCTCTGTCTCCAGTCAGCTGGAAGGGCGTCCAGCAGATCTGTGGACAAAGAATCCTTCAGAGAGATGCTGGGAGCGCTTGATAAAATCCTGATGTGTTTATGGGCAAATCAAGACCCAAAGGGGAGGAAGGACAAAGTTTATGAAGCAAGCGACTCATTGCAATCATTTGATCAGTGTACCCATCACGTTTGGTGGGCAGGGGAGCACACTCTTGGCTTGACACAACTCCAGCAAGGTCCGGGTAAAATGCAGTGTATTCCTCTCTGTTTATTTGGCAAATGAACAGCAGTGGTACTCACTCCGGACTGCATTTTGCAGACTATACCCTTAGAAGCAGAGGCAGCTGGTGGTGGCCACCAGGCCTCAATTATATATGAAAATATCACCTAGATGGAAAGTCGTACATATCTGCAAAAACAGCCTTACGCCTGCATAAACCAAAGGAGAAAAAGGTAGCTTAGGAGGCAAATCTTATACTATACCCAAGCCAAGCATCTATAATATATGTTTTGTTTGGTATTTACACAGAATCTATCTGAAAATGAAGGTGCCTTTAGTTGCCAAGGGTAGCAGATGTGTTTTCTGGAAACTACTGCCAAAAAGCAAGTTAAGAAAGGGGGAGAAGTGGAGAGGGAAGTTCAGCTTCTTCAGCATGGAGAGTTTGGTGTCTGAATATGCTATGTCAACCCACTCACAATAAAATTTAAAACATTTAACCCAAACTGCTGAGACTGCAGCTGACTGTTTTCAATCTCACTGACAGCACAGCAATCAAACTTCAGCCACAGGGTTCAGCCTTCCTGACGGGTACATTTGCCCGCCATCTGCAAGTGGTATGTGGGACATGCCAGAAGACCGACTGCAGGCCAAGCCTGAGAATCTGCAAGGGCAGAGTTGGCTCAGGGACCATGCCACAAAGAAACTGGGCAGCTCAGGACACCCAATGAGCCCATCTTGGCCCAACTGGCCCTCCCCAGTGCTGTTTCTCCAACACCCACCATGGGTGTGAGGGCTTGACCAAGCTGTGGCACGCCGCCCTCCAAGCAATGCACGACTCCTTCAAATTCAGCACCTTGATGAAGCTACAAGAGGAAGATTGTGTGGCCCCTGGCCTGGTACAAGAGCAGCGCTGTTCTCTTAAAAACAAAGGGTTTTATCTTTATCTCAGCTTTTCCATCTTTCAAGACCTAAAATTTCATTCTCTAAGCACTTCCTTGAAGATGTTTTAGGCAGAACTACACATAAAGAAGCCCAAATGGCTGACAAAAGATCAATAGCATTTTTCCCAATGAGACCTATGGATACTGTATTTTTAATGTGTACTTTTAACCTCTTTCTGACTCCTCATCTCAGTGACTACACACAACATATGGTTCTAGCAGTCAAAAGAATTAAGCAAATATCTAAGAAGATAATGAAGCAGTAAAACCTATGCTAGAGATTAAATTCTCTAGAAACCTGTAAATAAGGGGAAAAGATTTAGAATGGTGCTTCACTGCAAAAAGGAAAAGAAACGGAAGACAGTTTTATTTTAAAGCGGCTGCGTACCTGAAGAGACTGAAATTGTAGAAGAATTTGTCATTTATGTAAGGCACAGGTGTCAATCTTTAAAAACTGAGAGGGCTCACTGATCCTTGGCAAGGGAACAGGAGATGACAGGTACCAGCAGCAAAACAGTCAGAGTCTGCTGGGGAAACGAGCTTTTGGGGTGCAGTGAGAGTTTGCTAAACAAACTCCCCATGGGGAGGAGGCAGAGCCTGGCCTGAAACAACCTTGAATGAGAGACAGCAATCTGAGCCCTGCAGTCAGCCATGGTGCTGCATCCCCTGCGGGGAAACCACCTGGACCAATGCACAGCAGAAAGCATCACAGAGTCTCCTTGGGCAACATGTGGCTGCATACTGCCTATGTGCTGTGGCCCCTTGGGAGGCAGAAGCACACACACATCTTTCTGAAGATTTTCCAGTTACACATTTGCACAGTTGTTGTGTTGCACAGAAATCCAAGTGACACGGCAATGACCTAACTTTGTCGAGATGGAGAAGGGAAAACCTCAGCATCTGACTGATCTAAGAGCAACACAAACTTCCCTACTGGAATGTCACAGAAACAAGATTTAAGCCCCTGAAAAAGGCTCCCAACATTGTAAAGCCTTCCATATATTAATAAGCTTAATTATTTGTGAGTCTCTCTGGAGCCTAATCATTAATGCACTGTAATTAATGCAAATGCCAGTCACTATGGCTGCGTCTACATTACCTGCTGAGATATATATCACAGAGTCTGGAGGACATGGGGAATGGTGGTATAGACCACGGCTCTCACTGGGCCTGCGTTTCCCTTGCAGAGGTCAGTACGCACTTGGGCATCACCCTAAAAAAACGTGCTCGCAGGCTCAGGAACCGAGAAGGGCTGCTGCATCCAGTAGTGTACTGTGAGTAAGGACAGAAAACCTCATCAACCGCCTTACAAGCCAGTGCAGAAAGGTGGACTCTCAAAGCACTTTCTGCTGGTGGCTGGTTACGAGAATAAAAAGGAGATCATTCATATTCTTTACTGCTCCACAAGGGATGAAGAGTATTTTAAAAGGAGCAGCCTATAATGGCAGTAGCAGTAGACAGTACTTTCTGGGATTAAACTGCAAAGCAGTATTTGCAGAAAACTGCAGTGGTTCAGCCTCTGCGAATTGCAGAGCCCTTTCCTTTGCATGGCTCTAAACTTTCCCCTCAGCCCCACCAAAGCTAATTGAAATGGACAGCACGAGCTATTCAAGAAGCTCTTATTTTCAGAGAAAGAAAAATGTCAGCAGAGACATTTATATCAGCACAATCATTTCTTCGGGTCTTTCGCCCTCCTTCTCCCACCCCTGGTTATTAAATAGATCACTCTAGCTAGGAAGTTCTTCATATAAATTCCTTACCTATACACCGCTGCTGACTGGTTGATGATGCTGTCAACTTCCCAATGCCACAGTGTTCTTTCAGAAAAAATGTGAGTATTTTTTTCAGATGACATACTATTTAACAAAAGACAACAAACAACAAACCTCCAACTTCAGATACTGCAAAAAACCATCATCCTGTGACCAAGAACTGCAGAATGCCTGAGGTAAGAAAATACTATTTATTCTTGTAATGGATTTTATGAACAAATCAAATGAGGTGAGATGTTTCTGAAAATTTGATCATTCATCACCAAAGCCTTTTCTCATCTTGTACTCATCAGTTCTACTACCTGCCGCTGCTGGAAATATGCCCTGTACATAGAAAAAGACATAACGTGCATGCACACATACACACACACACACTTACTCAGAGGCACACACTCCAAGCAAATGCCTGGCCTTCTTTGGAGAACAGCAGATTTATAAAAATGCAAGGAACATTTAATCAGTCATTTTTATTTGCTTTTCTTTTAATAAAAAAACCTACTCCAAATACGGAATGTGAACTATTACCTACTTTCTAAATGTTGGACTTAACTACTCTCCTCTCTTCTTTTTCCTCCATCTCGGAAATAAGCTTAATATAGCTGTACAGGATATGCACAGTATTTTTAAGGTTAGAGTTTGATTTTGTCTTTCAAAATGGTAATGACTTTACAGTTACAGAGATATAAAAAAATCCCAACCATTTGGGGAAACTAATACTTCAGTTATCAGTTAACTTATAACTTAACCTTCAGGCATTTTCTGAGGTTTTGGGAAAGATGTGGCCGCAAAAAGGCGGTTTCATTCCTGGCAAAGTCTTGTATGTGTATATGCATGTTTTGTATGTGAGTTTTAATGTCATGAAATACCAGAAAGAAGTTTTGGGGTTTGTGGGAATAAATTTTCTGTGTTTATGTTCATTTAAGGGAGGGTGGCCAAAAACGTCTATTCACAGAAGCTTGGCAGCAATCCCTCATAGAGACAAATAAGTACATTACAAGATAGTACTGTTCCCTTTCCACTGTGTAGCAATGTAGGATTTCACACCCTGTTCACACTGCAGAAGACTGAATGAAATTTATCAGTGCTTGAAGGGATCATTAAAAAAAGAGCAAAACCCAATCCTTGCCCTGCAGACACTTGCAGTTATTATCTGCTTGTATCGGGAGGTACTGTGATGGGTTCATAGGATGGAAGATACATCTGCTGAGGCCATACCTACCCTAGATTTCATTGCAGGCTGGTGTGTCTCTACTGCTCATTGGCAGTGTGGTCAGTCCTGAAGTCAATCCATGGCTTGCCCTTGGAAGATTTCCCTCAATTTTTAAATCTGGAGGCAGATGGTTTTTCTGGTTGTGGTTCCTGCAAAAAGGAAAAAAAAAAAAAAAAAAAAAGGAGTCCCAAACTATTCTCATTTTCTTTTCACCTACCTTGGTGGCTCATAAGCAAGCAAGCAGTTGATAGAAATGGTCTTTGGCAACCTATCATCCATCATTTTCAGGCTGAATGGCACCTCGCTCTGAGGAAGCAACACTGTGACTATAAATAAATTCAAAACAATGTATTTAAAATATCTTGAGGCTCTCACTCCAAAATTATCTCCCCAAAATAAAACCAAAGAGGTTATTTTTCTTATCTCTTCCATATCACCCTCTCTTTTTCCTCCTGCTCTAGAAGAAATTTGTGTTCTTCCCACAAATTTCATTCTTCCTCTCCTCTTGCCAGCTGTTTTCCATCCCTGGCACATGTGAACTTCTTCTTGACATAATGGTACAATGTTTCTTTTCTCTCCACCTCCCAGCAGTCTTAAAAGACACTGTCAGATATCAGTTTCCCTTCCTGGACCATTTTTAGCTATCCTGCCCCTCCAGAGCTCTCCAGAATTTGTGGCACTTAGGGGATGCATTGAAAAGCATTTTATCTTTCTGACCCCCAAGGGAAGCCCTACAACCTCAGAGGTAATGAGAAAGCTGCAAAATCTGAGAGTGAGGGCAACCTGGAGGGACATCAGAATAGATATCTTCAACATTATTCTTCATATGTAATAAAACTGGCTTTGCTGGAAGCCTCATGAAGTCTTTGCCATCTTTGTGACCTAATTTTTCATATAATCGAGACACACAAAGATCTAAACTAAGGAAGTGTTTGGGTCTGATTCCAAAACTGGTCAGATATTTGCAGTGATATGGCACCACGAAATAACACAAGTGTGAAAGTCATTTCAATGAATGAGATAGATTTAAATAATAATAATAATAATAAATAGAACAAAACTCTGGTGTGACCATTATAATTTCCTTTAAAATCTCAAAGACTTTTACATTAATGGCTGACTTGTTTCTAATGCATTGGGAAATAAATACACATATATATGTCTTATCACATTAGAGCAGTTTTAAGAAAATGGACCATAACACTTTTCTGGCAAGTGATTTGGCTGTGAAAATATTTCTGTTGCTGTTCTCATACTGTAACAGTACCAAGCCAGCTGATCTGTTCAGAGATAATTGAAGTAGGATTTTTTTTTTCTTTAGTTTAAATGTAGTTCTGAAGTGGTTTCACAAACACCCTTGAATATTACCACAGTAAATGAAAGGCAATTTCTAAAATGCACATCTTCCTTCCTTCCAGTGTTGGTACAAGAGCAGGAGATGGGTTTGCAAAGGCCCTTTGCATCCTTCCTTTGCCATGCTGAGATGGAGACTTGATCTCACAACTTTACATTATATTCAGAGCTTACACCAAATGGGTTTAAATTTTATTTGTTTTCAGCTTCATCTCAGTTAAACAGTCTGGAAATGGCCCTGTAGGTGAAAAATTCTGAATTTCAGTCTGAACCAAGTTTCCAAAGGCTTCAGCAGTGTTTCAGGTCAGACAAATCAGTGACTGTTGTATCAGCATTACTACATCATCAGGTGTAGTAGGTTATTCAGACGGTTATTCAGACCAGTTACATTAGGCATACGGTTCAGCCAGAAATCAGACTAGTAAGTTATAATTGCTTATTACCAAAATAAATAAATAAATGAATAAATAAAAGTTGTCCCTTCCTGCATCCAGTGGAGAGAGAGGAAGGTGCTTCCAGAGCAGGTAATTTGGACTACCAAAGTTAAGTGCAATAGTTCTCTGCTGTTTGACGAAAACCTTGTAGCTCAGAACCAGGCCTTGGATGTACACTATCTGCTGAGAATTTGTCGAAACAGCTGGAGGTAATGCACCCAGACCACTCTGCATTGCTCAGAAGATGAGATACTCTTTCGGGAACAAGAGGGAGTTTTCTCAGGACTGCCATTTTTTAGCTGAAGCCATGTTGGCTGTTGCATGGAGCTTGGAGTGTCACCCCCCTCATGGCAAGTCTTCCCACAGCAGCAGCTATTGCTGTAGAGGAATCTGCTGGCAACAGAGGTTGTATCTGTAGCAGTAAATTCAGGATGGCCAGGACCACTCCGGGGCAGCGAGGCCAGCTGGCAGAGAACAGCCTGTTTCCATGCAGTCGAACTCTCCTACTTTTCAAAATGCATCCAGGTTGAACGTTTCCACAGAAGCTTCATTTTTGGTTACTTAAAACATTTGTTCCTACTGGCACCACAGCACTACCAAAAGACAGATGGGCTGGTGGCAGGTAGCTTGGCTGACAGGCACCCAGGGATGCACGAAGGCAGATCCCTCCTTTTGGATCTCCCGAGGCTACCTAGTGGGAGTGTGGGGAGGAGCAGCAGCAGCATTTCACTGTGCTACAGCTAGGTCTAAAGGCAACATGTGCCTGAACCCAAAGTTTATGAGCCCATCATGCAGATAAAGCTGACAGTATTAGGCACATCATAAATATTCATACAATTTACCTGCTTAGGGGAGCTAGGGAAAAAACAGCTCTAGGAATAAGGCTCCTCAGGACAGTGTAGGAGTACCACACAAGCAAAAAAGCACTGGAAAATCTCATCAGACTGGACGGCATCCCTTTGATTACAGGATTGGTTTATTTATTTAAGTCATCACAAAACCATACCAACCAAGGCACAGGACTCCAAGTAACAAGCAGTCAAGACAGTACAACTAACACTTCACAACAAAAGGTTGGTGCTCAGGGTGTAGGAAACTTTCTAATCTATTTTTTTTCTGCAAAAGACACCAACATGTTACATCCTGGTGTTTCTAAGAAGTTATTTTTCTTTGTTAAAGGTTTCCACCAGTGGGCCTTGCTATTTATTCCATGAAGTAAGAACAGATTATTTAACAGCAGAAGTTTATTCCTTTGTGCTGCTCCCATCACGAAAGCTCCTGAACACTGACTTCCTGCACTTCTAAGATAGAAGTTGAGGAGCTGTGCCTGATGGTGGTTAGTGGGAAAACTTGCGCTGGTGTAAATGCAGACACAGAGTCACACAGCCTGTTTACCATCCAACTGTCCCCTGCTATCTGTAGGCACAGCATTGCTCCTGCAGGCTTCATTGGCACAGATGTCACAGGAGGCAGAGCAGGAAAACACTTCAAGATGTCCCATGGCAAGAAAAGCTGTATCTCAATACTTTTCCCATTGGGCACTTGTTTCCCTTGCTCTGGAAGGCAGTTCTTCAAAGGAGGCTCCCCAGCTCCAGATATTCTTGTCCAGTTCCTCTCTATCCTAATGTTTTTTTTTTCTTGCTGTCTAATTTTCTCTGCAGTTTATGACCATCACTTCTTGTTTTGTCCACCACAGATAGATATCATTCCCTCCTCTTTCTACTTGAAAACTGTTATCCTGTCCCATTTCCCCCACCAGTCTACACACCCTCAGAATAAATAACCCAAATCTTTGCCTTTTTTCTCCTTAGACTGAGTCATCAGTTCACATTTTCTAGATATCTTAATCTTGCTGTACTCCATCCTCTCCAAGCGATCTATGTCTTTCTTGAAGTGCAATGCCTGCTACTGAATATGGAATAGCTTTATAAGCAGAAGGATTACTTTATGTCTTTTTTGCTTACACATATCAGGATAGGCTTTCTCTTTTTGACAACAGGCTTACATTGCTCACACATGCTTAGCTAGTGACCCAACATAGTTCCTCGATAATTTCTGAAAGAAACCATCCTATTTCTCATAGAAACCATCCTGTTTCTCATCCTATGTTTAATTAATGTTTTTTTGCCCACTCACTTTTATGAGGCTCTGTGGAATTCCATCCTTTTTATTTATTTTTTTAAGGAATTTTCTCCAATTTGTAAAAAAATCACTTTTAATTCTAACTCTTTCCCCCATTGTGCTTGCAGTCTTTCTCAGACTTGCTTTATCTTCAGATTTACTAAGCCTCCCGTGATCTGGTTCATTAAAGAAAGCATTGGATGAAACTGCATGGGGAACAGGCGTTCATGCACTATTCACAGGGGGAGATTTCCAAAGAGCTGGAACCTTATCACAATTTAATGATATATATTTTGAAATTCCAGTCCCCCTTTTGACACCCACTACCACTCTTCTAGGCTGTGAGTTTCAAAATCACTCCTACACAAAGGCTGTAATAAGATCCAAGAAAGCATTTTCTAATTGATAACGCTGAACTTCAGCCAGGCATGTGAGTCTGAGATCTTAAATTATCCTAATTCATATCTGTGTGGCTTCACACTTCATGTGTTTACTACTAGAGAATTTACATCCCTTCCAGCTAACAAAAAGGTTTGAAAAGCCAGTGGCCTTCTTTCTGGTGCTCTGCATCTTCTTGCTGAATTTAAGTATTGTACTCGGTGTGCATTAACTGTATATTATTTATATACAGTTTATATACAGTTATAGAAGCATATCTCACTTATTTGACTGGTAGAGGCTTGCTTTTTCTCTGCTGAACTCCTTGAAAACTGAATCCCTTTGTTCGATGCAGCAGAGCTGTATATCAGCGGTCTGCAACACAGAGGCAGCATGCTCCAATGGGCTGAGAGCCAGGATCTCCCTAATTTCAACTCTAATTTTGCAATATAGAAAGTTGCACAGGTCTAGGCAGGTACTTTATCTCCCTCCCTTGTCTTACTGCCAGCCAGCACTAAACCAACACAACAGACAATGCTGTTTCCCTTGTTTTCCATCAAAGTTCAAAATTAATACCCGCAGTGAGTTTCGCCCAGCTAAAAGCTCTTAACTACAATTATTCTTTCACATTTTCAGTGCATATTTACCAACAGCATCTTGGAAATAGGCTACCAGAACTTCTGCTGGTGTAACCACGAGGCTCCACAGATAGCCAGGAGAACAGTTTGTGAAGGCATTACGTTATTGAACTATCTGGTTCTGTAAATCCAATTTGATGAGATCTGCTATAAAACCAGTTTCTGCACCCTTGAGCTTTACTGCAAAACACCTGCATTTAGCCTTCTTTTTTCTACTGAGGGCACAAATATTTTAGAAGCTGAATCTCTTAATGGAATTGATGTATCAGGGAAGAGCAGGTGGATTTCTTAAAAAAAATAAAAAGCAAACATATGGAAGGGAAGCAGAGGAAGGAAAGAATAGTTTCACTAAAGAGAGTCTTTCTGTGCAATACAATACTAAAGAAATACCATGAGAAATCAACCGTAGGAAAATTAGGAGCTACAAAACTGGAGATAAAACAGAATTAGAAGTAAAAGAAGCAGAGCAGGAATACAATCTACAAGGTCAATTGATAAAATATGTACCAAGCACTGAACCAACACCAATCAATACCGCTCAGTATGAACAGAATCACAGCCTAATAACCACATCACATCCACTTTATGGTACTATCTATCACAGCAGCAGTGGGAGGCCGTGGCAATTCCACTTTCTGCACACTCGGATGGACTGGCCTCACTCGGAGCTCCTGGTGCCGTTTCATGCCACCACAAAGGTGGCAGGGCTGCTCCACAGACAGCAACACCACCCTTTGGTTGAGTCCACCAGAGACTTGGGACAGCAAATCTGGGGTAGGGGATAGGCAGGATGGTGAGAAGCTGAGCATGCAAACAGGAGGATTTGGGCCCAAAATGTTTCATTACAGTTTGCAAGGAGTGCAACACACAGATGAACATACAGGGCATGGGGGAAAAGCAAAGAGAGGGAAGGTGCGTGTAGCACAGGGGAACATACACCACTGCATGGCTCAAGATTCATTAGTGAGGGTTTGAAAATGGGCTGGAGGACATGTGGATCTGAGACTTCATCCCACATTTTGATCTCATGTTTATAAAGGTTGACTCATATCATAATCCACTGTATCTTTAAGAAAATGCTGGTGGATCTCCTTCAAGATTTTCATAAGGAAAGACAATCAGCAGCAATTATGCCTCAGGAAAATACTGCTCAAATACTGGAATACATACAATATAGGCTGTGGTTACTACTTATGCCTAAAAAGGATTGCTGAAGGGAAAAAAATAAAAATAAAAATAATAATTAAAAAAATCCACTCTTTCTCCAGTTACCCTTATTCCAGAGAAGAATGGGATACTAAATATTGCTTTAGTTATACAAAGCCACAGAATTTCATCTACTCAGTCTAAACCCTGCTGTGAGACTGGAGGCTCTTTAGGCTACCGCCACTGCATGCCAGCACCAGGAGCAACCAGTCTGGCACAGAGTTGCCTCTGCCCACCATGGTGCTCACAGCACGGCCAGGCGGGACACAAGGACACTTTTCAAGGTTTCTCCTTGATTTTCTCCACACCTTTTTCCTGTCTTTCAGCCGGTTCAAAAAAAAAAAAACTCTTTTTATAAAGTTTGAGTTTCAGGTTCTTTTTGTTTGTTTGTTTTCTTTGTTTGTTTAGATTTTGGAATATAAGTTCATCATTGTCTGACAGAATTCATAAATTCACAATTTTACAAATTGTGCAGGTTAACTTGTTAAAAAGAAAACAAATGAATTTGACAAAGACTTAATGAGATGAAGAAGCCTCATATTTCAAAACGTTTAATCTCACCAAAAAGGTCTTACACAACCTTAACCTGCTTGAAGCAAAACCCACCAGTAAAGCAGGCTTAGAGCACTCATGAACTAGCACAGTTCATCTTCATTTCATAACTAAATTTTCAAGAAAGATGCTGTACCATATTTTTTCACTTTCAGTAAAAATGGTACTATATAACTTATGGGACACATTTTGAAAATACCATGTGTTGCTTGTACTGCTATCTCAGAAATGTAAAGAAATAAACCTTCCTGCATATATTTACAAAGCTGTTTGCAAGATTTTAGAGTCTAATTAATTGTAAGTTCTCCCCAAATGAGAAAATAAAGAAATCACAGGGAGATTGAGAAGCAGCACAAGAGTGGAATTATCTCAGGAAATTAATCAAAATGTGCATAACCAATTATTTGACAGATATTATTTCTCCTAATTATAGACAGATACTACAGCTGACAGAGAGGTAAGGTGGCTTTTTACATGATAGCAAAGCACAGGACATCTGTCACCAAGATCTATTCTACAGTTAGTTCTCTTAATACCTCAATTAAGACAGTCTCAGATCAAACTCGGAGATAAATAACTTTGCACATTTCCTATTCTGTGGCTGTGTAAGCAAATGAAGCCCACAGGCTGCTAGGTCTGGAAAATACTGTCCTGTGTGTTCACCCCCTTGTCCAGATGCAGGAAGAAGTTCAGCTGAGACTGTTATCCTGACCCATGCCCAGCTTATGCTTGCAATATGCTTTTGTGCTCACATTATCCCATGCTTTTCGCAAATACAAAACAACACTGTTGAGTTTCTAATGTCCACTATTTCACCACCCCATGTGCTGTTCTGACAACTAAGAAGTGACTTCAAAATGTTTCATTGCTGGGGGTGGCTTTGTTTTGTTTCAGTCATCAAACTCAGCACAGTCCATCGAGGTTAATTCATCACCTCCACCCCTGGCAACACTTTTATGCTGCTCCAAATACTGCCGAGGCATAGTTCAAACACGCACATAGTTATGTTTATGCATGACCACACACATTTATATGCATGTGTATACAAATACATGCATACAAGCACAGAGACACAATTCAAATGCAGTTCCATCATGTTTTTCCTTTAAAATAATTTTAGCCAGTGGCATTGCAAAATCAGCCTGGCCTATAACCAGGAGCCTGCACCTGCACAGCTCCCAGTTGCAGAACCCCTCCTGTAATTGTTAAGCAATTTGCCTGTTATGCACCACTGGCAAGAGTCTGGTAGCTCTTACGCTCAAAAAAGCATTTGTTTGGCTCATATGTTACTAAGACACTGCATTATTCTTCGGGCCGTCTAGAAAGCTGCCTGTTGCCATACTGGCAAAAGGTTTTGCTCTCTACATGAAACACTACTTTAGCTCCAAGGAGCACAGCCCAAAAGAAACAAATCCTTCCTAAAACAATGTTCCTATCCTACGTGTTCCCACTATATTTGGAGATGTAGGAAGGAGCAGAGCTCATTGTTCCCTGCTCCCACTCCTAATCCTGTACAGAGTAGCCAATTCTGGTAAGGAGATAAGGAATAGTTCAGGCTTTTTTTCTTAAACAGAACAATTACTTTCTGTTTCTCTTCACTCTCTTACCAGACTGTTTTAGCTAGTCTTTCGCTAGCATCATTATATACATTCTGGGCAGTGCCACTGACATTGGCAATAGCAGTGAAAACGCACTGCTGCCCATGCTGCAGTGACAGAACCAGACTAAAGGTGACCCAGAGACTGTGGGGCCACACTCGGCTTCCTACAGCTCTCTGAAAAGATCAAAAATAAGCAAGTACACAGATCTCTGGTGAATTATTTTTTTTCAATTTCTGGTGATAAGTGTAGTCACTTATCGTAAAATCACTAATTCCACCCATCTAGAAACACATCTGCTAAGCTGAACCAGCTGCCCTCTGTAGCCAGTGGGAGGCAATAGGTTGACAGAATCACCCCTCAAGATGCCTATCTCAGACACATACCTTGGACAAGACAAAACAAATTTTGGAGATGCCCATCCTGAAAAGTTAACTGCACAAGGATCCTGGAAAAGTTTGGCTTATGTCCATTTATAATGGTAATAAAATATGAATGATTGGCACTGAAAGAGCTGGAGCTGAGAGAGAGGGATCCTGCCTTTAATATCTTGTGGCCAGCACAAAGAACACACAGAAAGGCACTTTGTAAAGTGCTGATTGCTATAGAAACCATAGCACCATTTCTGTGTCTTTTATCTTTATTCTAATATCCCCTCTAAGCTTGGGTTAAGCAAAATTCTGGGCCATAGTCCTTTACTTGGAGAATTTCTAACACAGTACAAAATTTGAGGCCGTTTCTTGCCTTTCTTTACAATTTTTACATGCACACACTGGCTGAAAAGCTTTTTAGCCATGCCATTAATCTGCAGGTGCTTTAGTGAGGAGATGATGTGCAGATTTAACGAACTACTGAAGATCAGTACTTGAAAAATGGGAACTATTGTTATTTCATGCCTTGCAGATTATGAACTGATATCTGTAGCCTCCATCCTTTGCTTGCATTTCCTAACTTGGAAATCTCTGCACATTTAGAGGAGCATTCAGTTAAAAAGGAAATGGATTTCTCTGTCTAATTAGTCTAAGTGCTCTCTCCTAGCCTTTGTCCTTGTCTTTCTGGGATCTCATTTATGGTGCTATTTAAAAGGAGCCACATCTGTTACAATGAGCTGTCTGTCAACTAAACATCCCATATCAGGCACAATTTTCTCTCACCTTTTACTTATACTTTTCAATAACAAGATGATAGATGCAGATTTTAGTCAGCAGTTCTTTCAAACTGCTGAAAGTTTGCCCCCCTCCCCATCCTCTTCCAGCTTGCAATATACTCTTGATTTAGAGGCACCACGAACACAGAACAGAAAACCAGGATGAGTTTGGCCTCCAAGTTTGCTTTTCTTTAGACCGTTAAAAAAATCAACTCGGTCTTTGCATGTTTTAATTGAAAAGAGTGTTAATCGCTCAGTAGCAATAGACATATGCCTCACTGTAAATTTTACATTCACCCCTAGCTGTTGCAGCTGGTGTTGATTTAGTGTTACCCTGATAACCCTGCTGGGTGGCTTTTTACTTGATTTACATTCTCTGTGACGGGTGGAGGTAACATTTCCAAGAGCGTGAAAACAAAGTGACCTTACAGCTAGAATCTTGCTCCGACCAGCAGCAAAGCAGTGTTTTCACCACCTAACCTTTAAAAGCAAAGCTCCACAGGTCACCCCGAGCAACACTGCTGCCACAAACTTTGTTTTCATCTACCAGCCACAAACATTCAGGGCCAGCTTTGAACATTATGGGACGTGTTGGAAAGAGGCGTTAACCTTGGTCCTGCAGCCTCAGCACAGGCTAGCCCAGGGAGCACCAAAGCTGCTTGGGCAGGGGCTGCCACCAGGACCTCTTTTACAGCTCCCAGCTGGATGTTCACAGCACCTTGCTGTAGTGCTTTTATGAGACGGCTCTTTCTCCTGCCTTTGTGGGGCATTTAGCCGTGAATCCTTAAGATATTGCTTCTACTGTGCCCTGCTTTTAGCAGACCTTCAGTAGCTTGGTCACAACACAAGTAATGATTAATAGTAAATTATTAACGCTATTAACACTATTGCTAACTTTGTCTGAAATGCTCGTGCCCTTCTTGTAATGGATAGCTGGTTGCTACTTTCTGCAAATTTAGTATCATACAGTGGAAAGAACAATGTGTATATACATATATATATATTTAATTAGATTTTCTATTAGTGAGTGATGAGTTACTTTCCTCTTTCTTTTTTTACAAATTCTGGTAGGTATGAAGTTGAAGTCTTGGTCTACCATCTTTATTTCATTTTAAATACAGACAATAGCCTTTGCTGTACAATCAGCATATATAAAACCAGACTTAAAATTCCTTATGAATCTGTAAGAAGAAAGAGCAGAAGCAAGGCTCAGTCTTTACAAAGACCAAAGTGTGCACCTGGCTGAGCAAAATAGTTGTTATCAGAGGAGAGACCAATATGCAGCATTGCTGGCTGCCTCTTTATGCTGTTTTCCACCATTTCTGTTTCAGATGACAAAACTCCACTGACACCAACTGATATTTAACAGCTAATGATTCGAAAGTTTGTTCTTAAATGTAAACTAAGTCCTGACACATCATCTAAGCATACCCCTTAAAGCTCTAGTTCACGCTGCTGGTGGGGATGCTGGATGCAGCCCTTATCTGATCTCACTGAGCCATAGGGCAGGCTCTTTGCCGCATTCTATCTTACAGTATAGATACCTTCTCCTAGATTGTATTATTTTTATTTTTTTTTTTGGTATTGCCAAGTTTATCATGAAGCACAGCATACAGCCAGAAGGAACAAAATCTCTGTTTTTAAACAGTGTTCCTTAATGAGCCTGCCCCAAATTAAAACAGCCTCCATTATAACTTCAAAAACCTTCCCACTTCTCAGAGATACACTGCGTATATCTCAGAAACAAAGTTCATGCCAAAGGGCATTTTTTTAGCTTAGCTGCCAAATGCTGCATTAACTCACTGGCTGCAATGCTGATTCATCAGACCGTACTCATCAGAAATGCCTGTGTGCTCTCAAATAGAGATTGCTTTCTTTTCTGGCAGTTTAGATGCCTCTTCTGTGACAAGTTTCAAGCTTTATGGCCTCAGTAGATACCTTATTTGATTCTGGATTGCCACCATAGGTTCAGAACTACCAGTTACCCTTTCAAAACCTCTCATGGTGTTGGGGCTGTGGGAGGGGGTATGATTAAATACGATTGAATTTAATTAATTGCTCTTTTTGTTACAAAAGCTGGACTCTCTTTGGAAACTGGACCACAGGTACTGTTATCTGTCCATCTTGTGGAGGATATTTCTGTTTTCAAGGGACCCTAGCTCAACAGGCACTTGTTCTTTCACTGAAACTGATGTGGTGTACAGTGCTGCCAGCTCCCTGGTATTTCCAATTTCACTGAAATCATGGGATTTTAGCAGGAAGCTGGAAGTTAAGAGAAGGAAAAAATAACACAAAAGCAGAAATAATGAGTAGAAACTGGGGGAAACAATATTGATTTGGCACTTCAGGACAAAATTAATTGCTGGGCAGAGGCAGACGATGTAACAGAGCATCTGATGAAGGGCAAAATCACCTTGTTCAGTAAATTTAAGAGAGTAGACAATACTGATTCTTTCTCTCATGCTCATGTGTATTAAATGTAGTTTAGAGAGGGAAGTGACTGATTTATTTATTTATTAACCTCAAAAAATGTTACAAAATCTATGTTCTGACTTATGAATCTTAAGGGCTGAATCTCTTTGGGTTACCACTATTGTCAATGAATCCAGAACACACAGTTTCTATGAAATTCACTGGGAAGCAGACAACACATTGGGCAAAGAATATGACAAATTTTATAACATTAAACACCCCCCTATCTGGAAGTGAAGAGATTCCAGCAAAATTTCACTTTGGGATTCAAAGATACTTGGTTTTGGTCTGAATCTGTCCTAATCCAGCTCCCATTGCTATTTACAGTGTTATTAAATGATAGTGCATTTTAAAACATTGTAATTCCCCTTGCACTGGTATTTTATGGGCTGAAGTCCCATGGTCTCTTACGCAGCTGTCAAAACCTCCAACTTTCCCAGGACAACTGTTACAGTTTATTTAAGTGCTGTCACTGCCAAAATCCTGGGCATTCTGAAAATCTGAGGGTAGCACAAAATAAACTAAAGCTGAGCATCAGAAAAAAAAATGAAACAGGGAATATATTGCTCACTGACTGAGTCAATCTGAAAATGCATTAGATAAAGAAAACCTTATTTGAAAAGAAGCCCCCATCAGAGTTTTGTTTTTTACTGCAAAACTCAGTCCTGACATGTTGCAAAAAGCAGGCACTTTACCCCAGAACCGAGGGCTGCCTTTGCACTGCTGCACAAATACAGCTTTTACCATAGGACGGGCATGTTCTTTCACAGCTTGGTAAATATGACAGTCACCCAGCCACATCCCAGGGATGCCAAACCATTGCTCTCCCACTTAGCTCTCACCGTCAAATACTTCTACATGGCCATTTACAAGGACAGGAGAGTTACCAGCTTCTGGACCTGGAGAACCCAGCCAGGACAAGCACAGAGAAGGAGGATCCAATAAAGATAAGAGCAGGACAGAGATCATAACAAACTACTGCAGGTGCCTCTTGCCTCCTTATGTGCTTGCAGGTGTCATGGCTGAGAAGAAGCTGGTCCAGCCTGGAGGCAGCAGGGGCACTGCAGAGTTTAGGGCTGGAAGGCAGTGAAGGAATTGGCCAGGCTCTGGCTTTTCCTCTGCACCTCTTTGTAAGAGGCTGGTTGGCCTGCTGGGCAGCGTGGCCTTTCTGATACAAAACATAGCACCCAAAGAAAACACACTGATCAGTCTTAAGGTAAAGGCAGGGTTACAGATTTAGTTTTCAAAGTTTCCTTTCAATTTATTTAAAAAAAAAAAAATTAAATTGGCACTACCGAATTTAATGACAAGGCTACCCTGCTGAGTTTGGAGCCCAGAAAGCTATTGTCTCCCTGGTCTATGTATCCTAGATTGTGCTAATGTTTCCTATAATGCGGCTAATAACCAACCATCAGCAATAAATGCCTTGTCATCTCATTGTCGCACACAGCAATAGCTGGAGCAGTGATACTGACAAATGAACCTGCATAATCACTTTAGATTTCTTTGTTACATTTCACAGTGTGAAGACTGCTTCTGCTCAGCACGTCACAAAAAAACAAACAAGAGCTATAGCTGTCTCTTCCATCAATCTTGGCTTATTTTTGTCAGCCCTGTGCCTGTATAACCACAACCCCACCGCCACTTGGCAGCGGATGGAGAAGCTGATGGTTTGGTGAAGACATGGATGGTGGTCAACCATCTAAGACCATCGACCAGAGCAAGATGGACAGATCTCTGGGCTTTCCCTTCACTTCTGTAAACAGTTTTTGTCTTGAGAGTGTGACCGGGCAGGGGTAAAGTGAACTTTTTTTGTAATTTCCAAGGCTGCTTCACGTGGAAAAAGAGAAAAGTGGGGAGGGGGGGTCCTCATTAAAATCCAGTTGAGTCTGACATTTTCCCTTTTACCTTTTCAATCTTTTTATAGTTTCAAATCATTAACTATCAGCATGAAGCTCAAAGGTAGCGCTAGCCATCTATGAAACAGTGACACATTTGACAATAATGCTTTTGAAGAGCTTGTCACATCCTCTTCCCAAATCAGTCTCATTAATGCTCAGACTGTCTCTCTTTTCTCCCTGCTTCTTTTCTCCTGATTTCTCTCTAATTAGCTTGTTTTTTTATGCTCCCTCGTTCCACGGTTTGAGCTTAAAAAAAAAAAAAAAAAAAAAAAGGAAGGAAAGGAAAAAAAATGAAAAAAAGGAAAAAGAAAAAAAGTAAAAAGAAAAAAAGAAAGGAGGTGGATGTCATTTCCATGAACCCCAAGGCCAAGTTAATCAGCAGAATTAATGACTCTATTACCCATTAGACTTGGGGCTATAGCGCTTATATGGCAGCACCCAGTGTTCTCCAATCCCATGCTTCCACGCTTTGCTCTGACAGACGTAAACTTTTGCTCCCTCCTGCAAGCCAGCTCCCCAGTCTGGTCCTCAGTGGCTGTGATAACCCAGGAGGGCAGCCTAGACGTGCCCTCTGTGACAAGGAAAGTGGCAAAAGTCACCTTTTGAAACAAAGAAGGTGGGATAAACAAGGTAGTATTGATTTTTGTTCTTACTCTTGCCCATCTCCTGGCAGCGCCCCAGCCGTGGCAGTCCTGCTGCTGCAGTTCCTCATGCAGATGTTTGTGGGTATGACCTGCAGAGGTGGCAGGCACCTCTTGGTGCTTCACATCAAGATGAGGCCCTGCAAAGCAAGATGCCCACAGGATTTCTCTCTCCCAAGGTGCTTTACTTTCCCGTCTTTGGAACCTACCTGCCTGTGCAATCTGCAGAACGTCACTTGCCTTTTTGCATAATAGAAATGAAGGAAGGCAGGCTCTAATGCCAGGAGCCACCAAAAGCAGTTGAGCTTGGGAGGGGGCTCATCCTGATGTCCTACTCCTGGAGGACACATAGCTGCCCAGAAGGATGGCAGGGAAGGGCTGGCACAGGCTGGGAGCCCCCAGGGACAGGTAGAGGTTCTCCCTCTTTGTGCCAGTGCAGCCCTGGGGAGTGGGGAGCTGGGCAGGCAGCAAGAGCTCATCTGCACCTCTCCTTGCTCTGAAGACAACCTAGCCCTTCTTGGATGCAAATATATAGAGTACATGCAAACTGGCACCTCAGAAAAAGCACCAGTTAGGGGAAAGTTGGGTTCTTTGGGCAAAAGGGGCAGGCAGAGCCCATCTGAACACACTGGAGTTTTTTCCTTCCATGTTTTTGGACCGTCACTGGAGGAGGACAAATCCAAGCATAACCCCTAGGAATTACTTGCACACCTGCTCTAGTTTGCAGTCATGCAGCCTTAAAGTCAGTGGCAGCTCTGCCTTGACCTCTCTAGGAGCAACCTGACCATCAGCAAGTGCCTTGTTGGAGGAGGGCAGCAAGACATCACACATGGGGCTTGCACCTCCCAGAAAGCAGTGGAACTGCATAGAAAACACTCGTTTGTTTTTGAAAACATTTAGATCCTTCTAGCCCAAACAAAAGGAAGCAGAAATTGAGCTTTCCTTCATGGATTTCATCATGCCCCTTACGTGGTGAAGCAGCCCCTGTGCCAAGAACAGTGCAGGATACCAAGCCCAAGCCATAGGAGATACGAGCTTCTTACACAGCTACAAGTAGGGACATTTTTAACCACCAGAGATGGAAATAGAAGGTAAAAGACCAGCGCTGCATTGCCAGTGTAGCCGAGGGTATCCAGGAAAGACTGAAACCATTTTTTGCATGCACTCCTATCAACTCCATACACACCTCTCAGCTCTCACACACAGGCCTTACTACAGCATGGATGTGAACCAAGGTCAGCCAAGCCTGAGCTCTGCCTCTTTCCTGCTTTGCAGCACTTAAATAAAGGGGACAAAAATAGCAGGAAGCCGCAAAATGGCTGGGCGAGGCTCCCTGCTCCTCCAGGGAGCAAAAAGGCTTGGGAGCACAACATTTCCAAACTCTGCTGCATGCCATGGCTTAGCTCAGCCTTGTACTGGAGTTTTTACATTATAACTTCATTACCCTTGTTACAGTTGCAAAAATACATAGAATGCATCTGGACATTAGGAAGCCCCCACCCGAATGGCTCAGCGAGCTCTCCCTCAACCCGTCACTGAGGAATAACAACAAGCAAGGGCACAAGCAAGCAAGTGCATATTCGACATCCCACTGCCTGTAGCTTTTCGCTTTCTGATGGTGGCATTTCACGCGGCTCCTTTTTTCTTCTCCGAAATGCCACCCAAAGGCCTGAGCCTTAAAGTCATGCAGGTGCTTACTGAAGGGCCCAATGCTCCGAAGTAAACGGGAGACAACAGGAAGAAATCATAGATCCATCCCGTTTGGTGCAGCACCACCGCCCTCGTTACCAAAACGTCACCCGAGCCAGCTGTGGTGGTGAAAGGGGCAGAACATACCTGCTGCTGTGCAGGCACAGGCGGGGCATCTCAGGCTGCAAAGATCCACAAGAGGCACCCAGGTCCTGGTGTCATCCTCCAAAGCTCAGTTCCATCTCCTTTTTCATCAGCATGAAGATTTTCGGCTGCCATTGTAGGCTGTTGCACACAAGCCAAATGAAGAATATTTTTTTTTACATGACCTCAGTAATCCAGCAAAAATGTTGGCCTCAAATTTCCCTGCAAAACAGGTAGAAAAGTTACTTTAGCAGTCACTAGGGGAAAATAATAATCAATGAAAAAATTAGGATAAAACCTACGAGTAAAAACCGAGCAGCAGCCTAGCCAGTGATTAGCATTAGTGCTTTTCCCATGTGGAGACATTATTTTGCTACCATATTTTTCACACAATGTTGTTTCAAATTCACTGGACCAATGTGATGGAGCAATTGCTCCCCTCGCTCAAAACTAAACTGACCTGAGAGAACATCCTTGATTTTATTGCCTTGCTATGAGTGCCTGTTCAGAATTCAGTGCTTCTTTAGATGTAGCTTTAATATGCACTTCTCCAAAGTGCTTTCAACAGTAGATATAGCAGACCAGAGATAAATTTGGCCCAGTGCACTTAACCACATGAAATAGCCATAAGGCACAGGGGACATCCTCCAGTTCCAACTCATCTGCCCCCCAAAATCCATAATAATAATATTTTTATTTTAGCAGTCATACCTGAAGGCCTCTAGGTACTTTAAAAAAACATATAGAGTAGTAAAAGCAATTTAGTCCCCGATACTTGAATATTTTAATTCATGGTAGATTATTATTCCTTTGCACACATATTGCTTTAGTCATATACATTTTTATACCTTTCCTTTCACTGTACAACTGCATTCTTAACTATATTTACAGACTGCTGTATTTTCCCTCATTATTTATTCATCATCTCCTATTTTTATGTAAGTTATTGTTTTCAATATATTTTATAAATCAATAACAAAACTTAAACTCCAGCTTTTGTTTGTTCAGATGGAAGAAGAGACAATACAGAGCTATGCATTCTTTGTTGGGCCACTTTACACATAGGAGGACAGAGAGAATTTGGCCTCACTCCCAGCAGGAGAGGAGCCATTAACACTCACATCACCTCTTGACTTCACTGCATGCAACTGTGAGCAGGCACAGGTACCAGCCAACTCTGTGCTTGATGTTGGGAGGATGCATTTTGCTAGCAGACACATTTCAGGAACAATCGATATTCCTTCAACCGTGAAGTTAGTTGAAGCTGTGCCATCTCCCAGAGTATCTTCCATCTAGAAGTAGGGGTGGCCTTGGCCAGTCCTCCCCAGAACCACTGCCCCTCCAACAGCACTGACACGGGCAGGTCCACACACATCCATTCGGCGTGGGAGTGCCATGGCAATAATTATCTGCCTTATGACTGGCAGCACTGGATGTTTAAAAACATTGCACTTCCGAGCCCGCTGTTTTTCCATGTCTTGTTCCTTGAAGAGCTTTCCTGGAGAAGAACACCGAGTATGGTTAATCTGAATTAGCTGCTAAAATGGATTAGCTAAAATGTATTAAAGCTCTATGTACATATTCTCCTTCAGAACTAAGTCGGCCTTTATAAGTCTTATCTCACTTCATTTTAATTCTGAATGAGAACATCTACACAGGGATTTAATGCAATTTAATAAATCCACTCTAAATTCAGACCATTTAGCTAGTTTGGATGTGTTTCCTTCTGTGTCACTGTGTAGACAAACCCTTAAAAAAATGTGTCTGAGAAATGGCTGGCAGAGAGTAGGAATCTGTGCAGTGTTGTACCTCTTTTCCTGAGGAACGCTGCCTGCTTCCTATTTTCACACAAGTGTATGCCACTCATAGAGCCTGGCAAAACCACCATGCTCCCTCGTAATTTTGACACAGAAATCTTTGAACGAAACTTGCTTCTGAAAAAAGCCAGGATCCTTTCCATCGTAACTGCTCTAAGGTGCCTTTCAGGAAGTCCATCTGGTTCTAGCAGGCCTGACACAAATGCAAAATTCAGATGTCTGAAAAGAAGGAGGCAGCTCTGTCATAAATTCCCTCCTAAAGCATTGAGCCACAATGAGACACAAACACTGTTTTTTACAAAACCTTTTATTCACTGAGCTGTTATTACCGACAGGATCTGCTACAGGGTTGTTGCTATCTACCAGCTACTCCACCAGACCAAAGTGAGGTCTCCCTGGAGTTACAGGAGACCGGTTAGTCCCACTTGTTTGTCTGTATTTGACAGTGCTGAAATGCAGATCATTTAAGCTGCTTAAGAGGAACTACCATGTCTCCCTAACTTTCCTGTCTCGGAAAGGAGAAGGAATGAGCTGCTAATACAAAACCTTACTGCCTGTCTTACAGCTTTCTCTCTTTCCCCATTTATCCATGCTGATATTTTAAGCCTTCTTCCTCTCTGTTAGGTAGGTTTCTGTTCAGAAGTTACATATTTCACTGTTCATCTCCTAAGGGCACACAGAATATCATATGGAAGGGAGTTGTCATTTCTCTGCCATTCCTTTGGGGTTTGTATCATAATTCAGAAAGGCCTGGGCAAGCCTGTAACTTGCAGGATTTTGCAAGTTTTCCTGCACGTTTTCTTTTCTGAAGACATTTAAAATAAAAATCCTCAACAACAGTAGACACAACATGTACAAGAAAAATATTTTTTTGTTGCTGGATTTCAGATGGAGTAGGACAGGCCAGTGAGAGTCACGATGATGCTTCATTGTTTGAGGCATAGGCCTGTGTCACTGCCTTCTGACAACAAGCTCTTAGATGGCACGGGGAGAAGAAAGACAGCAGTTCTTACATTGCACACATCCAGTCACTGGCATCTGAAAAAGACTGGATTGTCACAATCAGCTCCACAAGTGTCACCAGACTCTCCAACAGAGGTGAAAGCAGAAGGGCTTGTTCTGGGTTTGATGCCATTCCCAAGCTACCAGCTCATTGCCTTTCCTTCGTCTGTCTCCCCATACAAAGTCAAGCACCAGATCCTCAGTGTCCTAACAGAGCTCCTGCGTCCCTCTGCCCATGCCTATCCTTGTCTCTTTGGCTCCACCATCAAGCTATCTTCAAGCTCTTGTACCTCAGAGGACATCTGCAGTGGATTATCTTCCTTCCACTTTATATACAGATCATTTAAAAGATTTCCACTGCTGTAGCATCTCTTCTGATGAAGTAGCATCACTCCTTTTCCTTCTAAGCATATTGTAATGCTGGTCTCCAGCTTTGTATGCATCACACCTTTGCCTATCTGCTGTAGCTTCTTGTCTTGTTACCCACCAACCCCACCCCCTTGTGGTCATCAACGCCAGCTTTGCTGCTTGTTCTTCCCCTTCTTGTGCTGATGTTTTCCCGTGCTCACTAGTACAGACCCTTACACAAAGCCCCTCTCTACACCTGTCCACCAGCTTTGCCCACTGGTCCTTCATGTGTCTGCTCTCCTCGGCAGGCAGGCCCACATAAAACCAGCCCCTCAACGATGCCTAGGGCAGCTGAGAGTCAGCTGCCACGCAGTTTTACAGGATTTTCATTGCAATTGCTTAGAACTATTTTGCTCCTCTTTGCCATTCTCCCCTTCTCTTAGACTACATGACTTCACATGGGGGCTTGTATAGCACCAACCAAACACCACTGCTGCTCAGCCCTAGTTTTTCTTCCTGATATGAAGACATTAAATGATAGTGTCTGCTTAGCCTGGAAGCACCCTGGACATTAAGATAGGTGTTGCCTTTTCTCTCACACACATGCACAAACATTAGGTGGTCATGTAGAGCATAACTGAAAGGAACTACTAAAGATACAGTTAGTGAATTGCCCTTTTGCTTATAGCTTGTTGCAGTAAGAATATCTGTCATTCTCTTAGTGGTTTGCTGCTTGGAGGGTGATTTTAATTAAAACGTAAAATGTCAAACATTAGTAAGAAGGAGGATAACCCTGTGGGGAGTGAGGATGAATCAAATTTATTAGTCACTGAGCAGCAGGCTGGTAGCCCTTCACTTGGAGAAATTTTAAAAGGCAGTTAATGCGAAATATAGAAGCAGGCTAATCCCCACCCCACCTCCCCATTCTAATGAACTGTCTGAAAAACAATATCACAGGTTTCCACCAACTGCAGAAATTAAAGGTAAATCTGCTACAGAGATTAAAACAGCCCCGTCAATATCATTCTGCAGGATACAGCAAAGAGGAAGTCTCATTTACAGACTGTAAAGAAAAATCTTTCTCTTAGGGGTATTTCTCCCTGTTATCACGAAACGGCTGTGCTTTGCAATGTGCACAGTGTGTAACAGGACTGGGAGAGCAACTTGAATTCAGTAGCAAGCAAGAAAACCAGCCCTTGGGACTATTTCTTAGAGAACCATGTCCAAGAGAAGAATTTGCCCATCCAGACTTCTCAGGAGCAGGGAAGACTAGCGGAGAAGGTCAGGATTACAGCACATACAAACTCCACCTGTTCTCCTTACCAGACCAATATGCTCTGAAACCACTGGATTGTTCTGTCAGTTTTCCGACAGAACAGACATCATCCACAGGCAGACAGAACCCTCATTATTTTGTAATGTTCCCTTTTAAAAAACTGTTTCTGGTGTACTATCGACAACATTCAAGCTAACAAACACTTTTTCTTTAATTCTCAAGTTTCAAGCTTAATAGACTAAAGGCAAGAGTAGAACAACATCCCATCTCTCCCATATATATACCCATATATATCCCGGATGATAACCTTGTCTCTAAATTGGAGAGGCATGGATTTGATGGATGGACCACTCTGTGGGTAAGGAATTCACTAGATCACAGTATTTTAGTTCTGGGTACCAGCTGCAAAGCCCTTCAGGGTAGGGACACAAGAAGTATGGCCAGTTTTAGAGATAGATGGCCACACTCAAAGAGCTGCGGTCAACAGCTCAATGTCCAGGTGGAGATCAGTAATGAGTGGTTTTCCTCAGGGGTCAGTACTGGGACCAGCACTGTTTAACATCTTTGTCTGTGACATGGACAGTGAAATTGAGTGCACCCTCAGCAAGTTTGCTGATGACACCAAGCTGTGTGATGCAGTCGGCATGCTGGAGGGAAGGGATGCCATCCAGAGCGACCTGGACAGGCTGGAGAGGTGGCCCTGTGCAAACCTCATGAACTTCAACAAGGCCAAGTGCAAGGTCCTGTGCCTTGGCCAGGGCAATCCCAAGCACAAATACAGGGGGGGTGGAGAATGGATTGAGAGCAGCCCTGCGGAGAAGGACCTAGGGGTGTTGAAGAGAAGCTTGACATGAACTGTCAATGTGTGCTTGCTGCAGCTCAGAAAGCTGGCCATATCCTGGGCTGCATCAAAAGAAGTATGGACAACAGGTCAAGGGAGGCAATTGTCCCCCTCTACTCTTCTCTTATGAGACCCCACCTGGAGCACTGTGTTCAGCTCTGGGGTCCCCAGCACAAGGACATGGATGTATTAGAACAAGTCCAGAGGAGGGCCCTGAGGATGATCAGAGGGCTGGAGCGCCTCTCCTATGAAGGCAGGCTGAGGGAGTTGGGGTTGTTCAGCCTGGAGATGAGAAGGCTCCAGGGAGACCTTATTGTGGCCTTCCAGTACCTAAAGGGGGCCTGCAGGAAAGCTGGGGAGGGACTCTTTGTCAGGGAGTGGAGCGATAGGACAAGGGGTAATGGCTTTAAACCAAAAGAGTACATTTAGGTCAGACATAAGGAAGAAATTCTTTACTCAGAAGGTGGTGGCACTGGAAAAGGTTGACCCTAAGAAGTTGTGGATGCTATATGATTGTGGATAGCTGTGTATTGTAACAACGTGATTGTAGACAATTGTGGATTGGAATGACATGATCTATAAGGTCCTATCCAACCCAAACCATTCTGTGATTTTATGATTCAGTATCTATTACCTTGTGACATATTTCCCATACAGATTACCGAGAAGCTTATGAGGGTATTGAGAGCCCTTTCCCTTATGTGTGCAGCTAAATACACATAGTGACACAGAGTTAACCATGCCTTGCAAAAGAAGGGCTCTGTGTAGGGCTCTCCAGCTGGATTCTCTTCTCCTCTATGAATGGATGGTAGAATTTGCTCTGAGCCCTTCTATGCACAGCAGAAGCAACAGATTTTTCTTGAGAATCATGTCTCCGTGCTTCTTTCCAGCACCTGCACACGGTTTAGCTATAGGGCTGGATGCAAGCACTCCTTCCTGGTCACTCATGGCCCACACACTTTGTCACACATGGCTTGAGGAGCAAGGCCGTGCTTGTGTAGAGCTGGTCTGTGTCTGCATCGCCTCTGTGGCTAGAGGGCTAGATTGCCGACAGCAAAGAGGGTGATTGCTGTCCTTGACAGGATGTCAGCTCCTACAAGAGAAATGAATCTCAACAGGTAAATGAAATAGGGGATAATTTTCACACCATCATTTCATAAAGCAGTGATATTTAATTTTTTTAACTTATGGCTGGGTGTAAGTTCTGGTAAAGATTTTGAACAGCTCATAGGTAAAAGTTCCTGTGCCTCAGTTAAATTGTTCCATGCAACTTGAAATCTAATTCTATATGGCAGAAGAGACAGGCAGCATGGGGGGGAGGGGGGGGGGGAGGGGGCAGAAAGAATAGAGCAACAATGTAGAGCTTACAAATTACAACCAAGTGGAGCTGTCAGTAAAATCTTGCTCAACATATTGTCACAGAATTTTCCTTCTGTGTCACGTTGGTCATTACTGTAACACTACATGAGAAATCACTCCATCTGTTAAAAAAGAAAAGAAAAGCAGCTGCTATCCTCCTGCAAAGATGGAATTAACAAACACACAGTAACTGCATTCCTTTCAACTTTTGAAGTCGCAATTTTAGTCCCACTTTATTTGTGCCACACAAGCCACCAAGCAGTTCTACTGCCGTAGTAATAAAGCCCTCAAAGGGTTCATTAACCAAAACGAAAGATACTGCCTATAGAAGCAACAATGCCTGTGATAGTTTCAATTTCTGCCCTGATGGTTTGCAGGGATACAGGGTATCTTCGGTGGTGGGGAAGGCGATGCTAACATTTCAGGGAGCAGAGGAAATAAGCCAGTCATTGCAGTGGAATAGGAGAGGTCTTCATAGCAATGCAAGATCATTTTGCTGGCCCAGTTTAGCAGCTGAACAAGGTGAGTCCCATTATGTCCAGCAACAGAAAATAAAAGCATTTGAACGTATGAAGTGGAGAAGCCTGGAGCTAGAGCAGCAGGCTGCCAGGAGAGGTACTTGGGCTTAGAAGGAAAGGCCTGGGTTGAGGTTTTATGACTTGCAATTAACACTGAACAACATAGGGAGCCCCTGGGAAAAGGTTTCTTCAAGAACACAGCGAGGCTGTATGTAGGAGAGAGGTGGGTGGGATTGCACCTATTCGCTGTACTTTTCTGTGCCTCAGTTAAGCTGTTTCTGCAACTCTGGGGATGTTGAGCCAAGCTCGGGAAAAGCCCAAATCAAAACGTAATGGAGACCAAATCCTAAAACAATCGTGCTTTTTCTTACAAACGGGGAGGTCACAAAACACTGCTTAACAAAAAGAACAACGAGCAGGACAGATACGATAACAAGTGCTATTGTGTATTTAAATAGCTGCAGAAGAACGTAGGCTGGTTTGAGTGTGATCAGACAGGACTGTACTAAAGGCACATTGCAGTCAGATGGAGCTCAGCTCTGGAGGTTCACATCCTGCTGACTGCCACCTTCACACGTGTGGGTCCCTGCACCAGCTGGAGCCGGGACCAGGTCCCACAGCCCAGACCTATCCTGTGGCCATGGCCAGAAGCCATGGAGCCCCTGGAGGCCTTTCAGAAGTGCATCACCATGCTCTTGTCACCCTTTCTATGCTTTTCTCCAGACACCTGCTTTTGAGCAGGAATGAGGATGAGAGCCTCATTAGAGAGACAGTGAGTATAGCTGCTATCATGCAGTTCTTTTTTCAACAGTTTAGACTTTTCCTGGAAGTTTGCTTAAACAAGCTTTTAACAGCAACTACACTAGAAGAGAAAACGCATGAGGCAAATGCATTTCCAGCTGTTTGAACAGAAAGCCCCTGAACTCAAAAAAAAATGATTCGGTTTGGGAGCATTCCTGATCCATTTGCTGTCCTGTAGGACTTTTCAGTTCACTGGGGGAGGGGGCAGCGCAGCTCTTCTGTGGCAGAAGGAAAATGCCATTAGGCAGCACCATTCCAGCAATCTGTAAGATGGTACTGTAATTTCCTGGAAAGAATGAATGACTTTCATTATAAGTGCCTGAGTTGTATCTGTTCATCTGGGCTGTTAATTCATCCAAAGGCTTCACTACCATAAGTGGCTAAATGGCTACTATATCTGTTAGGTTACCTCAAAATAAGCACTAAAAATACTTTGTTAATTAAATATTACTTACATTACAACAACTCAAATAAAGATTCAAGTGAGATGAAATTCCCATTTTCTAGTAAAATGAAATAATTAAAATCCAGGTCCAAAGAGATTTCACAGAGTAGACAAGCAATGGGTCAAAGGAAAAATGAGGCACAAAGATCTGAAGTGATGCTGCAGGAGAATAGCAAATCAAGGAACAGAATTACATCTTTCAAATCCCACTGATGCTTTTATAAACTGGGTCCCCTTGTTAGTATCAAGGTAAGATCAGCAAATAAGTTGTTGTCTAGTAAAAGTGATTCAATAAATAAATTAAGTAAATAATATTAAATAATAATAATAATAATCAGTACCCACTAAAGTACCACTGTACTTTAGAGCAGTGTACTTTACTTTAGAGTACTGTAGAGTACTGTACTAAGATCGGCAAATAAGTTGTTGTCTAGTAAAAGTGATCCAATAAATAAATTAAGTAAATAATATTAAATAATAATACTAATAATAATTACCCACTAAAGTACCACTGTACTTTAGAGCTAGCGCTTGCTTTGAGCTGATTTGGAGCACAGCCTGGCCTGAAGTTTTCCCCACCTTGGAGCACCTCATTGTATTCATTTTCCCTGCACCCTTTTGCAGAAACAATTAAATGCAGCTAGGCTGAGGTGGGAGATTAAGCTTCCTGCCCCTCTTCTGAAGGGAGTAAGCAAAAGCTTTAAACAGGGTCTTCCCTGTTTAATCTGTCCCATTTATCTGAAGGGCTGCGGAGTCAGGTCTCCAGCCTTACTCTGCCACCTATGTGCATGCGACAGAGCCACTGGCTTAGCATACATTACAGTTTTTAAGCCCAACAAAACATGCTGCAAGGGCTGGATGGCTTTCCAGTCCTATTGTTTTGACCAGGGACAGGCCACAGGCTTTGTATTCGCACAAGCATTTTCTATACCACAAAGTCTGCTGTTAGCATGTATGTGGCTTTAGTTCAAGCCGTTCCCTGTTTTGACAAGAAAGCAAACTGTCATTCTGAGGCAACCCTACACGAAGGCATTCAGTGCATCTGACAGTGCAGTATTTCAGTGTAAAGGGTCAGCAAAACCGCCATACCACACATGAACTTTTACATAGCCCTGTTTATTGTGCAAATGAAAAACCATTTTACCCAGCGTGCCTGACCAAGGGTTTGGCACCACTGCAAGAGCTCGTCTATGTAGTAAACTGGATTTTATTGCAGACTGAAAGACTCTCAAAGTCCTTGAATACAAAGAGCTCCATTTAGGAAGAAATTGCAGTGTGTAAATATAATCCACAATCAAGGCTCTCAGAGTCACAAAATAGCATGACTATATCTCTGATTACTAATTTAATCAGGCACCACAAGCACTTAAGTGAAGAACCCCAACCAGACAAAGGGAGCTCCTTACAGCTGTTTTTAGCAGGCTGTATTTTGCAATAGATGTATGAGCACAGATCCCAGCCTGTAAGTGATCCCATGTCTGTGGGGCAACGTTTACTAAAACAAAGTGAGATTACACCAACATGAATCATAAGGATCTGCACAGACCTAATTCCACACTGGCACACCGTGTACTCAGTGTTACACGGGAACAGCAGCCTTTGCACCTTTCAGAAAGAGCTAGAGCTAGCCTGGGTGACTGATTAAAGAGTACTTTTCTTAGAAAGATTCGCTATTATTTCTAATGCAGAAAATAAATAAATAGAGGCAGAAAAAAAAAAAACTTTCATTTGTAGCCCACACTTGTCTACTTAACACTGACTAAACGAACGTCCTAAATAAGGTGCACTCTGCAAAATGTCCAGGGAGAGCAAGATCTTCTCTGAGCTGAGACAACCCTGCAAGCTCCAGAGGTGAGAGCCAGTGTGGCAGAACGCACCACATGGCAGCTGGGGAGTGGAGTCCTCCTGGCCTCCTCCTCCAGTCTCCCGAGTTATGTCTGGTGGGAAAAGGGGGCTCTAAGGTTGTTTTCTTATTTTTAAGCTGCCAAGAAGGTCAAAGGCTTCTCAGGCTACATGTTAGGTGCCTTAAATATATCTGCAGATCTGGTTGCCAGAGACTGAAACCGTGTGATTACACAGACAACCTTTCCTTTTATCCCCATTCCCTATCTCCCCTCTTCCCTTTGTTCTGTCCACTGTCACCAAAACCCTTCGCAATGATTCAGTTCCCACTGAGACCCCTTATTCGTGGGTGTCTTGGCATGAAAAGGAGCTGTGCCATGGACTGCCAGCCCCATTGGGATATCTCACATGTGGCAGGACAATCAAGATAAAGCAACATTTACATCTCTATTGATATGTCTATGACTAGCCTATTGCTGCTTATACGAGTTATTTCTGTTAGCTTAATTTTCTGACAATATCTCAAAGTGATATAAAAATATCCATATGACACATACCTTCTTCATCTCAGCCACCCTCCTCCCTGCTGAGCCCTAAGCAAGCAACGGGTGAAAAAAATTCACAAAGCCACATAACGTGGAATGTCTGCCTAGTGGATGTATTAATAGCTCAGCCCATTTTCTGATGTAATTGCATTAATTGCTCCTGTCCCAACTGGCTTTCCAGGAGAAAAAGGAAGGTTCATTTAAATATTAAACACTGAAAAGTGTTGGGGCTTTAGTTACGGCTTTGCAGGCAGATGTGAAGCAGAGTGCTAAATATCAGAGCTCTGCCTAGTTGAAGGCTGTTGTGTTAGCAGGAATCCTCACCTATTCGTACAAACTAGCGTGTACCAGATGGCTCCATGGGAGTCAGGAGGCTTGAAATGGAGCAATCATTCAGTCTGCAGATGGAATATACAGTACGTTCCCAGTTAAGTAAGGGGCTCATTTATTCAGATAGATTCTGCATATATGGAACGTGTCTCAGAGGACATGCCAGTTTCTGTCTCCAGATTGCTAGCAAATTTCTAAGCTAGTGTCCATCCTCACCATGCTTCTGCTACCAGATTCCAGCAAAAAAGCCACCTTACTAAAAAGGCGGAATTTTGCTCAAGCTGTGCTGAAGCAATACATTGAACACATTTGCAATTTTTTTTTTTTATGAAATCTTTCCAGTCTTTTCACTCATCAGGCAAACATTTGGAGAGAATCTTCTAATTCAGTGCGCTGATCAGAGCAGAACTACATATTTATATACTAGTTATGACTATTTATCATCAGAAAAAAAAAATATCAATGATTTAATGCTAATTAAGACCTGCAGCAGCAACACCCACTGTTGCCATGCAGAGTCCCAGAAGACAGTCAGCCATGCCTGCCTTTGACGTCTGCAGTAAATGAAGCGCATAGGCAAGATGCGTGCTTCGGTGGAAAGAGGCAAGAAGAATTTTGCCTCTTGAACAGACATCCGGAGAAGTCCAAGCTGGAAGTTTCTGACATGAGGCTGGAAAGTTTACATAAAACAGGCAATAAATCACATGCATGGGAGGAGGACAACTCACATGTATTTTTTACTTCCCTGATTGAATTATGGTTAAACTGTGACCCAAGTGACTAAATGAAGGGAAGGAGAGTGAGGTGGGCAAAGGCTAGTAACAGATATTCCTTGCTCTTGCACAGCTAGAGCAAGGAGCTGGTATTCAGGAAGTTCATCTGTATGCTCACTACTTGTGTCAGGGTGTACAACAGCCTCTGTGTGACATCCTTTTTTGCTCACATCACAAAACAACTACAAGCATGAGCACCTTTGTAAGGTTTTTTTGTTTTGTTTTGTTTTGTTGGTTTTTTTTGTCCACTCAACCCAATGAAAATTTTGCAGATTAGGGTTCCACAAAGTCAAATCCTTGGTAAAGACCAGGTACCATAACCATGACCAGCCTAATTTAAAACTCCAATGTTATTAATTGTATGAGAAAGTAAGCTAGATTCTGCACTAGACAGGATTAGGGACTTAAGCTGTTCCAAGACAAGGCAAAGCAACATTGCTGACAAGGATAAAGAGCAAACGAGCAGTCTAGCCTGATTTTCAGTGACCTAATGAAATTTATCTAGGCACGTAATACAAGCAAACCACACAAGCATACACAAATAAGAAATTTTCAAATGATTAGGTGAAAGATACCCATTGTTTCATATTGTTAGGTTTTGTAGAGCTGATTCATCAGGGGAAGAAGTATGAAGAGAGACCTGGGGTTTTGGTATGTTTTAACACAAGCCCATGAAAATGCAACAAAAGCTCACATTCCATGCAGAGAAAAGAACCTTCTCTCACTATTTGGCTTCATAGAATCATAGAATGGTTTGGATTGGAAGGGAACTTAAAGATCACCCAGTTCCAATCCCCTGCCATGGGCAGGGACACCTCCCACCAGACCAGGCTGCCCAAAGCCCCATCCAACCTGGTCTTGAACCCTTCCAGGGATGGGGCATCCACAACCTCTCTGGGCAACTTGCTCCAGTGCCTCACCAACCTCTGAGTAAAAAATTTCTTCCTTATATCTAACCTAAATATACCCTCTTTTAGTTTAAAACCACTACCACTTGTCCTATCACTACATTCCCCTGACAAAGAGTCCCTCCCCAGCTTTCCTGCAGGCCCTCTTTAGGTACTGGAAGGCCGCTGTAAGGTCTCCCAGAAGCCTTCTCATCTCCAGGCTGAACAACCCCAACTCCCTCAGCCTGTCTTCATAGGAGAGGTGCTCCAGTCCTTGATCATCCTTGTGGCTCTCCTCTGGACTCACTTTAACAGGTCCATGTCCTTGTGCTGTGGGCCCCAGAGCTGAACACAGCACTCCAGGCGGGGTCTCACAAGAGCAGAGCAGAGGAGGACAATCACCTCCCTCCCCTGCTGGCCACACTTATTTAGATGCAGCCCAGTATACGGTTGGCTTTCTGGGCTGCAAGCACATGTTGCCAGCTCATGTAGAGCTTCTATCAACCAACACCTGCAGGTCCTTCTGAGGGCTGAATTTCAATAGCAAAGTAACTAAAAAACATGCAAAATCTCTTTCCTCATATAAAGCTTGAAAGCAGGTCCTGAGATCTAGGTCACGTGACGATCCTACCCCAACAGAATGACTTCCCACTTTAGTCCACCCCGGACACCGAGCCGCTCACTCTGACACACACAGCCCACTCAGGGGCTTCCCAGAGGGACTAGCACCTCCCTGTGTGAGCGTTTCCAGCAGTTACTAGCATCCTTCACAGAGGGGATGGGATGGCTTCCAGACTGGAAGACCACCGCTGCTGCATACGGGAGGGACTGCTCACTTGACCCTTTATTACTGACCACTAGGCATAATCTGGGCTCATGATGCCTGACACAGAAGATGTAGCATGTGATAATGGTATAGTTTAGAAATGTGAGCATCACAGGAAAAGTACTGATTTATCAAGTCGGAGGAGCAGGAAGAGGGAATTGTTAAGGGACTGTCTTCCATCACTTTCCAAAGATGGGAGGAACTCAATTACACCCAGCAGCCTCACCTAATGTAATTGTATTCGCTGGCTGTTTGCCTTTGAAGTACCTCTCCTGCAGTACGTCTTGGCAGTGTATTCTGCCACATCAAAAAGGGAAAGTTTTACTACCTGTGCTTTTGGAGGGCTCATTAAAAACACACCAAGTAAAGAGATGGAGCAGAAAATTGTTATCAAATCCTCCGGGGCTTTCTGTTTTGTTTTGTTTTGTTTTGTTTTTCTTCTCAGATCACACAGAAGCCCGTGCACTTTGTGGACTCCGTTTCAGAGACGCTGATCGCACGGACTGCTGTTAATTCATCACAGCTTTGCTGGGCTACTTGTCTTCATTTGCCATGAACACAAACAAATTCTACAGACACACCATATCAAATCTGTTCTCCTGAAAAGACACATTCACTGGTGAAACAAAGAGAAACGTAATGGCAATTAATAAACTAACATTTACTGCACTAATTAGCATCTCCTAGAGGGCTTGATTATGTGTTTACACCAGTTAGATACAGCTCAGTATGAGAAAATACCCACATTTCATACATCAAAAGACATTTCTTTCATATTTCCTCTTCCACGCTTATAGTAGTGAAGTGTGAAGACAAGAGCATGAAGGAAGGTAGAATAATTCATTACCTTGTCTCCCACTGATTTGTACATTCAACATTTTTTTTTTGAATAAACACGAAGTCATAAATTAGCTTGTAGCAAAATAGAATTAATTGAATGTCTTAGTAGGATCATCAAACCAAGGTTTAAAGTCAATTTATCTGCCTGGGATTTTGCTAATGTAGCTTCAGCTCATTAGGGTGAGAGCAGATACTGTGGATGGGACACACAAGCTCATGAAAACACAGAGCAGCCTAGGATCTCCTTATTTAGGAAAGATAATACATATATTTCAGATATATTATGCACGAACACAGACACATGTACACACAGACATATATTTACACTCAGAGAGAAAAAGTATGAGCCATAAAACAAGTCCTTTCAAGAAAGGGATTTTATATCCAGAAGATAGTACAAGGATTGCAAATGCTCTCTGAAGGTATACAGTCATAGAGAACACAGACTGTCCCGAGCTTCCTCGGACCTTTAAAGCACAATGTTATTTCCTTAGCTCATGAACAATGCAAAAGCCGCATTAGTAAGCAATGGATGCCAAGAGACAGCTTGGTTACATCAGCTCCTTTACCTAAAAGGTAATATTCTGAGGCTGGAAACAGATGCGGGACAATTAGGACACAGAAGTCAGTACTGTGGTTTTGGGAGATGTTTAGGTAACAAATCCTGTATTAATCTCTGTGGATACTTCATTACAGCCAGAATGTTTTCTATCAGGAGGGCTTTTGACAATGAACGCTCCAGCTAAGCAAGGCAGATGGAGTGCAGCAGGAGCAGCCTGACGCAGAGCACACAACCCTCTCCTCCAGCCCTTTCCTGGAGGCAGCAGGCTGGTAGGATTCCCTGAGCTGGTGTCACAAGGAGAGAGGACGTTAACAAGCACCTCAAATGCAGGTCAGAGCATAAAGCCTGAGTGCTCTGTTCTCCCAGATGTGTCCTCCAGCAATGGCAACAGCTTTTTCTGGACTAATGAAAAAAAAAAAAAAAGGAAAAAATTACAGGGCTCAAAGGCAGCTCACATCTGCACTGGCTAAAGGAAACCTCCAAGGTGTCAAAAGACAAAGTGTAATGACTATGTGTCATCCATTGAGAGAAGGATCACACACATTGCTACTTAGCCAACTTAATTCCTGGGGAGGAAGAACCAGTGCAGCACATTAGCACAGCATCATAAGAAGTCAATGATGGTTTCACAGGCTGATGCCAAAAGGCAAACGCAACACCTGACATACAAAGTCAGCACACTGAGACAGACAAGAAATAGGTGGTATTTCAAATCTACTGCATGAGACCAACCTGTGGTACACAACTTGCCAGCTGTGAGCATCTCACATTTGTCACTGCAGACGCACCCCATGCTCTCTTATTCCTGTTTACTGCTTGCATTTCAGAGAGACTTGGGTCCAGACCAGCTCTGCTGGGAGCCACATCAGTGTATGTTGGTAGAGGCGGTACCTCAAATCTCGTAACAAGGAGGAAAGAAGCTGCAACAATAACGAGAAATGGCATGATGAGGACTCTCAGAAAGGGTGATATGCTGTTCAAGTCATGTCTTTAAGACACCCTAAACAGAGCAACTTGACAGACTGTTTGCATTCCTACAGATACAGACAGCAGAATGATACAGACAGCCATCTCCAAACGCACCCCTATTCAGATCCTCCTGAACTGGGCACTCGGATATTTTTGCTAATGCCAGATAAGCACCCTTGAACGTTTTGCTGAGGACACGTATGTTAGAACTTCAGGATGAGGCAGACAATTGTCAGTAATCACATCTTTGGTCATAGCTTGTACATAAGGTCCTTCTTCATTCACCAGCTACACTGGTAAATGTGACACAGCCTGTGGCATGCTGAAGTCCTGTGAGCACTTGGACACTTAACACGGACACATAAACATACTTATCTGTTTGCTAGAAACAGTGCAGCAGCATCTTAAAAATGATATAACCCAGCTGGGAATGGGGAAGGCAAATCAGCTGGCAGCACCACTGCCTTCCTCTAATGGTCCCAGCTTTCAGTTGTCTTGTCCCTCGCCAGCTGTCTGTCCTTCTGCAAGCTGGGTTGGCTGCAGACCATCTGATACGGAGATGTCTGGCACCCTGTGCTCTAAATAGACTCTCTGATGTAGACCCTTATCCTTGCCAAACACCCCAGCACTAGGCTAGATAAGGGAGAGCCAGGGCTGAATTGTGTATATGACTATATTACCCAGGACTAATACAAATATTTGGCCATATATTCAACCAGTGTGAAGTCTACCACCACTCACTGCAATGGAGCAACGCCATTCCACATCAGTCCTCCTAAACAGGAGCAAGCTGTTCACAGTGGATTTAGATGCAGATAGAACTTTTTTTTTTCCTTTTTTTTTTTTAATGAATGATCTATTTTCCTAGTATCTTAATCAGCCCTTTTCCAGACAAAATTCTACTTCCATTTTATGGAAGGCAACTTAGGACTAAAAAGTTTTGAGCCAACAATAAAGCAGAATCAGGACTGCTTTGAAATCCAGTTCCTAAACTATATTATTCAGTCTCCAAACTCTCCCATGTTATATTGCCTTCTCCTCACATGCATCCATGTGCCTTCACATCAATATTTACGCTTGTAGTTTCCCATTCTGTGCACACAAGTTGCTGCCTTCCTCTCCCAGATAGCAGGCATATGCCTTTCTGCTGTGTCCACCTCTTCTACAGAGGAGAAGGTCCTCCTGACCCATGAGGTAGGGCAGTGCACAATCTGTGTACCTCTCCAGCAACTAATTTTTGTTGCTACTTAGAATAATGAGAAGAATTCTGGAAATGTGTCTGCCTGAAGAAAATAAACCTGTTTGTTTTCTTGCAGTAGAAAAGATCCTGCTCTAGTTAATAAAGAGATTGTTTATATTTGGTGAATTTACATTTGTTGGCAACTGAATGTCACTCCAGCTCCACTGCTTCCCTGTCCCTCCCTTTCATGTGATCTGAAAGCAACTTTGGTTTGTTTCTCTCACTCACAGCAAAGCAGAGCTGCAATAACAGCAAATGGTCCTTGGAAATCACAGTCACATTAGGCTTCTGTTCAAATAGCTTTTAGGGCTGTGATAATAGGAGGCATTCCTAATAACTGGTGACTCAGTAAGACCCTGCACAGAAGGCCTCCAAATGCCAGTACACAATTTAGAATTTAATCTAGAAACAGTGGTGGTGATGAGACTCCAGCTGGGGACCTTCTGGTCTGAAGGCCAGTGCTGCACCAAATAGTCTAAAGCAACTACTTTACCCATCCAGGAAGGAGATGGATCCCTTCTATTCCCTTGAAGTTCACAACAACTTTTGGGGCAGTGCTTGACCCGTGAAGCAGAGAGCGCCTTCATTGCTGCCTTGACTCTTGAGACTCACCACCCTGAACCACAACACAACACATTAAACTGCTGATACGTGGAGAGCATCCGCTCGTGCAGCGCTAATATAAAAGTCAGTTCCTAAACAATGAGTTTCAGCACACTTCAGTTCACAGGCCACACATATTGTGCTTTTGGACTGTCCTTGGCCTGCTATAAAGCTAGACTGGATACTCGCCTAGAGAGAGTGAAGAGTTCACTCCTCACTCTCCCCCACCCAGCACAACCCTTGTGTGGAATCATACAGTGTTAGAATGACTTGTGTTGAGTAATGCTTCTTATGTGAACAAAAGGTTTCTTTCTGAGAGAAGGAAGCTACGACCCCACAACATCAAACATTTCATTTCTTAAAACAAAGCTTTGAAACTGTCAGTCTGTGCAAAGAGGGAACTTCAGCACAAACTTGTCTTCTTAAGAAGAGTCATGGTCCTTGGATGGCCACTGGAAAACAGTAAATGGCCAGAGACAAGCACAGTGATTGGAAAAGGAGAGGATGGATGAAGACCTCCCAAGTACAGGCATATCCTCAACCAACATTCCTCTGAGGTGCCCTGGCAACATCCACTAAGAACAGCAAGAAGCCTCTCACACAAGCAACAGGGAAAGCCTGTTGCCCCATCCCTGGAGGTGCTCAAGACCAGATTGGACAAGGCTTTGGGCAACCTGGTCTGGTGGGAGGTGTCCCTGCCCATGGCAGGGGGTTGGAACTGGGTGGTCTTTAAGGTCCCTTCCAACCCAAACCATTCTGTGATTCTATGAAAGGACAACTCCAGCTCATGAAAGTAGGTGGAGAGAAGGATAGATTGTGCTCAGATGATTCGGTCCCTTTTAGTGCAAAAAATCTCTACAGATGCTAAACCTCAAAAATGCCAGGACAACATTTAGTGGTGGGTCATGAGAAAACATACCAGTGTTTTGGAATTTATTTATTTATTTTATTATCAGTGGACTTCCAATGGGGTGCAATATTTGCTAACAGACTAATTTGAGTTATCCACAGATAGTTCAAAAATACAAAGAGTTCATTGCCCAGATATCTCTATTTAAAATAGATTTGCTTTTGTTCATCAGTGTAAAGCACATGGCTGAGAAATGGCAAAGTGCCAAAATGAAACTGCTCCTAATTTTCAGAGGAGGCCACTGGCTAATTACACAGACTGCAGGTGTGAAGAGAGAAGCTCAAAGTAATCAATAGTAGTAATTAATCTGCTAGACTGGAGCTAAAGAGCTAACAGCTGGACATCAGAAATGGACACATGCAACAAGATCGGCAATAATTACCTCTTTAAATATTGAATTTCCATAGCAACAATTAAGCATATAAATAAAGGCTTGAAATCAAGGCTCCAAGGCATGATGCTGAATTGCAAACACAACATTCTCCAAATCAACCCTTTTAATAAAACAGTAGCAGTATGCTTGGGCTGGGTCGACTGGTCTCTGGTGCTAGCAGAAGCTCAGCTTCTGCTGCCTCCAGATTTTTTGGCTGTTCCACCTTGGTTACTTCCAAACCTACAGGTTCTGCTGTAACTTCTCTTTGTTCAACCAGCATCTAAAGAGACCAGGTGCAATGCATGCCCACCTCACCACCTCTCTTCTAAGGCTCTTCACCTTACAGCTTTGGCTTCACCACCCTCTGGAGATGGTCTCCCTTCAAAATGCCCCACTGAGGCATCATTTGGATCAGGCTATCAGTGCCATCATGACTGGGCAACATCAGAGTGCCCTCACCTTACCTCTGCAGGGCTGTCAGATTGAGCAAGCACCGAGCTTTGGGAGTAGCCACTCTGAGCACCCTGCCACCATGGGAAGCATTGCCCCTCATGGAAACACCCAGATATCTCTCCCCATGCTGCACAGCATGTGTCCACAGCATACATAGCAGCGTTGCGGTCCCCCGGCACCTTGTCTGTAGCACCTGCAGAAATGGATACCTGATTTCCCTCTTGGCTTAATGGCTCGGGTTCATTGCAAGAGCACGCTCTGCCACAGAGGCTGGAGATGCCAGAAAGCCTTCATTAAGCTCAGATTAATCTTCTCAGTAAACAATATTACTTTCTGATATATGCTGGCTAAAACCCACCTATGTTTACCTCAGTGCAGATATCAAAGCCATTTTTTCTCCCTGCTGTGAAAGAGGCACAAACCTGCTCTTTGTTTTTTTCTTCTACATCTCCAGAACCAGAGCTGGCACTGTGCACCCCGACCTCTGCAGGCCACACCTAACCAGGATATAACCACAAACCATGCTACTGCACAGCTTCAAGAATTTTAGCAATCAAAGTAGCAATGACCAGTCTGCCTTCGGCTCCACCCTGCTTGTAAGTTTAGTACAATGATAAGGTGCCTTCTTCTTCTCAAGAGTTAAATAAGGTCTTTCCAACACATGTGACCAGACACATCAACTCACACTTCAGTAATAACACAGAAAAGATCCACTCAGCAACTACCAGTAGAGGCTATACATCTCCTTTAGCACAAGGAAAACTAAATCAGACCTACAGAAATCCTAAGAAAAAAGTCCTGAACTACATGCTTGATTCTGATCCCTCCATTTCCCAAATTAAATATGGAGCTGGATGAAAGCTTGGGGAACAGTTTTTAGAATAATCTTACATTTTCTGCATTTTAAACATTTCTTTCTCCATCCATTAAGCATCATCCCAGAATTTTCTGCTATCAGGGTTTTTTTTCTGAAAATCAATAGAAGTAAGGAGCCCATTTCTATAACCTAATAATGGCCCTGGATAGATAACTCAGCTGAGAAACAGAAACTCCTTGAACTTCCCATTGATTTCAATGAAACTTTGCAAAGGTCCACTGTTAAGGCAGGATGGGGAGCTATAATTTTTGTCTCAGAAGATGACAGCATTCCATAATCACCCTCATATATTGATTCCCCCAGCCACGCCAGCAATATTTTGGAATCTTCATGGTCTGTAAATATTTCTGTATGCTGTATTTCAAAGTCTTCGGTGGTATTGATTTGTGTTGTACCTGTCATGCTATGATATTTTACCAATACAGTGCTTTTGCAGCTTTGGTGCTACATTTTCTATCTTTCCAACACGCACACATGGGTCCAACTCTATGAAGAACCATTATCAGATGCTACCAATGCATCTAAACTGGTCTTATTTTTAAAATAAATTAAAATAAATAAAGGAATGAGCTTAACTGAATGGCACGTTTGACTGTATCAGGCGTGTACCAAGAGCTTAACCCTATAACTAGCCCAAAACTGTTATTATAAGGCTCAATTGCTTCTCTCCCACACTGGCTTCTGTGGGAAAAGCAGCCCAGCCCTCCACAGGTGATGCACAAGCCACTGCCAACCAGTAGTTTTTGGGAGAGGTAGAAGCTTGTAGAAAGATTCTTCCCAAGCTAGTCTTTGAGCAGCATCTACGATCCCATTCATCCTGGTGCCTCAGTAGTTCATGCTGAGGACTGACATCCAGACACCACAGAGATGTTATACGTTGAAGGAGAGGAACCATGCCTAGAGTACAGTAGATGGCCAGAAAATGCAGACCCCCAATGGCAAGCAACTAGGAAAAAACCAGCAGATAGAGCCCTCCACTGCCTCATACCTTACATTTCCGCAAAAAAATATATGCATATATATGGTGTGAAATGTCGATATTCTGGTTCAGGGATCAAAGCCAAGGAGCTCACAAAAGTTCGCACCATTGGGCCAAAGAGCAAGGTTTGTTAGAGAAAACTGGAGAAAACCTGAGAAACACCTTCCCTCCCTCTGTCATCCAGGATACATGAGGAAACCCTAACCATGGCTCAAACAAACAGGAAGACAGAGAGAAATAGAGTCCCTGTTTTCTCAAGGCATAGACATGGTAATGACATCTATTCACATTACCCAGCTCTAGGCAGTAAATTCATGTACTGTTACTGGAGGAGATAAGGCATCCTAGGCTACCCATGCATTAAGAGAGAAACAAAGCACTCTGAATTTGTGTGCAAAGGATGTATATTAAACTTCTGCTTGTCCCCTCCGAGCTGGTGCACTGAGCCTCCCAAAATGTGTATTACATGTAGTGCAGAGGTAGACAGGTTTTACATTAACATTGGCACGTGCTTGATGATGGTGTTCAATTGTAAGTATTTTGATGGAGCAGTAATTACTAAAATACATCGTGGAAAATTAGATTTAAATATTAGTACTGCTAGAAGACAAGCTATGGATGGGAAAGAGAACTTTCAGTTTCTTTCCTATATAACTATCTTTCGGGGAAGAAACCATAATAACTGTCAGGTCAGCATCAGTTCATCAGAAAAAATGCCGAGGCTGCCTTTCTCAGGATATTTTGAGTGCATTCACACTGGAAATACACAAGAATAAGAAGTCTCATGATATTTCTGCCAATTCATGTCTGGATTGCATTATCATTTGAGAAAGAGACCGAGCTCCTCCCAGGACGGGTAGTCATTTCCATGAAGAGTCATGAAACAGAGCCAAAGCTTAGAGCAGATCAACTGGGAAGCAAGCACAGAGCATCCCCAGGCCCCTGGCTCATGCTGCAGCAAGCAGGGCTGTGCCTGCAGGTCGTGCTGCTGCCCAGGGAGCTGGGAGCCCTCTGCTTTTGCTAACAGCCAGGTGTCTGGTTTCAACACAAATAGAAAATTAGAATCCCAGCTTTAAAAACACTTCTGTTTTTAAAAATTGTTAGCCTCCCCCAGTTCACTTCTCCTTGTTCACTAATGCTCAAAGTGGCCTTGGCCAACACTGCAGCTTCTAGAGAGGGAGACAGCAGGCATCCCATAAAGAAATTATCAGAAAAAAGTCTGCTTCTGCTGCTCTAGATTGCACCAGGAAATAGTTCATCTCTCTCCCCCTTGACCACAGCAGAAGCCTGGAGACATTAGCTTTTTAATGAGCAAAAGTTAACCTCTGCAAATACTCCTTTTGTGGTATGAAAGTTTACAAAGCTACCAGCCTACACAAGCTTTCATGCCACTATGTAGAATCAAATTTACTTGTTTCAGATAAGTATACACAACCTACAGGATATATGCATGCATGTGTATGTACACCTACATGTGCACAATAAACAATTTTTAATCATTGTTTAATTATAAAATAACCTTCCAGACAAACATGTGCTTTAGAAAAGAAATGTCAAGCTTAAACAGCCCTCTCCTGTTTTCTCCTAGCTGGATTATGGCTTGTCACTAATTAGTTGACTCATTAATTCATTCCATGCTTTTCCCACATCTTTTAACTTTCTCTTCCCACAGCACGAGAGATTGCCATGCACAGAAGCGAGATTTCCATGTAGGGTTATGCAATGTGGTCAAGTCCTCTGTCTTTTGTGGGTCCTGACATATGCACCCTCTAGTAGGGCTCATGTGCTCCCTGGACTGGCAGCCATCAAGTAAATCCTGAATGAGGTCAACTGGCTGTACGTAGCATACTGAGACATAAAGTGGTTGAGGAGTCATGACGTTGGGTGCCAATGAGCAAGGCTCATGCCTCATGGCAGGAGACAGAGAAGTTGGCTGCATAAACATCTCACATCTGTTTGCCTAGCAAGTGCCACCCATATGGAATAGCATCGGCTAGACAGAAAGATCTGCCAGGTGCTTTTGAAGGCACTTCAACCCATGGAAGGCACTAAAATGATGCTACAGATCGCTACGTGTTCTTTAGGCTTATTGCTTTGACGATTTACCCTGGCTGTGCTTCAGCCCGAAGCAGACCCCAAATACTTCCTGCCCTCACGTGGTAGTCTCAGACCCCCACAGACTCCATTGCTTGTGACCACATGTAACACGTGTCTTATCCTGTGTGTGTAAATCTCTTACTGTCAGTCATCTCCAGAATAAATGCCTGCAACAGGACATCCATGGGATCTGTGTATCAGGGCTGGGATAAGTGCTGAAGTTCATATTCCTGCATGCCATCATAAACCACTCGCATAACGACTTTGTGGCAGGATTTTCATTTTATCAGACTAGCTAGGCAAACAGAAGTAACATTACACAGGCATCCTTGGATCTATATGCATTCAAAAAAGCACTGTCACATCAGAGAGCTGCTGTTGAGTGAGTGTTAAGGTGAAAACGTGCATCAGCATGACACATCACAGCCCCTAGATACTGAGAGAGACATTTCAATAAGGTCACATGTCTAGCACCAGCAGACAGGCAGCTCCTTGCAACTCTTGGAAGTGACCCAGTGCCTAATACAGACAGCCATTTCAGGGAGACTGATATAATATGATTATGTCTTGTATTAGAGCATAGCTCCCCAGCTAAATGCACCCACCCAACTCATGAGGACTGAGAATTGAACTAATTTCTATTTCCACGTATCTTCAGCTGAAGTCATTGCACAGGAGTGTAGGTGTTTTCACTGAAAAAAACAGCCAAATCTTTTTCAGAGCTAACACATGAGTGAAAAGATGCATGGGTAACTTGCAAAGCACTTAGAGTACCATAGGAGGAGATTAAAAATATAAAAAGAGAAGCATAGGAGTCATCCTATGACTGTGCAAATGTCTGACCTGTATAACCCAGCTCCTTGTTGCTGGCTCCTTTGTCTTCGTTCCAAGTGTTATTAAGTCTTCTCAGTCCTGAACTGAGACACATTCTGAGAGGGGAACATTTCCTACTTTGGTCTTACAGAGCATCTAGCACCATGGGGCCCAAGCCCCCATTTGACCAAAGCCCAAGTAATGTTTTGAAGATTGTTTTGGACGCTTGTTTTATTGATGCTGTTCTCTTTTAGGCTGAAGCACAGGACACACGAACTAAAACAAGATGACATCTGTGAAGATGTGGAGCTTTTGATTTTCTGGACTCCTCGACTAATCCCACTGTTCTGCTTTGCCCAACCCCATTTGCACTTAACAGGATGCAGTGCATGGCTCTCTGTTCCCCCACACATAGACCTACTTGTGACCACTTGCTCTTCCCTCAGGTAAACATCTTCAGTACTTAGTAAAACAACATGCGTACAATGCTTACCATACCGTTCACACAGGAAATCAAAACTGTTTATTTTTGTAACAGGGAAATCGTAGACTAATTTATACAGAGGTACTTATTCAGTCACTCATTAACTGTAAGTATCAAGAACCTAATTTACTGCAACAGCAGCCCACAGATTGTGGCAAATTACGCTACACAAAGACGCAGGACCCAGGTCTGTCAGAACTGACTTCTAAAGCTGAAGTTTATTTTTAGTATCTGTTTTACATCCAGTTTTCCCCAACAGGATAGATTCTGCCCATACTCTCATCCATTTTTCACCCACCTGTCTCCAAGCCTAAGTGTTACTATTATCCTTTATTATTATAAGCTTTCTTCAGGATGAAGTGGGAAAGCACATAAGGTCTCTGATTTAAAAAGCACATCAATAAAATGATGTCATTAACTGATCCCTACTCCTCTATCAAACCAAAAAACATCAGTGGGACATAAGGAAGGGAAATATTCTAGCTTGATTTAAAACAGCTTTTAAAATTTAGATGTACTTTGAATGGCAAACGAATGCAAGCCAAACTTTTCTTCAGCTCCATTTTTAAAAAAGTTTCTATTTAAGGCACTTAGAATAAAAGAGCATAAACAGTAAGGATCAACACACACACACCAGAAAAGGAGACTGTTCTCCCTGCTTGCAGTAGTCCAATGGCCAGACAATACACCCCAGAGGAAAGAAAAAAAAAATACAAACTTTTTTTCTTCCTTCCACCTGATTCAAAGCAAGAAATAAAGCTATGGTCTCTAACCATCAGAAGGAAGTTATAACCATCACATAGGCTGCAGGATATTCTGAGAAAAAAGTTTTTTTCTGAAGTTTCTCCTGTTGGAGCTGTTCTACTTTTTAATGAATATGTATAAAGTCATTAAAGGAGAAAAAGAGAGACTAATTAGCATACTTAGCTGGGAAGGCTGGGTACCTGGTCCCAGTCCCTGCTCTGGTGAACATCTCATTATGTATACAAAGGGGAACCAGGGGCAAAAGTCAAGCTATAAACCAGAAAATCCTATAGCTCGGTGGGCAGAGAAAAAGTTTCATATGCATGGCCACATTGTGGCTGAATGCCCTGAGAAATGGACTCAGACGTAAAAGATGATACAACCCACAATGGTCAATCTAACCTGGAAATCACACACACACCAGCTTGAAGTATTTAAGGGAGAGAACGGGAAAGGCAAAAAGCCCCGTTCTGCCTTCAAGATGAACGTTCAGAACTGAAAATCCCTGAAACTAGCAATGTCCCCAGAAGTCCTAGGCCACAAGCCATCCTCTTCACTACTCCAGGACACCACCTATTAGCTTGGTCAGGTGTTTCATGAGTTTTAAAATGTAAACAACTAGCAGGTTTGGAGTACGGAGCTTTTCCTCTCGTCATCCCTTTCCTAGATTGACACATGTAAACTTCAGTATAAGCATTCATTTATTGCTTGCATTTGCATCTATAAACTACACATAAAAGATTAATACATACCCATGAAGACAACTTTCACATCAGTCAGACCAAAATTAATGAAACCAGTTGAGTAACTAGGTAGATGTTTTACATGTTTTTATTCTAACGTTATCCTGTAATAAGCTATACTATTCTGAAAGTGTTTTAATGTATTTTGTATGTGTTGTGAAATGCTTTTGTGGTCTCTTGCCACTGCACCCTGGTGAAAACCGCCCCCTGGTTAGAAGTGTTTGAATAAATTACTAAATCCAGCACAAAGGAAGAAAGCAAGTGCAGAAATTAGGGAGGAGGAGAAATCAGTGCCAGGAGAGAATATATTCTTAGACACAAACTCCCTTGCATAATACTTTGTTCAATAGATCGTGTTTTTGTTTAGCACTGAGGGAAGAGACTTTTTGCAGATTAGAACATTTTGAGCATTTGATGGAAGGCAGGGAAAGTTTATTTATAAGCAGAACAGTGAAGGAACAATAGGCACTAACATCTGTAGTCACTTGTGAGTTATGTTTCCAAGTGTCAGCCTAAGAATATGAATTATTTCTGTGAAGACCATCTAGTTCATCACCCCGCCCAGGTCAATGAAAGTAAGAGACCCTGCACTAACATTATTTGTCTTCAAGACTAACCCCATACAAGACAATGAGTCGTGTCATCCACCCCACCCCCCCCTTTTTTTTTCCTGGAGAACAGACATATTGTATTTCTGAAGAGCTTTTAAATCATGGAGAGGAAAAAAAAATCATTTCCTCTAACCCTTCTTTTTCTCTGTATTGAAGGTATAAAACAGTGCTCCACCTGCTACCACTCACAGACCAATAACTTAAATTTTTGGCACTTATTTACAGACTCAATAGATCCATCCACACCTGCTTTTCCCTTAATTAGTTGGCTATCCAAAGGCTGCAGACTGGCTGCTGCCAGCTTCCTGTACTAATAGGAAGATCATTTAGGGCTGATGTAAAAGCACAAAATAAATAAATATATAAATCTCATACAGAAACACTAACGAGGAAAGCCTAGCACAATAGGGAAAAAAATAAAAGCTAAGAGGTGATGTCAAGGTTAACACACTTTGGGGGAGGATTGGATGTTTGTGCCGGACTTTTTAATGTCACATTTGTGAAATATTTAAACACGTAGAGATCTGTAGGGTGCCAAGGAAGCCGTGCAGGGCCTTGATCCAGTAACATCACATCTTGATCCATCATTCAGGGAGCTCTGGATCACCACTGAGAAGAAATCTTTGACCTCCTCCCACTACCCATCTTATACAGAGAGCTATTGTGGTTGTAGGAGTCAAACTATTATTAGATTAGCTATTAGCCAGAGGGAGGAACATGCTTAGGAGAGATTTACTTTCTGTAGTGCTATCAGCTGAGTTGCTGGAATAGTAGGCGTTTGAAGACTAAAATGACAGGAACATTGCACGAACCTAAACAGGCAGGGAATGTTTTTCAGAGAAAACACTTAAGTCTTATTTTTCCAGACTAGTAACACAGAAGCAGCGTTGCAAAGGCAAAACAAAACACTACGTGTATTTACTGTTTTAGCCAGCATATAACCTCGCAAAAGAAGTTGGTATCTTATCCCCAGATATGTACCATGTCCAGGCAACACCCTGTTACAGCTGCACCCAACCTATTTCAAATGTTGGCTTTAGCTTCATACAAAGGGCTGCAAGTTGCAGAGAAGACGGGGGTTTTCTTCAGCTCTCTGCTGTTTTAAGATCTTACATTAACACATAGGGCACAGCACCCAGCAGAAGGGCATCCTCATCCATCTCATGCCCTCCAGACAGAGCTGTAATTGCAAAGTCTGGTCCTATCACTGCTCAGACCTTTCAGTTCTGTTTTTAGGAGAGTAACTCTAATAAAGCACTCAAGTTTTATTGTTTGCAAGGCTGAAAGAAGAAAATTGCCTTGTGGTATATGTTAGGACAGGAGGAAAGGAAAACTGTATAATTAAATACCTAAGGATGAAATAGAACAAGTAGGGTAGAGGGAGTTAATTACTCATCTGAGAGTTTGCTTTGACCCACTCTTCTGCAGTCATACCTATTTCACTAAGTTTCAATAGCGCGTTTTGTTCTGCTGCAAGACTCAGATCAGTGATATCATATTAGATGAATTCCCCACAATGTTCTTCTCTGTTTGGGAAATGCTGTAATTATAGCGACTGATCTGAAGACCAATAGTTTGAAAACGTTGCCTAAGGCATACCGAAGTCCCATGACTTATTAACAAGTCATTTTTCTCCCAGGGTGTGTGTGGTGGTTTGGTGTGGGGCTTTTTTTTTTTTAGCTGCTTCTTGAAATAGCATTTACGCTTCACTACGTTTCCCTGATGTTGTGGGGGTGCCAAAAACCAAGGATATGAGGTGGCATTTGGATGTATTTGTTGTGGGAAGCCTCTCCTACTCTCTGCCCTCACCTGCCTGGAGGCTGCCCAGGATAGCTGAGCATCATGGACTCCCCAGTGCACCCAGGACAGTCCAGACCCTTTTCACCTCCCTGAATAAATAAATAAATAAATGCTATTTTGATACTACTTACACTCATCTGTGAGTGCCACTAGCTCACTCCAAGCTCAAACTCCAGCAGAACTTGTGATACATGCTCAGACCCAGAGCCCCAGCTCTTTGTCATGTGCTGGGGCAGCAAGGAGGCTGTCACAAGCTTCAAATCATTACAAAAGGTGCAAGAGAAAATGCTGGAGATAGACCACAGGTTTGAATTCCCTTCCTCTTCTGCTGGCTCACAAATAATTTGAAAACATGACAGTAACTTCCATTCCGATAAAAAAAATAATGCAAACAAACAAAAAAGAATATGGCCACTTGATCACAAAACATCCTGTTTTCTCTGTAGTGAAATATATAGCTTAAGTTAAAAAAAAAAAAAAAACCTACATGTTAACTTCAACTGCATAAGTCATCACCATTTTTAACAACAAAAAATGTCTATTACTGTTTCTATTGAACAAACCTAGGAAATTCACTCAAAAATATCTTTGCTATCAGAAAGCCTACGCTACCCAGTAATACGTGCCAGTCTGGATAAGCAGTCCTTTGTAAATAAGAAAATCCAGCTGTACAACTGCCCCCTGACCTCTGTTCCCCTATAACACACTTTGTAGATGCAAGGGAAGCAAAAGGCTTATGCCCATTGAAGGAATGCATCCGAAACTTTCCTTTTGCTAGCAGTAACTGTGCTGCTGGTGTGCTGTACCAAATGGAAGCTGCGCACACCTGCCCCACACTCAGCTACATAGCCTACAGCAGTACCTCAACCCAGCACTAAACCCATTAAGTGAATATTATCTCATGCCTAGCTGTCATTAAATCCCCATCGCTAAATTTTCTCTGCTTGCTGCATCTCAGTGCTGAAGTGAAGTTCCCAAGTTCTCCCTGGGACATAGGTAGCATTATTATTTATGCTTACACATAAACACGCAACTATGTACATTCAGCACCTCCTCTGTCTCACCCACAAATTTTTCCATATTGTACTCCAAGCTCTGCCAGGCTCCAGCTAATCCTCCCACCATTCGGTACTGCTCCAGCTAATACAGTGACTGCAGCTGGAGTGGTGGCAGATAATTCCCAGTGAGCATTGCCAGCTCCAGGGGGGCAGAGTTAATGTTTTATTGGCATGCACTTGATTCTGTATTTCCTGGATTTGAATTTTCCACTTGGAAAGGTCTCTGCTACAACTGGGTCATCTCAACTCTGCATTAATAGGGATTTTTCCCCCCCTCATAGCTCTCAGAGATTCTTTGTGGTAAGGTAACCGCAATTATCTTCAAAGACTTTCAGATTTTTTAGCATCTCATGTCGCATATCATGTCTAGAATCAAACTGAGATTTGTAAATCAAATTACAAATCCCAGATACCGACAGCAGCCTAGGCTCATGCAGAAAGCTGTAGATGCGATACACCAATGAAGACATCTCCTACTTACAAGCACACCTCTGCAGCATCGGTATGAGAGGTCCCTTTAGTAGGGGTGGGAGAGGAGGCTTGCTGTGCTGGGACAACAGGACAAAGCCAGAAGCTTGCTGTAGTTTTTAGGCAAATGTTTGATTTCTAGGAGGAACACTCAGGTCACCTACAGAAGGAGCGATGACAGTGCAGCAGGTTTGTAAGCCCTAGTGGAATTTCAACCACCACCAGCACCCCTAGGCACATGGAATGATCATTGACCTCATGGGCAGCCTCACTGATGCAATCAAGTGAGAGGAATCAGTGACTTCTCCCCCATCAGCTAAACAGAATAAACCACTACTAGGCTCAGCTGACCACCCTCTACAATCCTACGTTAAGCCAGTGCACCCATGGGGAAGCTTCTTCAACCATATGCCAAAACAGAGCATTAGGAGTTTATTCTGGTGGTTTGGCACAATTTCGGGGTTCTCCCCTGCTCCCCACAGCCTTGTAAAAATGTAAACTTGCCCAGAGATAGTAGAGAGGGAGAGCCAAGCCCTGCAGCTTTTCCCTTCCATCTTTGCTCAGCTGTAAATCATTATCCAGCAGGCAAGCCAAGAGAGCTCATGGCCTCACGCTGGCCGCAGAGATGGGTGGACAACACCAGAGCCCCCAGCTGACCTTGTAACAGGAACCTGCCTCCCCTCCGTAAAGGGAACAGCTCTGTTGGAGGTCTTGCAGCACACCATGGCCATCATCAGTAAGACTTCTCCCCCAGCATCCATGACTGCTCTTTTCATCACTTTTCTGCAAGCTCCCTAGCTCTCCAGCCACGTACCAAAGCTTTCCTGCACTCGTCCTCCCTTCCAATGCCTCAAGGAGAGGCTAGCCTGATGCACCAGCAGCCTGAGCCACTTGATCTCAAAGAGCAACAGCCTCACCAGCACTATTATACACCAAGCATGCTCGCCCACACTCGGTTGCTCATAGGTGACTGCTTTTGGGTTGGCTCAGAAGTAGTCCCACGTTAAGTCACCTCTAGAATATATTACAGCTTGGACTCAGTTTTCATTTTATCATCACTTAAGAACATGACAGCCTCCACTAGACTGAAGACTAAATGATGTGGACAGAGTAGTTTATGCTGACCTTGAGCAGAGGTTTCTCATTCAGTAGTACAGGAAATGTCAAAACTGGCCGAGCAGCCATTTCTCCAGGATGACCCATTTGTATCAACCCTGACAGCCACTGGGTAATATACTTCTTTTTTCCTCTCACTCTCTCCCATCCTCCACCCAAACATCAGTGGGGAAAAAAATAATAATCCTTTATCTATTGAGTAAAACAACCAATAGATTTGACTCACCCTTTTGAATAAACAAGCTTGAGCAAAGGCTATTTCTAAGGAAAATTCTCCCACGTCCTCTGTGTCCCACCCTATCTTACTGCAGTACAAGCTGGATTTTAATTCCTCAACTAAAGTGTTTGGCTTCTGCATTGCACACAAAAGTTTTTAAGTATAGACCTCTTTTTATCTACTCCTACAGCTGCTTCTTACAATTACATTAGCTATCTATTTATTTTCCTGCTTGGGGAAAAAAGAAAAAAAATAGTCAAACCAAGCAACTCACTATTATGTCTCTTAAAGCATATATGCACTTTTCTATAAAGCTCTGCAAATTCTACAAAGCTTCATCCCCTTCTTCTCTTAATAAGGCTCATTTTAGAGGGCACCAATATTCCCAAGGAAATGGTGCCTTCTACTCTTGCTGCACCAGAAAATGCATTTCAAACATAAACAAGCCAGCAGCAACCATATCTTTGTTTGGCAAACGTGGTAGTCTCATCACTTCATCCTGTTCATAGCAGCACACAAAGGAGTACTCTGTAGCCAGGGGTAATAGCTGATCCCATAATCTGGCACTAACACTTAGAAAGATTAATTACCCTATTAAGATCTTAGACACTACTAAGAAAATCTTTGTATAAACCTTTTAACTCACAACAAATGTAGCATATTTGGTGCCATCAGTTTGTTGCACAATAAAGGTTCTCACCCTCCCACACTTGTTCAGTTTTGTCTCTGTCTCCCATGCTATATAAACACACACACGTGCTCACACACACAGCTTTTTTTTCCTTTTTTTTTTTTTTTATTATTCCTTTGTATTGGGAAAGCAGCAAAAAGTACAAGTGTGTTTGGAGCAGATAAAGTAAAAACTCCTTCTGTCCCCAAATTGCCTGCCTCAGAGATTAAGCAGCAAAAGCAGACACTCACTGATTCAAAGGCTGCTGCTGTGTCAGAAACCAGAGGCACCTAAGCAGACACGGGTTGTAATCCCTACGCAAATTATATAGCCAAAAATATGAGGAGGGTTAGATTATTAAAGGCTGGTTATCAAAGACACCTTCTGAAGTACATCGGTGCTGATTAGCACCATCAGATGCCAATGCAAAACCTTAGCCTGGCCCCCCACATCCACATTATCTCCCTCTCTCACCCTGTCCTTCTCCACCACGTTGTCACCAGCAAGAAAAGTCGCAACTGTGTGGACAGACGTAGATAAAGCACATGTGAGTCAGCCGGCGATGTTTAAGAGCACAATTATTGCCCTGGCTCCCAACAAGGCGGCTGTGTGCAAGTGAAGCCTTGCACAAGACAGACAGGGGCAGTGGAGGCAAGCAGGACATAATGGTATAACGTTGTACCTGTGTCCTGCTTCCTTTATTCATACCTGGGGGCCACAAAACACCAGGCTTTGGGGAAAGGCTAGGTCTCCAGGTCAAAGATACAGCTACACATTTCACAGTCCTTTCCTGAGGGAGCAATTCCCACCCCCCAAAAAAGCATTTTAAAGTCTTTGATGCTTCTGCCTCACCAAGGAAAAAGCAGGAGCACCTTCTACCCTAGGTTCTAAATGCAACAGGCATCAGCAGTAACATTAGGTTGCCGAACGGCTCGTGCTACAGAGATTTCATCTGCTTTGACGTATCCCCTCTGAGTGCTCGTTGCCTGAGCTTACTGGGTTCGATTTCATATCATATCTGCAGAAGCTGACCTTGGGACTGCAGCAGGAATCCAAAAAAAAAAAAAAAAAAAGAAAAGGTGGAAAGGCTGCTCATCCCAGCTTTTCTTGATAACTGCTGGGCCCAAGTTTTTCTCACCTCCATTCTTTTGATTTCGTGTCAGCAGCAGGTGCAGGTGGGCAAGTGGCCATCCTTACTGGCACACAGGAAATGTCTGATACAGCCACAGCACTTTACCAGGAGTTGCCTGGACAGCTTTTGTTGCTCCCATCAGCCACACAATTAGCTGCTGCTCAGCAAATCAGCCCCTGACACCTGAGTAGGCTCACCACATTTCTAGTGCTTTCCCCACAAACCCCGTCAGTAGAATATCCTTGAGCCTATCTGTGCAATCCCATCGCTCACACAGGCAGGCAATGACATTATTTGCACAAGCCTGCTCTGAGGATGACCCATTTCTTCCTCCCTGACATCTGGTAGACTCTGTGTTACTCAGTGGCTAGGATGGAAAGCAGCAGCCCCCGTATCTCCTGCTGCCGCATCCAGGTCCCTTTCAGTGCCTTCTGGCCCGCACGGCTCCTGCCGCAGTGATTATGGAGACAGCAGTTGTGCTGTAATTAGGATCCTCCTGGGCCAGCCAATCTGAATTAGCAGCAGAGGCCAGCTGCTCCGCTGCCAGCGAGATCTTTTTGGCACACCCTCCTCTTGGACACTCGTCCCCTCCTGTAGCCCATCCTCTCTGCCCGACCACCAGTGATGAAATCTGGGACAAGCTTCCCATGAAGAAAATTGCCTCCCCACCACTGCTGGCCCCACCGAATGCCACAGCCAGGCAAGGTTGTCCCTAAGGAAGTCTGAGCCCAAAGTGCAACCCAGTGCCTCCAAGTCCTATCCCACAGAGGCCCCCAGCTGCTCCAGCCCTTCCACGTGGATTCCTCAGCCAGGAGGAACCAGGTTTTGCTAACAGGGATGTACGTATTTCTTTTAGTATCAAGAGGGGGGAGAATCTTCAATACTGCTCTCCTTCATCCTTTTCCCTTCCTGATGATGACCCAGACAGTTCCAAGGGCAACTAGCTCAGAGCCACCCATAAAGAAACTCTCATTGTGGTTTCACCTTTCTAGTTTTTCCAGAGCTAGTGTTCTGCACTACTCTTGCTTTATTTCATTAAAGAAAAAATTGTGGGGCTTTTTGTTTCCTACTGCTAGCAACAATATATAATATCTTCTGCTTAAAAAATAAATAAATAAAAAAGAAGAAAAAAAGAAAACGTTCCTTTTTCCTTTTGATTTGTTACTGTCTTTGTATTTCCTCTGTTCAGACTTGAGCAGCAAACAAGCCATAGTCATGTTCATTCTTGGTCAGTTTTACCTCCCTCCTCCCTCCTTTTTTCTTTTTAATTACTAGGAATCATTTCTGATGGCAACATCCCCTCCCACAGTGCTATACAACCATGTCCAACAATGCCCAGAACAGAAATCCACCCTTGGTTTTCTTACAGAGAGAGTAGCTCTTTCTGATGTGTCTGCTCTCTCCCTTCCACACTTGGTAGAGGGGACGAGTCCCTTCAGCAGACTAAGCAAAATCACTGTAGTTACTCAGTGCCATCCTGGTGAGGAAAGCTGAGTGTGTCTAGCTTCATAACGCCAAGTCCAGGGCAGATTGGTGAATAGATATGAGGTCTGATGAAACAGGTTCTGAAAGTGTGAAAATTGTTCTCAGGTGCTGCCAATGGAAGCTGGTTTAATTTACAATTGTATTCCTATTCCTAGGTTGAAATTTTCATCCTCTTGCTCTTAAATTTCAAAATTACTGTGCAGAAACAGGAAAACGGGAAAAAAAATGCACCATCATTTAAGTTTTCCATCACCAATTCCTTCCACTAAAGTATATTTTTCCTTTTTGTTAATTTTTCTTCTTTTGTATGTGTTAAAAAAAAATACATACAAAGGAATGTTTGGGGAGGGTTGGTTTGGTGCATTTAGCCATACTAAACTGGCCACATCAGAAACTGGGAAGCTAGATGAGACAACAGCTGCGAGGAGTGTTGAGGAGGATACACGTGCATTATCTCCCCGTGTATTCCCCCCCAGAGAAGGATGCGGGCATACCACAGTACAGCATTTAGCATGCGCCTTCACCATGCAGTTTGCATTCAGTTCTCTCTGACGTTCACCCAGTGATTTAGCTACCGCAGGTGTGGGACGCGACTCCTCAGCCACCAGACTGCAATTCCCCTGCCCACAAAAGTCATCCAAGAGAGCCTGGCCAGAGCTCGCCGGTGGCCCTGGAGGCAGCAGCAGCCTGCCGTGCTCCAGTAGTCCCCCTCCTCCAGCAGGTACCCAGAGCAATGCAGGGCCTTCAGGTCTCAGCATCCTACAGGGAAGCACACAAACCGTGGGTTAAAGGAAAACAACCCACCTACCACGTCCTTCCCAGTTCCTGATTAAAAGTCGTACTAGGAGAGCATTGGTTGTACATCTTGCCCGGTGCGGATGGACGGACGGACGGACGGACAGAAGTGCGGGCGCTGCAATTCCGTGTAGTTTCCCTCCCTCTAGCGATGGAAACAGAGATTGCGGGGCACTCCTCGTGGGCTCGGAGCAAAGCAGAGGGGGCTGCGAGGAAATCCCCGGCAGCACCAAGCCAGGCAGCTGGCCTTTGGCGGAAAAGTACGTGTTGGGAGAGAACCACGGCCCCACACGGGGAGGTCGGCAGCCCCACGGCCCCATTTCCACCCGCAAAAGGAACCCCCTCAGCCAAAAGTCAGGGGCAGGACTTCTGGCTTTGACCCACAAGAATGCCTCCCTGCGCAGAGGAGAACCAAACGGGATGCTCTGCGTGAGCCACTCTGGCTGTCTCGTTGTGTTTTGTCCAGGTTTCGCGATTGCGGGGCTCACAGAGGAGCGTGTGTCTTTGCCACACCACTTGGCAGGGCTTTTCAAATATTTACAAAGTGTATTCGGTACCCCCTGCTAATAATAGCCCAATGGGTCCCCAGATAGAGTGCTAGAGACTGAGGCGCTCTTGTTGCGGCTGTTATGTCGCAGCCCTACTGCACAATGCTGAAAGGCTCCTCAGTTCTTGTAAAAGGCCAGGAGACAGGGAAACAGATCGCAGAGGTTCCCGAGGCTGTTATTTTAGGAAACGCTGCCTCAGTGGCTGAACTGCAAACTTTCTCCAACCAAAGTTGTGTGAGGTCTCTGATCCTTACTCACTTTTGTTCAGCTTGCTTGCTGGAAACTAACAGCAAAAAGCCTTAGAAGCAAACAAGCTAGCTGGAAAGCTATCTTGGGTTTACCCCTCTGAAGGGTAAAGTATTTCAGTTTTGACCATACCATATTTCTGATACAGATGCCAAAACTGAAAGACATAGTTTCAAAACACCCTGTCCTAGGAGATGAGCTGTACAACTAAAGCCCATCTATACAACGGGCAAAACCAGAGCCTGATCTGTTGCCACAGATCAATCCTAAGCTACCTAGAGCTACTCAAACTTGAAGAAAGCACATTTGTTTCTTATGGGGTAACAAGGGAACCAAGCAGACCTCGTTTGACTGTTTGCCAGCAGAGATCTGTAAGGGGAACCCCATTTCCCACACCTTCTCTTTGGTCCCTGTCACACACACCAGACCCCAAGGGGTCTGAAGTCCCCACTACACTAGGAAACGGGAGTCGATAATGCAAACCTTCTGTGAAACCTGTGGAAACAGAGACACAGAAAAGGGTTTACTTTCCATTGCCCCTCCCTACAATAGCCCACACATCATCCTCTCTCTTGGGACTCCCATCCTGTTCAACATTCCCCAAAAGCTGCTACTCAACCCCCCAGCAGTGTGTCCACAAGCCCAAACCCCACACTTCATTTGGGTTGAGATCCTGGCATGGACATTGGCCTCATGCAGCTGTACAGTGATGGTCAACCCTGCCTGCACCAAGCTGACACCCTCGGGGTTTTTGGGGCTTACTGCCAAATGGAGGCATCAACACACAGAACCAATGTAATCCAAACTGCTGCCCTGGCTGGGTGGCCAGGCCCATTTTCACTCTTTGTATCCATCCATTAAAATTAGAGAGGGATCAGACACACCTCAGCTGCAGGCCCTTCTTGGCGTAAGAGCAGTTACAGACCGCAAATGAGATCCAGGTCTCAGGCTGCGAGTTCCCTCTCTTAATGCATCGCTCAAGTCCCACTCAATCTCAGTTTGACTCCACCACGCAATTAACTGCTGTCCTAAGTGGAAACACTCTTCTGAACCGGGCTCAGAAATGCTGTTTTCCTGAAGTACATCACAGGAGCAGCAAACCAAAGAGAGTGGCTGCTATCAGGCATGGCACCACCAAAAACAATGCCTCCGGTGCAGGGCGGTGGTGAGCAGGTCAGTCTCAGCACGACAGAATAAAGTTTCTTGTCCAATATACGTGCTTTTGGGGAGCAGAGGGGGGGAAGGAAGGAGAAGCAGCAGGACTCACCGCCTGTATTTTGGTGCCAGAAGTATTCGTAGCAGCACTCGGCAGCTCAGTGAGGTTGCTGTGTGGGGCACATCTGGGGCTCCAGAAAATCTGGAGTGGGGCCAGCCATGAAAGAGTCATGTCTCTCTCCCGTTTCCAAGAGCATCACAGCAGGCATGCCAAGGACACAAACGTACTTCACATGAAAGTCTTGCACAGGAAGTCAGCATAGCCCAAGCAAGAGAAATGTGATGCACGTGGACACACACATGTGCCCCTCTCTCATGGCTGTTATCCCAGGCTGCAAACTGGTACTCCTTTAGCAACCCCTGAAAACAAGAGGTTGCTTCTTAGAGTGCCCCGCACAGCTCAGGCTTCATGAACTGTCCAGAATCCCTTTGCAGTATGTTTGTTATCCCCTGTCCTGCTGTGCTGCCCTGGGCTGAGGCCAGGCTCCTGTTGGGACAGAGATGTGTCAGCTAGAAAGCCTCTGAGGCAAAGTCTTTAGTAGCAGTAGGTTTGTGCCCTTCCTCAGAGCACAGCAAGTGGTACACAGGGAAGAGGGGATTCTTCCAAACAAGCCTAAAAATCCCCACTAACATCCAAAAGACACGTTAACACTGACACCAAAAAGAAGTGAGGATGAGTCTGCCAGTTGAGGGGAAGGAGCGTGACTGCAGCAGGATTTCTAGGAATAACTTCACTGCTCCTCTCCCTCAATACCTCATTTGAAGAACAGCAAACACAGAGGATGAAGCTAGGCACATGCAGATGTCTCAGGAATCCATTCAGGTCAGAGGCTGTGCAGGGAGGCTCAAGGCTCAGGCACAGTACGTGAAGGCAGCTCTGACTGTCAGCACTGTGCAGCTCGTGTCAACAGAGCTGGTTCTCACTGGGTTTGATTCTGCCACCTACAATGTTGATACTTTGGGCAGGTGGCCACCCACCCAGATGGGCAGGTCCTTTTGATAAGCCTTCTTCGTACAGTCAACCTTAATCTAGAGCTGTGGCTCCCAAAGCTGCTGCTGGCAGAAGCCAGCCACTGGGAGCCCACAGGACCCCCGAGACATTTGAGTTTTCAGTAACAACCCAATAGCCCATGGAATAGGCTATGCATCCGGATGCAAATCGCATCCACTGCTGAACTATGCGAACGGAGTCTCCAAGGATGACCAGAGGGTATCACCACAAAGCAGATCTGCCTGTCACATCGCAGTCTGAAAGCCCTCCAGGCCACAGCTATTTAGCAGCCTGCGACAGCACAGGGCCACATGCTTTTCCCCAAAGAAAGAGGAAACATCGGAAGAGTGCAGTAACAGCCACATGCTCCATTTCTGCTCTCCTAGAGGCAACAAGCACACGAGTAAACACATGGGGAAGATACGAGCTGCAAAATATTCTCAGATGCGTATGTGGGTTTCTGTCTATTTACTTCACAACAGCTAAAGCATTGCACAACAGTGTTATCACAGAAGCGTTTGACGAACCAAAGAGTTGCTTCTGGTTACCAGACACAGTAATTTTTTACGCAGATACTGCGATTTGTCCTTCAGAAAACTTCACAGCCTTGTCATGAATCTCTATGATTTACAGTACCTGCTGCTAGCTGGAGCTCACAGATGGAGCACCAGTACTCCAGACTGACAATACGCAGCCAGTAACGCTGAGCGAGGATGTGTCACCTCTATAAAGGTTGAAAATAGGACAAAAATACCAGAGAACAGAATAAACTTCAGGGAGAGGCTATTTTAGTCTTTTCATCTGAATATTCAAGCTTAATTTGGTATATTGCACAGGACCAATTAGACACCCACAAAATGACACAAGACCGGTTTGCCATCAATGAGCATTTTGGGTTTGTAATTTTTCTCAGTACGCTTAGTCACTTGTTATTTTGTGGTCAGCTTACGGATAACTTTCAAGTGAACAGGGAGGGAGGGGACATACTGTCTTAAAAAGAAGATAATTGAAACACCATCAAGAGACCCTCCTTCCCCAATGACATACCCAAAATCGCTTAACTAGGTTATTTGACATTCAGATGTTTGAAAATGGTGAGTTATCTACTAAAATTAAACAATTACCTTTGTATGTTGTATAAATGGAGGGGGGAGAGGAGGAAGGAACCCACACACACTTTTCTGGCTTTTAGAAATAAGGATTTTTTTAGTTATATCAACATCAGATTATCTAGGAAAAGAAAAAAAAATGACAAGTTAATTGTGGGATTAACTAGCTATATTTATTTAGCTGTTCAGTGAGGGCATAGAGTGCTCCGAAAGAAGCAGGCAGCCGGGTGTCACCACAAGCCTCTGCCACAGCTGTGCTGTGAGCCAGTGCTTCGCTGCTCGTGGCAGAGTCTGGAAGGGAGCGCATTCCTGTCTGTCATCAGTGGATCACTTAAAAAGTGATAAGAAACATTTCTAAAGCAATGATGAAAAGTGTCAAAACATTTTAAGCGTTAAAAGCAACAAAAGATTTAATTTTGAGTTTTCCTCCTCTGCCCAGCCAGAACTATTGTCATCAGTAATGCCTAAAACTTTGCATAAGGGATTTTTTTCCCGTCTTTTTTTCCTCCACTAAATAAAAAAAAAAATCAGTAAATCCTGGACCTATCACATGTTCATCGAGGGAATCCAGCCCATCCTAGCAGCCAAAGAAAATTCCATCAGGCTTGCAGGCACACACTGGGTGGGAGAGATGGGCACTATGGACATTATGAGGCAATGGAAAGTCTTCAGTAGCTTCTCATGGATGTGAGAGACTTGGGAGAAGGATCCACAAGATGATACGGGCATGTAGCCACTTCGCACATCACAGCCGACAAAAGAGGCTAGAACAGCCTCCAGAACTACTGCAGTGTGGCCCTAACCATAGTTTTGCTTTGACACGAATAACCTGAGCCCTGGAGAGGATGTCCCCATCTGAGGTGGTTGACACCACACAGGGAAGACCACGCCTGCCCAGCACAGCTCTGAGCCTGGCGGGCTGTGCTCTGCAGAAGGGGAGCTGTGGAGCTTGGCCTCTCTCTGCCATAACACACACGTAGGCACACACACAGCAGCTCTAGGTTCAGAGCCACTATTTAAAAGCATAACAAAGGGTCAGTATAGACAGATCTTTATCTTGTTCAGGAGTTATTTAATAAAAAAGAATACCATGCCAACACTAAAATCAGCCTTCATGCTGAGCTCCTGCTTTCTTACCGATGTTCACCAGAGCTACCTGCCATGGGGTCAGAGCTTTTCCCAGTCAAGAGCACGAACCAGTCCAGTCTGGACTCTGACAGGCCCAGTGCTGACACAGGAGCACATGGCCACATGTGTTCTTGCCACGTTTGGCTCCAGGGGCACTCCGTTCCCACAGTAGCTCGGAAAGACAGCAAACATCAGTCACCTTTGGGAGGAGAGGGGTCAGGGCATGGAAGGTGTCTCAGCTGGAGAAGGATTTTGGAAAAGCTCTACATCCTGCAGAGAGCTTAAAAGAGCATGATTTTCCTAGCAGAAGAGCTTTTTTTTTTTTTGTGACCTATTACCAAAAATTAAAAAACAAAAGTTGTGTCGTCATTTTCTATTATCTTTATGTCTCTCACTCCTTGTTTCTCCCCATGCAGATAACTCCCATCTAATGAATTTAAAAGAAGAACAAAAGGAAGAGGAAAAGGCAGCCTTGTAGCTAGTACGATATGTTTCCAAGACAGGCAGAAGCTTTTTTCAGGAGACCAACAGATCAGTCAGGCATGGGACCAGTATTTTTGCAACTCCCATTGGGAGCCTTCGTGCCCTGAAAAGCCTTCTTTGTGCTCTCTGCGGGCAGCAGCCGGTGCAGAGCTCCAGCATCGGATGAACCCGAGAGGATCAGTGGCTGGAGGGGAAAGGGGAAGAGAAGGGTGACCCTCCTAAATAACTTTCAGAAAGTGACTCATCCTTTCACTGACAGCGTTAACATCTCTGCTCCTGCCAGCTGGGCAGCTGCTCTGGCCCTCTGAGCAGTCAGGGAATGTTTTGTTCCAGGGATGGGAAAAGGGGGGAAACAACCCTTCTGTGTGCATGTGAGCGTGCATGTGTAATTGCCGTATGATTTCAGCTATTTTGACCTAATAAGAGTTGCTGCATTAGTCACCAGCTTTGGTACGAACAGATGGATTTGGAAGAATTTTAAAAACTGAAGGAAGAAAGAAGAGAGATGAGAGATGCTGCAGACCCCAGGGCAAAAGGGCATCCCTGCTGCCAGAGGTGGGGAGCTCCCACACAGCAGGGCTAGAGCCCACCACATGTGGCATCCCAGGGCACACGGCAGACCTACAGCACCCTGGGTTTTCTCCAAGTGGTGGCTTTCTGCCTCCATGCACTAACGTACCAGGAAACCTCATCCTTCTTCTAAACTACCGGACTCGAGTACTGCACTTAAGCAAGAAAATTTTCTCATGCAAAGGAAGAGCAGAGGTGATTTGTATAACAATTTCTTTAAAAGCCCTCAACACTTCTGACACATTACAGAATCACTGCTTTCAGGTCTTCATCATCAGCTGTAGTTCAAGCCAGTAAGGCTTGCCTGGGGCCCAGGTTGCCCATTTTTGTTCAGGGAGCAAGCTTGGTGCCTGACTGATCAAAAAAGTCATGGCAAGCTATCAAAGCAGCTTTGATTTCCTACCCTCCAGATTAGCCAAACATAAGACTGGAATCCACAGGGTTGAGCCTACCAATGGAGAAAGGAGATTCATCACATCAGGAGCACCATTCCCTCAGCCAATATTTACTTTTCCAAACTGGAGCAGGCAGGCTTTTCCATCATACATGGAAACACAGGCAGTTCTCTACTAAAAATATCCCTTGGCCTCCCCACTTTTCTCCTCCCTACAGGACGTCCCCCTTTCCCTCCAAAAGCTGCCTTTTTGCATAGGTCTCTGCTGACACCACTGCCAAGAGGGACATCTCTCCTGTGCACATGCCTAGCTCCAGCAATCCCGCCCCCCCCCCCCAAAAAAAAAAAAAAAAAAAGCCCCATCCAAGTCCGCACAAAAACTCCCACTGGTTTCCACCTCTGAGAATCAATTCCCACATTCCTTCCCTAAAGTCACTTTTTTCCCTACCATGTCCCTCTACGTCCATATTCACTTTTTCCTTCAGCATCTTTTGTGCAGGCAGCACAAGCAACATGTCCTTCCACATATCTGCAACACAGCATTTACCAAAGTTTAACTACAGCCTTCATGCACAGGGCTGAAGACGGAAACAGAAAATATAGAAGACTCAGCTAAGACATGAGAGGCATGGGGACCACAATACCTTGTTTGTGGGAATCCTGTTTCCAAAAACACAGAAGCTGGGAGCACTGACATCAGCCCTGAACATCTACTCCAAACCCCATTCGGTGCGTAGCAGAAGGGAGTAGAAAAGGCATCTTGCACTAAAATACAGGTCCGAACATCAGTGTCAGTAACCCCCTACACTGGAAACTTGTAAGGACCTGCCCAAGCACATACATTTTCATTTTGAAATAAGAACAAATTTGGGAGCATAAAGGTTTTAAATTGTTGATTGGAAGATTTGCATGTGGGCAGAGTATTGTTTTCTTCTCCTGGCTCCCTGGGTAGCAAAACAGAAAAATTATATGTAATTAAAATGGAAACAGTATCAATTAGCTGTGATTCTCTGAGCTGTGGAAAGAGTAAACCAATGAGGAAAGACTGTTCTTATCCTCTGGCAGCCTCTTCACATCAAGATTATTCTGAAGATATCTTAAATCCACTTAAGCGTGAACTATGCAAACAAAATTTAAAAGAAATCAGTGCAGGTGGAGGGTTATTTACTAGCCAGTATAATACTTGATCACACGTATCCAGAGGAATTAACTTGATTGCTAGTACTTGAGCTCATTTCATTAATGTTACATCCTTGTCCTTCTTGAATTATGCCCCTGAAGTTTAAAGCCTAATCTAGATAGGGCCAGGCTTATCTCCTGCCTCTACAGAAAGTGTCCTTCGTGTCATTGTTTTTACGTACTCCTAAAAATAGGACACATGCAAGGACAGCAAAAGTTAACAAGTTACTGTATCCAATCACACACAAAATCAGGAGATTAAAAACAATGAGGTAGATAGAGTCCGCAAGGGCATTGCCTGCAAGTCTCATTAAACAGAAAATATTCTATTTTACAATAACAGTGATGATTCTGACATAAAGGGGTGTTCTATTCAAAAAAATAAAAATAAAAAACACCTTTTGGTTTTGATACAGAGTTATTTTCTCCTTTAAGATATTACTAAGTGAGAAATTACATCAGTTGAATCAATTGAGTCAGTCACTCAACAGCTTGCTTGTCATTATTTAAGAATAGCATAGTACTGGGTACACATCAGCAACTATAACATCCTTGTTTTATATTAAAATTTCATATGAGGACAGACTTGGACCTGAACCTGATGTCGACAGATACTTCCGATACTTCTCCTTCACAAGAAAAGTCGCCTACATACTCAAAATGAAGGAGGTAATTTAATACGTTGTGGTCCAAACCCTACATCATGACTCCTGGAGCCAGCCCTTCACCCAAATGCCACCAGTGCATCGTTCTTTTATCTTCTTCATCCATATTCTTCAGCTCAGACCCAAAGGGGCTAAAGCATACATACAGAACTCTTGAGGGGAAAAAAAAAATCCCTAAGTGTATTGAGTCACCATTTGGACATTTAATCTTGCAAGAATAGCTAGAATCCAAAAAGGGAGCGCGACCTGGCCAAGTCAGTAGACTATTAAGATTTCAGGTATGCTTTTTCACTCAAGAAGTTTCAAAACCCAACTTCCTGTAGCGATGGACTTGTACAAGGGTTTCCCTGTGCAGTGAGACTGAGCCATTTCATAGCACCACAAGTGCTATGAGGCTATAAGGCTAAACTCTTCCTACCAGGGTGATGGTTTCTTTCCTTTTGCTCGTCATTTTGGCCTGGTAGCTTAACACACCTTACAAAATTATTTCTGGTAAACAAATGAACAGTAATTTTTTTTTCCCCCTAAACCTCATGACTAACCTGCTGGTACCAGGCTGGGAAGTTTTGGTTGCATCAAGAGCACTCTTTGGAGCAGAAAGGAAAGCAAACCCCCTGTGGGCAGCCTGGAGGAGCCACATCTCTCCACCAAGGTCAGCCCAACACCGCGTGTCCTGCCCATTCTCTCCCATGGTGGGGCCCTGCTGGCCTCCCTCCAGGCAGGGAGCGTGTCACCTCCATGCCACCTGTCAGCACACTTGCAAACTATTCACCAAGCGGTTATTTGCAAATAATTCTTTTAATGCTGACACATTTTATAAGTTGCCTGCAGATAATTAACAAATAGGGAAAAATACAATTGCATAGTAGAATAATTCATTGCTAATTATTCTCTCAGGCCTAAGAATGCTGCTGACCTTCTTGATGCATTTTTTTTTAGTTAAATAAGTACAAACAGATGCTGACCTTCATCAGAACAGCACTGATGTATTTCCTGAGGAAACACAAGCGAGAGCGTAAAGGCATGACCAAACACATCCCAGTCAGTCACACCTTAGTCATCAGGAGCATTTTCCAGAGTGCTTGCTGGGTTCCAGTGCTTTGCATTTTGGAGGAGTTCAGGAGTGCGTCACACAGAAATTCAAGTACAGCGGTCTTGGAGTTGAACACCAGAAAAACCCAAGGATGTAAAACGAGTGGGTGTTTCAGGTCATTTCAGTCATTGTCTGTACAAGTTATTTGTCAAGACAGCTTCTGGACCACAGTTACTCATCATTTGCATCAAGTTTTAAACTGGGGACAGCAAGAGCTGTGGATTTGAAATGTGACACCACACATCACGATTTAATGAGGCCTCTAGGGCTACGTGCAACACAGCCGCATTCCCCCTGCACGTACAAACACTCATACAGTGAATCAGAACCAAGAGCATCTTGCAGAGCACCCCAGGGTTTTATTTAAAGGAAAAAACTGTGATTTGTCAGAGACACTACAGCTCCCCTGAAAGGAACAAGATAGTCTTTTCTGAGTATTTGTGCTCGTGAAGACTTAGAGATCCTTGTCAGGAGTGGAAAATGGAATCAGTCTGTTTTTTAATCCTGAACAGCAGGTCACTTTAACAGCAAAGTTTCTACAAAATCATTTTTCTTGACCTGAAAGGGTATACACACATACCCTCCAACAGACGGGAGCAGCAGTTAAGCCAGCATAGATGCTCCTTTCAAGGCCCCCCTGAACAGAGACGCCAGCACTACATAAAGACGGGTATTCATAGCATCCTCCCAGAGCAATTTCAGCCATCCAGTTTGGACATTTTTCACAGCAACTGAACTCAGAAACCCAAGTTTCCTCTGCAGTCCCTGGAGCAAGGGAGGGTGACCAAGTGCAGCTCTGAGTGCCTCCGCTAGCTGGGCTGGGCGAGAGCGCTGATCCCCATCAGGCACTTCGGGAAAAACAAGCTGGTGACCTCTGTGTGACTGACCACTTACAAGTAAACTGGTCTGAGCGCTTTGTGATGGGGTTCAGCTCCCAACTAGCACGATTACAATCAAGTGCTTTAGGTAGCTCTGAAATCACTTTATGGAATAAAATGACCAAAGCATCACGTACCTTTTTACCCGCATACATGAAGTGAAGAGAGAATTGCAGCGATAAACTTCAGCTTTTAGTTATTAAGGAGGAACTGACCAAAATCTCTTGGCACTAATCCAATTCTCAGTTTCCTTCTAAAGCTTATCAAACCTGCATGCACTACTCTTTTGCACACTCATTGGTGCAGACTCAGGGAAAGGGCTTCAAAATTCAACATCTGAAAAAAAGAATGAGTGCCTTTGTTTTAGAATAAAACTCATTAATTAAGGAATAGAGACTAAGTGTTACTTTTTCATTTTCACAGCTGCATCTCTCTGTGGGCTCCTCATATGCAGCATTTTTCTACCCTACAGGAGCTACCTGCTTTTCCCTAAGTACAAAGAAAGTACCACAGGTACTTGCAGCACCCAACTCTACTTTTTACACAAGAACCGATGCATGGAAATTAAGAGCTCTAATGTAAGATTTCTATTTCATGTGTTACACTGGCTAAAATGATGATAGGAAAACTGGTCCTGCCTATGCTTTCTAATTGACCCTAGCCATCATTTTGACTCTGAGCAGTGAGGTAATCAGCCATGTCTACAGAATACAGATCCCACACCTGAGCTCTGCCACTGAGGACAGCTCTGTTCACAAGGACACTTCACAGAAAAGAAGAACAATAATTAATAATAAAGATAAACAAAGAGGAGAACATGTCCTACTACTGAAGCTCTTCTCTGTTGAGCTGCTCCTCTGCTCTATTTAAATACCTAGGACACTTTCTCATCAAGATAAAACTCATGTAACTGGCAGGGACTGGCCATCAGTTCTTCCACAGAAAGAGTGTTCTTGAAAAGGTGCCTGTGTCTTCCAGACACAGATATCTATGCAAAGTGACCTGATTACCCCTCAGTCCATTTTTGATACACTGAATGCACTAACCTCCTTACAGCTCACCATAATAAGAAGGTTTTCTAGCAGCCTCACCATCTTGCTGGCCCTCCCTTAGACTTTTTGTGTGCACCAGCATTGATTCTGCTAATGGTTCGGAAATGGGGTATGAAAGGTAGGGCCCTTTCTACACGAGCTTCACTGTTGCAGGCACAAAAGAAAGGGAATATCAAGAAACTAGTTTCCCTGAATTAATAATTTTGACATGACTATTTGGTAGCTTTTACAAAAAAAGTCTCGCTTGTTTTATAGGTACATATTGTCACCTGCTGTTCTCAGGTCATCATCCTTCATTTGGCTGGACTGACACATTTGGTTAGAATGGGATGTAGAAGAAGCCCTAAAGACAAAGAAAAGCCTAGATCACCTCAGCACCCCAAACAAGCATAGCACAGCATACTTTGAATGCTAATTGCTGAGACACATTGAGTTGAACCACAGGAGGAAAGACTTTTTTGAAAATGCTAAAACAAGATCAGCACGGCTTACACTTCTGCAAGTAAAACACTTAAATGCTCAAGATGAAGAGATATAGAAAATGAAGTCTCCTGCTGAAAAAAAAAAAATGCTCTTCATGAAGCTATTGCTTCCTTTACTCATAATTTTTAGCAGAGGTAAGAGCAAAGACTGCATCTACTACTTCCTCCCACTAACTGTACAGTAAATCAAAAAACGCTTTAAAAACAAGCGCTTACCTAGGAATTTTCCCCAAAACTTCCACTTCCCCTAGCCATTTCCATAAGCCATCCTACTTCATACAGCCAGCAAGAGCGAAACTCCCATCACAAATACCTGTCTTGCTCACTACAGGCTTTCATAATCCTAAAATCATTAGTTTACAGATGGAAACAGCTGTGGTGGTGAGGGAGCGGCAGAACTAACATCCTTCCACCACTATTTTCTTCTTGCTTTCATCTTAGTGCCAAGAGATGTGAGTACTCAGTGTGCTTTATCTTTTGAGACTATTTACTTATATTTTACTTTAAAACCATATTTTCCTTTGTTACCTTCGACACTCTGTTTGCACATTCCATCTTACAGAGCCAGCTCTACAGGCCTTGGGAAAGAAGGCTAAATTTCACTTTTGTCTTTCCATAAATATTTTCTGTTATCCCTGGGGAAACCAAATTCAACTTTTCCAATAACAGCAAACATAAGGGGAAGGAGTTTTGGGGAATCTGGGACTAATGAGTGAGGTTTTGGGACTGCTAATAGAAATAAGATCCACATCTGTGGTTGGAGACACGGTCCTGGACAACCTGCTCTGGGTAGCCCGGCTTGGTAGCCTGGCTTGGAGGGGGTGACCTCCAGAGGTCACTTTCTACCTCAACCATTCTGTGATTCTGATATGCAGGTGGAGCTGAGATTAACTGAAGGTTTGGGGGCTGGAATAAGATCCAGGGACCAACACGGACAGGCTTACTGCAGAAAAAAAGTGTTTCTGGAAACGTCTTTTTCTCTTTTCCCAGGCTCTTCCAACCAGAGATCCCTGCCCATTTTTTCTCCAACCCTGAGACCACCATGTGCCTCTGTGACTACTCCCCTTTCTCCCAACCTCTCCTCTCTTACTCCCCTCTCTGAGAAGAGGCAGAAGAAGCTCAAGGGGTACTTTGAAGTACCGCAGACCAGTATTTGTCCATCTTATTGCTGCCAAACCCCTCAACATGCTCCCACCCCCTTGCGGCAATGGCCAACAGCTGGGCAAGCACAAGGCCAGGACAGAGATCCCATGTGGCAGGGGCAGGGCAGGCAGGCGGCAGCAGGAAGAGCTCACTGTGGACCACAACACCACGTGCACAGCCTGGGTGCTGCTCCTGCAGCGGTGATGGCTCTGCCGAGCAAGGGAGGACACGGCACATCAGTACTGCCGGAGAGCATCCGTACGACGACGACACTGGATTCTGCTTTCTCTATTAATAGGGCAGCAACTTCCTGCGCCTGCAAGACTCGGAGATGCTTTGAAGTAAAATCGGCTTTTCCGGAGGCTGATCAAAATAGAAATCCAAGCTGCCTAAATCTGCAATGGAAATTTCAATCAACATCGAGTTTTTAAATAAGATGTGGTCTCTATTCTGGTTCAAAATGAATTGATTAAAGGAATCAGATTTACAAATAAGGCTTTTGGTCCACTGCTCTGCACCACCGCCCAAGTAAAACTTACTGTAAGACGAGCATTAACTCTCAGAGATCCCAACCTCTCTCTTGTTTCAAGACTACACCAAAGATACCAGCAATCAGCAAACAGTTAAGAGAAAATGAAAAATCACTGGAAATTTGTACAGGTAGAGGCTCTGTTTCCCATGTTTCTGGCCATTTCTGATCAGCAAAAAATTGGCGTCCCAAAGAGTTAATGTTCAACTGACCGGCAAAGCGCAACGGGCTCATCGATAACACTGAGCGCGCGGCGCTGCCTTCGGGAAGGGAAGAAGCCATCTCGGGAGACAAGCGAAGCAATTGTTTGCTTTCTCTCGTGCTCGCCGAGTGCCCTGCGGTAACCCTCGTGCTCTGAAATACTCATATTGGTTATTTCGAAGTTGGGTGCAGAGCTGTGCTTTCCCATGGCTGCCACTAATGACTTGCAGCTGTTGCTAATCTGTGCCTCTGATTTCCTTTGATTACTATGTGTATTGATGCCTGTGGTAAATAGGCATCTGCCAGGTGCCAGCACAATCAGGGGGAAAATATAAAAAGTTCCCTGTTTCAAATTCAATGTGACATTGTGTTAGTCGAGAGGCAGCCGTTTAACTATTTAAGGGGAATAGTTTCCTGGGCTCCTCGCTGGCCTCCTGGCTGTGGAGGAGGCTCTTGTTCATTTTGGTGAAGGCAATCCCCCCAGGCCCCAGCTGTAGGAAACAGTGATGGGGAGAAGTTGGCAGCTATGGGGAGCCTCCCAGCCATATCTCAGCCCACAAGAGATGCTGCTTGAGCACTGTGAGAGCACGGGCTCTCCACAGCATCCCGTCCCCCAGGCACAGCACCACACGGCCACTCTCTCTGATCCCACGCAAGGACTGGGGCTGGCTGCATCCCGCTGCCAGGAGCGTGCATTTCTCTTCGCAAGGCTTTGTTCCTGCTTCACACTGTGCTGTGAGGCAGTGTGGCACCTCTGCTCACAGTCCTGGGCTGGAAGGTGTGGAGCAGCAACTTCCCACAGCCCACTAGGAAAATATCCATCTTGTGGGAAGCCAAGGCTAATATTAGATTTTCCAGAAGGAAATGCAAGGGTCTCACAATAAGAAATGTCCCTGGAAGAACTCCCCCTGTAGGGCACTGCAGTGTGACTTGCTCCCAGCACCGGCTGCTGCGTGCTTTGCCCCAGCCCCTTCAGGCAATTTCTGCGGGCATTTCTCATCCCTCCCTGTACAGCAGCCAGCTGAAGATGCCACGCAGCTGTTCCTCGGCTCCATCCATCATCCTTCTTCCTGGTAGCAGGTAATTATTTCCAGCTGTTAATTATCCAAGACCATCACACCTGACCCATATTGTTTGCCTTTCATTTGCACCTCATGTGCTGAAAATAAATACATAAAGCAAGCCTCAGAGACATGCCAGTTAGAGGCTACTGCTAGAGAAAGGAGTGAGCTGCCTGCTTTTGTGGTTCATTTCCTCCGTTTGTGGACCCAGACATTTATGTGCAGGCTTGCATTTATGGGGCAACAATGAGCTGAAGGGGAACCTGTGGAGCACAGCAAAGGATGCAAGCCTGTTACTTATAAAAGTGCTGAAGGAAAACCCCAGACATCCCCATTTGCTGCAAGTGAAGTATTTTGGTTTAGGCTTGATCTAATCATTATTAGAAAGAAGGGATTGCTCAGCTCAGGAGAGGCTGGTGATGTTGCACCTGATAAGGTGCTAACTCCTTCCCGCTAGGAAAAGGAGATGGCAGAAAAGTTAAGTCATGTATCTAAATGCGCACGCACAATTTCTATAGCTGCAGCAGTTCACTGAAGCTACCAAAAAATAAACAGCCATCTGATGCAATATAGTCCTTAAAGTCCTGTGGAAAGGGCTAGATCTAACTCTTAAGCTGCTGGAAAAGGAAAGCTGAGCGTACCCACCCTCCTAAAACAAGGCAAATCATGATGCCTTAGAAATTAAAGGGCTTTTGGCTAAAAGGGATAGAGCTGAGCTCTGATTCAAAGTGCCAGAATGGCAGAAGGAGTTGGAGATGAGCTGATTCAGGTGCAGAAGGAGAAAGGCCTTTCACAGCTGTACCACAGCCCACAGGCCATGGGAAGGAGGTGTGGAGGACAGGGTGTTTGAGTCTGGGAGAAATCTACAGGAGGTGTGAGGTAATAAAGAGGAGGTGTGAGTAATAAAGATACTGCCTCCTAGACTTCAGCTTTTGGCTTTGGTCATTACATCAGAGCCTACCAAGAAAAAGCAAACCGATCTTCGTAATCGTTGCTGAATAAGAGAAGGCAAAAAGTCCTGTAACTACTATGATGCACATCCACAGGATTCTCCTTGGCTTAAAGGCTAGACAACGTTGTGCCGGGGACAATTCCTGGGGAAAAAAAGATGGTCTGGAAAAAGGGTTTCTTAGGCATTTTCATGCCTAAACTTCCAGATTCCTTAAAACTGAAACTAGTTTTATGGTAAGACTGAGTCTGATTTTACAATCAGCATTATGAAGTTGTAGAAACGTTACATTTTGATGCTTTAGAAACAAAAAACAGGGCTTTTGTCTCCTTTCTGTGTCCATGTTCTGCACACCACAAGCTGTGCACAGGCACCATTATGTGCCCATCACACCCTTGTCCTCCAGCTGCAGGCATCTTACCCTGCACCTGAGCCCTCAGAGCCAAGACCTGAACATAGTGATGAGGGAAGGTACATCAATCTCCAGGCAATGGACCGTCGTATAGTCCCTAAACATCCTCCCCATACCCGCCTCTTTCTGGCATTTCCTCAGCGCCAGCAGGTTTCTGCCAAGCAGCTCCTAGAGCACCCCCACACTGGCCATCCTCAAGGTGGTGGGAGTTGAAAAACCCTGATCTGAATACCGAGCCTCAAGACCTCCACCATGGAGGACATCATGTCCTTCCCCTTTTAATTAACACTGAAACTTTAGTCATCCTCTGGGCTGCAAAGCAAGTCCCTCCACACTCCCAGCTTGGGGAAGAAATGTGGACATTTACAAAGCGTGGCGAAGCACAGCTCTTGGCACTTCCGAATTAGTACGTTTCAACTCACTTCGGAAAGTCACATACCCTTGCTCAGATGTGGCTGGGGATGCAGAGGGGCTGGAAGGTTTTACATTTCACCACTGAGACTCCCAGAGGTTTTGCCAAGTCCTTAGTAAGTTATTCAGAAGGAAAACAAGGACCCATCTGGGCTTCTCCTTTGTGTCGGTCCTGCTCAGGGCTCTGGCACCTGAGCTGGCAGCTGCACTTCCCTGTAATGGCACGGGGGAGAAGGGACATTCATGCTGTCATCCCGGCTGGCGTATCTTGTTTCTGCAAGCTCACATCTTGTAACTAGCCTAAGCTAGTCAGCGCTGTGTTTTTCAGGGGAAAGAAAAACATCTGAACTTTGGCATCAAAAACCCACTGGAAACTGGCCATTGCCTAGAATGTAACTGAGCCCTTCAGCTCAGCTTTCATTACAGAGAGGTTTCCCAAGAGAAAATGCCCAGAGGACTGAGAGCAAGGAGTTTTCTAACATCTCAGAGACCCAGTTTCTGCAGCACTTAAGCACACACACTACACATCCTGCTCAAAAGCCGTCTGCAGCCCGACGCCACCTTTGTAGGGAGCACACTTCTGCTCCCAGCTTCCCCACAAGCTAAGGGTGCCCAGGGGCTTTGGGTGCTGGGGGCAGCGATCAGTCCCTCCCGAGCACCCCTTCCCAAGCGGCAGCAGTGATCACGGAGCATGGAGAGGACCCGGGCAGCATGGCTCCCCCCATGGGAATAGCAAAGCAAGACGCAGTCTGCCCCTGCTTTCCTACACGGATTCGCACAGTTATCCCCCAGATATTGTCTCACCCCCCAGGCACGCTGGGCAGAGCAGGCAGTGGCTCCTTTCAAGGCTGCCCCATGCTGTTATTTCATGGAGCCAGCAAGTGCCTTGTGGTGGACGGATGCACCACTCAGCTTGCCACTCTAATCTCTTCCCACCATACCTAGGAATGGTTATACAGATAAAACAGAGGCTGGAAACTGTTGTTGTATCAAAGCAGATCTGTGGTATCCAGATTCTGTGCAGTTCTATTGTATTCTTCTGTGCTGGCTCTCTATTTTTAAAATCTGAGCTAGGAAAAATAAATTACTCTCGACCTGAGTGTGAAAAAGTTTTCTTTCATACTGGTATCTTAACTTTATCTGATAATGAGACTCAAGTAATTTCCTTGAGTTTCAGCTGTAGCAAGTAACGAAACAGTGAAATCTTTCTTCACTGATTAACAGTATTAGGCTTCCAGGGAGCACAGCTACTGCCACAGAAGCAATTCTCCAGTCTCAGCAAATATTAGAAATTCACAGGTAATACCATCCTCATTGGTATCCTCTCTCTCTCCCCAGCATCTGTCTCACTCAATATTTTAGGTCAGCAGCACTGCAGCAGAACAACTTCCTAAATCATGAAACAGTTTTAAACCTCACAAGATCTTGGGAAAAAAAAAAAAAAAAGGTTTGAGATTTGTGGTTTATTTTCTGGGGTTTCAAATCCCTAAGCATCACAATTTCAAGATTTTCTTCATGTCTAGGAGAGGAGGCTTACTTACTCTCCCTTGATATTTTCTAGCTGTATCCTTGCATTACCAAGAGAGAAATATCTCATCCAAGGTACATGGGAGGGCAATGAGGGTCTATTAACTTCAAGAGGCTCTTGATCAGCCTGGTAGACATCTGGTCAGAACTGGCTTCATGTAAAAGTGTATCTAGGTACAAGGCTGAAGCTGCATACAGGCTGTGTCGTGAATCCACATCATTCTTAATTATACGAACTCCACATCCTCCATTACAAGTTTTCAGATGCATCAGCGCATCAAAGCTAGCAATGAGCAAGCTGCAAAAAGTTTCTCTTCAAGTTTGTCCCCAAGCTGCAAGAAGCGACGCTCGTGTTTCACAGCAGATATCCCCCCCACAAAGCAGCTCATCTGCTCTGCAGGGACACCCGAGGTTTCTTTTTGCAGCCAGGAGACTACAGGCAGTCACGTGCAGAACCAGTCACACTTTACAACAAAGCGAAAGTGTCATAACGGAGAACAATTATGACAACAAGCAGTAGCTGTGTTACAGAAAGAATAATCTGGAGTTATTGTGGAGAAGCTTTTTGGAAAATGACTAGTAATTTTGGTTCGCAAACTACTATAAGTAAGTATCTGGTCTCCAGTGAATACCTGTTCTCTGGCAACAAGATGCCTCCCCCACAAGTTTCAGAGACCAGGCATCAAAAAACAAAGGGACATCCCAAAATTTACTGAGTGCTTGGCCTCAGGCTGTCATTGATAAACACATTCTTTTTCAGTCTTGAGACAATTGTGTGGGATGATGAAGCCGTGGACAAAACTTCCAGAAGGTTTTCTTTTTTTTCTGAATGCTTCATGTCTCATTCTTGCTGATGCTCACAGACCTGCTGCTCACGGTGTCTGTGCAACCTTTGGTGACGGATTGTGACGTTAACTCTGAAGTCTGTGACAACCACGTGCCTGCCTACAACTGAAGTCAGTTACACACACACTCACACATAAGCCTACTATTTGGGTATTAATTAAATAAGCTTTCAAAAATAGTTTAAGCAAATTAGTTCCTGACACATTGCACATCTTGAGCTTTCCATTTGTGGCCTTTCATTTGTAAGCGATCATCCACAGAGTGAAAAGAAGCACACTTCACTCTAATTAGGGAGGAGCTAATTATCCTCCATCAATTAGATCCTACAACACTTATCTGTAAACAGTTGCTGGAAAGGTACATAACAGATTAGTGACTGAAGACCTAATTAATAAGGAATAATGAGCTCCTTCCTGCATGAGATGGAGGAAGCGTGCTCCCACTCCTTGAAAAAGCCCAGTGATAAGAGCCATAAGGCTGACCACAATTGCAGCAAGAGCCATTTCATACACAATAGCTTCCAAATTTTTACATCCGATCTGCAGCGTGTGCTTTCCTGCCTTGGCTGTGTGGCAGCGCTATGTCAATCCTCGCACTGCTGACATGGCTCTGCCTTCCTGGCGTACACGCCCAGGAGTGCAAAGCCCAAGGAGCTTCTCCCAAGGAAAGAAAATGGGATTACTTTGTGGCGAGCAGGGGCCACGGGCTCTTTTCTGGGTCTTCTCTGCCACTGATGCAGTGGGTTTCTTCCTGCTCTGCCTCAGGGCACGCAGGCACCTGCTGACCTTCGTTGCATTTGTGAAACTTTTTATGCACAGAAAATCTACCAGTGTTATGTTTCCTCCACTTCTCTGGACTGAAGAGACCTTTGCCACTTGGCCCATGTTTTCTGAACCTTACGTCACCTTCTGCACCCTGATTTATTGTTATCTTTTGCTTCTGTGCTTCTAAAATTGTGGTTTCCAGGACTGCACTTCAATGAGGACTCAGCACTGCCACATAAAAAGGCATACTTCTCTACCATGTCCTACCAAAGCAACAAGTGCCCTTTTTTATGACAGTGATCTTGTTACTAACTGTCTGAGGCCAGAGCAAAGCAAGCCCCATGCTATCTGAGGTCATATCCTTCTTTTTAAGCATACAATTTGTTGACGTGCCAGTGAATTTATGATATTACTGGATATATGGATTGAGAAGAAACATCTGAAGAAGTCCACTAAGCCTCTAGTAGTGTGGCACAGGAGCACAAGTCACTCCTTTCTGAATATAGATAGTTACAGACTTGACAAGCAGTCATTTCTCCTGAACCACACTTCGCCATCTGCTTACAAGATAGTTCCCCGAGTATTATTATTCAAGCCAAGATGTGCCACATTCATGACTTTCCCCTTACCCACTTGGAGGACTGTCCCATCAGAGAAGGGAATTAGACTGGTTCAACATGGTTTGCTTGTGATAAACCCACATTGGCTGAATTTTTGATAACATTTTATATTCTTTCGGTGCATACAAGAAGGAGAGTTAATTAACTTGTTTAGGTATCTTTGTAGGCCTTAATGTTAGGCAATCTGGTTAAATATTTCTGAGCCATTCTTCCTCTCCCCCCCTTTTTTTTTAGAGAAAGGAATCATCCTGGTTTATCTTCAGACCTCTGGGATCTCTGAAGTGATTTTTTTCTTCACCTTTTTCTGCTGATATAAATACACTCAGCTTGTCTAAGTTTTAATTGACTTTGACCAGATACTTTCTTCTCAAAACTGAAGCAAAAACATTGAATTTTTCAGCCCTCATGCCTCATCTATTTGTACTCCTTTTCATTGCATTAAAGATGTTTGCTTTCCTCAGTGTATTTATAGAAAAATGACATCTTTGACTTCTTCCTAATTGGTTTTGCATGTGATTTTTTTCTGATTGCACCCCAGCACACCCATACTGCTTTGTTGTAGTCACTGTCAGTTATGTGTCCCTGTTTCTACCTATCACACAATTCCCTTTGATTTCTAGGTCTTGGCTCATGATGCAGTTGGATTCTTGTCTCCTGCTCAGGTTCCTCTTTCTTTCACATCAGGGTAGCTTACCACTCTTCTTTTGTTAATGGCAGTTTCAGTAACTGACAGTTCATTTATCTTTAGGATTATCTTCCCAGAAGATACACATTTACTTGTTTCCCAGGCTTGTTGACATCTGCTTTTTGAAGTTCATTACCTTTTTTCTGCTTCTTTCACTCCTTTCTTTTCTCAGAACAGTGATTCTGTTGTTTCATGGTTGCTTTCACTCAAATTACCTTCTACTTCTGGTTTATCTCCAGCCATTCCTCCTGTGCAGTCTCAAACCTGCAAACAGACACTACTCAGAGATTTTCAGTACTATAAACACTGTGCTTGGATTAATATGAGAGATGAATAGACAGGCATGGAAGTGATGCTCTGGTGTTTACGCCCTAAGGTGTCTCTCCCTGAAGCATCTTACCCTCCACCCAACAGAGGAAACACATGACAAGATGTGGTAAAGCCAGACCCTGGGTTCCTTTAAAAATTGTCAACTCTATTAGTAGTTAGCTAAAAATACCAGGAAACGTATTCTACATATAAGTTATCTTAATCAATAAACCTATGAACATCCTATGAAATTTGTTCTAGCCCACATCACACAAAAATCTAGCTCTGAATCCCTTGAAAAGATAAGAAATGTTTCCTGAGGAAACATTGGCAGAAGTTATATAGAAGCAAAATGCAACAACAACAGAAAGAGAAAAAACATCTCAGAAGCCCAAACCCCAGAAAATACCCTGTTAGTAACTCTCCTGTTAGTTCAAGGATCTCCATGAAAGATCACAAAGGTGAACCAAGACTTGACCCAGGCTGTTTTGGGCTTTACACTGATCAGAGGCACCTATGCAAAGGTATGCTGTGGCGGGGAAGGTAGCGGCAGTGGAAGGGCTGGGCAGGTTCCTGCACACTACTGCAGCACAGTGCTCCAACATATACAGCAATTACACACGCAAACATCACTCCTGAGGTGTGCAACTCTGCACGCCCAGGAACAGGCAGAATGGGCAGAGTGATTATGATTTAATGCACCATTAAAAAAAAAAAAAATACACTGAGGCTTCCAAGTGGTTTGGGGGGGGGAAGAATATATGAAAGAACATTGATCGTTTTCTGAAAATATTCACGTGGTGAACTCCACCACAACCACTCTCTTACTCCCCCTCCTCAAAGAAAGGAAGAAAAAGAAAAGGGGGGGGGGGGTGGGGGGTGGAGAGAAAATATGATGGAAAGGGCTCAAGGGTTGAGATAAGGACAGGGAGATCACTCACCAATTATCATCATGAACAAAACAGACTCAGTGTAGAGGGAGATTGATGTAATTCATTGCCTACCACTAACAGGCTAGAACAGTGAGAAACTAAAAGCAAACTAAGAACACCTTCTCCCCATCCACCCCCTTCCACCTCCTCCCCCTGAGTGGCGCAGGGGAACAGGGAAATGGGGGTCTGCGGTCAGTCCCTGAGGCTTTGTCTCCGCCGCTCCCTCACGGTCCCTCTCTGCCCCTGCTCCCCGTGGGGTCCCTCCCACGGGATGCCGTCCTGCCCGAACTGAGCCTGCGGGGGCTGCCCACAGGCAGCAGCTCTTCAAGAACTGCTCCCACACGGCTCCGTCCCACGGGGTCCATCCCCCAGGAGCAAACTGCTCCAGCACGGGTCCCCCACGGGCGGCAGCTCCCCCCAGGCCCCCTGCTCCTGCGTGGGCTCCTCTCCACGGGCTGCAGCTCCGGCCCGGGGCCTGCTCCTGCGGGGGCTCTCCATGGGCCGCAGCCTCCTCCAGGCCACATCCACCTGCTCCACCGGGGGCTCCTCCACGGGCTGCAGCGTGGAGATCTGCTCCGTGTGGGACCCGTGGGCTGCAGGGGGACAGCCTGCTCCACCAGGGGCCTCTCCACAGGCCGCAGGGGAACTGCTGCTGCCTGCCTGGAGCACCTCCTGCCCTCCTGCTGCGCTGACCTTGGGGCATCTTCAGCTGAAGATGTCAACATCAGTGCAGTCAGGGAAGGTTAGGGTGAGACTCATTTTGTCCTGAATACATGACTACAGATGAATTCAGCACAGCTGAACACAGTGACTAGATATCCATTAACTATCATGGCAGCCAAGACCACTTGGTCAGAAGAACAAGGGAGAAGTTGGCAGAGATTACTGCCAGCTCTCTAGTGAGCACAGCTAGCACAGGAGCAGATGGCCAGGGCAAAGCAGTGGGAGACTCACCCTTCCTAAGAGCACTTAGACAAGCCTGCAGAAGCAAAGGTTTCAGAGAAGCCAGACCCTTCCTGGGGCAAGCAGAGTGAAATGTGATGACCCTGTGATGTCCTCTCCAGACCTCGTCTCCTATACTGCGACTGACATCTTGCAGGGGGCCACTTATGGGGAAAGACTCGTGCTCTCCCCGGTGTGCTACAACTAGTCTGCTCCTTTAAAAAGTTGCTCGCATCTGTTCACTGGAGGCAACTACTGCAGCAGAATTGTTATTCCACGGACCTGTGCAAAATGTGGGTAGCTTTGCCAAGGATATAATGACCTATATTTGTCACCTTCAGCACACCAAGCATCTCTCAGTATCACTGCAAGCAAGCGACAATTCCCCATGCCAGCAGCAGTAGCAGAACATATGATTGAGTTGAGATAAAGCTTGTGATGTGCTCGAGGTGCAGTTAGAGAACCAGGACAGGTAGGTGAGAGTGCTGGTCAAAGCATGTGGTGGCACAGCCAAGGAGAGATGGAGGACACCTGTTCTAACTTGCAGTCCCTTTCAATGCAGAATGCTTGGAATACAGCCTCAGGCTGCAGCACTCCAAGAGGGGCTCTGGTCCATGTGGAGAAGTGTATAAGGGTGGAAAAAAAGGGAAGTTTTTTCTGGTTGGTCTCCTGAGAAAGCTAAATGTACATGAAGGTAAGGGATGAAGCAATGTTATAATGCGGTCTAAGCATATAGGATGCCCTAGCAGGCAAGCAGTCACACTGAACAGCCCACCTCTGCTGCTGGCAACTGTGCAAAGGTGGTGACATTTGTCCACATCAATCCTCGCACACGTCAGAAAGTGCTTGCAAGAAAACAGGAGGAGGGATGCCCAGAAGGGAGAACGAGGAAAGTCTGGTTTCACAGAGGAGGCTTCATTCCAGCCAGAGACCAGCAACACCCAGTGTGACGGTGAGATGGCACAAGACAAATGGGACTTCTTGGGACTCTCCTTCAACTGCACATCAGGCAAATGTCTAATAGGGTTGAAATACTTTAACACTAAAAAAAGGTGCAAGTGAAGGCAGTATTTCTCAAGCATCTTAATAAAATATATACATTTTCATAGTCAGTTAAGTTTACCTGTTTAATCTGAATACAAACAACATTTAACTATAATACAAGTAATTAATATAAGACTTCAGTGAGAATATGTTTAAAAGGGTTATCAACTCTGCAAAATGGGGAGCCTTGGAATATAAACATTTTCTACAGGCTTTTTGTTTTAAATTTTTGTTTTAAAATGACCCTGAGCTGCCTGCTCAGGTAGATTCCACAGGAATCAAATAATAAACTCTGAGAAAGCCATTCTTTGTAGGACACAGATAACCTGCAACAAACTGATACTCCCAGCCTCTAGTGAATTTGAGCCAGATCCCTGTTGCAGCCCGGATCCTTGATGATTAGGGTTAGCTCTGCCTTTTCCATGCTTTGTCCCCAGGGCACAACTGAATGGCAGCGTGGCCAAAAGAAGAAGTGCCAGCCTAGATCTGGACCTGGCATGTGCATGCCCCCAGCCGTGAAGCCAGGGCTGTGCCCATGTACCTCCTTCGTTTTGCCAGCATCCTGGCCACTTCTGCAGGCAGCCACGGTGTGGGAAACATTCAGGAAACATCTGATCTCATTTTATGGATCATTATCTGAACAAATGCTAAATCCAGAAACATTTTTAGCCCACCCAAGGTTAAAAACTGTGTTCGTCAAACAATTCACCTGGGCGAGGCCAGCCCCTTTCTCAGCTAGCCAGCTTTTTGGTTGGCTAACCCTGCCCAGCAGCTCCCCTTTAGGACAAAAAGCAGCGAATCCAGCTGCTGCCGCTGCCAAGATGGTTACGATTACTATTTCAGGAATTTGTCCCTCTTCACTTCCCACAAAAACTGTTGGATCAAAGTCAAATTTGATGGTAAACAACCAGTACTTGCTACCTCAAGGGCACCAGAAGGAAAGGGAGGTATCAAGAGTGAAAATCATTTTCACTTGTATGAAAGTGAGCCTGCCTTCAGACCTATAAAGCCTCAGGGAAGAGGCTGTAAAGCCTTGGAAAAATATTATTGTTCACACAGTAGTACTTATTTATTTATTTATTTATTTTTAATACTTGCAAGGCACTATGATCCAGCTAAGAGAGGAAAGCTGGTCCCTTGTCACCAAGCAGCTAACCTGCACACAAGTGGCTGCAGATGCTGTGGCTGGCCTTCACAACGCACGAGTGCTCCGACAAGGAATAAATCCATCACAGTTCTAAGGGCCAACGTGATCAAGTCTATTTTCTTTCCGCATGTATCCACCACTAGAGGTCACAGCATATCTCTTCCTCTGGAGAAGGTTGCCCTCAGTTAAACCCCAGTTGCTGAGTGCAACAAAAAATTATATCCTTTTAATCAAACTTTCTGCTTGAGGCGTTCCAACCCAAATGACTGATAAGAGTCTACTGGCAGAAACTTTAAGTCTGTGATTTTTCCTTTCTTAGCATCCAACATACAGCCTTGGGGCTTTAGGTTTTATACACAAAGATGTTCTCTTCAGCAACCAAGCTTAGTTTTCTCATCCAGCTTATCTTCTGGCATACTTTCAAGACAAAGCCAGGCTTTTTTTTTTTTTAATCCATCCATTTTGTTCTAGCAATTTCAGTGGATTATAGTTTACCTGTGTGCTTACTTGTGCGTGCCCAAACACCAAAGGACATGCACAGAGTCTTTTGCCTGCCGTGCAAATGAAGCAAAGCATTTTCTCAGATGTTTTTGATTAGTTTTACATGGAGTTTTGAAGTCCCAGTTTTGGTCCTGCTGGCCAGGAAGTTGATCTGCATGTCTGCCATACAGTTGGCTCCTAGCGTGAGGAAAGCTGTGCATAGAAGTTCATACATAAAATAACCATAACCCCACCACTACAACCCTCAGCCCTTCTCTATTCCAAACATGACCATCACTGTAGTCAGCTTTTGATTCTTTTGGGGGGATCACTGAAGCCACTTGAGCTTTTCAATGTTCTCAGATATGTCAAGGGGAATAGAAGGCAAGGACCTGTTGATCGTGACCTCTGCTAGGATCTGCTCCCTACCCCCTGTTTTAGGGAAAGGTAAGAAGTGACACAGAACAGCTCTGGAAATGTAAAGCACCTGAATGCTTTGCTAGCTGTGAGGAAGATATTACAAAAATTGGGGTTTAACATCATCAACATACAAGACTTGTGAACCATTGCCTAGTAAGTTTTGGGCAAGCGCTACTGCTTTCACGATGCCGTAAACACAATCACTTGTGACTTAGTTACACCACGACTTTAGGAAAGGCATCTTATCTTAATTTGGTAACTCTAAGTGATGGAGAATTCACCCAGTTCACCAGCTGGACACCTGCGGCAGGGTGGGAAAACCATTCACCCTGTGGAAGCGCACTGTTCTTTGTGGAGATCTTGTCAACACTAACAGCTCTGCTTCTTGTGCACAACCTGAGAGTAGTCTGCAGACCTCCAGGAGATTTTTGACTTTGCCTCTCTCTGATTTTGCACCTCCCTAGTGTTCAAAGCACACTGCAAACTTATCATGGCAAAGACAAAGTCACCTTCAGAGAGGGGAAGGATTACACCACTACCTTCTCATTAGGCTGTCAGTCCCAAAGTCACCACTCCCATCCCCAGCCACGCAGAGCATCAGACACACACACCCCACTGGTGTGTCAGAACAAACCTCCAGACTCCAATGAAGGGGACCATCATCACTGTTTTCTGGGTAATAGTCTTAAAAAAAATTATAGATGGCTATGCAGACAGTCGCCACCTTTTTAAGAGTGCTGCACCTTTGTTCTTTTTAACAAGAGACCATTAACCTTGTTTTAAAAATACACAGGTTGGAGGGCAGTAGTTGGAGCATTATATTCCTGTTTGGCTACACATGCTGCCATTGGTGCCAGCACTTTACATCCTATCAAGGATTTAAGCTCTTCTGGGATTATGGCAAGGTTTTCGTGATGGCTGAAAGCAGGGGTCACTCCAAGTAATTACTGCAGCTGCCCCCAAGGACATGAGCAGCAGAAATGATTTATCACCACTGGCATCATGGCTCCCAGAGGTGTGCCAAGGAACAAGAAAGACTGAAGCAATGCTAATGGGATACCTGCAGCATTTCTAGGCCTCCTGCTCTCAGCAGCAAGAGCCCTTACGGTGGGGTTCCCCTGGAAGCTTCAGGCTGGGAGGAAGGCACAAAGAAAGGGAGAGTAAACTCATTTTGTAATACACCATTTCCATCACTGCTCTCACAGGCCACTGCTTGGAGGCAGAGGGGAGAAGCCTGCTGGTGCTAAGAGGATGCAAAGACATTAGCTCTTGTCAAGGGTATTTAGAGATAGAGGAGAAATGTTTGCATACCCGTAACACATTCTGGGATGAACAGGCCACAGCAGCAGCACATCATATGCAAAGAGTCTTCAGGAAACTTTCCCAAAATGTTTTCAAGTTAAAAATGTTCTCTTTGCATTATTATTTCAGAAGTCATAAATAGACTCACAAATTTTATGGTGTAATCTTATCCTAATCACAATCCACAGGAATTTCTCCCTTTGATTTCTGTAGAAAACCCTCATAAGTTTCCACCTGGGATTGTGGAAGAGTCTGGTTTAAAAATTTTAAGATAAACTGCAATCCTATAAGTTTTCTGGAGCCAGGAGGGCTGAGAAATCTCTGATCACAATGACAGACCCAAACAACTGATCAATGCCCCATTTGTCTGTAATGTTAGGTCTTCTCTACACTTGAACACAGGGAAAGAAATAATTTTATGGGTTATGGTTATCAAGTCAGCCTTGGGCGCTTGAAAGTTTCAAAATAAAAAGGCCTTTTCCCTGTTTAATGGGATCACTGCTGTTTACTCAGTACTCAAAGTTTTTACCATGTGCTTCTCACCATGTCTGTACAGACATTGCAAGGACACTGTTAGAGAGGAAAACAGCAAGCAAAGGGGAAGCAGACCTACTCTGACCTGGAGCAGCAGTGATAAAGAGAAAAAAGGCAGGTCTAATTTTGTCTCTACTTTGGGAATAACCTTATTCAATGACAAATATGCTTCGTGACTAATTACCCACTGCCATCTTTCTAAAGTGCCAAAGCTTCCCACGGTTCTTTTGCAGAAGACAGAAACCAAAGGCGACGATATTGCCAGATTACTTTTTAATTCTGCGAGTGTAGCAGCTCGGTTCGCAGCCCGTCATTTTTGGACATTTTTATTTACCCCTGCAGGTCACTAGATGGCAGCAAGAACCTACACTTCAAAGCCTGATGGGCCACCTCCACCCTGGGGTCCCAAGCCCCTCCTCACCACCGCTTCTTCCTCTCCCAGTGGTGCAAGGCATGCACACAGGTGGTGGGTGGCTCTGCCGGGAGAGCCTCCAGCACCACCTCCATCCCATCCCAAATCAGTCCCTCCTGCAGGAAATACCTCCTCGGAGCATCTTCACGCCATCAGCCCACGGTTTCTTAGCAGCTGGTTTTCCTAGCTGCACGCAGGAACAGCAGGGGTCACAGCAGAGCGCTCTGCTCTGGGCTCTCTGCAAACTTCCTCAGTTACCAGCCGGTTGTGCGTTGCCTCCCCAGCCCACACTCCTCCCAAGGCCTTCAGCCTCCCCTGAGCCGTGAACCACTTTCTCCACCTCTTCCCCTCCAGCTGGGCTGCTGTCTCCCAGCACTAATTATGGGAAGGCTTTCGGGAGGCTTCCTCCATGCTCTTGCTACTCTGTCAGCTCAGACCTCTGTGCCTTTATTATTATTATTATTTTTATTTTTTTTTAGAGCTGCTTCTTTTCACTTATATACCTGCTCTGATGTGCGTCAGAGTTGCCACCTGCTCTCCAGCGGGTCATGCTGATCTCCGTCCTGACCTGCCTACGGAGAGGACCTGTTTGAGGAGCGCCCACCGGAACGACTCTGCTGGATGAGAGGAGGGTGAAGCAGAGAGCATAGGTGGGGAAACAGTTTCTTTTGTTTCTTTCTGTTTTCAGTGCTCGTTTACATGGCATGGATACCTCTTGTTATCCAACAGGCCACGCATTATGCAGCATTTTCTCGTGTGATATCCCATGACAGATCCCGTCCTAGGAGGGTGGCTGCAGCACAGCGAGCCCCCCCAGACATCCTGCCTTTGCTGACACGTTTGGTGCATCCTGTCCAGGGGCAGAAGTAGCAACAAGGACTAGGGGGTTTAAAATTTATGACAACAGGCTAAACAAACACTCCTGTAGCGCATGAGTTAGGAGCAATGAGGCGGCTCCCAGGTTTGCTTTCCCCAGCCCTGTTCCTTGCCTACAAGGCACCCAGCTGTGCCAGCCACACCAAATGTCACACCCTTCACGAAACTCTCAAAACAATGGCAACTCACAGGCTGAGAGATTATTTTAGGGCCTTCAAGCTCTGCCTGAAAGAAGCTGAGGTGGATATATTGGGGTACAGAATCATCTGTCACACTCCACTTCTTATGATCTGTGTTTAGGTAATCACAAGGGGACAGGATCGAGGTGAACCCTTGCCCTACAGCAAGGCAGTGCTTGCATTCATGCCATAAAATATAAAACATGCATCCCCTGCATTCTTTTCTTCAAGCTGCCTGCCTCCTCTCTCATGTCTTTGTTCCCACAAAACCTAGGTCAGAAAGGCCAAGCAAGAAGAGAGCAGGAACATGCACAGGGATGCTCGTGACCAGGAGAGGTCCATCGAGTTACACCTTAGCCTGTAGAGAGCAGTAAAGTGGAAGGGGAAAGACAGGAGGAAGGGTGCTGGCAAAACAAGTAGGAATTTGGGTGTGATACAATCAGGTAATGAGAATATTGAAGATGTAAGGGAAGGAGAAGAAAACCAATCTTGTCAGTGCAGGGAAGGAGGACAAAATGTGTGTGCAGTAGGAAGAACACACTTATGAGGTGCTGTATGCAGTGCACTTGTGCCATCTCCACACATGGGAATAGCTCTGAGCTAGGCTCCCAGGTGGAAAGAGATTGGCTTTGAGCTGACTGATCCTCTAAAAATCCCAGGAGTGCTTTTCTTACTTTTATGGGTTTTGATCCACTTGGGTAAGCTCAGATTACCCTACTGCATGGCAAGGACTAAAAATGCACTTTTTTCCCCCTAAATGAAGATGTCTAGTGTGACTGCATGCCTCCAGAGCTGAGACTTCAGAAAAACGTAATCATCACATACTACAGCACTTCCAATGCTAGATTTATCCATACCAAAACAATCCCACTCCCAGCAGCCTGCCTGACCTTGTATTGCCCCTCTGGTAAAGCTGCTCCTTCAAAACATGTTCTGGTGATTTAGATGGCTCATCCAGCCTCAGCTGGTATTATCAGATGGTTGCATTCCTGTTCAGGAAGCTCCACTTCCTGCAGTGTCCATGATTTCACTCATCTGACCTCTTTCTAACATTTAACCCAACCCCACCGATATTTTCTTCATATTTTCTGGCAACAAGCAGCTTTCAGCCTTCAGCCACGCCAAGCTTTCCTTTCTGATCTGACAGCAACCACAGGGAGCCCTCATGGGCTGCAGGAGGGATTCACCAGCACCTCCAGACCCTTCACAGCTCGTGTCAACGTGAAAATTCTTCGCACTTTCAGCAGGAAATGGGTAACATCATTTTCTTGGTGCACACTCAGTTATAAATAGGTAGCAGCTTTCTAAAAGGCAACATGCTGGCTGACTCCATCAGCAGCTCTGTTTGGCAGCTGCTGGGAAGGTCAGGCCCCAGCCCTCACCACAGTGACTTCTTCTCCAGTGACAGGGCACACGTGAGGATTTGGATCTAAAAATGGTGCTCGGCTGAAGCCTCCAGGTCAGGACTCTGCCCTGCATGGAGGGCAGCTACCTGGTGGGGAAGATCAGCAATTCCCCCAACACTGCTCCTTGCCCTGAGCTGTGCCTGCAGAAAGGGAAAAGGAGCAGAGGAAAGTCCCCAAAGAGAACCTTTGAGGGACTCACACACAAAGACACACACAAAGGTTATTTCCAAACTTGTAAAGGCTCTGTTCCTGCAAGTAATAGGAAAGTGCCCATGCAGAGAAGTGCCTGAGATATTTCAGAAACTTCCTTTAATTTCAGTGAAGAATGAACCCTGCTTTGCCCTCGCAGAGCCTCACACAGTGATCCATGGCAGAATCCTCGTTATCTCAGTTAATGGGAAGTTGCATCACTCCAACAACTTAAGCCATGTTTGAACATGTCAGGTGGTAAGGCATTTGGAGAATGTAACCTATTTGTACCAGCTGAATTTGCTGCCAGGGCCCTACTGCCAGCTTCCTGAGCCCAAGCATGCTTTGAATCCCCTTGTAACCTTTAAGGTCTGCACACCAGCGGTGGGTAGTCTCCACGTGTGACCAAGAGCATGACCACCTCTAAGGAAGGGTGTCCTATATTCTGGGAAAAGGACTTGGCTCCAGCTGGTGGCTCTGCCTCACCCTCCCTCGACGCCATTTGTGAGAGGCTTTTGGGAGTAGGGGAAGCGAACTGGGAGGGACAAGGATGTTAACACAGCTTCTGACAATCCCCTTAAGGATTCACAAGTGATGCTCAAACAAGGTGCCTACAAGTCTTGATTATGAGAAGGAGTTCAGTGTCTGGGACCCCTCTCTACAGGATCAACTCAGGAAAGCTGTACCCACCTGAGGCCTGACATTGACTCTAAAATTCTCCTGAAGATGCTGGAAAAGGTGGAAAAAAATTAGACACTGATATACAAGATATTAGCTAAGGGCTGTTCATCCCACCATCACGCTGGATCCACAGGGCAAAACAGAAAGGCCCACCTGGTGTGATCCTTGGAGACCTCCTGTGGCAGCAGGGCACAGCAGGCCCAAAGGCCACCTCCCTGGTGGTGGCTGTACCTCTCTCATGCCTGGGCCAGCGTCCACCTTGGTGGCACATGAGGTAATGCCATGGTGTCCACTGTCTGCCAGTCCCTGAGCTACCACATAGTGAGGCCCACCTATCGGACACTCAACACCGACCTCTGAAATCCAGAAACACCTCCAGGAGCAGAGGTGAAGTCCATCAGTGGGTCCACACCAGCTGCCTCCCAGAAGAGACTGTGCAATGTTCAGGGAAAAACAGCTACAGCACTTTGTGAAATTATCTGGCCACAATCCACACCTTTTTCGCTTTTATGAATCAGACAGTTACGCTAACCTGCTTTTTATTTCCCAGCCCCAGCTTCATCTGTCCCCCATGTAATCCTTCCTGCAGAAGCTGAGCTGTGTCCCAAGCCAACAATCAAATACCTCTCGCTGCACAGCATTTCGAGTGACTCCACCGGTTCCTGGAAGCAGGGGTGCTGTAGCACCGCTCACACTAATGCTGATCAGGGGTATGATAGATCAGCAGACTCTCTAGAGGTACAAGCCAGCTCTCCATTTCTCTTAGTCCCCTTCTCCCTTCCCATACTCACTTTCCCCTCTGCATAAGTTCACTCAGCAGCAGCAGTGACTGCTCCTCTCACACATCACAAGCCCCATCCTCCAGAAGGGTGGAAGTAAGGTGGTGGGTTGTTTCACCTCAGGGCGAACTGATTGTGATCCTCAACATCAGCAGCTAATACCAGAGGTGCATTAAAGGGTGCCCATGGACTTACCGTGCTGCATTTGTATCTGTACAGCAACCAAAAAAAAAGAAAAAAAAAAGGCAGAATGCTACATCAGACACAGTATTTGGCTTTTTTTTGTCCTCTATCTTGATTTGTACATCTTCCCCCACTTGATTTTCTGAAGCACATGAAGCAAGTTATATACAAAGAATATAGCAAGAAACAAATAGTTTCTAGATGAAGAGTTTAAAATAATGTTTCATTTTAGTACATTAGCATCTGTTTTGTCTTGGTGGTTTTTTTGTTTGTTTCATTTTTGTTGTGTTTTTTTTTTTTTTGAAGAAAACTTCCTGGGGAGGAAGCTATAGTACATATGCCGCTTTATGGAGTCCACGGGCTATAAAGGAGTCTTTGCACCAGCACCGAGACCCCCACACAAGCAACCTTCATAACAGAGCATCAGTGCCCTGGCCCCAGTACTTCCCACTGAAACGGCAGCTTTCACCTTCCCCGAGCAAAGCAGTGCCCTCTGCAGCCCCACCACCTTATCACTGCTGCACTTCCCTAGACCTTGGACAGTTGCTCTATGTTTTAGTCTCACGCATGCTGAGGCATAATCATTTCTGAGAAGAAGCCAGTCATCTTAGGTGTTTTGAGGTCATTAGGTGCATAAAAATAAATAGATAGGTAATACGGTAGCATTTATATAACCGTCATTATCTGTGATTGTGTAATGATAGCTTGCGAATAATGGGTTTTATAATAATACCTCAGTGCCAAGGCTGTAAGTAGTCCTAACCACCAGTGCTAATACTTCCTATGTGACATCAGCTTAATGAATATCATAGATATACACCAACACAAAACCCCAAATCTCAGACACTGTTGCCTTCCCAGAGGAAGGGGAGAGGGATCTTGGGGTGCTGTGCTGCTACCACAGGACTCAATCTAGCAAAATACTTGTCTGCTATTTATTGTTTATATAGCAAAGCCTTCCCATGATTTTAAGTGGGTCTGGCCTTGTATCAGAGGTGTCCAAAATACATCAGCATGGGACCAGGCATGGACACATGGCGTTTGGGGCCCAACAAGTGCCTCAGGTGGCATCAGCCATGGATGAGGCTGCTGGAGGGAGGTGGGCACCCAGTCTCAGTAGCCTCCATACCCACCACTACACCAGGCTCTTCTCCCACAGTCACTGTCCCACAAGAGATTACATGTTGGCACGGGCTTGGCGTAGTCTATGCTGGCCTTACTGGGAAGCTCATGAAAATGCAACATGAAGCACAGCCACAGACCCAGGCCTGAAGCTATCTGAACCCAAGCCGCAGCTGTGAAGAGTGACCAAAATGCTTGAAGGGATCACAGACCACCAGAAGCTTAGAATTATGATTTCACTTTTAATTAGCTGATACATCCTTATTTCTCACTGAATTATCCCCTGCTATTTACATATATGCTAGTCACACCTGCTAGTCACCTACTAAGCCTCCACACCTGTGAATGGAGGAGACAGTCCCCAGTTTCTCCTAATTGACCTCACTTTAAGCACACAGCTAGTTTTACTGGCTAATCTAGATGTGATTAGGCCTTTGCAGGGAGAAGGTGCTCTCGTGTCAGGGGGCAGAAGTGAGAGGATCACCAGCGTTGATCCTTTTGGCTCACTGTGGAGGCCCTGCTCACAGCTCTGTGCAGGCGATGAGCGAGTCCCTGTCAGAGGACACAGCAACACATGCACAGCTCAGTGCCACACAGTCTCTGAGCACGCTGATGTCAGTGAAGGTGTTGCTGACCCACTTCAGCCCAGATGAAAGGATTGTTTATGGGATACCACCCTCCTTCATGGTTAGAATTAGCAAGCAGGTTGTAATTACCTGGTGGAGTTTAATCAGGATGCCTTTAGCTAACAGGTGAGCAGCAAATTTTTTTTCCTCCAGAAAGCTACCTGTGATACAGACAGGAGCTCCAGATTAGAAAAAACACACACGTGGACTTCTACTATTTGCTTAGGCATTTCAAAGCCAATGCCAAAAATAACTTCGTCACCGGAAATTGTTTCCTATGGCAATAGCGTTACCATAAGAAATTCTACACAGCTTCTGAGGGAGAGAAGGACAAGGTTTTGTTTTTTTTTATATGCACCCCAAGCCCCTGCTGCTAAGCACCCCAGACAGGACACCAGGGAGACGTGAGGTGATGGCAGGCCACCACAGCAACACCAGCCCCTGCTGCACCTCCTCACCCAGCTGAGAGGGTACTTGGTCCCCCTGGGGCCCAGAGAATCGCAGAATTGTAGGGGTTGGAAGGGACCTCAAGAGATCATCGGGTCCAACCCCCCTGCCAAAGCAGGTTCCCTAGAGCAGGTTGCCCAGGTAGGCGTCCAGACGGGGCCTTGACTATCTCCAGAGAAGGAGACTACACAACCTCCCTGGGCAGCCTGTCCCAGTGCTCCGTCACCCTCACCGTGAAGAAGTTCTTTCGCATGTCGGTGCGGAACTTCCTGTGCTCCGTTTTGTGGCTATTGCCCCTTGTCCTGTCCACACAAACCACCGAAAAGAGGTTGGCCAAATCCCTCTGTCTCCCACACTTAAGATATTTGTAAACATTAATAAGATCCAGAGGATCTCTATCATCACCTTTAAGGCAATGCCCCCAAGGAGCCAGAGATTGCTCCTTCTGTGGTGGTATCAAAACTTATGGATGACACGGACTAGAGGCCCCCAGGCCTCTCACATCTTAGCCTGAACAAAGCTAGAAGCTTACTTTCCATAACAATTGTGTTTTAAAAGTAGCACTATACCACAGTAGTGCCTTGGACACTACAAAACTAGCACAATAACACTCCCAGGAGCTGCTTCCTCACTCACTGTTACTTCCAGGACCATCTGCAACAGGAACAGCTGCTGAAGTAGCAGGAGTCTCCTTCCTCCAGTGACAGACAGCAGCACAAGCTGCTACAGGCACAGACACTCATCTGGGCTTAAAGTCAATTCATTAGCCAAGACAGAGAAAAACTTAATTACTCACTAATTGACCAGTCCTCAAGGCTTTCTTAAAGGCTGATATTTTGTCATTGACATGGCTCTTGGTAAAGCAAGACTGTCAAATTACAAACTGTGCCTGCTAATGGATTGTTCTAACAGGAGGTCAGCATCAGGAATGTTTTTTGTTTGTTTGTGTACCACATGATATTAGAAAAAAGAGGAGGGAAAAAAAAAAAAGGCAATTTTCAAATTTTCAGTCTGAAGAAAACCAGGGGTTCTCCTGCTTGGACTATTACCCCTCTGGGGAAATTTTCTGCAGCTTCAGTTTGGGAACCCGGGGTCCTGCAGTTTTCCCTTTGCGGATAAAACACAGGCCTGTCTTTGGGCAGGTGTGAGCACTGGACTGTTACTCAGAAACTCTGCCCCCAGCAGGTATTCCAGCCTTCCCACCAGATTTTCAAGCACAGCTATTCTCTTTGGTAACCCTGCTACAGCTCAGTTTATGGAAAGGATTTGGTTGCTGCTGTTGAGTATTACAACAGACTCGCTGCTTTGAGTTTGCATGTTGGACACCTGCAAGGCTCTGCATGCCACCCCACAGCAGAAGCCACGCTGGCCACAGCTGACTTTGCAGCACCACTGAGGCATGGGAGATAGAAGCACAGACCCTTTGGGTGTCCTCCGTGTAAGAAGAGAGGAGGCACCTCCAAAAGACAGGTCAGCGCAGTGGTGAACTGGGTCAGCTCGCAGGGGTGAGCACTGAAGGTACCAGCAGGGACCTATTTCCTGATTGCAGCATTTCACTCTGGTGGGATGAACCTAGCCTTAATGACTCTTTGAGAGTAGATGAAACCACCTCCTGTGAGCTGTCTTGGAGGCCATTGGCTGCTGCAGAGGAGGAAACAACCCCATGAAGTCACAGGCCACATGAAAAAGCATGATAGCATCATTATAGGGTGGACAGGCATCACCCACGGGGTCACACCAGAACAAAACACCAACTTCTCGCTGGGAGACCTCAGGAGGTGTTTTGTGAGACTGACATGGGTGACGTTTGTCAAACTGGAAGGACAGTTCGGGCTGAAGGTAACGTTTAAGTCAACACTCACCCCAACACAAAAAGAGATATGGGCATGGGTGGGCAGATAGCTGTTACGTACATACAAGTTAAGGTAAAGGACATCTTTAGTTACCTCAAAAAATACAGGAAGTTTAAAATCCAGGGGCTTAGTCATAAATAACCGTGAAATAAATCACTACTCATTGAAGAAAACTGGCCTTTATGACAAGTACTGGAACTGGGGGGAAAATTGCACACTGAAGCTAGAAACAAATCAAATTTGAAGCTATTAACTTTTTTCTTTTTTCTTTTTTTTTTTTTTTTTTTGGAAAACCTAGTCAGATTTTTGGGTTAGCAGGAGTAATGGTGAGTGCTAGTTCCCTTCTCACATTAAGAAAGTGAATTGAATGTGGTAGGTAGTTCCCATTTCTACTGAAGAACAAGTGCACGTGAAAGAAGTTGTGACCACACAGGAGTTGTGGTGCCTCTACCATTTCTGCTCAGCTGAAAATTGCTCACGCTTGTCTGATCTGGAATTTTAAAAATTGCAGAGAAATTCAGAAATGTTGAATTTTTGCCTTAGAAAACGTTTGTTTTTTTTTTTTCTGAAGTTGCAACATGAGGAGCCGGCAGCTCACTCGTCTACCAGGTGGGAAGCCGGGCAGCTTGCCCACCGTCAGCAGCTGGTGTGCTGGCAGGGCACCAGGCGTGTTGGCTGCCAACAGCTGGTTTCCATTGGGAGTTTGATGGAATTGACACATTCCCACCACAATGCTGGTTCCTCTATCATCAGCAAGATCCTCTGATGGAAAACTGCTGTGCTGGAAGTATTCAGTCTGCTGCAATGTGTCATGCATGTTACTGTCTGGGCCAATGCATTGCCACGGCATTGTTGCACATTGACAGAACAAAACCAGAGCATTGGCTATTAAAAAATAAAATTAAAAAAAAATAATAAAAAGCCAACTCAATAAATAAAATGGCTGTGTTTAAATAAAATGACATCAGTGCTGAATATATGCTGAGCAAACTGGTGGGGAAAAAAAATGCATGGGCATGGCTGAAATTTTGAGCTGCAGGTGAAAATAGTGACATGGTTACAAAGGCAATGTCAGGTGAAAACAGTCTTCTCAGTCGTTTCCCTCAACCCTCATCCCAAAAACATGTTTCCTGAAAGCCAAAATTCTCAAGGTCTGTCCGATAATCTGTTGAGGTGAAAAGCTCCACAGATGATATGCTGGGTTTTTGAGGATGGGCCACTCAGCTGGAAAATCCTACTTCAGATGCTGAGTAATTGTAGTTGGGATAGAAATATTTAATAGTAAGCATCACCTTAATATCCGATGCTCAGAAACATAGCTGCGATTGTCCCTTATAAACACGGTAGGAAATGGGTGTGCAAGAAAACTAAGGAGCGTTTTTATGTGAAATGACACAGCTGAGTGTAATGTTTCGTTATGTCTTTTGGCAACACAGACCATGAGGCCCAATTCTGCTGCAAGCACAGGCAGGGTTGAGGGAGCAAAGGATGTGAAGAGGGGCTTTGAAGCAGCAGACTTCCCTTACTGCAGCTTCCCATGGGTTCCCCACTTGCAGGTAGCTCTGGCTGCTCCTGGTATGCCCCAGGTCGTGGTCCCCACCAGAGCGTGCGAGGGGCCAGGTTTACAGGAATCCTGCACCCCACCTGCAGAGAGAAAAGAGCAACGCCGCAGTGGCACGCAGGAGCTAAGCCAGAGCTTGCCCCACTCTCTGTAAATGGATTTACACAAATCTCAAAGGCTGTTAAGGAGCCCAGGGGAGGTACTGCTTACAGCTTAACGCCATTTATGTTTTAGAAAGCAGATAAGAGTCAAGATTCTGATCTATCCTCTTTTATTCTCAAAATTTCTAGTGAGCACCCCAGATACGTTTGTTCCCACATTTTTTGAACCAAATGTTAATCTTTTTGAAGACAGACAACAAAATGAGATGTCTTTTCACTAATTTTTTAATGTTGCACATACTGCATTTTGTAACATCAGAAGAAAAAAATGAAGTAAATCTCAAAGATGGAAAATAAATATATACTTTTATGAATGTATGCAGAGAGAGTGCAAAAAATTGCATCTGTAAAATGTTTAAATGCTGAATCATACAACCAAAATTTTACAAAAGCACTTATTTCTTTATACGTTAGCTTTCTTATAAACACAAAAATATTTTAACAAATCTTACAAAGATCAAACCCTTTTTGCCCTTCACCAGGATAAAAGTGGTGAAGAAAGTGTATTACCTGGAAGAAAAGAAGAAACCCAGATAAACAAAACATAAGCTTAAACAGGTACCAGGGAAACGACATCTAGACGCTGAAGAGGAGTTCAACCTTGTGCAGCGCAGCGCAGAAGGCAAGTCCCCCTGAACAGGAAGGGCTGGCCCTCTGAAGAGGAATTTGCTTCCTGCCGTCGAGACAAAACCATTCCTTTCCATGCCACCCACCCAGCACAGCAATGAAGTGTCCTGTGTCCTGCTCCTGTCAAACCGAGGCTTCGTTTCAAACGCCGACGCATTGGAAAGCAGCGCAGTGTGTCCAGCCAGGAGACTTCCCACCAGCAAGAGCTTATGCACTTTTCCCCAGAAATATGCAACCCTGTGGTAGTTTGGAGTTCTCACAGGGTGACACGGCACCTGCGATGCTAGTATCGTCAGGGTATATAGCAGTTCTGCTGCTCTTCCTAGATATTAGGCAAAATGCACACCTACACCAGGCCAACTCCAAATAACTCATCTGAACTGTGGTTTCTCTGAGACAGACCAGTAGCAGAGCCTGCAAAACCGAAGGAACAGAGGTTTGCTGTGGCATTTGGGGAGTTTGGGGGTCGGGTATATAGTTACGGGCAAGCTAGAGATGGTGGCCCTGATGAAACTCTGGGAGACACACATGCACAGTGACCTGGCCTGGCGTCCTGGCTGCGGTGCTGCACGGGCTTTGCGCCATACATGCCGTACAGCTGGCAGCGCTCATGAAGCCTCTCAGACCAGTCCCTTGTGCACCACATCTATTGCATGTGTCCCAGCAAGCTGTAAAAGCCCAGGCACCTTCCTGAAATGTAACTAACTCATTGCACACATGTTGTGGCATCACGCATTCGACCCGACCAGGATCTCCTGGCATGTGGCCACCAGAAGCTGTTGCTTCTGTTTGAATATCCAGAAGGCACAGACAAATTATTTAAGTCTTTAATTTTCAGCTAGGAACAGAAAAAGCCTCTTAGACAGAAGGGGAAAAAGAAGGGGAAAGAATGATTTCATGTCCTCTAAAAAGGTGGTGGACCTTGTCAACCACCATCATCTTGAATAGCCCAGATCGTGATGGTCAATACAATTCATTACTAGGAAATTACCTTCCCTAACAATAGGAATTTGCTTGATTCAAAGAACTAACTTGAGGGATCGTAACAAAACACTCTGATGTAACTAAAAAAACAGTACAGAACATTTGCTGTGGACTGCACCAAACCATAGGAGTTTACCCTGCCTAGAACACAACAACTTTCTCCACAGTAAGTAGAAGAGGAAAGGTTTCCCATATGAATGCAATTAAAAATAAATGTATCACATGATAAAAGCCAACTATACTTCAGAATTGGTATAATTACAAAATATAAATTATATGTGAATTATATAAATTATAAATTATAAAAATGCATTGGTTCTGAGAAACTGAGTGTAGTGACACAAAACAGACCTTTGGGCTTCTTGTTCTGCAAAAACCATTACTCTCTCACTACATTACTAACCAGAAGACAAATAAATATTAGACTGCAGTTTTTCATAATCATAGCAGTAAGTTGACCTTCTGGCAGACTGCAGAAGAATCAACTCTCATTATTTCAGAAGTACATTTTCACATCTTTATTGCTAGCCACATAAATTAGGGCCTGATACTACATACTTACACACAAGGGAGATGTCTTACTAGCTTACGAGTCTTACTTGACTGTCTATAACTAGAACACTCTGTTAAAACTGTTTTATTGAATTTCTTAAATTATCTTACATATAAGTATATCTGAGAAAGCTTCCAGGGGGGTTGGATCCCTAAAATATGGAGACCTACAAGAGACTATTTTTTGATGTATAAAATGAAAACATGTATGTAAGTTTTATTTTTTGCCCAGTATACTTCCAAAAAGTCTGCTCAACAGTAGAAGCATATTTCATGTGAAACTCAAAAGCTGTTGGGCTCTAACAAAGCAGTCCTTATTTAGGGATTCCAAGACAACCTCTTAAGTATCAATGAGTTTTTCTAAACAAGCCAAGTTTGAAATTTCTATCCTTGGTCATTATCTAAGCATCAAATTTCTTAATAAAATCTCTGAGAAATTTGTTGGAAGGTTTTTATCCTCATATAAAGAAATCTACTAATTTCACTCTAGAAATCTTTGGCCTGAGACAGGGGATGAAAAGCACAATCTTAAAAGGATTTTGTATGAGAAAAGAAAAGAATGACTGACAGACAGAGATTACAGTGCAAAACAGATTTCAAATTTTTAAAGTGGCAGGGACTGCAACACAACCACCTGCTGTGGTACCAGAGAAGAGAGCAGTTAAAAGCTGGTTTCATTGTCCTGTTATGGAAACACAGTTGATTTCTGTCCACTTGCATATCTTCAAGCAAATATGAAGATAATATCCAGTTTCTCTTAAGTTTATTCAAGTAAAAAAAAAAATATGTACATTTTAAACTTATCTTTGGACTTTATTTTCTGCTATGTTACTGGACAGACAACCATACATAGCATTTAGCATCATTAAAGCACTGCGGAAACATCAGTTACTGTAACCCTTCGTGCCTTCCTTTGAGATAAGTAACCCCATGTGCCATTAAAAAATAACCAGTTACTGAAAGGCCACCTTGACCATCTCCCATAGTTCTACGATAAATACTGCAGAGAAGTACTTATGCTCTAGCATGAGAGATGTTTACTTCTTATTGACAAGTGGTTTTGGAAGCAGGTACTACCACCCTCATTGTAACACAAGGACAAGAGATGCAGAGTTGGATCCCCAGCTGTATTCAACACAGCTGCCATGACTGCAGAGAAATTACGGTGAGGTATGTGGCCATGGAGATTTGTGGCCAGCTGCAGTAAAAATACAAATTTCCATTACTTTCTAGACTTTTAGGATTGGATCTTTAGACATCCATAGCCCAATATTCTGAAGGGCTGAATGCCTCTGACTCATAGGGAATAGACAGTTGTGACTTTTGTTCTCCAAAGGAGTCATCTGTAGACATTGTCAATCTAACATTAATAGCCAAAATAAATAGCCAAAAAAAGCAAAGTTTGTCTCAGTGGTTAAAGGCCACAGGGAGAATTGGCAACAGAGCCAAGGAGGGTTGCAGGTGTGCCATACACCCCAGCTCCTGCGCAGCACCCAACCCTGCCAAAGCCTGGAATTCTCCCTTGGGTGCTTCCTGCACACCAACCACATGCGAAAGGAGAACAAGGATAGATGGTGAGAGTGGTGAGGATGAGGGCTGATACTAACATGCACCGCATCACATAGATGGAGTTCAAGAGGGCAGACTTACAACTACCTCGATTTAGAAGAGTCAAAAGCAGCCAGAGTCCCATTTTTTGTTTTGTTTTGTTTGGTTTTTTTCCTCCCTAATTTCTGTTCATATTATTTGCCGTGCTTGCAATAAATTTCTTATAAAGTGAGTTTGTTGTTGTTTTTTTTAAAAAAGAAACCCCGTAAAAAACACTCTTGCTAAAATGGTTCATTGTATATGACTGCATATGACCAGTTGGGGCAAAATAGTTGCCTGCTGGAAAGCAAGGCAACAGGGCCCTACTGCTCCCTGCACTTCAGCACAGGTACAGCGCTACCTGGCAGAGTTAGTGCATCCTTATGAGCTGGCCAGGTCACAGTCTACTTAGAGCACATGCTCAGGCATCCCTACGCAAAGAAAAGCCAGGATACACGGTGTACTGGGCAAAGCCTTTTAAATAAGTTAATCCTCATAAGATTTATAGTTTAAGCTCTAAAGTAGTTCTGGAGCTTCCTTCTTGATCAATTTGTTGCATCTACACAGCCAAAGAAAGGAGTGCCTGTAGTTCATGCTACTTTATCCAGCTTTTGGGTAAAGACCCCCAGCTAATATCTGGGCATACAGGCTCCTTAAATGCCTGGACTGGCATTCTGGCTCTTAGGTTGCCCTAACATCCAGATACTAAACTTCTACTGCTTTTGGTACACCCACTGGACACCTAAACTGGCTCAAGCAATAAGAAGTGCACACGGAAAAGGCACATCTTCCTTCTGCTCTGTAGATATTAATCTCTGAGACAAGTTATCCTGCACTCAAACTGAGAAGTTAATAAAAATAGACAGAAAAGCGTTGCTTTCACAGACTTTGTAGCTATGCACGTGTGCACTACTTTTATAAAACATTATCCTTCAAACCACTGAAACAAATTGCTATTTTCTGGAGAGAGCTACATTAACTTCAGACAGCATTTAAAGAACTAAACAAGCTGGAATTTGTTTTATAATATAAATGGTGACCTTATGTCTTTTAGCGTATTCTGGGCAAGATACTGCCTTCAGCTGCATTCCTTTAACAGAGGGAAGAACCTGGCAATTTCATTAACGCAGCAGTACTAACGAAAAACCATGAGACACCTTCATTTCACTGGGCGTTTTAGCAAAAACTACAAACGAAAGAGGAAGTTGACAAAGAAAGAAATTGGGCTAGCAGAAGGTGTATTGAAGACCACAAAACATGAAAAAAAAAAGTTTAACATGCAAAGGGTATCATTACTTGCTGGTTATGGTTAAAGAGACTGTACAGCTCCTGTATCTTTGTCCTTGAGGGCTTCCTTAAAGTAAGACTCTCAACTGAAAGTTCCTCAATAAGCTGGAAATGGCAGGTAAATGTAAGTAGAAAATGGCAGGTAAAAATGTAAATAAAAAATAGTGTAAAGCCGAGGGCTAGATACTTTAATCTGTCACAAGTGCCCCCAAGCACAACCATTACTGCTGTTAAAGAAAACACATACAGAAAACATTCTCTACTTATTATAAATCGTAGTTGTCTGCATTGCACTCTGTATTTAAAATGTACTGACTACCTTTCTGCTTCCCTTAGAAGCCGCGGATGGAGAATAAATATAACCTTTCAAACTGGTGAGTGCTGCCTGCCCTCCAGTCACGACTAGTAGCAAAGTCAGATAGCATTTATAAGAGAAATCGATTAAAAAGTAAAACAGACAACATCATTTAAGGCCCTTGCTAGTCTGCTCAACAGACTACACTTTCTTAAAATAAGAAAATCTACCACTTCTGTTACAGTTAACAGAGGGGGAAGTTAAACAAAAAAGGTCACATTTATGGCTGCCAAGAAGGCAAAGTTCCTGAGGCTCAGCCAAACGCAACAGAAAAGACGTTCTTTGCAGCATTCTTCTGGTGATTCGCATTGCATGCGTGGAGGAGGGTAGGACCAAGGAGGAAACGCCTGACATGATGCTCAGGTTGAGCATCCCATTTAAAACTTGCAGCCCTTATTGCAAAGGGTTTGGAATTACAACTGGTTAAACAGTGCAAACTCGTATCAGTTCCCACACATATAAAATGCACTGCAAGTCCAGAACAAAAGATGCTGCTGGCCAGGGTTTTGAGGAGCACCAGCCATTAAGGAAATAAATGCATGTAGCAGAGTCTGAACTCAGCTACTGGGTGAGCCTGAAGTAACTCCAGCTCTTCAGGGAGGTTTCAGTGAATTTATACGGGTGTAACTGATACCAGGGTCTAAATCAGTTTAGTGGTGAGGCACCAAATGAAAACAAAGGGTGTATAAAATGACAGGCTTTCATATTCAGAGTAACTAAAAATGAGCGGTAACAAAGTTTGTTAACCTTGAGTGGGACAGAAGAAATATTCACCAATGGATGGAGCTTACATTTACACAGCATTTCTCAAGTATTCACTTCAGCAGGTCCGTAACGTTCAAGAGAGGGTTTTGGTTTAGCCTGTTCTGAGTAATGTTTTACAGGGTTCTTGCTGCTACCCCATGTAAACTGCTGAAAAAATATACTGACTGCCTGGAAAATAAATTGTGCATTATGTACTCAGTATATCCACACACGAGGCCACTGTATATATGCCCAGCCAAGATGCCAGTACTGCACAAAATAGGAGCCTTTCCTAGAACACCAGATTCCTAGTGACTTTACTACACCCACGTTACTGACAAAAGACATGCCCAATAGCAGGGAAATATGCTTAGTCCTTGTATTTCAATGTAGGTACGTCTCATTTGATCTGAAAAAAGCATCTATTTTCCCAAGCTAGTCCAGTCTCTTAAGAGAGAGCTCTGTCTTACAAATAGTTTTGTTGGTTTTTACTTCTGTAATTGAGATCAGTAATATGAATCCCATTGATTTCAATGCTGAAAGAAATGCCATGGCAGCCAGTTGACAGGAAACTGTCAATATATTTTCTTAACAGTTTTTTACCTCTAATGGGACACAAGCTAGCAGGCAGAAGACCTTTATCAAGCTTTTCCCTCTCCCCGTTTAAAATACCCAAAACTTTCTGAGAAATCCGACTGTCACCAAGAACCAACAGAAAGCATGACAGTAACAGCTGGGTCTGCAAAGGCAGAATAATACTGCAGGATCAACTCGTGCAGTTGATGGAAGGTGGCAATCTTCTAGCAATCTCAAGAGCTGGCTCATACTTAAGGGTATGAACTACCGATCGGTGTCCTGTTTTTCTTTTAGAAAGCAAAAAACCTATACCGTATGTACTGCATTATTATCTAGAGTTTTTCCACACTGCAACTTGTAAGTGATAGAGTAGCCTGTAGAGAATAGGCACTTATCCCAAGAATTGGCAAAAAAAAGGGAGCATTATTTGGTAGGTATGGCACCAAAATACAACCATTGTGCTTTCTCACAAACATATGCTGTACAGACAGAGGCTCAAACAGACGCAGAGTTAGGTTGCTGGCAGACTGTGTTTTTTCTTTTTGCTTCGGCAAGATTTGCAAATGCAGCAGATGATGCATGGAGATGCCACAAGCAGCAAGGGAGAGGTCACCAATGCTATGATACCTAGTCCAACGAGGATCCCTACAACCTGAAAGACATAGCGGGGAATAATATATATTTAGCTAATGTGGAAAATAAAATACGTGTGCATTCATAAGCATGGAGTAAGCCACAAAAATAGTTGAAAGCATGAAAATAATCATCTTGGTCCTTCACTGAAGGGTAAAATCTCTGCTTAACAAATGCATGATTGCTCTGTTCAGCTGACTAGAAACACACCTGTGTCCTGTTCCACATCACTGAAGCACGTGAGTGGCCTAGCTTGTTTCTGCAAGGGCCTTTGTCGTAATGTCTTAAGAAGATGTCGTTCTAAAAAACAAAAGAAGAAGCTGTAAGAGAAGGTTACAGTATGGGGACATGCAGGGACATGTTCAAGACTGGACTGGAAATACAACTTCCCTGACACTGCTGTAAAATTACCTGCTGCTGGCAGGGAAATTCACCAACCTTCCAAATAATTATCTAGAAAACCTTCTTGCAATTCCAAAAAGTGTAGTGTATTTGGAATCCAAAATATTGTATAGCATCTTCCTTTCTCCACTTCTAAAAAGCTTTGGACAACTATATCTGCATTGCATTTATGACAAAATTACCTAGTCTGTAATTTGGTGATGCTAAAGGGGCCTGTAATCAAGACATTTCTGAAAGTTAGCAGTCTCAGGTATCATCTTCCTAAGGTACTTCTACCCTCTGTTCTGCTGTCCCTTCAGGTCATTTTTCTTACTAGGCTTCACAGGAAAATTGAAAATAAAATGAAATAAGTTAAATAAAATATAAAATAAACAGAAATCCCTGTTTCTTTTTGTTTTTATAAAAAAATAGAAATCGCCATTTCTTTTTGTTTTTCCCAATATTACTAAAATATCTATTTTTTCTTCAGAAGATGACTAATGCTCCACATTACTCTACCCTTGCCAGCTGTGCTGTGATCTAATGCTGCTTCCTCTTTCATTCTTCAGCCTTACTCTTCAGCTCTGCAGGTATTACCCACATCTAAATCTGGATTTCCCTTAACCCTGCTCATTTAGAAAAACTACATTTGAATCGGACAGCTACAGTTTCTTTTTTCTTTGTCCTCTTGAACAGACTAAAACTTTGTAAGGACATGTCTGCAGAAAGGGAGAATCCGATGGTCTTCCAGTTCAGCAAAGTTTTAAGCATTCATTGTGTACTGTATGTACTCTGAGGCAAGCCACTAGTCTGATGTCGAAAAAGCACACTCCTGCATCCAAAAATGGGACATAACATTAAGTGAAACTTGCTAAGCATTCTGCGAAAAGGAAGGCTGAAGAATGAGGAAGTCTCATTGTTTGCTAGCTGAGGAGTACAAAAAAAAGAAGAAAAGTCGTGCATCTTTTGATATTTTATTTCAAGTGCTGGTAAAGTTATTTTCACATTCTCACCAGTGTTATTAATGACTGTGCCAAAAAGGGAAGCAGTCACATATACGAGTACATTACTTCTTGTACTCTTAATCCTACTAGAAAACTTAAGGTCCACAAAAATTGAGACTAGTTGGTATCACTTGAGAAATAATTAGCCACCTGCGTTTCATAACCCATGTTGATAATGCAACAGTTTTATCCTCAAGCCTACTAACTAATCGCTCTCTTCAGCAACACAGCACTAGAGATGGACTAGCAAAGAAGACCAAGTTTATACGAGCTCTTAATGTACCCTCCCTTGAAACAACTGCCTTCACCCAGTACCGTACCATTTTTTGGACAGGCTGTGATCCTTGCAGTTGAAGCAAGCATGAGAAACTTATTTCCCTGACTCTCAAACTATTTTTGGCTTCTGCATGGGAAGAGGGAATCAGTGAAAGGCAGTGCTATAATGGACCTCCAGAAAGTAACCAATCTGTCCCAGTTCCCTCAAAGACCTACCGTGGGACCTCTGGATATGGCTATAATCCTTTATGGAAGAAGGATATTGATATAAATAAAAGCACTGGATAGTACTTTTATTAGTGAGAAGAAAAGAATGAAGTGAATGAAGTTCCTTTGACTAGTGGAAGGGGTCCCTGCCCATGGCAGGGGGATTGGAATTAGATGATCTTTAAGGTCCTTTCCAACCCAAAGCATTCTGTGCTTCTAAGTTAGAAGCTGAAATGAGCCAGGAGATTCACTAGAACATCAAAGAGTTGTTGGGAAGCTTCTACGGGTTACCCCGGTTACCCTTTATCTATTTTTAATCTGCAGCACTTACATCCAAGTTCTGTAGACAGTACCAGCAAAACGTGTGTTTGCAGTTCTTGCACATCATCTGAGCACAGCCCTCGTTCCTCTCAATGTAGATCCGACAAACTGGGCACTGCTTAATTGGTGCCTCTGTCTCTGTTCCAATAAGTGATCTAGAAGAGTAAGGAAATATTAGAGTGAAATGTAAATATAATTATAGGTGATATTCAGATTCACTACCTAATGTGTATTGTACTTACTATTCAGAGCATCTAATGTTATTGTCTTAATGCACTTAATGTGAGGCTTATTATATTCAGAATACACCAAAGTATACTCAGTAATAAGTGAAGGATTTTATATCATGTAAAGTTGAAAGGCTATTCTCTTGGTCTTTCATGCTAAATAAAGCCAACACTGACTATACCCACCAACATATCACCTACAGCATTAAAAATCAGCACTTGGTAAGAGTGCTTCCACAACACATTAACAGAAGAACTGGGTTATGCAACTCATGGCATTGTCCTTGCCTAAACAGAATAACTTAAACTCCACCAAAGCCAAGGATCAAACCTGGGCGAGAGAAATTATGGTGAGACATCTTTGGCAACTCATATCTGATGAAGTCTCTAGCAAGCAGAATCTTTAGGTTTTAAGTCTTTAATTTCTTACAAAAGGCAATAGAAAACTTTGAATATACATGACTGAACTTTATCTGATTCAGAAAACAAAGATGGATGGCCACAGACATTATATAATCTAAACAAATAAGTGTTTTCCTTCTGTAGATTAATGCCTTATGCAACCTGACCTGTGGGTTATTTGCACCTACGTAAAATTAACTTAAATCATATTTCTCCCACCAAATAGGACACTGCACACCCACTCTTCATTGAAGTTTTTTCTATATAGAAATTCTGTAAATATAAAGCAGGGGTAATTTCTTAATCACAGTTCAAGCAAAGTTTGGATCCCAGAATATTAGTGTACTGGATGTTTTGTACAGGTACATGTCATAATTCTACCATGCAAACAAGGTCTTCAGGAGGACTGAAAGCCCTGGTGGATCTCACCTTTCAGAAGTGTCAGTGGCATCCCAAAATTTGGTAAGAACCCAAATAATATTAAGAATTTTTTTTAAAAGAAAATGTATAATTTAAAATAATCATTAGATTGGAATTATATTTAGAGAACAGCAGCAGAGGTGGATAGTATCAGAGATGCACCTAAGAAACCAGATGGAAGCAGTTCCATGAAACTGACGTTAGACACAGAGTGAGCACTTCATGCCAAAACAAACCAAAAGATCACATGGCTTCTGTGGGTTCCTCTCTTACCCCTGCTCTGTTGGTACCAGAGTAGTTTGGTTTTCTGGGCACAGGCGCTGTGGGTGCCACGTCTCCTTGCAAGAGGAGCAGAACGTCAGGTGGCAAGCCGGACACTCCACTGGCACCGGCACTCCTGGCTCGCTCGGCCCAATACAGCACACTGTCTGGCAGTCAGCCGCAGGGCACCATGTTCTCTCGGGGTCCAAGTGGACTTCTGAGATGTAACAGAGACAGAAATAAAACTGGTCATATGGTCCCCTTCTTATTCCAGTGACATGTCTAGGTATGCAAGATCCAGTTCTGCATGGGCATGGGGAAGTTGAGGCCCTCTGCACCTGTGCTCATGGGCTTTTGAGCCTACTTTTCTGCAGGCAGGTCTGAAATGGTATTCTGCAACAGCAGCTGCACTGGAAGCATCACAATAACAGCAACATACTACAAGGGACATATTCTCTGCCTTTATAGGAGGGTACAAAAGATGAAGACAACTAATGCTTTCTGAGAAGCATGTACCATTTTGTCTTTCACATGTGGAAACCATGTCGCATCGCTCATGTAAATAGCAGGAGAACTGTCATTAAATTAAGATCAAGTCATTTTCTGTACCTTATTTCCCCCACGCTCTTTTAAGTGATTAATATTCACCTTATTATATGATCAGTATTTGTCAGGTGTCCAATTATAACAATAGTCAATGTAAGTTCATGAGTGGAAACATTGGCACATGGTAGCAAATGATAAATGTTGATTCTTTCTCTTGCTCCCCAACCTTCATCTGAGGACTTTGGACTTGCAGCAGAAACCCAGATGAATCACATCCACTGTTAGGGTTGTCCACTGTGTGTTCACTTCACACTGCTCAAGTCAATGCAGCCCAGCCAAACACTCCCACCCTGCATCTCCTCCCTCCCTGGGAGCTCTCTGGGACCACCAATGAAAATGGATGGGGGGAATGCCTCAGTAAAGCATGGAAATCCCTGACTGTGAGATCTCAAAAGCCATTACAGAGTTCTTCTCTACTTCCAGCAGGTAAAAGCAAACAAAAGGCCACACAAGGGCCCCTGACATATGTTCTCTGCCAAATTTTGCTGAAACAGTTGAAGGCATTTCCTGCTGTGCACACTCCTGTCTGCATTGCTTCTTTGCAGGAGGTTGCTGGTAGCCCACATTGCAGGGGGCTGGTGGATGGATATCTAGCAGATGCTCCAGCCAGCACGATAAACAATGGTATCAATTCAGCATCCAGACATCTAGAAACTAGAAACCATACAACTAGAATTGTGTTCGAAGAAGTAAAACAGTAGATACATAAACAGTAGAAAAATAAAACGTAAGCAGTAAATAGATAAAAGTACACATGCATCAACGCCTGGGGAAGACATCCCACAACCTTCATAACCTAATGTACTTTAGAAACTGAGTTCTTTTCCAGTATGTCAAATATCTGTGTTCGACTTGAAAACTTCCAGCTTCTTCACAGGTGGCCTGTGCGAACCTCATGAAGTTCAGCAAGGCCAAGCACAAGGTCCCGCACCTGGGTTGGGGCAATCCCAAGCACAAATACAGGCTCGGCAGAGAATGGATTGAGAGCAGCCCTGAGGAGAAGGACCTGGGGGTGCTGAGGGAGGTGATTCTCCCTGTCTACTCTAGTGAGAACCCACCTGGAGCACTGCATTCAGCTCCGGGGACCCCAGCACAAGAAGGACGTGGACATATTAGAACAAGTCCAGAGAAGGGCCACAAAGATGATGAAGGGCTGGAGCACCTCTCCTATGAAGACACGCTGAGGGAGTTGGGGTTGTTCAGCCTGGAGAAGAGAAGGCTCCGGGGAGGCCTTATTGCGGCCTTCCAGTACCTAAAGGGGGCCTGCAGGAAAGCTGGGGAGGGACTCTTTGTCAGGGATTGGAGTGATAGGACAAGGGGTAATGGCTTTAAACTAAAAGTGGGTAGGTTTATGTTAGATATAAGGAAGAAATTCTTTACTCAGAGGGTGGTGAGGCACTGGCACAGGCTGCCCAGAGAAGCTGTGGATGCCCCATCCCTGGAGGTGTTCAAGACCAGGTTGGATGAGGCCCTGAGCAACCTGATGTAGTGGGAGGTGTCCCTGCCCATGGCAGGGGGGTTGGAATTAGATCATCTCTAAGGTTCCTTCCAATCCAAACCATTCTATGATTCAAAGCTATGGGAAAACAAACAAACAAAAACCCTTACAGGCAATCTCCCTCCCTGACTGAAACAAACTAACTTCAGCCTAATCCACTGGTAGCTCAGAGTTTCCTGATAGTTTTGGAGGTGTCTTTTGGGGTGAACAGTAAACCCACACCAAAATACAACTTGGTTTATCCTAAAACTATTCACACATTCAGGGTGATTCTTGACAGATACTTAGAGAAGAAGCCATTTTTAAATGATCATGTTAGCAAAGCCACCAGCAGAGGAGTAACCACTAACACCTTTTTTCTATTTAATATTTGAGAGCAAGCGTATAGGAGAGAATTTCATTCAACTCCTCTGCTCAAGACAAGCTGAGACCCTTTCTTTTCTGAAGGTGTCCCCTGGGTCAGGCTATCATATAGTCCTGTGTTTGGCTTTCAGTTTCCATTGATGCTACTACAATCTGGATGCACAGTGGTGGCAGGGATAATACTCACCTGGGCCATGATCTGACTACCAGGCAAGGCAGTCAAGAGATATGAGTTTGAACCTCTTTCAACAAAGACTAGCACATAGTCTCCCATATTTAAAGTAGGCATATTGGTCACTGTCATATGGGACACTAAGTCAGAGGCTTTGCTACTTTCATCTATTTTCCATCCCTCCATGTAGTTATTGCAACTACAGGTAATATATTAATCTGTGTCAGAGTCCTCTGACAGATGTGGAGACTTTCCGCATCCATAGCAAAGGCTTTAATCTATAAATTAGGCAGTGCCAGAAAAACACCTGTACCATCTACCTTCTTTTCCAGCCATTCCATGAATCTAGTTACCTTCTTTCCCCTTATTCTCTTTCGCGTGCTTCCTCTACCAGCAAAAGCAAACAAACGTTTTGCTTTGAACTGAATTAAAGCCAGAAAAAGACAGTTTGTAGCTTCATTTGTGGGGAGAAGGAAGAGACAGGGGTTGACAAGCCATCCAAGCATTTTTAAATAGCACCCTGCCTGAGAACTCATTATTTCTGTAGCTTCCTTCAGAGATGATGCTCTGAACTGGGTAAGACCATGCCCTATTATTGACTATTGCATTTAAGTCTTCCCACAATAGGTTCCATATGTTTTCTGTTGATAAACAACAGTTAAAATGAGAAAAAAACTGCAGTTCCTGCAGATAGCATGCTCAACTTTGGAAACCTAAATTCTCATATCCTCGTTTTGGATTAAAGACAGGATGTCTGGTTTTGACATCCACTGGGCAAAGGGTTGTAAGTCTTACTGATTTTTACAAGTTTTTTGCAGTAAGATGTGATGCATAAAATGAAACTCCCTCCTCTCCCACTTCCTCCATTTTACAAAGAACCTACAGATGGTGTTTTGCAATCCATGCTGTCTCATACTGTTTGCTTTACCATGGAGTACAAGCGAAACCAGAAAAAAAAAATAAAATAAAAAGGAGCAGCCAAAAAAAGGAAAGAGGCTATCATTTTACTCTGACAAGATGTTCAGTCTTTTGGTTAGGGCTATTTCTCTCTTGAGCCTTTTCCCTGCTTCCTCACAGCCAGTTCAGCCATGCTCATTCCACTCTCAGGAGGAAAGCTTCCCCAGACCGTGCCAGTAAGAGGCAGGGATCTGGCCAGTTTTCACAAAACGCACAAGCAAGCAGGTGAGATGTGTGATGCAAACAGGGGAAATGCAGCACTCTGAAGAACGAAGAATTTCTGGCTTAGAAGAGGTACCTACCGAAAAGGTGGCCCCGTGCACTCCACAAAATATTAGGAACACCTGTCTTTTAATGCACTGCTTTTCAGTCAGGCATAAAAAGGAGGTTCTCACCATCTGTCACTAGGCCTATTGGGCAACTGTCAGAGAAACAGAAATACACTGCGTGTGTCCTAACCACATCCTATTCCACTATTTTGTTATTTCTGATGCCCACAACAACCCCATCCTAAACAGACATACAGCAATTCCTGTTTCTTCTATTAAGACAGATTGCACAGAAGCCCTGTGACTAGGTCCTGATAAGTTATAGACATGTAGGAAAGCTTGGTTTAAAGCCTGGAAACATTTGCATACTAAGAACACAAAGAACACAAGAGGACCGAATATTTTCAGTGCTTTCAGTATCAGACTATGCAATTGCATATAGATATTAAATTGCATGCCAGTTACTTCTCACAGCCTTTTAACCCAATATTATCTGTCCAATTTCTTGGAAATAAGGTAATAGAGAGGAAACATATTGTATTAAAACAGCTAGCAAAGATGGGGAAAACAGCTTTTGGATGTCTAAGTTCTTCATGTCTTCAAAATTTTTCTCAAAATTAATCTCTTAACAAAAAATGTCTGTAAGGATGAGAAGCACTGGCTTTACCAATCACCTGAAGACTGGTGAGAAAAGACCACAGAGCAAGAGCAGAAAGACTTACCCATGCAGTTGGTTACTTATGTCCAGCATTTCCAGTAAAGCAAAGGGGAAACCAAAGCAAGATGGAGGACAGACAGCCCATATCTCAACAGAATAAAGCTGAGAGCAGAAGGGTCTAAATATAGCAAGTGGAAGGGTTTGAATATTGGGTTTTGTTGATCAGAGCAAAAGTAACGAAGGACAGCCTAGTACCTGCCTATTTTAAGAATCAGAATTTGGCCTATTGTATTTGCAAATGTGGAAAAGAGGACAGTACACTTCAGACAGCAACATCTGGAAAACACATTGCTTTCTATTTCTTTCCCTTACCATGCAGCAAAAAACAACCCTAGCTAACTCCAGCTAGCCCTTCCCTAGTGCCTGATCTGAAGAAAAAAACTGAGGACCAGGAAGAAAAGGGAGCTCAAAATATTTCATATGTAAATTTTTTCTTCATTTTTAAATGAACTTGAAAAGCTGACTACAGCCATGCTACTATTACAGTGTATTTCAGTTCTTTGAGGTATTCTCTATCATTACATAATTCCAGTGAATCCATGGTCCTCTGAAGGTGTACTTGGCTTGGCTGACATCAGCTCTGGCCATTGAGCTGCATCCTGACTGGAGTTCACGTGTTTTTAGGGAAAGGCCTATCACTGAATGCAAAGACCAATGGACTACACTTGCTGGTAGGTCAAGGAGCTGCAGCTGAGTTTGCCTTAGGGCTGGTGTGAAAAGAGATCGTGAGGCTACACAGTGGTTGTGGTTGGCAGGAGTCTGTGGGAGAGGTAAGAGCTAGGCAGTAGCAGCCTGGGCTTTGTGTAACACGAGGTTTGAAAAGGGCTGGGTTTCACTTATGCCGACAGAGGCACAAGCTGTGCATCAGATCTCATTTGTCGGGAGTCCCTGAGCAGACACCGGGTCAGAAGCCGGACCCAGCAACTGCCATCATCAAGGCTTATTGCTAGATTCACAAAAGAACCATCAGGTCGGCATTGCTGCTGGTTTGGGCAGGCAAGCTTTGCTGGGCTGTGGTCAGGTCTGAGAAGAGAGCTTCAGCCAGCAGAAGCCCGCAAGCCAGGTTCAACTGATAAGTGTAGAAAGGTCAGCCTTAGGGGGCAATGCTAAACCTGGGACAGGAGAAAGGTCCTGGCTGGGGGTGGCATTAGTGCTGGTGTCCAGGACACAACTTGAGTTAGCAGGTTGTGTTCCCAGGCATCAGTAAGTTCACTTTATTGCTGGGGCATGCGAGGTCAAAAGTCTCGGTTTAAGCCTGCTGCTTGGATGCCAGTTTACTCATCAGAGGAGAAAGGACAGATCTAAAAACATCATGAAAAAAGGCAGTGGAGGTGGAGGAGGATTTGCAAGACTTAGGCAAGAAGGAAAAGGGAAGGAGGATTTAAAAAACAGACAAGTTCCAGGTTTCTGAGAGTGGGAGGCAGTAAAAAAAAAAATGTAACAGGGAGTTGGACAAAAGATCATGAGTTCAGCTTTGGCTAGTTGTAGAGGAAGAGATACCAGGAAATCATTAGTTTCACAGTCTTCAGTTAAAAAAAGGTTTTATGTAAAAGAGATTAATGTATTGCAAGAATGCCTCACTTTCTTAACCCCTTAATATGTTATTTAACAAGCTGTGATTTCTACTTTCTAGGACTGTAGACAAGCCACTGCTTGGGTTATGAACTAGAGGGACTTCCTAAGGAATTAAAGGTAAACAAGAAGGTAGAATGGGAGAAAGAAATCAAAAATGAAAGCTGAGTTTGAGATTTTTTTGTTGTTCTTTGTCCCGCGTACCTGCAGACCACAGCTACAATCTGCATCTGCCCACGACCTCTGGGGCACACTTGGGTGTACCTATTTTGTTGGTTTTGTACTTCATGGTCATCTCACTGAACTTCAGTCCAGATGAGATTCAGTAAAAACCCATATATTCTTCTATCTGACCATTTTTTTAAGTGCATTAATATACCTAACTTTTATGAACCTCTGCATTTCATTCTTATTCCCAATTCCTCTGCATCTAAGCATGCATATAAAGCAGAGCACAAATATAGACTTCAGAGGAAAGCTTGAAGACAGAGTTAGAGCTGATCAGTCCCAGATACCCTACTCTGCAAGCTACCACAATGCAAATTCTTTGAAAAATACTACAACTTCCAGCTGGGCTTTCAAGTTGGTGTCAGTCTTCAAAATCAGCATGGGATCTCGTCTTTCTGACTATCAAGTGTCTTCTTCAGCCTTGGCAAGGAATCATCTCCTGAAGCAGAATGCTGACCTCTGACATACCAAAGCTTGGCACCAGTAAGATCTTCAGTTTCAAGACTCCTTACTACTATGCCTTACTCAGTAATGAGGGGTCCAATTATCCCTCAAGGAAAAAAAAAATTAAATATACTAGCAGAATACACACAAGGCTTCTCTGTGAGAAAAATCTCTTCTAGGGATGCTTGCAAAAGTTTCTATCAGACAGCAGGGTCTGTATCTCCTAGAAGTTTTGAAGATCCTCGGGGATGTATATTTCAAAACAATGACATCTTCTCCATTTCTTCCTTAACTCACCCAGCATGCTTTGTCTTAAGGCAGAGTGCTCTGCAATATGTAATATTGCTGCCTCTACTGACACTTTAAAACTCGAGGTAATAGAAACCAAAACGGCTCATACCGCGTTCAAACTTCAGCCTCTTGTACAACTGAAACTGGTCAACGGGCACCAAACAGGCAATCTGAAATGAGAAACAAACAGAAAAATCATTAGAAACAATTAGAGACTTGAGAAAATTTAATAGGCACCCTGTTCTACTTGTCTGCTCTCCTGATCCAGCTCTCATATCCACCTTCTTTTTCTGCATACTTTTCACCACCACATTTCTCCACACTTAGACTTCCTTCTTCAAAGTATAAAGTAGTTCTTGGTCTCTCCTATTTCAACCGCATGGCACAGTAGTTCAGCCCAAGTCCTTCTTACCATGCACAGGAAAGCCTTCTTTTGGGGTTCTGTATTTACTTCAACCTCTTTGTTTTATTTCATGTTTGTTTAATGTAATGAAGGGTGACAGCTAGCCAGCCTTGGAAACTGAAGTCTGTTGTTCATGCACAAGAATACAGTCCAAACAAACGATTGCTCATTCATGTCTCCCAGTCTTTATGGTAGGAGCCAGTTAGCTCTCGGGAACAAAAAAGCCAGTCTGGTTTCCATTTTTTCTTCATGTAAAAAATGCATTTATTCTTTTTTTTTTCTTTTTTTTTTTTCCTGGACTAAGACGGTTAATGCCACTGCTATTGGAATTTGCCTTAGACATGCACAAGCCCACTGGGAACTAAAGTTAACAATCTAGTTGGCATAGACAATCAGGCTTTGTCAATACATTTTGGGCATTACCATAATTAAGCTAACAGCCTAAACGGATAAATGCTTTGCTCTCCAGTCCATGTGAAATAACCAAGTATTTAAAACTAATAACCAAACCTGCATACAGTGTAAGGAGGGGTTCGAACGAAACTTGTCAGATACTTGAGAAGCCAAATGTTTGTTGAATTCAAAATAAGAGATAATTCTCTTATTTGATCCATTCATAACATTGCAGAATGTAGCCAGCACTGAAAAATTTTCTGTGCCTACCTAAATGACTTATTCTTTTCCTAAAAATAAACCTGGACTAATACCAGTAGAAGACCTGATCATTTGGAGCCCTGTGAGACAACACAGACCTGACAGCTTTGAAATGAAGCGTTCTCAACCCTCACCTCCAGTAGCCCCCAGTGGACCTTCAGATTACTGTAAAGGCAAAATTTTGCTCTCACTGGAGTAGAAATTGGCCCTTGCTATCCTTCTGGGTTGTGTTGCAAGGCACTCACGAGAAGAAATACAAAGACAGAAAAATTCAATGTATATTCAATCTCGTGTTGTAAATACCTCTGCTTTTGCAGTTGGAAAAAATAATAGCAGAGAATATATCCATTTGCAAGACAACAAATCACTTTATTAAGGTCTCAAATCAAATGAAATTAAAATTGCATTTTGAAGCAGATTTTTGGATCAATTTTTGACCTAAACCAATGCCACTGTTTTCCAGATTTAAGTGTTCGAAGGTGCTTAAAAAACTTATGATTGAAGAAATCAAAGGATTTTTCAGCTAACTGGGAAACACTGACACATCTTCACAAACCATACTCGTAGTCTAGTGAATCAGTTCTGTGGTCAAAGTACTGTCCTCATTCAGCTTCTGAATTCAGGGTGTGAAGTATTTTTAATATGAAAGTACTTTCATGGATACTTTAGTATGACTAACACAGAGAGCTTCCTGGAAAACTCTTCACCTGTTCATCAGAAGTTAGCTGAAACACTCTTGGAAAACAAATAACAACTTAATCAAACGAGTCAAAAAGAGTGAAGTTCAGCAGCTTCAGCAAAGAATGAAGCCAACCAACGGAATTACACAAAACCCACAAGACATCATTTCAGTATTGCCCAGTCTCCCCAGGGCAGCTTAAAATCTAAACAGAGTTCTGAAAACAAAGAGAGTCATCTGCTTTTCTCTAGCTGGGTGAGCATTGGCAACTACTTTAAATTTTACTTCATTATGACTAAATTAAAACAGCGAGTCTCAGTGCTGCAAGGGTAAGAGCCACTTGAGTGAATTGTGTAGTTTTCTGAGGCCTTTTTGTGCTTGCTCTTGCTTTCAACAAACCGTTTTTCAACTGCAGCTCTATTGAGCCCAGAATTTCCCATGTGTTAAAAATTGGCCTTTTTGATGACAGTGGGAGCAGAGTTAGGAGTTTTATCACAGATTTCAATAGGTAGCAGAGCTGGTGCTGAAAGCATCCCTTTCTTCTATTGAAAACCTGACCTCACTGTGCCAGCCCTCCCCACTGGCTTCCTCCAGCCCCGCTCTTCCTCCTATGCGGCCTCTTCGCAGCCCAGGTCCGGCTCCCTGTACGCAGCTCTGGGCGCACACAGCCTGTCCCTTCTGCTGCTAATTTCATTTACGTTCAATGGTAAAGACAGCTTTCGGACAGCATGGTTGGGCAATGAGGTGCTTATCTCCTCCTGCTTGGCATCAGAGTCTAAATGCTCATCTCCATGCAATTCTTTCAGCCCCATCTGGGAGCCCATCCCAAACACCCCTGTCCTGCCCGACTGCACACACCCAGGGGTTCGGCACAGGATGGAAACCTGGGGAGGAAGCAAACTGGCAACAAGGCAGGTGGCAAAGGGCCAAAAGAGAAAGAGCATGAGCACGCCAGAAAGTAAGACATTTCTTACTCTCGGTTAAGAAATTATTCAATGCAACAAGAAATGCTACAGGACAAGTTCTAGGTGTTTTTTCTTTTTCTTTTCTTTTCTTTTTAATAAAAAGCACTGGGTTAAGGTTACAATTAAACCTCTGAACAAAATGAGAATCTAGGACTCTCCTCTCATGAAAAGACATTGATTTGAGACTTATCAGACTGGTAGGAGCTGAAGTAAGTTTTCTGGTTTTCTATGCATCACAGGCAACTTCTTCATTTAAAGTACTCTTGTAGAGCACACGAATACTGGCAGGTCTCACTAAGAACAGCAGCTTTCACCTGAAGTAAAAATACCCATAGAAAAAAAAAAGCAAAATTTTGAAAGCTCGCTACCACAAAAGGCTCCAGCTGGACCCTTGCCGAGTGTCCCAAAAGATTGCCCACTACAGTACAATAACCGGGGGTGCTATTGCTATGCGAGACAAAAGAGCAAAGGAAGGAAAATGAAAGAGTTGGAAATAATTGAGTTCAGTTTACACAGGGGCAGACTGTTCCTTGTAACTTGGGCAGTGCAGTAACCAAGAGCCAAGGAAGAACAACTCTCCTGTTTTTAAACACTGGCTACCACAGTGGAAAGGGAAAATCACCGCTCCACCTATTCTCAGGCTTTCAAAGGAGATGCAAGGAGGCAATCAAGAGAACTGAATAGGCCTTACTTCCTTTCACACCCATATGAATCAAGTCTTGATACTGCCTGGAGAGGAAAGTTCATCAGGACAAGTCCTTCTCCCTTTCTCTCTTCAGCAGACACACAGCAAGCAGAGATTCTGCACTGGCAGCACCAACAGCAAAGGGTTGCACTGCCCGGCTCTGCTGAAGTCCCACTCACAGAGGCAGCGTCTGATTTTGCAAGTAGTGCAAAGCAGTTTTAACTTGGGCTGTGGTTGTTATGCTCAGTAGTTTAATCACAAAACATTAATTTATTAGTTTTCTCTATCAAGGAGCTCTTCCCTTATTTAATGACACACACACACAAAAGACTCGCATTTACTTCCCTCAGATCTACTTAAGAACAAGTAAATAACTTTTTAAAATTTTGACCCTGAAAAAAGTAGGTTGGCCTGCAAAATTTTCCCACCTTCCTCCCCATTTTACCATTTCGATCGCCCCTAGCAAAATGTAAACCAATTTTCAAATTAAAAATAAAGCCTTTATTTTAAAACAACTCCCAGAGGGATTTTTGCTCAGCTATGTATGGAATACAACACAGTAAAGAATTCAAAGATCTGGGTCACTGTCCGTTTCATCAGCTCTTTGCAAAGTGTCGACAACCCTCTGCCAGGTTAGCACTGGCGTAGACCGGGAATTTACACAGATGGAGGGGCAATAAGCAGAAACCGCACTGAGTGCAAAGGGAAACCTCTCCTTGCTGAACTCAGGAGGCAAAAGGAAAGCCCAAATGATGCTCTCTCTTAGTGCTCCCTGCACAACTGTAATTCAAATCAGATTACATACATCACTGTGCCTTGTTGGCATCAACTCCACAAGCTTCAGAACAATGCAGACATTAGGAACAGCACAGCACAACCCACTAGAAATCATCCAAGCGAGTACTACATTGGAAGTCCTTATATGCACTCGAGACTTACCCTGATTCACAGCTTACACTGGTGATTGCATTTGCACCACGTAAAACCATTTCAAATCATAATAAATTACCCTCTGTTTAGGTTAGGGATATTAACTGTTCCAATTAAATCAATGGAGCAAATCCCCAAGAGAGACAGGAATATTCTAGACGGGAGAAGTCTGCACAGTTGAAGAGATCTGCATTAGCGTAAGATGTTCCTTCTACCTTCTGCTTCCAGGAAGAAACCCAAAGCATTTTCATTTATTGTACTATTAGAGTGCGAAAGGACAAACATCTTATTTAACAAGATGGCTTTTAAACTTTCCTTGTCTGTGTAACCAGCTATTTAAAACAGTGCCTGTAGCCAAAACCATTGCCTTCTCACCACTAACATCCATTTATTTCTGCTTTAAAACAAGCTACACTTAAAGCAGCTGCTTTCTTGATGTAACAGGTCAAGATATGATCTAGGCTTAGACTTGATTTCAAGCACTGTAGTGGAACAGTTCCTTCTATTCAAGTGCACTGTTTGTCAAAACCAAAAACAGCCAGGGAAAGTACGAGTTTCAACTAGTTTTTGTTAATGTAAAAACAAAACAGGGGGTTCAGAAAACACATTTTGAAAGTACTGAAAGGTACAATTTTCTAGTTCAAATTACTTACTCTTTTTTTTAAAAATAATAAAAAACCTGTAACATTTTCTTCTGAGGTCCGGAGAGACACAATGTTCTAGTTCACCAGAAGTTAAGCCTTAACTCCCAACATCTCCTATACTCTGTGAATAAGCAGTTTACTCCCCAAACACCAATGAAATATTTAGACACATGCCTACTATTCAGACTTGCTAATTTCTTCATGACAAATATAGGAAGAAATTCTATCACACATTTACAATGTTAACCTGAGTTTTTGCCCTCTCCACTGCCAAAAGCAACACAAGAAGCGTATGTGTCAGAATCAACTCCAGGGCAGTGAAAAGGCTCTGATAATTTAGTACCAAACTACAGTGACACTGAGGAATTTTACTGAGAAGACAAACACATACTTTATTCACAGAGAAGACAAGTAGGTCACTGGTAAGTACTGAAGAAATGTTACACACCTTGAATAAAGACCCTGACAGAGGAAAGTAGATGAACTTTCATAAATATTATGTGTTCTAAGTTGCTTATAAGCTTTATTATTAATTGTTCAGGTTTCTTATTGAACAGGACTCAATCCATAAGGCACTGAAGTCAATGGAAAGGCTTTTTTTCACTTCAAATTATGTCTAAGTTCACCTTATCTCCCTTGTGCAGGCTAGGGCAAAAGGCATTTAAAAAGCAAACAAGACAACTGTGTTAGCTAACGTAATTAGACACAATTTAGCCCAAAGTAGAGGAACCTATTTAACACCACATTCATGCGAAAGACAGTTTGAACTGCTGTTTTTTCTCCAAACTCTAACAGTGCCTGCTAAACATCAGTTACAGCAGGGTCTGAAATGGACATGACCTGAAAAATACACTTTTTCAAAACCCTGATGCTAACACAGGCGAGGAAAAAGGACCAATGTATTTTTCCCCCCAGGAGAGGTAACAGTCACATAATTTTCAGAAAAAAAATAAAAATAAAAACATAAAAAAGTCTACATGCATATATTAACATATTTTATTGAATGTTTACCAGAAGATAAACTTTTAAACGCACAAGTATAAATATCTTTAAGTTATGTACTACTGAATGGTTGAGAAAGTGTTGCCAGAGGTATGACATTTCTCATGGCACTGTTGTGGTGATGAACATTTTCCTGCCGGAGGCCAGAGAGCAAACAACCAGCCCTTCTGGAGGCGAGGAGGCTGATGTTTCCACACCTGGAGTTTCAGAGTGTGTAATGAATAAACTCTAAGGCTAAATAGTACTTCCATGCCAAACAATAGCCATATGTAAGGACATTGTCTCCCATCTGAATAAGGTTCTATTTTTTAAATAGTAGCTTTCAAAGGCCGCATTTTCACATGGAACAGCCTTTATAGAAAAGAAAAGAAAAAAAAGAGAATACAGAGGGCTCACAGATAATCTGTGGTTTACTTACTAATCTTACAGATTATTAATAGAGACGGTCTATTAATTCTATTGTTCATCTTTTGTTTTGTTTTCACATTTTCTTTCATTAAAAAATAAATATTTGGTAAAATACATAAGCAGTTCATTTTAACAAGGTTGGGAGCTTGTTTGCTTTTCAAGCAGAGGGTTTGTGTTTCAAGTGCATCACCAAGAGGGAGTGTCAGAATATTCATTCATCCACCAGACACTAATGCACATCTTGGGTTGTTTAGTCATTCTGCCTTTAGCCCCAAAAAGCACACAAGGATTAAGTTAATGGTCCATTAATACATGCCCTTGAGTGCCCTTCTGCTTACTAATGGGAAATACATCCTTACAGTTCCTATAGCATATATAGTTCCTAATTCAACAGTGCAGAATTCTTCCTACCATTTGCTAATCTTCTTTTAAAACAGCATTTTCAATAAATGTTATTTGTCTTCAGTCTGGTGGTACAGGTGGGAGGGACAACGCTACACCTTCTCGGCATCTATGCAGAAGAAAGGAGGACGGGAAACAGCTAACTTCTTTCCACAATGGCTGGATTCAGTCAAAGAAAAGCTCCAATATGTGCCAGCACAGCATTTAAAAAAAAAAAAATAATTGCACCTCCCAAGCCCTGATTCAGCTAAGCATTGTGTCTCAAATTCATGCTGGAGAGATCATGATTTTTTGGGGGAGAAATGTAATTCTTGGTAACTCTCTCCAGTTCCGTGTGAGACGGTGTTTCTATCTGCTTTCCCTTATGCAAGCAGAGCCACTGCAACTTGGCTGCACTCCTTCCCTGGTTAGAGGTGATCCCTTCGATGCGTGTCATCTTCCCAGCCCCGTGGCAGAGCAGAGAGGAGGAGCACAGCTGCCAGTGTCAATGGAACAAAGGAGGTCCCTCATGTTCAGTCAAAACTTGTGCCTCCCAATGGGTCTAACTCTCACATGCCTGCTTGGAGGAAAATCCCATTCCATAATGAACGGAATTGAGTTTACTCCTTAATATAGAGTTAATATTGAGTTTACTCCTTTCTCTCCAGCAGAAAATAACCACACACGAAAAATTTGTGAGAAATAGCATGATTGCATTTGAATACGATTATACACCTCTAGCACAGTTATGTCATCTGTATAAATAGCGGTTAAGGAAACCCAGAAGATAAATAAATAAACTGCTTTTCTTTAGTTCCGGATGGAGGTCTGATTCTCCTTGACATTGTTCCTGCACACAAATGCTGAGAGAATGCACTGAATGAGCCAAAATCCTTTAGCCACCTTTTTTTATCTCTGCTTGTGTTCCCATGCCCAGCAGTGGCTCACCTGGCTCACAGAGCGAGCAAGCAAGCAAGAATAGCCTCAGGGTGAAATCAGATTTGCCCACGTTTTTCCATGGCTTTCTAGATGCGCAGAATAGCTGGCATGCATAAAGGTTCCAGCCACGCTGCCAGCAGCTCCTCCCCGTGTCATGGGTTTGGCGCTAAGCCCAATTCAGAAACTTTACACCAGCCCTAAGTCAGCCTGGAGGCTGTTGGAGCTCTGCTGGGAGGCCATCGGGCAGCCTGGTGGGGGCCACTGACAGCCCCCTTGAACCCCTTTGCCCCAGGCAGTGTAAGGAGGTCTTGGAGCTACATTTTCCCCCCCAGTTTCTCTGCCTTTGACTTTCAAAGTGAACCTTCATGTTACTCTGGGGGATTGTGCATGTGCCAGATGTGCAAACAGCTGTGCCCAAACCTCGTTTAGCTTCTGAGTTCTCAGTCTCTCCCATCTCTGCCCTGGGAACTGAGCCACTTTTCTCTTAAGACCTACTTCCACCCAGTGCTGTGCAGATACCTTTCTTTGAATACAATTATACAGTCTTGCATGTTTATACGGGCTGCAAATTGGTTGTTGCAGCCCAATATAAATATGGAGGAAGAAGTTCTGGCTTTGCATACAATCAGTTTGTGTTCTTGCTCTTGGGTTTAAAGAGGTGCTGGAATCTCAGTGTTTATAGTCATATCAAATCTGTTTTAATTGACAGCACTAAGGGAGGCTCAGCAATTCTAGGATACAAGGTGTTCTGGTTAAGTCACCTGCATGGGTAATTCAGAAGTTGTCTGGCTGCCAAGTAAGCCCTTCCTCAAGGCACAGAGAAGGAAAAAAAGGAGCAAAACCCTTGAAAAACATCTGCTTGTTTCTAGTTCCTCTTGTCAGTCAGGCTTCTTGCCAAAAGCTCATTAAAGGTAATTAAAGGGAGGAAAAAGAACATGATCATATTTATTATGTAGATGAAGAAAAGTACTTGGGGGGTTTTATGTTAAAAAAGAGGAAGAAAGAAGTGTTGATACCTCTGCTTCTTGTAGGGTCCCATGGTTCAAGCATACCATGTCTGGACAAGTGATAGGAGATCCACAACCTTCTTGAATTGCCAGCTGCATGTACTGTTTTAGGCACTAGGAAGAAGGAAAGAAAAAAAAAAGTTACAGCCCACATGTTGGGAACACACAGATGCTGGAGATACTACACAGCTACCACCTCCACTGCCTTAATTGGCTGTCCTGAAGCTCCAGCACACAGAAAACATCAATTATTACAAGCGTGAATGTTACAAGTCATTACATTGGAAAGAATGCAACAAAGAATAATTAATTATGCATGACTTCATCTGCCGAGCATTGTGTTTACCCAAGTCAGCAAGTCAGACCCTTCAGTGCTAAAAGCCCCTATGCTCCCCTCAACTGGGTTGGGTAGATTATGGGGAGGGGGGGCATCTTTCATCCTAATTAAACAGGCTTCTTTCTTTTGTCTTTCCTCCTGCATTCTTAATTCAGACTCTCAGCCAGGAGTCCCCATTGTAGGAGACCTCATTTACAAGAAGGAGGCTACTGTTCCCAGCTCCATAAAAGGGGGAGGGCTAGGAGGTTAGAGGAGGTTATAATCTGTCCTACAAGATGTGCAGCTATCAGGTCTCTCCTCCCTCTCAAGGCCCCACAGAGATCAGGTCATTTCCATGATTTACCTTGATTTGTCATCAGCCTCTAGGCTATTAAGCAACAGTTCAAGGTCCATTTCCAGCATGGAAACCTTCTTACGAATGTTTCCGAATTGTTTCATCACACAAAAATGGCAGGCCTCTCCTCTCCAAAAAAATAAGCCCTCTGCTCCCCCTCACATTTTATTTAGCATGCCAGTTTCAAATGTATCTGGCTTGTTATTACACTTACTATACAGTCTTTGGTAAAGTCATGAAATAAAACTGGGACAATGGACTGAAGAGCGCTGTTCTAATTTCATCTCCAAAGTACACAGGCAAGTAAGTGAACTCACTTCTAAATAAAATAAAGCAACCATCTCCTTGAAAACGCTCAAAAAGCATACAGTAAATTGCTAATCACTCTAAAAAGTAAAAAGTAACAAGACATGGATTTCTGGCAGATTTTGGTATCAGTTTGCATAGTTTAATGTAAATGAAAACCAACACATTTTATGAGCAGCAGGACTAAGGAAGCTTTGTACTCTTCAGCTTTTTATTACATGCCCATGTGGTAAACCTGTCCTCCTCCTCAATACTGCCGGCTGCTTCCCCTGATGCTCCTGCTCCCCTTCTCCTCCCTGCTCCCATCCCCAAAGGCCAGCAGCAGCACTGGGTGCCTCTGAGGACAGCTAACGGGTTTAACGCTACCTGCCCGTCCCTCATTTGCGCACCTAATTTGGGTTTCCCTGGCTAAACACCTGTCAGTTTTCAAGAAGTATGTCAAAGTGTAAGGTCCCCGAGACCTCTGCCTCTCTGCCAGAGAGGGAAATCAGAGCGTAAAGTCCCAGGACTCTTCACAAAGTGCTTTTCCAGTATTTATGGGCATTTAACATTCAAGCCTGCGTTAGTCTGGACTGTTCTGAGAAGGCTTTGTGTAATGGGCTCCAATTAAAGAAATTTCCTCATTTGTATTTTTATTGGAAAGCTGGTATCCTCTTAAATGTCAGGCTACCTAGGAGTTCAAAAAACGGAAACGAGATTTCCTCTTTATTCTGTCCCTCCACTGAAATGTCCCTGTCCACACCTTCTTGGTTAATTCGGATGGACTACACACAGTTCAAGCAAGTAGAAGCAAATTAACTTAGTGGCATTTTAAAAAAAATTACGTTTGATTTATAAATATCTGAATAGTATTCGTTTAGAAGAATATAGGGATATAACCTACTGGTAAGTTTTAAATACTTAGCTTATTAAGCACTAAATGGATTCAGATCCAGCACCCATTCCCGTAAGAAAGCAGCAGAGCAGGCTGTAAGGAAGAGATGGTACACAAGCAATATGTGGGAGGTGAAGGAGATATTCACAGGTCAAGGGGGAAAAAGAAATCAGTCAGTAACTGAAGATGCTATGAACCACCTAGGGAGCATCAGTCCAGATTTACCCAGGAGCTACTCTTTTGTTATTCAAACAGCAGACTCTGTGCCTTTTCCCATCCACTTGTCCACCTTCCCTCAAGGCATCTAGGCACCGTGCTTACAAACAGTGTAACCACCAGACCAGTCACCCCATTATAGCACGCAGCTCCACCACAGAGCGGTAAGCAGAAAACCAGGCACAACCACGGCGGTGGCAAAACGGTGTCCCCAGATCCCAGGGCAGCTCCCAGCCCCGCTGCTGATGCGGATAGAGACCATGGGTGCCCACGCACTTCAGATCATACAGCAGGAGAAACGGGGCACCAGGCATCGACTCCCGACACGGCTTCCCTCCCTGGTTTGTGCCTGCGCTGTCCACTGTGAGTGATGCTCAGCCCTCCGAGTCCTGTCCCCGAAGCCTGCGTGTGCTGCAACGTGCAACATTTGAGGAAGGGGGAAAGTTCCCCTCCTGCCAAAAACTTTAGTCTGCCTTAGTTCATCAGAAAGCATGGGAGAACAACCTTTTACTTTCGCTGAGATCCTGGCTTCTATCTCCTCTGTGGTGCTGCCTGATATTTAGTAATTTGTTTTGACAGCGTGGTACAGAGGATTTGTATGCTGGGGGCAGCTCAGGTCAGGCAGTTACAGAGCGAGGACAAAGCCTGAGAAGTTCCTGCAGGCCTAGCAGCAGCCCAGAGGCTTGTTCTTAATTTAGACTTCCAGGACTGAAGCTCAGCACGCTGGCAATTGCCCTCCCCTGCCACGATGGGCAGGGAGCACTTAAGGAGCTCCCATCCACAGCACAGATTTTGATTTCAGCTTTTGTATGCACTAGCTGAACCATTAGGGATACCGAGGCAGGAGAACAGAGGTTTCTGAGGATTATTAATGCATCTGGATTCTCTCTCTCTTCTCACTCACCACCCGATCATGGGTGAGGACAGGGAGTTGAGCCTTCCTGCGGTACTTTTAGAGGGCGCTGTGCTTTTAGGGGGTGACCTGGGGAGATTTTGTAACAGGTTAGTGCAGTGCCACAGATCTTCAAACGCTTCACCGCAAACCTCCATGTTAAACAGCTTTCATAGCTATTAAACATTTTGCCTTGATTTTCTTAGCTTGGAGAACGTGTTCTGGGTGCAATTCAAGAAAGTGATGGAAGGACTTAAAGGAAGCCTTTACATTTATCACTGAAGGATTAAGCTTTTTACCTCAGTTTGTACATCAATGAAGATGTGAACTTCTTGTTCCCTCTTTCACAAGATAGCAGCAAAGAAGAGATTGTGGAAAATTACTAAAATTTTCAAATACACTTCCACGTTAACAGCAAGACTGTTTATAAAGAAGTTTTACTATTATTTACAGCTCAGCTACTAATTTAGCTACTTCCTTGAAAAGTGGCAAATAAAAGTATCTGAAAAGATGAAAAAGCTGCAAATGTGACAAAAAGAGGATTCACTGTTTATACAACGCATCATGATTCATTTTCCCAGCAGCATGTCCTCCTACACTATGAAGAATTCATTATATAGACATAAAATGTTAAAGAGTTTTTTTTTTCCTATGGTTTTTGTCTACAAAAATCAGAAATATCCCAGTAACGAAAAACGCTATTTATTTATTACACATGCTACTTAGTCACTCTACAAAGTGAAGGTAAGATCAAGATATTCGGCATTCTGTGGCACCGGAGTTCCTTGAAAGGATCTAAACCTGGACACCCAACAAATCACCAGGCTGTGACACCTGTGGGCTTCACAATACCCTCCAATTTCCCCCAGTCTGGTGATTTACAAGCGTCAGTGACTGCAGAAGCTGCACCAGAGGACCTGTGGCTTTCAGCGGCAGTCATACCACAGGCTTGCTCTCCAGACTCATCAGCAGTGCCCTTCCTCGCAGCAAGCAAGGTTTCCACAAATGCCTTACCTAGTCGAGGCAGAATGGTCAAGGCAACGGACTAAAAACCCCCTGAGGTCTCGCTCAACAGGTCTGAATCCTGCTGCCTACAAATGGAATAAGAGGATTAGCTCCCCTACATTTGCTCCTCAAATAAATGGAGGAAGCCAACCACGGGAATTTTAACTCCCATGCCTGCAACTGTACCCCCATCACTTCACATTCATCTTAACTGAGGTTCTGCCCACCAAGCAGCTATACCACGTAGATACTTGTGTTCTGGAAGGCATTAGGTAATCCTGATGCAACCAAGGAAGAGGGATCAGTTACAATGTGGAAATACCAGTCCACTAGTAAAAATCAGTACACCTAACAGAAGGTTTTGGTGCCGATCTGACTTCGCCAAACAACTTTTGCTCCTGCTGGACTACTGTTAACTTCAGTGAAAATAGTACTACACTTATTTTTTTCTTCTACCTGAGATTCATAATGCATAATGAGACCTTTTTTTCCAAATAATTTGCTTTCTAGGCATTTGGGGGCAATAATTTGTTTTTCACAATAAGATGTTTCTGTCTTTCAAGCCATCACCTTCTGCCGTTTAATAAAATAAGACGGGTGTCTATTTACCTACTTCAAAAAATGCTACTCGTGAGTATCTAGTAAGTTAAGGCCTGTAAAGTATTTGGATCATATTCTCATAGCACATGCAATATATATGCATTTATTTTTATTTTACAGGACTTGTAAAAGAGATTACGATTTAGGCAAATATTTACATATGCCCAAGTACACATTCCTCTCCTGGAGGCAAAGCTTTGTTGAAAATGTAAGTTGTAACATGAAAGAAGACTCTTTTAAAAAAGCACTGAAAATCCCAACCCAGCAATGCACAAATGAATAACAAATCCTTTTTCAGTAATAAACACTTCCTGTATTTTTCAAGAGTGTTTGCTATGGTCAGCTGTGAACTCCAGGAACAGAAAATTCTGTTCAGACTACTCACGGATTCTTCATTTCAGCACTTCTTGTACATGTTGCTCTAACTTCAACTTTTTTTTTCTCTCTTTTCCCAAATCGTATTGTATGGCGGGGATTTTTAATATGCTGACCAAAAAAAAAAAAAAAAAAAAGGAAGTCTGTTTGGCAATGTCTTTAATCTGCAGAAGGACCATAACAGTTCTGCATTTTAACTTAAGAATGAGTTCAAAGTATAATTTCAGTATTATGTTGCTAGGTAATGATGTAACAAAGTCATTATATCCTTCTCCCTGGGAAATTTTATGCTTCTGTTCAAAGGCATTTTCAGGTCATCTCTATACTAGAGACAAAAGATGGATCCCAGTCATTCCTACATACTGCCTTTCCAAGTACTTTGACATATTCCATTACCCTGCTCTTCAGCTCCTTAAATGCAGCCTCACAGTTTTGGATGTGAAAGCATAAAAGGAAACAACAGATGTGATACAGCAAAATTGAACAGGTAGTATTAACGAGAGATGGAGGGATGGATAGGAAGAAGAAGGAAACTGAAAGGGCTGGCCTATTTTCCTGTCAAGTGCTACATATAGTGCTGCTAACCACTGTGTGGCAGTTGATACAGAACAAGTAAGGGTATTTTTCTTTAATTAAACATGATAACTGTGGAAATGGGGGAAAAAATCAGGTCCACACTATTTCTTAACCACTCCTAGAGTATGATCTATGTTAAACATAAAAATATGATTTAAAGTATTCTGCCAAAGAAGAAAGTCTTTCTTACTAATTTGTAACTTGAAGACAATTTCCATTTCAGAAAATGTAAGAAAACCTCAGGCCCGTGTTTTAATACCCACAAGACTGACTTAAAATGTTAAATCTCTTTCTCAAAGTCCTCAAAACTGTATTGAGTTTGGGGTTGGGGTTTTTTTGGTGTTTATTTTTTTAGCCCTGGCCTTTCACAAACTCAAAATTTGAGGGGTGAAATAAAAAGACTACATATGGAGAGAAGACATAACTTTTTGATTTGCATTCCAGGGGCCACATGCCTCTGTCTTACGAGTCAGAACAGATTAAGTTTAGTTTTCACTTCAGTTCTCTGTAGTGTTCGTGTACTTTTTATTATATAAGACATAGTTCTCATTTCTTTCTTATTTACAAATGTTACCTGCTCTTCAGTGCGTATGCATGACAATGAAGTAGCTGTGAAGTTTTATATGTAGAATTAACTTGCCAGAATTCTCAATTTTCACCCCAGTGGCTGCCCTATCCACTCAATATTTAATCAATTGTGTACTCAAATGTAAAAAAAATAAAATAAAATCAAAGTAGAGAACAGTACTCAGCAGTTATGCCAGATCTACATAACGTTTAATGCATTCATCTTTATCATGACACGTGCACCTCTGCATGTTCAATCTGTAAAGCAGACCACTCACTTTCAATGTGTAGTAACTGAACTCCTGGAATGTGTCAAGTATTTTCCAGCAGGTCTTAAAACCAGATGAATTAAGCCTATTGTCGATTAGCTTGGAGGTATCTGCACTTTGCTTGAAGAAAAATGTGGGGCTTTTCCAGCCAAAAAAGTTTTTTAAAAGTACAACAAAACCACACCAATAAAACATGTACTTGTATTGTCTGATCTGTATTTTAACTGCTAAGGACCAGGTGCAGTGATAAATGAAGTTACCTTTAAATGGATACAAGATCAGACCACACAAAAGCCTTATTGAGGAAGATGCTTGAAAGAAAGTGAAAAAAATCCCTTTTAGCCTCAAATGACAAACTGTGGCTGAGTAGAAGGGGAGAAAAAACATGACTAACAAGCATCTTATTTTGTTATGACTGAGTGAAAATATCAACAAGGAAAGATGACAGTGGACTAGAATATAATGGCCTCTTGCTGCTCCACAAGCCAGGATTTTTAGGGAATCTTTCAAGTAAGCCTGAGAAATCTGCTGTAGTCTGCTTTGTCTCAATAGATCTACAGCCAATGGTGCTAGACTCTGCTCAGGTGCGCAGTCCAAAACCAATTTACACATGGCCCTCCACATGATAGACGCCTTTCAGAAAAGTCAGGATAGGTTCCCGGTAATCTTCACCATGAAATGGCACCACAAAACTAAAAATGACCAGAAATGCATGTGAGAAGTTTTCAGACCCTCTAAATTACTATAGAATTGCTACATGTTCAGTACTGGTGTTAGCAGGTGTGGGAATTTTCTTTTTTATAACTTTAAAACAAAGCTATTCTGCAACATTTCAAATGTCAAGCTGGGGGAAAAAAGAAAAAAAAAATCTGAAATGTCAAAAAATTTGACAGGTTTCTACCTGTGGGTGGAAACAGAAAACAATCTGAGGTGAGCTTATATAAAGTAAGTGGGGCATCACAGCACAAGGGCTATTTAGGAAAAGGAGAACACAGTGTTCTGGTGCAGCCGCGAGCCCATACAGATGTCTCCTAGGATGGAGAAAAGAGGTGGAAGAGACGATCAAGAAATCTCCTGAAAATTAGCACAAAGAAACAGAAGAGAGATTAAAACCTAGAGTTTGCCAGACGAAGGCAAATCCAAATTTTTCCTTACTCGTAAGTTTTACTAAGTAGTCTTTCACTGTAGTATGTGTGCATATTTGCTTCATTTCGCAGACATCCCATGCTCTTTGTCATCTGCCTCCCCCTTGTCTTTGATCTGCTCAATCTCCTCTGCTATGAGGCTTTTCTTCAAATGCTTTTTGCTGATGCTGATCCTTCGTATCAGTTTGTCTACAGTTCTCCAACTCTCCCCTGCAAAAGCAGCCAAAGACGTTGCAGTACTAAGGACAAAATGTCAACATTTGGCCACCCGAAGAAGGAAGTAGGGCAGCGCACAGCTGCTCCTAAAAGACACAAGGAAAGCAGAGGAGCCTTAAGAGTGTCTTGCTGGCCAAACACAACAGAAACTCCTGTTTCTGTGGAAGGGTTTTCCCTTCCCCTCTAGCAAAAATAGCTGGCAGCAGCACGCAAGCTCCTCTTTCAGAGGCTGCAGCTTCCTCACCAGGCAGGCAAGAGCTGCCCAGGACACTAGGCTGTCAACAGCAGGAAAAAAGCCTGTTTTGCCCATGCCTAGAGCCCTGGCCTTGCTGTCACACATAGCTAGAGCAGAAAATCTTGTTCTCCCAAACACCACCGGATCACCTTCTACTTGTAGAATACTCAAGGCAGAAGCTACCTGTGCTTCTATTCAACATTGCACGTTGACTTCTCCTTTTAAGGTTTCAGGAAGTTTAATCTTACTTCGACTGGATTCTGTGGACCAAAGTAACAAACAGGTGATCATCATGGTATTTGTTTTGTAACTCAGTTACCTCACACACTTCTCAGAAATACAAGACCTAACAAAGAATTTGCTTGGGAAAAAAAAAGGGTGATTCATGCTGGTCCTGCATAAACATGTGCTGACAACACAGGAGCAAATACATAAAAGTATCTTTTGTGTTTAGAGTTTGTTGTTTTTTTGCAACTCAAACACTATTCCAGTAAATAACACACAAGACATGGACAAAAGCTGCTGCTCGACGTAAATAGCAGCAATGCTATAGTGAGCAATTGCTCGCCTGGCTCACGTCAGGGACCTGAAATGCTCAGAAAGAGGGGGGGAAAAAAGCAAAGGCAAAACCAAACAGAATTGGTGTGGGGGGAAAAGCTGACACCAGCATGCTCACACATTTACAGCCCCCCCCCAAAACATATTCTCCTTAACAACAATGTTGTTAACAGTAAGTAACCCACCAGAGCACTCCTGATGTTCACCCAAGTGAGACAAAATATAATTTTCCAAGTGTATTAATCAGGATATAATAAATATTAGTTTGCTTTGGACCCAGAGAGAAGTGCACTAAAATACTGTATTTCTTAACACTCTGACGGCACAGCCAGACATGGAGTATAATTGTTTTATGTACATACATGAGCAGTGTGACCACCAAAGGAGCAAAGACCTGTGTAGCTGCACATGTGTGTGGCATCCAAGGACATTGAGGTTGCAAGACAAGGCAAGCACAAGGTGCTGTAGATACAAAGGACATCCTGCCAAATATGCAAGAAGGATGACTGGAGAGATGGGAAAAAAACAAGCAGTATGAGGAACTAGACACCTCCCACCCCCCTTTTCTGAATGGGACAAGTAGCACAAAACCATGCGGTACAAGCAATACGCATATTGTTGAATATATATACGTATATTCATTTACAATATTGTACATCACTGCAAAGGTTTTATGGATATAGGAAATGATCAGAGTAACATAAAGTGCAGTCAACAAAAGTTTTGCAGAGAAAATATACCTCACCATTTCCCTGCCCAGCCCTCTTTAGAGATCGGTCTTGCATTAGAAACTAATATAAACCAAACACAGCGAAACCAAGCCATGATGTGCATTATAGCCATTTCTAAAATCTTGGGATGTGTAAATGTGTGCTTCATCTCACATTTCAGTGGAGTCTTATGCCAACCGCAACAAATGTGGAGAAATACAAGGTTGATGACTGTTCAGACCTGACTGGGCTACCAAATCACGCATCAAGTGCGTTCCACAAAGCCATCTGCTTTTCCTTCTCCAAACAGACAGAGTAAAACTGTTTATAGGTAGTTGAAAAGCTCCTGCCTTAATAGCAACTTTCCACCAAAATTCAAGCATACACCTTCTTAAACAGAGTTTACTTACTTTGGCTAGAACACAGTCTTTATGAGATATATAAGGTATCTAAGTTGAAAACATAGCTGTACACAATTTGAATGAAAAGGAGATATGATCTCCCCCTGCAGATGCCTAAACAGTAACAATTTCCAATTATTTCCACAGCTAAAAATGCTGTAGTGATAAACAGTCATAGACAGAGAAGCATCATTACAGCTGTCAAAAAAGAAAAGGCCTCACACAATTAATATAACAATAGAACATACTATGTCCATGTCAAGTCCTTTTCTATTAAATTTCAAATTTAGTACTGCTCTTGGATCTACAGAATTAACCTTAGTGATAAAAGATAAGAATAAGCTATGCAAGCTGAAAGCATTGCTAGCTCAAAAACTAATATGGGCTTGATCCCATAGCTCAGGGTTGACATTCTCACTGCAATCTCTGTCTTAAAGGCAGCTTGAAGGGATCTAAAAGCCTTGTCATGGGTGGGAGGAAAGTTATGGCGTTGCATACCAGAGCAGCTACTGCAGGTTCTGCCCTGAGCCATGCCCGGTGCAAGCCCCAGCACTGAGGCATTCTGTAGCGAGGTGCTTCTGCCACTGCTCTTCAGAGGCTGCCTAAAGGTATCAGTGCAACTTAGCTTCCCAGAAACTGCTCAGGGTTCAAGATGTTAAAGCATTTAGTCAGGTTAAAAGTTTGCAGAGCCCTCTGTTACAGGATGCAAGATCCACGTGTTTGTGATGCATCAGCACAGAAGTGTATCGGGAGGGTGCTCAGACACAGATTACCATTCAGACCTGTGCTACAGGTATCAATCAACCTTCCTCTGTTACATATCTCACCTTTAAAAGAAGTGCCTTATAACTCCCTTTCTCTTTATAACCACCACGCAATGTCTCAGTGCTTTTTGAGACCCTTGATCTCCAGAGGAGCCTTCCTGAGCCCAGACCCCAGCAGCAGTAGGTAGAACTGCGCTTCGTCATGGGCACAGAGGGACCACAGGGAGCAAAGACATGTCAAAAGCTGTGCTGCTGCCAGCCCTGCTCGCATTTGTTTCCATCTCAGCACACGTGATGAGCAACAGGAAAGGGAGCAGGAAAGCGCAGAGCATTCTGCAGGCAGTGACTCAGCCCCTGTCCAACCTTTCACACCGGCAGCTACAGAAATAAGGAGATGGCAGCCTCTCCTCACGGACAGCCTGCTCACAAAGGAGCTGTTCCTTTCCTTACCTGCCCCTGATATCACAGCCAGGCAAGGCGCTTGCAGGACAAGTGAGAAGTGACCGTGAAAGACAGAGGCAAGCAGGCAACAACAGCCAAAGGGTAGACACAGAGCATAAGCACAACCGAGGCATATTAGGCACACTGAAATAAATAGATCTTGTTGAAAGACTTCTCCCAGCTGCATTCAGTACTCACCCAAGGCTGGCTCTAGCCTTAGACAAAGGCAGCAAAGTCTGCACAGATGCAAAGCAACCATGACTGCACTTTCCAATTTTTTTGCAATGGCACTAGAGAGCCAAGCTCAGAGCAGATGCTCGTCATGCTGCTGGCCAGGTAAGGGCTGTACATATGGGGCGGAGGATGCAGCAACCACAGGGGACAGGTGGGGACCGCAACCACATACAGCCATCGCTGACATCTCCCTTTAGCCAGGGCCCTGGCAGATTGGAGAGAACATCTCTGCCTGGCACAGTCCTCAGCAGACCTCCCTTCCCCAGGGGAGAAGGAATTACTCTGCCCTGCTAACACTGAGGTCAGAGTCATGTGCTATTAATGAAACTAAATCAGAGTCGTTGAATTCTTGGAGTGGGACCACTTTAAATGTATCCACATATCCAAATTTTTAAATCTAAAGTTGTATCTTCCTTCATATCTACCTGTTAGGCATGTTCTCTTAAAACCTACATTACAAACTAAAGAGTGGAAATGTTTTGCAGAAGTCATCAAGGAAAAGACACTTAATAAAGTTCAGGTTGAAAATGCACATTAACCAATCTTACACTAGTTTCTTGAAACACGTAACTAGATTCTTGTACCTCTTAAGATGGCCTTAACTCAGCGTAAATGAGGATACTCTGACTCAAGCAGGCTTGACAAATATCTCGTTTTTTCCATGAGTTCAAACAATCAAGCACAAAACTTAAAAGTACTTGTTTGATGCTCATCCACAAGTTGTTAAAAAAAAATGTTTATTCTGGAATTTAAAAAAAAAACCCTCTGTACAGCGGCTTCTGACCTACTTCCAATATCCGTTAGTCAGGTACATCAAAGTCACTATTGCCAGAGAAACTGGGTTCATTTTCCCATGCTGACAAAAAGAAACCAGAAGAGCACTAACATATGTAGGGCTTTCATGAGCTCACTCAGCCTCAGCCTTTATCACTTTCAACAGCTTTATTTGATCTGAATTTGAAGGATAGAAAGTCCTCACTGACAACTATAGGCAATGTATGACCTGAGCAACTTCTCCGCAGCATAGACTGCAGAGACAAAGGTTCAATAGGCCAATTTTTGTTTAGGTTTTCTGATTGCCCTTGAAAAATACATACAAGACTTAAAAGAAAAAAAAAAAAGTCATCTGACTACTCAGAAAATAACAGGGAAACAAAACCTAATAAAATCTCAGTCATTCTATGACATTTCAAGATTTCACTTAAAAAATAAATGCTGAGACTGTATATAGATGGCGTATGTTCTCCGACAGTCTTAAAATGCATATATTCCCCATTTAATACTGGTATTTATTTTTATTTTCTATGTAAATATCTCTAAGAGTTACACATTATCAAAACCCAAATGGCAGATAAGTCTTTAGATAAGGCAAGACAGACTAATGCCAAATGTTCTTTAGGAAAGCATCCTCTATCAGCATGGATAACATCCTTCTAGCAGGGGACAAGCAATCCCAAGCAACCCTATCTCAGAGGTTTGTCTATCCCCCATTACTCTGCTCCTGTAACCTAAAGGTGCTGCCAGATCTTACCGATGTACAAAAGATGCAGCTGCATTCCTGAAGAGTGGTCATCTTATCCAGGGAATATTCACAGAGACATAGCTTGCAAGTGAGCAGCGGCTCCAGAGCTAACTCTCCAGCTTCTGACTTGTCAGCTGTCATGGTGAGAGGGCAAGCCTTCCCAGCAGAGCCCATCCGCTCACCAATCGTCCGCTCTGCCTGAAAAGAGAAATCAACAGCTGAAACATCCCACAGGCCACATAGTCACTTCTTATTGATCCGAGAACTTACAGCTCGGATCCATAAAAGCCCCTGCACACCCAAATTCACTACTTCAGCATCTCGGTGCCAGTCTCACACTTCAGGATGTTCAAAATTTACCAAGAAGATGCTTGAGAGCTCAGCTCCCCAAAAGGCCTGAACAGGGTTGCATTCTCAGAGAATATTTACCTCATTGGCATGAAGCATGTCGGTCACGCCATTTATCATCAAATTTAAAAAAAAAAAATCACATAGATGAGATTATTTATATTGTATGCAACAGAACACCAGTCAAAGCCCTCACCAAAGTCCTAGGAGCAAGGATCTGACTTGGGACAATGAATTCTGTATTTGAAAAAATGCTTATATATGTACACATACACATCACTCTGCCCTCTCAAACGAGTTTCAGAGTCATGCCCCTCCTGTTACTGTGAATCTTGCAGTCATTGATGCACCCACACAATTTCAGCTCCGCTCCCACCGTCCATTTGACCTGGGGGCTCTCCTGGGCAGTGCAAGACAACTGCAAGTACAGACTCCCACTCCATACGCAAGCACTTCAAACATTTAGCCTCTAATATAAGTGGCAGGTACCACAAACTGTACCTTCTCCTTGAGTTGTCAGTGAGACAGTGAGCTAGCAGTCCCTACCAAGATGGGGAGCAAAGGCATCTAAACCCAGGAAAGCCTTTCACATCGCATGTCCTACATGATATGGGGCTGAAACTTAAAGCCAAAGGAGTAAGAGTGTTTCATGAATAGTTCTCTTTCTGCATTCCCTTGACTATGATGGATAGCTGCCTGCTCAGGTCTGTGTTTTTTTGGTATCCCACTCACTGGCATGCAACTCTTCAACCTATATCACAGGGCTCTTAGGCATATAAATGAGGTTTGTGAACCGTAAACTAAGTGCACTAGCACTTTGACATAGGGATACTTAAAATAGTCATGTTTCTACCACACATTATGTCACACCAGTGCTTGGGGAAGAAATGTCTCTCCCTTGAGAAGGAGCAATGGATTGGAATCTGATTCCATTATATGTGGAGATACCATGCTCATACATATAATGTTTTCTGACCTTTTCTGAGCATTTGAAAACACCACATCATAACCATTAAAAAATTCAAGATCCCCATTCTTACCCACTTACACTGAAAGAGAAATTAAAGAAAATGATCTCGTGCTTAAACTGAAACAACAGTAAGGAAGTTTGCAGATTTTGTTCACCTCAAAATAGACAGTGGGTTTTGGTGCAGTATTTAGGGCACAGGAAAGTCTATCACCATCTCCAAAAAGCATGGCCTGAATACTTGCTTCTGAATATACTTTGCTGATGCCAAGAGGACCTTCACACACATTTCTTATAAGGAGAGACACGGTGGCCAGCTGCACACGGACACTTGCACCAGCACAAAGCGAGAGCACAGCACTACTAAATCTAAAAAGCCTCATTACAAATGGAGGCTACACAACTATGAAAACTGCAGAGGATCAAGACCCATTCACGTGCCTGTGAGATCTGACATCTCACGAGGCAAACAGGAGATTCCGTTGGTCCACTCGTGCTTCCCTCCCCTGCAGCCCTAAGCGTCCTCATGGCAGGGCTGTCAGGTCATGTTTGGCAGCGTGTCACTGCTGGTGTTCTGCTGCTCCCCGAGCAGCCATGGCAGCTGCACCCAGTCAGTGTGCACACGATGCATCGGCTTCAGTACCTGCTGAATTTCTCCCCAGAAGGAGACATTATGGTGTTCATGAAGCAAGAGGGGACAGCACATGTGAAATTTGCCCCACAGCTCCCATCTCACTACATGTCATACGGTTGAGCCCCATCTCCATGCCTACCCCTTGAGACTCATGTCTGGTGTTCCCTTGTGTCTGCAAGAAGACCATTTCTCTTCAAAAGCTGTGAAACCACAACAAACCTGGGTGGAGCACACTTAACGCTCTTTTTCAGTCTGTATTTTCCTAGCCCAGCCTGACAGAGAAGGTGTCACCTGTCCCTTCGGATGTCTTTCCTTTAAGCACCTGGTCTGAGAGACACAAAAGTCATAGCCAAGATTCTGGCAACCAACTTGCTTCGGGTTAGCCGCAAGGAAATTCTCCCGTTAATGGCTTGCTATCTCTTGTTCAAAACATATGCCACGCCTGCATTATTCTTGGCTCAGTCCCCGCCAGCTGCCACGCAGACCCCCACAACTCGCCCCATATGGCTGCTTAGCTGGGCTGCCCGCAGGGCCAGGAGCCTTGGAGCGAAGCCTCCCTCTGAGTCAGAAACTGCAACACTCTCCTGTAATTACTGCAACAAGGGGGAAAAGGGAGTGAGTCACTGGAAATGCTATGGCAGATCAAGAACTACCTGTTATTTAGAACATGCTAGACATTATCTCAATATTTAGCAGGATTATAACGCGTTTACTCAGGTATGCTTTTCAACATCAGCTGCATCCGTACAGGTAAGCTACTCACCTCCATGAGCAGCGCACCCAGCAGACAGCACCACGCAAACCTGGCCGACCAGAGAATCCTGCCCCCAGTGCAGGCTGGGCTGCCTCACCTCACCACAACCTCGTTCACCCCAAGGGGGGTTCAGCAAACAGAGCAGCCATGACCACAGCCCCATGGGCACAGCACCCGAAGGAGGCACCATGGCTACTACAAGCAGTTCTCTCTCCATGCCCCCTGAGGAGCTGGCTTGTCCATAAGCACTTCTCCAGGTCAGGCTGGCACAGGTAAAGCCACCCTGTTAGTACCTGAAAATCTGTCCATCGAAGAGGGAGAGCGTGAACGGCCTGCTCCTTTTCCTGGAGCAACCCAACCAACTGGTCTCTGCTTCTGCCCACCAGAATAGCTACTTGTGCTGCCAGTGCCAAGGAAAGCATGCAGGAAGAAGAGTTAATGGTCATGGAGAGGGATAGCCCCATCCAGTGGCAAGAGAAACTGGGCCTGGTAATCACAGAATCACAGAATTGTAGGGGTTGGAAGGGACCTCAAGAGATCATCAGGTCCAAACCCCCTGACAAAGCAGGTTCCTTAGAGCAGGCTGCCCAGGTAGGTGTCCAGATGGGCCTTGAATATCTCCAGAGAAGGAGACTCCACAATCTCCCTGGGCAGCCTGTCCCAGTGCTCCGTCACCCTCACCATGAAGAAGTTCTTTCGCATGTTGGTGCCGAACTTCCTGTGCTCCATTTTGTGGCCATTGCCCCTTGTCCTGTCCACACAAACCACAAAAAAAGGTTGGCCAAATCTCTCTGTCTCCCATACTTAAGATATTTGTAAACATTAATAAGATCCCCTCTCAGTCTTCTTTTCTCCAGGCTGAACAGATCCAGGTCTCTCAGCCTTTCCTTACAGGGAAGATGCTCCAGGCCCCGTATCATTTTTGTGGCCCTCCGCTGGACTCTTTCCAGGAGATCCCTGTCTTTTTTGTACTGGGGAGCTCAGAACTGGACACAGTACTCCAGGTGAGGCCTGACCAGGGCAGAGTAGAGGGGGAGGAGGGAGGTTCAATCCCATGTTTCAGGTGGTGGAAATGATGGGGAGAGAAATTTACTTGTCTTCCTCCAGTTCTCACCCTCTACTCCTTCTCTCCCAACGCCTCAAGGCCCATTGTCCTCTCCTGAGCTCTCAAACCATCTACTCAACTTTACTACCCCTGGCAGAACTGACTTTTCCATCCACTGCGGAGCAGCTGTGAACTTCAAACTCATCCGCTCCACATTTTTATGGCTTTCACTTTGCCTGGCCTTGTCCCACAGACTGTCATTAGTTAATTATACATCCATTAGCTCTCTTTACAGTGGATTAAAATTCCTACTGTAATTACAAGTTGCCAAGACTTTAGGCTGAAAACAAAATATCTTGGATGTATGCGTCCTGCAGGGGAAGAAGGAGTCACTGAAGAATGAGTTGGGGACAAAGAGGACAGCATTCCACATCTGATTATATTAATAAAAATGACCTGAAATAAAAGTAAATGGAAAGTTTCTGGGAACCTCATATAGACAGGATACATCTGTAAGCACTAAGATCTTCCTTTTCTTCTTTTTCTTACTCACAAACACAAATACCCCAATTATGACAGAATCCCATATAAAGTGATATATGCCTCATAGAAACCCAAATACAGCACATAATTTTGCACAAAAACCTCCACTGAACAACAACAAAGGCTGCATGAGATGTTGTATAACAAGGATAAACACATCTTAGGGATGCTCTAACCCAGAGGAACACACAAGACTAAATTCTGTACCAGCATAAATCAGTCAAACTGGGTCAAACTGGCCAAACTGGCCCCAATGAGCATAAACACTCCTGTCTAAGGGCCCAAGATCCAAGTCTTTTTACTTGCTTCTATCAGCCACATACTCACATTCACACACACACACAGACCGTGTTCCTTTTACATTACATGGAATTTCCAGGAAATGGGATGTATTTCCGCAAATTGTGTGCTGCAAGGCTTATAAGGAAGAGGACCTGTTGAGGACATTCATCCTTCCCCGGCTCTGACGCTAGTGGTGTCAATGTTCTAGGATAAGGCATGATGAAAAAGCCTGAACAAATGAGAGCAAGCTGGATGGGGTCAGTCCTGGGAGGGGGTAAACTGCACAGTCACCAGGAGCAGTTTGCTGAGCGCTCAGACCTGTCCACCCTTCTGTTTCCTTCAGCTGCCTGCAGGCTCTTTTGCTTTGCCTTAGGGAGGTGACAAAGCTTTCACGTAGAACTGAAATGTCTCAGCGCCTTCCATAAGCAAGAAAACATACAGGCACGGTCAAAGTGAGCGAGAAAGGACTCAGGAGGGGCAGGAGGATAAGTAAATACAGAAACACTAACACAAAAGCATCAGAGGTTTTGAGCAAAGTAAGAAAAACACAACAGCAAAAGCACAGGAGGAAGGTGTATAGAACCCGTCTGCCTTCAGGGCCTCCTGACACCACGGACCACCAGCGTCTGGCTTTGAAAACTAGTTCCCTACAGCAAATATCCACTGTACCTACTCCTGGACAGGTACCGTTGCACATCTTGCTATTAGTGTCCTGAAGTGGAAACTATTAACCACCACAGGTATGCTGAATTGGCTATGTTTACTCCTGTGGGTACGGAGCAGAACAGGTTATAGCATTTGTCACGTTTTGTGGCCTCCAGATCAAGAGTCGGGACAGACTCAGCAGACACAACCCCCTGGGAAGGTCTTCCAGGGCCTATACCATGAGATCCCATGAAGGTATTCACCTCACACATCTGCAGGATAGACACTTCGAATTGCATCCTCAAGTGTGTATTTCAGAAGGTAAAAAAAGCATGAGAAGCAACCCGGCAAGCACCGAGGTCAGAGCAGAACCTGTACCCTGTACCACTTGTGGGAAGAGGTGGAGGAGCTGGGAATGAAGGACTGAAGTTGACCCTAGGAAAAATGGGAGGCCGGGGAGGCATTGCGTTAATTTTGGGATCAGTTTCTCACCATCCAAATCTATTCTAATTTGCAAGAAACTAATTTTCCCCAAGTAGAGTCTGTTTTGCCCGTGCTGGCATGTGGCAAGCGATCTCCTTGCCTTTATCTCAACCCAGTGAGTTTTCCCTCTGACGTCCCCCCCGTGTCCTGTTGAGGAGGGGGAGTGAAAGCACAGCTGGGTGGGCGCTGGGCAGCCAGCCAGGGTCAAGCCAGCACAGCTCCACAGAGGTGTTAAAAACTGATGCAAGCAAGGGCTGAAACTTTCCCCTGTGAGCACGCACTGTAAGGTAACATCCTTGTCACAGTCATACAAAGGCTCGCTTAAGTCTGCCCAGGTGCCTCAAACCCAGATTACTGGGCTCAAAGAACAAAAGTTGCTCTGTGTATGTGACAGAGCAAACAAGCCAGGCAGTCTGCTGAGCTGCAACATCAGAAGAACATTGTCTGAGTGCCTGCAATCAACTCACTGTATTTAGCTAAAAAAAGTGTCTGGGTGTGACTTTCGCCTCTTAGAAAGATCACATAAAATCATGAAAGCCTTCTGCACTGATGCTGGAGGAGAATGAATGGATTACATTCAGCACCATAAGTCATCCTTTCATTTCTCACACGCTCCATCCAATAACAACAGAGTTCTTAGAGAAGTGACGTCGAGCCTCCTGTTTACAAACAATTCTGCTGGAGTTAGTAGTTCCACACTTTCAGCTCAACGCTGAGTTTAAAGGAAGTCAAGAAATGTGCAAAAGCGTACAAACTACTCCAAGAAACATTCACAGGATAAAAAGGGCCCTTCATGTGTTTTTCGGGCAGGTGGCCCATCCTGTGGGACCGGGTAAGCCCTCATGTCCCCTCTACCCCAACATCCTCCCTTGGCTTGCAATCGACCAGCACCCAGGCATGGACCTGCATGAACATGGGATCATGAAGAGGTCTGGGATTAGGTGTATGGTCATGTGTCGCCCTAACATGTAACATAGCACTTCCCCATTTTACAAAAAAAAAAAGAAAAACCTTTTAGTATCAGAACTACTGACAGCACCTGCCTGAAGTTCCCATTTAGTATACCAGGTAATCACTAAGCTTTACTAAAGAATTTGCAAGTGCTGTAATTGTTTCTCATGCCCTAGAGATTTTTGAAGTACTCCACCCATTACAAAATGACTTCAATGCCATATAAAAACCTGTTTTGACATTGTTCAACTCAGCATTTGGTTGCTTCCTGTAACTAAGGTTCGCCCCTTAATAATAATAGTAATTCCTGAAAAATACAAGCATGCAAAACCAATCCTAAAAATCAGGCCCCTGGGAAAAAGAGTAATTATAGAAATATGTCAAAAATATAACAGAGTGGTATTAAGGTAATGGGGTCAGATCACAGAAGATATAAACCAAGATGTGAAATTAGGACACAGATGTCAGAAACCTATGTGTTTCTAAGATCAGCTTCAACAAAACTCTATCCTCTTTACCAGCTTTGGTTACAAGTCCTTAGCTGGCCCAGTTCTCCCAAGACAACGTTATTCAAATCATAGAATCACAGAATGGCTTGGGTTGGAAGGGACCTTAAAGACCATAAAGATCACCCAGTGCCAACCCCCTGCCATGGGCAGGGACACCTCCCACCAGACCAGGCTGCCCAAAGCCCCATCCAGCCTGGCCTTGAGCACCTCCAGGGATGGGGCATCCACAGCTTCTCTGGGCAGCCTGTGCCAGTGCCTCACCACCCTCTGAGTGAAGAATTTATTCCTTATGTCTAATCTAAACGTACCCTGTTTCAGTTTTAAACCATTCCCCCTTGTCCTATCATTTTGCCCAAGCAAAAAAAAAAACATTTGCCCAAGCAAAAAGAAAACATTTGCCCATGCAAAAAGTTGCTGTCCATCATTTTTATAAGCCCCCTTTATTGAAAAGCTGCAATGAGGTCACCCTGGAGCCTTCTCTTTTCCAAGCTGAACAGCCCCAGCTCTCTCAGCCTTTCTTCACAGGAGAGGTGCTCCAGCCCTCTGATCATCTTCGTGGCCCTCCTCTGGACCTGCTCTAACAGCTCCAGCATCCTTCTGCTCTTACTCAAAATCCACATTTAAGGCAGGTTTTTTAAACTCAACGGTTCTGCACAAGGTATTGGTGTGAATCAAGCAGGCTATTATTTCTGTGGTCTAATAGACTCGCCACTAAACCACAATGCATTAAATTCTTCTTTTGATATGCACTGCCTACACAGAGCTGCCAATCTCGTCTATACAGCATTACTTACGAAGTACTGGTTCAGTAAGGCTGTAAAACATATGATTAAAGCTCCCGTTCAGGAAAGCCTTCATCTTCAAGGAGGACACTTAATCATATGCTTAAGTGTTCCTGTGTATCAAAGCCTAAGTATTTTGCTTTATTACGATGGGATTATTAACAAGTTACACAAGTACTTAGATTTTTCGAAATTCTGCTGTCCAAAAAAGCAACCACGAATGAAAGGTCTAATTTAAAATACATTTTAATACATTCAGAATTACTGTATTACACCCGTGCCTTAATGCAAGCAAGCCGATGACTTGATTACATACATGTCTAAGGAAAACCCATTTTTGGACTACCATAATACGCCACCAAGCTGAAGTATCAGAAAGTATATCAATAGCTGTTCTGTCTGAGCAGAGCTTAAGAAAAATAGATGCGTAATACTTCATGCACTGTAAAAAATTGTATTTTAAGAAAACTTCTTTAAAGTACAAGCAGCCGAAGTAAATGTGCTGTATGGTACATGAGAACACACTGAAGGCAATTTCTCTCACTTGTTTTCATTGGAAAGGTGGGAAAAAACAAGCCCTTGAGCTGCTGTTCAAGAAGCACTAGCCGTACGGAGTATTTTTATATCATGCTAGCAACCAAGAAATAAATATATAAAATATTTTGGAAAAGAATGTAGCAATCAGGAAGCCTCTTGCACAGACACAAAAAAAGTAAGGGACAGGCTGCACTAATTAAGAATATCATCCAGCTTCCTGCCAGATATTTTTATACTAGCATTTTAGGACAACTAAAGCACACATTGAACAACTTCCCAAATCCCACATGAACCCAGTAATTTCAAATCATTCTAATAAATCAAACCATCATTAGGGCACATGTAAATCATGACACTCCACAACTCTTTATGGGCATACTTGCTGGGTAACACTGCATCTTTACTGTAATTCTGTACTGTAAAACTGCACAGTAAGAATAACATGGAGATTTTATAACAGTTTTTCACTGTAACTTTTAGCAACCCTACATCGGTATGTCCTCAGGGAATTCTTTTGCAAGATGATTGTGGATATTAATTGAATATAACAAACCTCTGTTTTTTTCCAAAATAGATGTGACTCATTGCAATTGTGGGAATTCTTTATGTTTCCTTGTAATAATGCTTTAGAATAAGGTAGGGGGAAAAATGTGGGGTTTTCCCCCTTCCATTCCTAAAAAGCTGAGGAGTCCAAGAAAAGGGAATCCAACAGCTAACGTTGAAATAATTGCTGTTACTCCTAGCTGACAGGCAGCTAGGAAGAACATTTTCCAATCACTTACTTACAAAGACTGAAAAAGAAACAATGCACCCTGATGCTAAACCGCAGTGCACAATCCAAGCATGGTCTTCATCTCTCCTCAGCACTGACAGCAGCCACACCACAGCAGTATTGACCGACTCCATGAGGACAAACATAAATAAGCCTTTCTGCATGGGAGGCCGTCAGATTGTTGTATTGCAGACGCCACCACCTTCAGCCAGTTCTGCTGGAACTGGGCTTGAACTGGGACATCCCGATGCTCGGGATCAGCTCTGTCAACGTCAGCAGACCTACTGCCCGCGGGTCCTGCGGGCATCACGTTGGGGACGAGCCAGATGAACCAAGCTTGCTTGGTGGTGCAGGACTGGAGTCCTGCAGATGGTCACTAACTGGATTCTCCTAAAGTTTTAGGTTCACCCTGGCAGTCACAGAGCTGTAAGAAGTTATCAGCACAAAATGCAGTGGAACAGGCAAACTGCAGCTAGATGATAGCACCAGCGTATTTTGACATCAAACATTTCCAAATATTTCCACAACACATCCAAACAACAAAATTGTACCAACTGGAATTTCAAGTATTAGTTACCAAGGTGAGATTAGACTCTAAAGCTTATCTAAATAACACTCCCTTTTCTTAATGATACTATGCAATGCCTGCCAATGCTAAGCTACGAGGAATTTCCATCCTAACTAGTTTGGTGTACTTTAACTTCCTGTTGACAAGAGGTAATATACCACTACTAAAAAAAAACCCACTCTTCATGACATTAATGACAAAAGCAAATGATAGGTCTTCCTTTTTGATCACATGAAGGGTTTTGGTAACTGCAGCATAGTAAGTAAAAAGGAATTAAACCCTTGGGATGTCAAGTGGGTTGATAACTCAGCTAGCTGTCTCAGCCAAAACAGGAATAGGAAGTGAAATGTAACAATTTGCCTTTGACATAGAAAAAATATGTTTGTTTTTGCTAATCGGATAACAAAACCTTGGGATATGTCAACTCCTTGAACTAGATTGTTTATAGTTTAGATAGGATATTTTCAGAACGTATTTGTGACATTGGCCTGTTCCAACGTCAAGGATTTCTGGAAGGTATTTGTAAACTCATGTTGTTAAAGTGAAAGCAGTGGCACTGTATTTGACAGAGGGGCCAACCCCATCTGTTTGCTCAGAGCATGTTCTCTTCTCAGAAGACACTAACTGGGCCATCGGGCTCCTCTGGCTGCAGATGGTTCCTTCTTCAGAGCAGCGTCCTGACTGCAAGGCAAGCAGTCCAAGGCAAGCAGAGACACGACCCAGAGCCAGGCCTCGAACGTGACAGCAAAACACTTCTAAGTGCCAAGATAAGCATGCAGAACTTTCCAGAAACCAAAAACCAACCGAGCTGACCAAAACAATGAAAGAGATCCTCCACTGACTTCTGTAAAAGCACTGTATACTAACGAAATTAACTGAACACCATATATTGAAAAAAACAACACCTGTTTAGTTGATTATTTTTAGCAGAGATTATCTGAGTAACTTTTTTTTTCAGAGCTTGCAATAAGACGATGCCTTTAACATCTCTGTCCTTTCATTCTGCCAGGCCAAGAAATCTGCAAACTTGCAAGACTGTGGTCCTACAGTCCTGTTTCCTGCAAGCATCAAGAAGCACTTTCACACAATTTTGGATTTACATCAACCGAAATTAAAAAACAAGTTCATTTTCCTTTTACAACAATTTTTGTGTGACTGCTCAGTGAATAAAACTAACAAGTACGATGGTTTAGTTTGCCCTTACCTAATCTTTCAGTCAAATATGCTGCCCATTACTATAGATGAAACATGCTGTTCAAGGTAATCTGGATAAAAAAGGCAAAAAATTGAAAAATGCCTTTGATCCAAACAAGTCTCAATGACTTAGAAAGTTGGGAGGGGTGACCCTGGGGTACGACTGAGAGTCAAGTCTGAAGATGAGACCTGGGGGAAGTCACTGTAGCTAATACAACACTTTGCATTACGCAAACGACATGAGTAACTACTGACGGTGCTAGAGCTCAATAAGAAATAATACAGAGTCATTAAGAAGCAATAGCAGAGGTTTGGACCCTGAAATGAGCAGCTTGTTTTGAAACTAACTTGCATTTATTGAAGCAACTGCCACTGCTTCTCACAGCTGGCTATGAAACTAATTGCAATGTATCCCTAAACTCGTCTGTAAGGTCCTCAAATGAGGAAAGGACAGCCGAGCGCTGAATGAGTCCCAGCCCCAGCCAGATCTGCAAAGGCAAGAAAGGGAAACAAACTCCCAGGGCAATGCCTGTTGGTGCTTCACTCTGCTTGTTCTCTCAACATCCACGTTTCTTCAGCCTCTTCTCCATCCTGCCCATGGGAAGAGCGACGAGCCCAGCAGGATGGGGAGAGCTGCTGGCAGGGGACCTGCTGCTGGCACTTCCCTCCACCCTGCCTGCTGCCCCTCTGCACCCTTCTGGGGATGCCCTGAGGAGCTGCCCTTTGGTGCCCACCCCAGCCACCAGGAAGTGAACACTGCGCACCTCTACCAGCCTTCAGGTGCGCCCCACCCAACCGAAGCCACAAACTCTCCTGGAGTAACGATAACAGCTTCAACTACAATTAGTCCTAGACTCTTGATTAAATGTAATGTATTTTTAAATCACCTATGTATTCCCACTTTTTTTCTGAACAGCTCACCGATGACACTGCCTATTGTGCAATACAATGTTGTCTCTTTGCTGCCCCAACCTCTCCCACCTACCTTTCCACATCTCCTCTCTGTCTCTGTTTCAGGATGTAAGGAGGTTTTTGCCACCGCAGTGTCAAGCACAGGGAACCCAGTTAGCTTCCTCTAAGAAATCCACATGCTACTACAACGTATATAATAACACAGAAATGCACAGCAAATGGAACTAGAGGCTTGCATTCCCTCATTCCAATTCCAAATTTCAATCTTCATTACAGAAATAATTTCAAAGGAGACAGAAAGCTGGAAACACAGAAGATCTTAGCCTTAGTATCTGTTAATGACTGGTTGGTCCCTGCATGATCCTGGCTATAAAATCGAAGCCCTGCCAATGGGAACGCTTCCAAGGGCTCCAAGTGGGCCTGCTTATGTGTGCATAGACACCAGGATTAGTTAAAGGAAGCTGCCTTTCCAAAACCTCCCAAACACTCAGAAAAATTAGCATCTAGAGCACAGTACCGAAGGACCTCATAGCCTTGCTATACTATAGCATGATGATCTCACAAAAGTGTTTCTAAGGATATCTTTCTGGAGGCTGGTCTCTTAATTATGACCACGAGAACCAACACCCCTCAAAGAGGCATTTTGTCATCTCTGTTAAGTAATGAGGAAAAAGAGCTACAGCAAGAATTCTCAACTCCTGGTCTACTCCTCTCCCCACAAGTGCTTGTTTCCTTCATTCGTTGGCCCATCACGTCAAAATGCGGGAAGCTAAGTCAACGAGGGGGCTGAAAATGGTCAAGCCATGTATGCTGCTTGGGTATTTGCAATGAAAACATTGACCAGTCCAAAAAACACATGTCCTTAAAGTAGCATCAGCTAAATTATATGTATACATATGACTTTTACTCCACTTCAGGCAAAGGCTATGATTTTCTTTCCCACAAATCCTCCCTGGAGAGCGTGATGGAGACTCCCCACCACCGAACTCATCGGTACAACTGCGAAGAGGTCAGGAGGGTGCAAGATTGCATCCTCCCAGTTGTGCAAATCTTCACCAAGCAAGTCATTGCTGGCCCTGTGCATGTTATCTTAGCCGTATACTGGGAAAACTCCACTGGGAAAGGCTCCAGGACCAGTGATTAGCTGACAGCCCACTGCTTGAGAAAGCTTCAAGTGAGTGCACCAGCAGACAGCCCACAAGCTCAGCTAGTTTTCCCCACTGACATCTTTGTAACTTTTCCTTTTGGGGCAGGGGATGGGACAGGACAGGGGAACACCAGCTATTTTTCCTTCATCTTCGCCCCACCTCCACCCATCAAAATGCTTCCAAAATTAAGCAGAGACAGAACACATGATCGTTCCCATCTACAGCTCAGACGTAACCAGTGTCAGCCTGCACGTCACAGCCTCTAGTTAATGCTGGAATTTTCTTTGCATGCAAATAATTAGCCTGTATGCTAGCTGTCGTGAAATGTGTTTTTCCTTCTATGTACACAGGGCTTTAGAGCATTCAGTTTTGAATGATTTCTGGCTATATATTCATAAGCAAGGAATTCTCCTCTAAGCCACAGTAATATATAATACATAAAAGTGCAAGTAAACATAGCCATGAAGGACCTGTTTCAGCCCCTGAACGCAGGGAGATAGCTCTTCTATTGCAATGTTTTTTCCTCTTTGCAAACAGACAGAGCACATAAAGGTTCTCAGATCTGCACATTTACTCGCTGGAAGTCTGGGGATACAACATTTTGTATAATCTACCATGAACATCAAAGCTGCTGTTAGACACCCAGACAGCGTCCATGCTTTGAATGACTCGTGTCGTATATTTTCCCTTCTCTCCTCATTATTACAGCAAAGTGAAAGCCAGAAAAGCTTGCAACAGACACAAATAAATAGTAATGTTCTCAATTAAAGGGGAGGAACATGTGCATGATGGTAAAATGTGTTTTTTTTTTTTCCCCTTCCAGTAAAAAGTAATTCTGTACTCTGTCTCCTAATCAGCATCTCTTGTCTCTCCGTCAGGCAAAAAGCATGTAGAACAACTCTCCATGACTGCTGCATCTACAACAAGCTCTAGTGCACAGGAAGAAACCCCATACAAGAGACGTGCTCTAGCATGCACAACACCCCACACACAAGCTGGAGTTTTCCACAGTAATACATTGGCCAAGGTTTTCATGACCAGCACATCGTGACTTCATCTTCTTCACTGGTAACAGCTCCAGACCAAAATCAAAGCACACTCTTATCAAGTCCCAGTTCTGGAGCCACGCTTCAGTCCCACCCTGTCTCACTTATCTGCCCTTGTTTATGGGTTTTGAAGTCTGTCAGAAGGGTACAGAATTTCTCATTAGGTTTTACACAAGCATAATTTAAACAGACAGTCCCTTGACTACAGCATGCCTGAGACTGCCTCACTTGAGGGAGGTTAGCTATTCTGTAGCAAGAGCCAGCCTCCAGCAGCCCAAATTGCTGTGTCTGGTGCTGGCTGGGACTGCAGAGATCTCAACCAGGTAAAACCTGAGGCACAAGGATGCTCACAGGTCCCATGGATGCATGGTCCGAACTCCACCAAAGCCAAAACTGCACTTGTGGGCACTAGGGACATTCAAAGAGTCAGATGACATTTCCAACCAAAACACTATCTGACACCAATCTGTGTTTAAGCACAGGGGTGCTTAAACAATGGATTTTACTGTGGAGCCTGAGCAGATTCCCCTAGAAATACAGCAAAAAACACCCAGACCTTGGGCAACCCATCTCTTTTCTGTATTAAAATAGAATAAGAGGAACCAGAAATGGGGAACACGTCATTGTGTGCAAGCATCTACACGTACAAAGAGATCTAGGAAACAGCATCAACGAAATATTATTTTATACAGCTACATTTTTTATTTGAAAGTGTGTTTGCAATGCAGTTAACCTTGTCATGCTATCAAGCCTTGAACTTTTCACTCAGCACCGCTGCTCCTCCCTGGAAGACTAGGAGTTGGAAAAGTCCCACTTCAGTAGGAAGTACAATTTGAGATGCTATCTTTTTTATTTTTTTAAAGAGCATTTTAATATCTGCTAGTAATGATCTACTTCATGAATGTAATGCCCACTCAGTTCCCACCAAGTTGAAAACGTTTACGAGACAGAAAAAGATTACTGAACACTATTTTCTTACTGATCAGCACAATGCTATTTGGCACAAGCACCTCTGTAAATATTTGTCCAACACTGGGTAAACGTGCAGTGTATGATGGCCCTCCGACCTGTACTTCTCTCTGTCAGGTTAGAAGGCTCGCAGTCAAGCACCGGAGCTCAGCTTCGGCAGAAATACAACACGATGGAGGCAGACCTTAGTGTCTCTGCTGTCTTTCCCTTACGATCTGTTCCTTTTTGGCTCGTTCAACGTTCCCCTTCACAAGCAAAAAGAAGATTAATTTTGAGGTGGAGTGATTATACGGTTATTCCTGGCTGTTGTGTAACAAAGGGAGTTTGTGCAGTGCATTACACCGGGCCAGCCTTTGGCACGGGGCGAGAAGGGAACTGTACCCACCTCCCCGTGAGCACGCGGAGGAGAAGGGCAGATCCAGCCTCACCAAGCTGGAGGCAATGTCTCCTCTGCTGTGTGCCAGGAGGTCCGATGGACTCGGTTCACAGCGACACTGGCAGCCTGCCACAGTATTTTGTTCACATGTGCTTGTGATCATGGGCCTGGAGCTGTAATTACAGTCTCAGATTTCACAATACTACCAGCCCAGGAGATATTTATGGATCTGATATGTAGGATCTATCGACATCGTGCAGTTTCACACATATTCAAGAAAACTCCCCACTCACAAAGAGGGTCAGCAAGTCTGTCGCAGTTTCTTTAAACTACACATTCAAGCAACACACTTCACTGGCTGACACTACTAAAAGGCACTGCAATGTCTGGACCAGGCAGATTATAGGCACAGGACTCCTACGACAGATATTATCACCAGTATACTAATGAACGGGGAACCAGGTTAAGTATTAGTGCTGCTTGTTCTGCTGTAAAGCGACTTGCTGCTTTCCATAGTTGCATTTTAAACTGAAGATGTTAATAAGGTCAAGTACATACTTTCCCCCTGCAACAGAAGAGAATGGTCAGATAGCCACTTCCACATTGCATATTTGTTTTTACAAAGCTTATGAAGCATTTAGAGAACAGTGTAATCCAAGAACCTAGCTAAAGAGGAACAACTCCATATCGCTGGCTATTTATATTATTAACTTCTGCTCCGAAGTACACCACTGCTCAGACAAAATCACCAAAATGTCACCATATGCAGGAAAGAAGAGTGCCTGTCAGTGAGGAGCGCACAGGATACAGTGTGACATGGGGAACAGAAACAAGCAAGTCGCCAAATGCTGTTCCTACACGAAGCGTAGGGAGGTTTCCATGTCCTTATATAAGTCGACAGCGCCGTGTGCTAAATACCCCCACCAGACAGTAAGAAGCCTGGCAGAAAAGGAGTCTGATTCTCATCATGCTGGCTTGGCTCTGGAATAGCTCCAGCTTCTTCTGAAGGAATACTTCCCACTTCACCACAGCTCTAGATGCTCTGCAAACACGTTCTCCCTAATCTATAACGTAAAGCATTGCTTTCAGTATCATCACTACAGCCATCCCCTTTCCAGCGTGCTGTATTTTTTCCAATGCTCACTGTGAGAAGGGCTTCAGCCACTTTCATGCTGTGACAACAACCCATACACCCACTCACATTTTCAGGCGTGGACAAGCCCTAAACAGGAGGAGAATCAGGCCAATGCATTTGTTTGGGGAAAAATTTAAGGACGGGGTTTTGAAACTTCTGTTTCCAGCAAAATTGCTATTCCAGACCCTGTGCGTGCCCTTAACAAAGACCCCTTGCCCTTCAGGCTGAGGACAGCAAAACAGATCACGTTACTGTGCCTGCTCACAGCCAGCTCTAAAGCGGCACCAGGGTATTTCAGTCACAGCCTCTCTCTCTGCTCAAATGTACTTCTTAAAAGCATTCGCTGTTTTTACAGAGGATAGGAAGTCACCCTGTAATGTTTCCTTAACTATCGCCATCCTAAATATTTTACTACTTAAACAGTACTCTCTACAAGGCGCATATTTGGTATAGCCATACGGAGTTAGGAAGCAGAGTGCCTTTTTATTACAGAAAATACAGAGCCTTATAATAAGCCTGAGTGAAATATCTTCATTACCGAAGCAGCTTTGTACTGGGAAAGCCTGCCACTGGAAAAGAGAAAGCAGTACAAACATACCAATAAAGACTATTTTCTCTTTAGTGCAAGAGAAAAAGAAACAGAAAAACTAATGCATACTAGAAAACAAATCTATTGCATATTTAGTATGTGTTTACCTAAACTACATAACCCTAGACCCTGAACAGTTTATACCTGTACATTAAAATACAGATAAGTGTATTATTCCCTTCATGACAGCAGCCGTACCATACTGTGACATAAGGAACAGTTTTAAACCAGGAGAAAACCTGAATTTTAAACTCAGGCTCCCTCCAACCTAATCTGATGTGTCTTCAGCATGAAGTGAGTGAGTTCTTGTATTTAAGCTACAGCCGGTATGACACAGTATGCCATCTTAGCAACTGCTTCCCACACAGCTACATGCCCTAATACTGCAGCATTTTCAACCTGCTCGTACAGATATTCCTTTAAAAGTTACACTGTTAGAAGTAATTTCACCCTTCTGCGAAGTACTTCATGTCTATTTCATTTTCTGTGCCTTTAATCGTCCAGACTCCAAGATTGCCTTTTTGCCTCAGTCCTATGCACCACACAGTTCAGTTTTAGCCAAACCACAAATAATATTTATTCCAGCTCTTCAATCATTCTATTCCTTACCTTTTCTGCTAACTAGACCTTTTCTGTTTTCTTCTGTTCTAAGCAAATGTCGGTTTTCTGTTCCTTCTTTACTTTTGTTAAGGAATAAAAGAGGCAGAAAGCTATATTCCAACATACCTTGAAAGCAGAGTAGTCTTCACTCCCAGCTGTTTGACTTTTCAATAGCTTCACTCACACTTCAGCGCTCCCAAGAATCATAATGTCACAACCACTGTAGCTTGCAATCAGAGGCAGAGGCAGATCTCTCTCGCACACCCTTCCTCCTCTCCGTCTATCTGACAGCTGTGCACTTTTTAGGACTGCAGCAGGACTTGCCTCCCGGTCCCTTTGCCACTCTGATAAATAATCCCCTCCCTGCTATTAAGAGCATGCTGCCATTATATCTTAAAAGCACGCCACAGCTTGCATGCAGTAGCTGTGGGAAAGCTGCATTTATTTATACAGGAAGCTTGAGCACAGCACTTCCTACTTCCCATCCGAGGCTCAATTCAACTGCAGGTGATTGCTTACACCCTGTCACGTTCCTGCCAGTGCATACCCTGTGTTCTTACTTGGATACCCGTGCCGCTTTTAACTCCCATCTGAGCCCTGACAAGATAAAAGTGAAGGAGATAAAGCATCAGAGGTGAGACCCCACTTGCCATTTAACCTGCTTCAGGATAGCAGTTTGTGCAGCAGCCGACCTACCGGCAGACGACGTCTGCAGCCCTGCTCCTTCTGCTTATCTCCAGATGTGAAAAACGTGGTCTAAAAGCAAAGTGATTTCTTCACGAGCAAAAATCCAAACTCCCAAGCAGCGGTGTAATTTCAAGCACCGAGTGCTTGTGCTCAGCTCACTGTGGCAATGCTACATTTCGACTCTAAGCTGAGCTTGTGTGCAAGAGGGGTGGGAAATTCTGCAATTCTCTTCCCTAATCCTGCAGGTGTGATTCACGCCCGCGAAGAAGCAGGAGAAGGTATGGTGGTGCCACATGACACCAAACGCTCAGGAACTTTTCCTGCTGTAGGAAACGTACTACACCCACAGATATGAAGGACAGATATGTCCGAGTGCAGCGGGTGCAGAAAAACAGGGAGAAACAAGCACAGATGCTAATCTCTAATTTTATTTTTATGATGAAATAAATTTACTTTGTGCTTTGTGCAATTATTGCTGGCATTTTGCCTTCGGTACTTTACTGGGAGGACTGAGGTACAGGCATTTCTTCGGGAGTTTACAGAAGCTCAGAACTGAGCTTTTATCTGTTTTCAGACAGTTATACTGCATCAGGTGAATTTAAGGAAAAGGCAGGAAGCTCATGGCACTTTAATTCAGCTTACTGGCACCTCTATGATGCAGCTTTATTTAACAGCACATACTATTTTCCCCTTGAAATAAGCACAAATTTTATCAGTCTATTTGACATTGCTATAATTTTGTACCTGTGCAGGGAGAGAATAGTATCTGGGAAAAATACAGCCGTCCCAATATGTGGACTCATGTTGATCCCTACAGGATTCATCAGTAGGATTAGGCAACCTAGAGCCATCTCACCCACACCGCCACTTGAGCTAGCACAGCACTCCTTGCCAGTAGCAGACCTTTATCCTCGGCAGCAACCAATCCTAGGCAGTACTTAAGAAGCACTTGAGGTTCAGAGCTACTTTTTAGGCTGCAGAGCAGTGGTGAAAATTCTGAATTCTGTGTCTAAGTTCACGATTAGAAAAGGAGAGCCCTTCAGTGGTTAGGTTTTTATACCCCACCTCCTGTTCCAGTAGGAAATATTTAAAGCCTCCACCACTTTTCCACTACCTCCCTTCTCTTCTCCCTCCCACCCTCCGTTCCAGCTCCTTTTCCTGCAGCTTCTACCTTTGCTACTCTGCCTCCATCGCCCAGGTACTTGTTAGGCAACAGATGAAGCGCAGCAAGAAAAACCTCCCCACTCAGCTCCTGCGCCCAGCACCGCAGCAGTTCAACAGCAGAAGGACAATCAGCTCAAGGACGAGAGTGGTGCTACAGGGAGGATGAAGGAAGTCACTCAAGCTGGTGTGGGGAAAATGGTAGGGTGGGAGGTCCAGAAGTAGAGCAGGGAAGCGGACAGTAACAGCATCTGGTTGGTACTTTCTCCTTGCTGGCACAATAAAACTGAACCAGGCTTCACTGCAATAGTCTCCACCAGTCAGGAGAAACAACTGCACATAAAGGCTAATCATCTTTTCAGATTTATGATTAATCCTGCTCATATCTAGGGGAGCTGTTCTTCTGAATTAAGAAAACTAGATTAGTCTATTAAAATGCGGATAAATTCTGGAAACTTCAGCTGCAAACATCGCATGGTATCTTTATCCAGTCTCCTACTGCGTATCTCTCTGCATGGAAGCTAGAATGTGACTGCGGAAACATGCAAAACTGCTTACAGCAAATTTAGTTTCCCCAAAACATCACAGAATTATTGAGAAACATCATGAATGTTTCTTAAGACTTTTCATTTTCTGGAAAATGTTAAGGTGATCTTATTCCAAGCATTCCACTCCAAGCGTAGCAAAACCTAGACTGTGATCCCCATATTTATATGCAGGACAATCACTAACTGATGCTGGGTGGGCAGCTGGCTGTTCCCCTGCTCCCACCTTCAGTTCTGTGCCTGCCCCTGCCTCTGTGCCTATCCAGGACTGCTGCAGCAACGCGGAGCTGAAGGTGGCGTGGCACCGTGCCAGAGCTATAAGGACTTAGGATGATCAATACCGATGATTCTTTCCCTCGCCGTCACCAAAGGTCCTGAGCTGGACTGTTATGAGCTCTGCTATCAAAATGATTTCTCCTCCAGCTGCACTTCGAGCCCAGGTACTTCAGAGTTTTATAGAAGCACATTTTCTTGGCAAGCTAATTTTGTGAAGTGTTATGAGTCGTGCTAAAATTGCTATCCAGCTGAAATCCCTGAATCTCTTAACCCAGATTGATTGATTTCCTTTCAGAGCCAACAATAAATAAAAAACACAAGTAGGGAATGTCACACAATGCCAGTCACAGCAGAAACTAAGCCCTCCCCATTTGCTGTCTTCTTCAATAACAGTAATACAAAGCACAAAACAGAGAGGGTCCGGATAAATTTTTGGCTGTTCTTAACTGACACTTTTACAGCTCAGGGGTGGGGGAATCTGCGAGTCTCTGAGGTGGTACATGCCATAGCACAACATCACAGGGAATTTTCGGTTGAGTTAACAGCCAGAGTAAGAGTAAAGGTTGGCATAGTTAATTACTAACGTTGCTGTGTCATCCCAGCAGCTACTTGAAATACTTACAAAATGACCAAGCCACTCTGGCATTAACTAAAATTACTAATTAATTTATGAGGTAGTTGGGTAAAAAAGTAAGCATGACCCCTGAAATGCCCTCTCGCATCTCACAAACAAAACACCATTAACAGCAAATGTAAACACCAAGTTAGCGTAAAACTCAGTTTCATTATATTTCTACGTACGGAACCAGAATTAGCCTATGACGAAAAAAAAATTGTCACTACCCTGATTCAGTTTTTCAACTAATAAAAAAGAAATATCCTGAAAAATAATTGCTAGCCATAGGTGTAAAATAAAAACTGGTTTTGTAACAAACTTCCTAAAACCAGAGCGTAAGTCTCAGTAAAATGTCTTTATTCATTTCACTTATTGTGCATGCAGATTATCTATTCTCCTATACCCAAAAATGTATTTTTATATGCAAGAGAAACAGTTTCACAAGCAGAATAGATACTGATATGTAACATAACCAATGCTGAAAAAAAAAAAAAGGTTTTTTACACAATTGGTATAAATATATTATCTGAAGTTGACAAGTACGACACCCCTCAGTTCATGGGCTAAGGATAGTTTTGTTCAAGGGCAACTATTTCAAAGGAGGATTCCACCCTCAAAAGTCATTTGTGATAGCTTCATGAACTTACTACTTGAAAAAAAAGCATCTCTAATCTAACATATATAGATTTATCACATAAGCAATGACAGAAATTAGATGTCAGTGCAAAAACACAGAGCTATGTAATATTTTGCGTGCAGACAAGCTTTTCTCAGAATAGCTGCAAGAAAATCAGGATCGCATCTTTTTCTGTTTAAGTAACCCTATTGTTCTACAATTCAGACTCGGTATGCAAGTCACTCTCTGACAAACCAGGCTTGAAATCTTCATTACTCCCTTCAGCTAAAAGATACCAAAACTTTATTATAAGGTATTTTGTGGTGGAGTGAAATAAATCGAGTTAAATTGTTTTGAAAGAATAGTAGGTATAAACCTAAAGAGCTTTTTATTTTACAGTAAAAAAGTGAGTGGGATGGTGCGCTCTCTACTGAACATTCATGATGATGATCTCAGAACACGTGGATTTGTCTCAGACAGACACAGAGAAAAGTGGTAAGCTGACTTACAGTCATCCTGCTCTATGAATAAAACAAAATGCAAGTCATTACAACATGCTGGCACAGCCGACCATCTCCAAAGAAAACACAATCACATGTCTTCCACAAATATCTGTATTTCTTCTCTACTGATACTTTCTCCTGTGTTTATAATTTGAAATACTTCCTGGGATGTTGGAAATGAGCTGTTGGAAATGAGCTGTCAAATACCCACGCAGAACAGTGCTGTATGAAAGAAACACAGCCTCACCAGAGGACAGTGAGAAGACAGCCTGCTACCCCAGCAGAACAGCTGTGCTCGGGGTGCTCAGAAATCCTGGTTTATGGGTCAGGGCTGATGGCTTTGACAGTACGTTACTGGAGTGCCAGTGCAACTTATCTTCTTGGGACCTGCAAGTATTACGGGTATGGGTATTTTCCTCCACAGAAGATCCTGCTGATAGCATAGGTCAGTTGGTGATGTTGCCAGGAGTAGGCTTTTTTCACCAGCGACAGCTCTACGTACATTTTTAACTTCTACCAACTGCCTGTTCACTAGGTGTGTGGAGAACCAGCCTGTAAAAAGAAAACGGGCCGAGCTGGCACAAGTCTTCCGTAACTAAAATGCTGATGAATTTTCACCAAATGACAAATATACAGCCCAGGAACAGCCAGCACAACACCCTCAGCCTAGGGCTCATCCTCAGCCACCTCTCCATACTCAGACACGAGGAAGAGACAGGTTACTGTCACCCTTCCCCCTGACCTTCTCCTGGGACAAGAGACATGCCGGTCGTAAGCTCACAAAGCAGTGGCGTCCCTCGTCCCCCACGCAGTAAGCACAGCCCCAAACCCTCAGGATGGGAAGAAGAGCTGGCACATCGGTGACGTGATGACAGTACTTCATGTGGCAGCAGAGGACGCAGGACACCTCGTGGGCTCAGAGGTGACCTTGAGCAAAGGGGGCCAGCTCCCCAGCTGGACAGCACACGTAGCTTCCCACACACCAGCACCACCTCATGAGCTGCTGGAAAAAAAATAACAAACTAAACAGCTTGCCTTGCTCTCGAGCTCAGGTATAACACATGCAGATATGGAGTTGCTCGATTCTTATGAGGACCGGGTAACAGGTAAGAATTTATAGCTGCAAAAAGAGTAATTCATAAGGTCGTACTGAGAGGACCATATTGCATGCACACAAAGAGGAGACAGTGAAGTTGTCCTCCTGCTCTTTCTTAAAGTAAGCAGGCATTTTCAACAAAAGATTGTATGGGAAAAAGTTAAGGTTTGGTTAAATGAATTTATTTTCTACTAGCTGTGCTCACAGATAGCTTCAGAGCATGGCACAGAATAAATTATGCAGCTGGTTTTAGTTTTTTTTTCCTTTTGACTGTGTGCCCAAAGTGACACAATTTGTTGACTTCTGACCAAGTGTTTTGGTAATGTACCTAGAATTGCAGTGATTCCAGACATTGGAATCACAATCGCTTTAAAAACTGAGAGGGCAAAACCATACCGGCAGCCAACACAGGAAGCTTCCTCTGCAACAGAGGAGGTCACCAACCTGTCCTTGTCATGAGAAAAAAATGTGCATGCTGTTTTCACTTCTCGGTTTCTACTGCTTCTCCTGTCCTGCCTCAAGTTGTCAGCTGCCCTTTTTCGGAAATGTTAAAAGGCAGCTTTATTCCTTTCAACCCAAACCAATGAAGCGCCTGGTGTAGCTCTATCTCCAGGCTTAAAAGACAACTGGAATTGGAGGGAGTGGGGGGAAGCTTAATAATACATCTCAGCCCAGACCTTGCTGTTCTAACTATACCTTTGGAGTTGGGGACAGGCAGCTCTGAGATGAGATATGATTGAGGCACCTCATTTTATGGCAGTCACAGCCCTGTTACAGGGCTTCCGCAGACATCCAACAGGCAGGACCACAGCGTGGAGCTAGAGCATACCCTCGATTCATACCTTTTCTTTAGTGTTTAGGTACGACACTAACGTATCCTTTGATTAATACAGGGTGAGAAATGATTTCCAAGTTGAGAAGGGTTACTCCAGTGGACTGAATATGCTCAGCTGAAACACACCCATACCGGAAAATCAAGAACTTGTCCCTCTTGCCCAGTATCCCTCCTCTTACTCGGCTTCCAGGGAGGGCTGCCCACCCCATTTCCCTCCCTCACCACCCCACCGAGCAAGTGGTTAAATTCAACAAGCATAGTGTGAACTCAAAAACAAGCAAACTGCCTACTTGCAGCAAATGACACAAGGATTTTTTTTCAGGTGCCCTGAAATAATTTTGTAGTTTTTAGCTCTATGTTGTTTATTTTTGCAACTGTTCCTTTCAAGTGCCAGATAAATTTATTAAAAATACGTGTTTTTCACCTCATAATATTAAAAATCTCTTATAAAACTAGGCACATTCTTTTGGGCAGAGAGATTCTCTATGAAAAGAAAGGCAAGCTTTATAAGACAGCAGGGGCTGAAGGGCAGGAGGCATACCAAAACCTTTGCTTTTCTAAACACTGCTGAAACCCAAGCAAATAATGCTTTCTGCTTCACTACTATCTGCAGTCACTGAAGAACTGACAAGGGAACTCATCTTTTTGTTAAGCAAGACCTCTGTGAAAATCTACTGGCTCTGCTCACCTCCCCTGCACTTCTCAGGAAGAAATTTAAATAGAATTTAGGTATATGCGCTAACTTTTCATTTTACACATATGTAGACGTTTCCTGTGACATAACAAGACAAACCAGTCAGGGGCAAAATGTGTTCCCACAGAGAATTACTTTGCACTGTAAGCTATAAGCAAAGCTTTGAAGTGTGAACTCTGAATCTGATTCTAGGAGCTCTGTCCTTCTGCAACCAGGGCATGTGAATGCAAGGTGGTGAAAACGTGCTCAGTGAACTCTGTCTACTAGTCAATAACTAACTTGTTCTCCTTACATTATCCTTAGGACAACTGTCTCCACGCCTGTATTTGCAGATCCGGAGAAAAGGCAGTTTCCCAAGTTACAAGGCTGTCACGGGAGCAGACACACTGCCTTGTGGAGTAAGAAAAGGAGGACAAGAGTAGAAACAACTGGCCTACTTACATGGAAGAAGCCCTGACAATTCTCTCAGTTCCCATTAGTTAGGTCAGCTCCCTCTGTGGGAGGCTGACAGTAAGAAACCTCCAGGTTCTTGAAGTCTGTCAAGGAGATCTGAGAGAACGTGAAATTTAGGGAGAAACAGGGGCCAAAAGGAAACCATTTGACTCCCCTGAATATGAGATTGACATCATGAAAAGGCTGAGGATAACTTTCTCCTGTCCCTCCCTGCTTTTGGTTCACTCATAGAGTACATTTGCTATATAGAAAAAAAGCATGTAAAAGGGAAGAAAAATTAAACACTTTCAGAATATTTCTAACAATGCATGAAAACTATACAAAAAAGGAAAAAGTTATTTCAATGTAATATATTTTGATGTTGTTTTTTTCCTTTCTAAGACCAGCTCTTCCAGCTCTTAAAATAATCTCTCACGTTATTGTCTAACATCATGGCTTTTTGAGCAACATATATTAAAAGCTGGTAAACAGCATTTCCCAGCAGCCTTGCAGTGGCAGACTCCAGACCTGTAGCATCTCCAGCATCCCTTCTGGCGATCACAAACATCTCACCAGTTTCTGGGTATCCCAGGGCACAAGCTGCAGCAGGTTTCAGCTGTGAACGTGGCAGGAGCACCTCACTGGGCTGCCAAGAACTAGAACAAATGTGCTGCTTCCTACTGAGCAAACCTCAGAGAAATTATCCAGCACAGCTTAGGAAGAACCGGGAGGCTCCATCTGAGATGCTTTTGAAATCTGGTCATTATCAGAATATGCCACAGAAACAGTGTTTACAGTAATGGATTCTTGTCTTTAGGTTAAAAAAGTATGAAATCATGATGTCATATATAGCACAAACTCTGTACGTGAAAACAGAATTTGGTGAGCAGAGGATAGGATAATTGAGTTTCACTGTGGTTTTATTCTTGATCATATTGGTTTAAAGAACTGAAGAGTTCTCAGCAGTTTGACTGTTTTGAAGAGTTTCCAGCAGTTTTACTGTTTTTTTTGTTTTGTTTTGTTTTGTTTTTTTGAGGAATAGTCATTTCTCTTTCCCCAAGCAAAATGACAGGAAGCATGAATCAAGACTGTTTAAAAAGTCACATAACAACTTCCTTTGTCCTTATTGATAACATTTTTGTTTTTGTGACCTGAGTGGATATTTCTGTGTGTGCGCTCACTGTGGGAAATCTTTTTCCAGTGACTAATCATTTTGATGCAATATTTTACATAAAGCCAACAGTTGATCTTTTGTGTCATTCCTTCTGGTGTCAACAGGCTTACAAGAGAGGAGGAAACTGAAAAACATGTAGGAAGAATAAATAAAATTAATGTTTTACAGGAAATTAAATGGATGTTCTGCTGCAGTTAATTTCCACAAAACACAGTGGAGTATGGAGTGAATGTAGATAGCAATGGTCAAGGAAAAATTCCAAGGATCAGCTTTAGCTCTTTGACTCTCTTTCCAGGAAACACCAACATCCTTTTAGCCTGCTTCAACCGGCAACAGGTCCCCAAGAAATCCGTTGTCATTTAGTAAAAAACAGAATGCACAGCACTCCACAAAGTTTTATGTTTGGATACCACCTGAGCCAACATCACTGTGTTGTGATCCAGACCATCTGAAGCTTGTCACTGTCATTGCATCAAGGTTTAAGATTCCTTCATGTTAGAGGGTCCCCAGACTGATGACCAAAGAGATCTCTGCTGCTTCTGTACCACCAACTGCCCCCAAAAATTATTTTTGCAATTTAAAGCTCTATGGGAAGATTACAAACTGCTGTTGAAGTTAAAATAATGAAGGGTTTGATTGTTGAACAACTGTTTCCAGGTATGCTGCTGAAAAAAAGACAATGAGAAAAGGACTTCTTCATTTATTCAGAAGGTATTATAAACCATGGTTTTCCTCAGGAATAAAGATTTATTAAATAGGCAGATTTTATGCTCCCAACTTGTATGTGAAAAAATCATTTGGTGAGCAGCAAAGCTAATGAAGCGCGGTTTCTAAGGATTTGCATGCCTTAAACACTACTGAACTTTACCACTAAAACAGTAACCCTCGTCTTCCTGATATCACTTACAACGTGCCCCTGGACACAAGGCAATGCAAATTACGATTTGCACCAACCCACATGCATGACAGTTTGTGAGTCCTGTACGTGGTAACTGTTTTTCTGACTGGATGCTACCAGAAAATGGAGCGCTGCCTGCCTTTTCGCATCGGTGACTTGAAAAGTTGTCAAAGGTACTGGCAGAGAAATAGTGAGATCCACGCAGGCTCGATTTCCTAGCACAACACTTAACTCAGTTTCAAAGCTCCAAGGACTGGACTGATGATTTTACAGAAATATGGCAAAAGTCATTGTATTCTGCAGTTACAAGTCTGAGGAGTACCCTAAGCACAAAGCTTATGTTTTGTGGTTACCTTTGGGTTTCATTGCACACAGTGAGAAGCAAAGAGGGAAAGCCTTCATTTGACAATCTGGTTTTGGCCGAGGGAAGCCAATTTCAGGACCTCTGCAACAGGCTTTCCACCTCCTTAACAAAACAAACCTGCAGCAGACATACAAGGTTTATGTTTTATTCTAGGCTTTGCCAGAAACATCCTCTGACATTGGAAAAGTAACTGAACCTCAACATGCGCTGATTTTAATATTTGTAACTCCCCAGAAAACTTACTTGCTTGTGCCCCAGGTGTCTTGTATATCCTGTTACTGACTGTGAAGTGTACTGCATTTCCAGGCTAGTTGGGTTCAAGCACAAAGCAGAGGAACATAAATATTCAACAGGGAAGTCAGAAGTGAATGAATAGAATGAAAAGTCAGTCATGACTGAAAAAGCTTTTATTTTTTTGTGAGCATCAGTGATCTGATGAAATGGATGGTATTTGTTTGGAAGGTAATGCAAATGATTGTTCAAACAATACAAAGTGTGTGTAGCCTATTTCAATCAATCTTGCCTAGCTAAGAAAGATCAGTAGAATAGGCAAACGCCTTACACACTGTAACTGCTTGAATGCTAAATGCTAATATGAAATGAACACTAAGTGCCTGCAGAGAAGCCATGGGGCCACGGGGGGCCACTCTACATCTCGTTTCTGAATCATGCCCTGATTTCTTCCTTCTGACTTCACACCTTCTTCCATTTGACTCTTCCGTGTATGGGGTGTATGTCTTCTGATCTCAGCCACACAAGACTTTGGCAGGCAATTCCTAAAACTTCCTGGCTGGCCAACCTTGTGCTACCCGTGTGAAACCTGTATAAATCTACTCAAAGTCCAAATCTTCTCACCTTTTCTTTAGAATACGTATTTTACCCAGTCAGCAAAAACTCAGCTATCTCACTGTGAATATGGCAGTAGTTCATGATTTTTTTGTATCTATGCAAGTATATAACGTGCACCAGTATGTTTGATGTTGCTTTTGCCTTAAAGGCTTTCTCTGTGAAATGTGTTGAACCAACAGTTTTTCTGTTAGTATGTACATCTTAGTTCCTGTTTTACTGGAAATGTAGTATGCGTGACCTCATGTTTTTGTCATTAATGTGAGCAGAGGTTTATGAGAAGGTAACTTCTTCAGGCAACAGTTTCTAGTTCGACAGTTTCTAATCTACTATTAAAATGCAAATAATGATAAAAGGCTATATTTTGTGAGATTGAGTTAAATTAACTAGGTAGCCTGGTATAATTACATTTCATTGTATAGATTTCTTGTATCCCACCCCAAACGGGTCCCCTTGCAAGGCAACAGGCAGGAAGCCGCAGCATCACAAAGAGCTCATAGCCTGAGCTGCAATCAGAGGCAACAAGGAAGAGCTGTAAAACAATACGAAAAGAAAAGCAAGGGGGAGAAGCATGACAGGAAAAAGATACAAGCTACCTTTGCATCTAAAGAAGTTATTTGGGACATTTGACATTCCTTCTTCAGCCTCCTTTCCTCCTCCTCAAGAAAATAAATAACCAAACAGACAAACTCTTGCCCGATACGAGTCCCCACTGTTTGCTGACCACAGAAGACACGGGGGAAGCCGTGAGCTGCGGAGGAGCTGGAAAGCAGAGGGAAGCAGAAGCCTGGAGAGAGGGCACGGGGCCACCCGGCAGCCCAAGAGCCACACACACACACAGCTGAGCAGCTGCGGCCACCGCCACCGGCTGGTTGGTGGTAACACCTAGAGCCTGAGAAACACTAACTCAGACCACACGTTTCCTTTCGCTATTTCCAGAATCGCTCATCTTGTCCCTTAAAAAAGAAAAAAAAAAAAAAAAAAAAAACACACAAATGCCCTTCCAAGCAGACTTTATGGAGTGAGGCAGAACGCTCCTCTGGTCCTGAGCACCACAAGAAACGCTGCAGCATCACAGGCTCTCAAACGCTTCTCAGTCTTCTGATTTCATTGCAAAGCTGAAAGCTCCTGCATGAGTGTAACTGAAGCATAATTACTGGATGATTTTTTTTTTTCCCTTTTTCACCTTTTTTCAGTTTGGCCACCAACCCCTTCCTCACTGATCCTCTCCCCCTGCAAACTCCTCGCTGTTTCAGACGGGTTAATGAAGAACCTGTTTTGGTAATCAGTGGGGTGCTCTGATTGCTTAATCGTGGCACAGATACTGTCAGCACCTCACTGCGGAGGTGTTTCTGGCAGGGTTCATATTTGGCTTTATAGCCTTCCTCTACAATGCGAGCCATCTCTTAATAAAGAAGCTGTTTTATTGACACTAACAACTGAGAGGGACTTTCCCTGGTATCTGTAATTAGAGCTTTGGTAAATGATTGTACTGAAAAACGATAGGAAGAAACTATTCTAGAAAGGATTAGCTCTCTTTTAGTGCTGGTAAGAAGCTAGAAACAAAGCAGGGTGTTGCAACACCACAAAATCAAGCTGTGCCCCACAAACCGTTCTGAAAACCAGCTCTGTACAGATCAGTTTCCTGAAACAGAGACAAGAGGAGGATGCTGTGAGCAGGCTCTGGAAAGCTGTCTGTCTGTCCATCTGTCTGCTGGGGGGCTTGGCAGCAGCTCGGCAGAGGAGCTACCAACAGCAGGTAGGTCTGGGGCAGTTGCACAAAGCTCCCCCTTTCCTCAGATACAACATCTCAAATCCCACTAGCACAATCAGCAAGGGGAAAACTGCCCTTGTCTTTGGGTACACGTTTCTACTTTTCAAAGCACGTGTCAGCCGTTCAAGTAGCAGATTCTCAGTACTACTAGGCAGAACAACTGATGCCCAAGGTGCACAGAGGAAACTCTGCTCCCCGCGTCCTCACACCTTGAGCACTGCCTTCCATGTTTTTTGGCTCTGGGAAAACCTTTTACCTTTGAGAAGTGTCACAGGCTCCAGAGCTCCTCCTTCATTTCTGACTCTTCTTTCCAAGCAAGAACAATTTAGGTTTTTCCATGCCAGACCCAACTGAATCAGCTTTATTTTATTTATTTTTTTTCAGCCCCTTCCCACCATGCTGACAACCGCTACAAGAACACAGGACCAAACCATTTGTGTTCCCCATGGCTCTTCAGCCTCTTCCGGACTGTGCTACATTCGTAGGCTTCCCCACGGGAAAAATGCCCCATGTTGGGTAAAACTACAGTAAGGCAGCAACAGTTGACAGTAGGGTCCAGCCTGAAAGTTTAAAGGACGTTGTCAACATTTGGAGTGCTAAACAGCCTTTAGTCAAGTGTATCTGCCATGTTCTGTGATCGTACAATTGCATTATTTGTTTTAATACCATGCCCCAAACAAATCTGACTGTTGGTAATGAACTTTTCAACCTCTGTTAAGGCAAAAATCACTCACGCTCCTAATGCTGTCTGGGTAGTTACAAGGAAATTTGGAAGTAGGCTTTCCAAGGGGAAAAAAAGAAAAAAAAAAAGTGGTAGAGAGACCTCTGCTCTGTACCCCATCTCCTTTAGAAAGCTGCTGAGCAAAGTGCTGAACTAACACGCTAAGGTCACCTGAAAACCACCTCTTAACAGTTATCGAATGGCTCTTAAAGAACAAAATAAATACTGAACGCTTTCAAACACTGTTTGTATTTCATATTTACTCTAACATAAAAGATGAATAGTCAGTAACATATGAGAATACCTAGTCAACACTACCACAGAAAAGAACTGGAAAATGTTAAAGAAAGAAGGAAAATTAAAAGCCACTGTGATACCTGGATAGTGTCTGGCATCATAAGATTGAAGAAAAACACACTGCTGTGTAAAGGGGGCATAACGCCTTAAAACGATGTGTAACTAGGACCAACTGTCAGAGGGATTAACACATTAGATCTTCAGTCTCCACCAAACTGATTCATGAGGACCTTTAACTGGAAACAGAGACACAGCTGGCAGAGGAAGCTGCTGGTGTCCCTGACTGCTCTCTTGTGGAATAAATGCCTTTGAGATGCTGAGCACCAAGCAATGCACCAAAACACAGTTTGCCTTTTCGCTGTAGCTTGCTCACTGAGTCTCATTCACCCATCCTGCTGCCTTCCTTTTATTTTCCGCTCTCCCTCTATAGTACAAGGTGCATTACAATGTATTAAACCTTTCTGAATGGAAGAAAAAATACCTTTTTCAATTCATTCTGGAAGAACAGCAGAGGAGTTGCATACACAGACCAAAGATGATTCTCTCCATCCACTCTGAAGCTGTGGCTCTTCACAAGCACTTGCCAGGCGTGATTTTGAAACTCCCTTTTGATGCAACTCCACACCAGCCTCAGCTTTGAAGTTCCCTTTCAGTAAAACTACTGCCTAGGCTTCCTCTGTAACTACTGTGAAGAAATATGAATGTGTAAAGCCATCCTTTTATTTCAATACTACAGATGCACATAAAAGGGAATCTAGCTCTGCCTTCATGATTTATACTGTTAATAGAAGCCTTTAACTAAGTTACTGTAATATTATTCAGTTGAATTTAGTTGGTTGCATAGCAAACATACATGAGCTACAAATTTCAAGAAACAAAAGATCTATTTAGCTGCAGGCACTTTTATACCACCAGTGGGCTTAGGTATGCTTTCAGCATTTTGCCTATTCCATGGTAATGCTAGGGGATTAGGCAGATTAGATATGCCTACCGGTTCAGCTCCCCGATAAATGACAGGCTTTCCATCCACAGCGGGCCCCCAATAATTCCATTCCTGTGGAGATGAAAACGTACCTTTGGAACAACGCAAAGCACTCCACTATTGAGCTGCTGACTGAAAGTTTTGTTAGTATCTTAAGAGCACAGCCATACCTAGAAGCATGCCTCCCCTTCTCCAACTCACTCTGGGCGCAGCAGAACGAATGACGCCCCGTTTCCTCTGGAATGATGGCCTACATTTAGCACCCACAGTGTGACTGTGGCTATACTGGATCTAGAGAGCATGCCTCTATGTTTTGTACTAGAGTAAAGGCTGTTTTTACCTCAGCCCACATAATGCTTCCCACTTCCAGCTGAACTACACAGCAGAAACCTTGTAGCCATTGCCTTTAGACAAGGGAAAGCGAGACGCCTACCTATACAGAGATCCATCACAGAAAAGTGTTCAGCTGCAGTTCGAGTGGCCAACACCCGCTTTCTTAGATGATCAATAAACTACATTTCTGTGAAAATGGGTTAGCACTAATCACCGATGCCTATATGGCTTTGTAGGTATCAGTGGGTTTGATAAACTTAATCAAAACCACAGAAGCACAGACCTCAGCAGCGTTTCCACCCCTACTGGCACAACAAAATAACAGGAATTGGGTTTAGATCATTACCACCAGTTTTTACTGGCAGGAGTCGGGGCCTAACACAAACACGCTGCCTGCACAGCGTCTTCTTCCCTTCGTTGTTTTCCCCCCCTCTCTACAACCCAGGAACACACTACCTCTTCCTCTAGAAAAAGTCACACCTTTGAAGGACAACATTAATATGACTTAATATGAGATGTTAAGGCAAATAAGGCTATACATGAGAAAGGATTCCCCGCATCTGTAAGACCCCCACTTGGATTTCCTTCGTCATAAAGAAAGAGCTCTGAATGTGCTTTTAATTCCTGGTTTGTAGTTGATGATTAAGCTTGGCACAATCTTTTTATTGTTTACTAAATGTCAAAGGGATACATTTACTTTCTCAAGATGTTCCTAACAGAAAAGCAGTTGGATGTTCCTTGCCTAGAACCAGTTTCTGTTTCAAAATTTATGTAACACAGAATACAAACACCCGTCTTCTGAGAGTCCTGGATCAAAATGCTAAGGAATTGTAGTCGTTTGTAATGTATGCTCGAACACATTCACACTTCAGAATTCTTTGACTCTCTTAAACATAAGCCTTTATCTTCTCATAATTCAAAATGCCTTAATCGTTCCTGACTCAGCATAATTTAGCTTTGTCCTGAAATTTTGTGATTCTCAGCATTATTTGAATCTTGCTCTGAGACCTAGAATTGCAAAAGCTAAAAATATTAAATTACGCTATTTCAAGGAAGAAGCAGACATTAATTCACACTAGCAAGAACGGAGTAGAGTTAATGTGAGCTCAAGCCTTCCAAAATCACTACCTTTTGTACTTCATTTTGTAGTCAAACAAAGCCTAGCCAAATACAACTAACCAAAACGCAGAAGACTGAAATCATTTTTAAATCTATTATGTTCTTTTCACTGAGCATCCAAGTCTGTTCAGCTTAGTGCCAACAGCGGCTCTCCTTAAATCCTAGACTGCATTCACAGGATGAACTGACAATTACACCAAAGGAACCTTCTCCTTGCCAAAGTATTTGATACCTGGCTGGTATTTTCACTAGCCAAGTCTGTTTTGCAAGCTTTACGAACTGTGCTGTAGCCCGTGCTATTTTGGTTCTGTGATAGCTAGAAGCAGCAGCTGAAAATGATCCAAGCCTGTCGTTTTCTAATCTCAGTCACCACATGCATCATGCTTCATCAGTGATGAAAAATAGAAATATAACAGCCACCCGTATCTTAGGACGAACGGTGTCTTTGGCCATACAGTGTCCAGAAGACATTTTAATAAAGTCTTGTGTCTGTAGCACTAATTCATTCTGTGTGCTGCAAACCAAGCTACACACATACACTCACGGCAGACCGTGGGTTCATCCTCAAAGACAACTGAAAGCACTTTGATTTTGGTAATAGATGGGTATAACATCAACGGTGTTTAGGGGAAGAGAGCTGTGCCCCATGGAATCACTTCAATGCTTCTCAGCAAGACAGACAAAACTGAATCCTACTGCCCTGAAGATGAGAAGAAATAAGTAATTTTGTCCTCATACCTGGGCTAGAAACATGCAACTTAGTAATGACAGCAGAGCAGAGAGAAAGGCGAGATGGAGGTGCTGGGAGGGGAGTTACAGGGGCTGGAATCCATGGGGGTAAGCATCAAGACTTGGAAGAAGTCTGAAGGGATTCCCAAATATCCCTAAGGAGTGGGTACTGCAACTGCCAGTACTATTTAACACACAAAAAATCTCCTCTGTTTTTTAGGACGTCAGTCCCACAAAACAAGTATCTCTTAAACTATCTTTCAAGTCTCATTTGCTTCTTCGATGATTGACTTGCCACAGGGAAAAAATGCCCTTCATTTTTCTAAACAAGAAACCTACGCATTGTTCTCCACAAACTCTTCTTGAAATGAGCATGTACATCTGTGCATATGTAAAAGCTTTAAATTTCAAAGCACAGTCGTATTAATTTTGGTGCACAATTTTGGTCTTCTTTCTGACAATATAAAATTGTGCTGCCCAGAGTGATGTAAATTGGGTACCACAATAACTAATTCAATTTGTACTGTCTCTCCCTTTCTCTAATATCAATTATCTTCTACAACACCACAGTGCCATTGAAAAACACTAGAACAAATTATGCACAAGAACCAGTTTACAAGGAAAAAATCAAGAGGATGTATGAGAAAAAAAAAATATATATATATATCTGATTACAAGGATTGTGTAAACTGAGACAATGAGATCACTGTTCCCCTACAGCGTATAGAGGAGTGCTATTTTATGGCTTTTCCTCATCAACATACAGCAGGTTTTTCAGCCTTTTTTTTTTTTCCCCAAATGGTATCAGTTAACACTGGAATAAACCCACTGGGTGTGAGTTTCAGTCAGTATAAGATGACAAAGCCTTTCCAGGCTGCACTAGAAATTCACACCAGCTACGAATCACTCTTGACATCCATGAAATGTATGATGTTTGACCCTTTTCTGAAAGGCATGCATAAAGCAATTGAAAAACACTTCCAAACAAGCCCTGCTACATTTTACACTCATTTCTTCATACAGTGATCATGTATAGTAAAATGCCATGCAGCCTTGGGCTTTATAATACAAGGGCTTCTATAAATTAATGCCCAGGGAAGGCAGGGAGGACAGACGAGCAGAAAGAAACAGACCAGATAGTTAGTTTAAAATAGAGCACTTGGAATGGGAACATGGAAAAAAAAAAAAAAAACCGAATGCTAATCAGAAAAACGTATAAAAAATTAAACCAATCGGACTACAACATCCAAAAACCCCACCTTTCAAAATCTCAAATACTTGCTACATAACAGACTATATTTCTCTTCTTTCAAAGATACCAATTTCTTTTTTTATTGAAAAGAAAAGCTTTATTCTAATGAAAATAATAACTTTCATTATTTAATTCAAGATACAAAATGACTCAGACTTGTCTTCAGTTCTGAAGACAACACTATTATTTTGCATTAGTCTAAAAGAGCCCTCTAGTGCTCATCTAGTGAAGGCATAAAAAACTTTTAAATGGCTAAAGAACCTCCTTGCAAATTTCCACCTGTCAGCTCCACCCAACTGCTCTAGCTAGCAGAAAGTAAATTTTAGTCACTGGGTGATACATCTGCATGAAGAAAGTTATTTTGGTTAACGGGGTTAAGCAGCATTTCAGACAATCATTTATATAAATAAATTTGTATTAATGAGTATTAATATTGAGAGCCTTCAGCCTTCAAAATGAACTAATTCTCTCATTCAGTCACCACTACTGATAGTCTGCAACTAATCGGTAAAGCTGCTAGCATCTCCAAAGAGTCATTTTTTCACTGGGGTTCCGTTCAGTTCACTTCTTGAAGGGCCATCCCTTTCCAGTTTTAAAAAGGCAAAATCTGCTTAAGATTCCTTACTCATCCACACGTCCCACTCCCTCAGCTGGGCCAACAAATCTTCTGCCTGTGAAGATAAGCTATGAGGCACACCACTGTGTGTCCCAGGACTATCAGAGAGGTCTATCAGTCTCTGGGGAGACTATGCCTTTGGGTTCCCTATCTACCACCCAAGAAAAGCATTCATCCCATCAGCAAGAGCTGCAAGACAGAGTCATGTGCAACCTGTAAAAAAAGTGCAAAATATGCTTACATTTTGTCTGCAAGACATCTACTGGTAGTCACATGCCTTGTGTACCTGTGATGTGACATATATTCTGGACACAAAGAGCAATCTCAGTGCCTTAGCTTCAAGCTGAGTAATAATAAGGCATCGTCTGGCCTTCCGTATACTCACAGGGCATCCCCACACCGAAGACATACTTCCTGAAGTATGGTGTTACTGGTCATTCAGACACCCCAGAATACATCCAGCCTCCCACGTGAGCTATGTTTCTCTCTTGTGGGTCTCCTGTCTGAGTTACCAAACATCTGGATCCCCCTCTGCTCACCTGCTGCCACAGCCCCTGTCCATGGGGCCAGCGAGACCTGGGAACATTCCGGTTGAAAACTACCCACCTGTCAGATCAGGCCCATAGTTTCTCCATCACACGGCCACACGAGGGCCAATGCTTGCACAACGCAGAGGCCAGCATCCATGGGTAAGGAAAAAGGGCATAATCACCTCATTTGGTGGCACGCAGTTCCACAGGCTCCACCACCGCTGTCCTGACCTGCAATCACTTCTGTAGGACATTTGCTCTCAGCAAGAGAGGTAATTCTTCATCTAAACCAAAGAGTGTTTTTTTATTTTTTTCTTTAGGGAAATAATGCAGTTAATACCAATGAAAGTATCTTGACATTTTATTCCTGCTTCTTTCATAACTGATAGTAGCTTCTTATACACATTGCAGTTACAAATGAAAAAGAACTGTAATGCTGCAGTGAAATAAAAGCAAATACATTCAGTCCATCTATAAAGACCAACGTTACTTGTGCAATGACTTTCTGATTTTTAGAAAGCATGTGCAGAAGTTTTGAGAACAAAGTTTGACAGCAAAGACATCCCTTCTGCCAAGACTGATATTCATGATCGGGATGTGTCAGACTGCCACTCCAGAGTCCCTCAGACCCACAGCTAATGATACACTACGTACAAACAGAAATACTGCTAAAACAATGGGATTGGGAAGCATAACATCAGACTTTGCCTCTTCAGACTCAGTCTGAACTCTCACACACTTATTTAAAGGATTCTTACTTCAGGGATTTGAGAGGATATTTTTGTGTTGCAGTTACTCTAAGTACAAAAAGTGTGATTTTTATTTTTTTAATGTGGACTGAAAATGTCAATTCACTGACCTCAGTTACCTGTACATAAGGTTTACAAGAACTGCTTTTAGCTTCCTAGCAGTAGCACAAGTTTCTTATCTAAATGTAAATGAAATTTATGTTTCCCATCAGTATCAATAAAATTATCAAGGGATAACAAGCAAAAGGAAAATACATAAAACCCTGCAGTGATTTAAGTGTATGATATGACTCTATTGAGGTCATTAACCGCAAGGTCAAAGCATATACAATTTTATGAGGAACAGCAGTACCAAAGAAGAAAACCTTGTTTTCCCAGAGGAAATTCAGTGCTTCTTTACTATTATTATATTTTCCCATCTAAATGAGTTCCATTCTCTGTGTCCTGTTATGATTTCTCTCTTCCTGTAACCTTTGATAGAAAATGAAAAAGCAGCATGAAAGAAAGCAGACTGACACTAGAACAAATTAATTATGATGCTCCGACACAAGGGATTCGATTTTTTTCTTGTATTAAAGATAATACAGATTCAGTTTAAAGAACCCTACCAGTCCCACTTCACAGAGATTACAGAGGTGAGAAGAACAGTTTGTTAAAACAAGCAATGATTTCCAAGGTCAGGAAAGAACTGTGTATGCCATTATTTGATAGAAACATTTTCAAACATTTTTCATGACTCAAAATCATGTTTGACAGCTTCTATCTAGTCCATTATCACAAAAGCAAGGTTTTGTTTTCACCCTGACACAGCCCAAAACTATTCATTAGTCTGTCCCCTGAGAAAGGCACAATACTATATATCCAATTTATCCAATATTCTCGCCCCACTGCCCACAACCCCCAAAAAAGTCAAGCTAAGGATAAATACATGCCCAACAAATCTCTGTTCAGAGGTGACTGCAGAGGGCAGCTCAAGTAAGCAAGCACATTTTCCTAGTCTGGAAAGTGAAGTTCTGCAAAAAACATTAAAAGAACTGCAATTCTGTAGTTACAATGGTTATAAGTACTCCTGCCCTTATCTGTTAAAAAGTACATTGAACAGAGATCATGGGTGAGATATAAATTTAGTATTTCAGACCAGATAGTAATAGCAAACCAGCAGAAATCTGGCACCCAAAGACTTGGGCCTCCAGAGACAGATGGGGTGGACACCTCTAAATAGTGGCTGCCCTCCTGGTCCGGCTGCCCGTACCCCTGCACAAACTGCCAGCAAATGGGGTTCATTATAATTCCTAACATTATCATTGTCCGTCTTACAAAAATACAAACCTTTATGTCCATGTCTCCAAAGCACACATTTACCAACATAATCAAAAAGAAAAAGAAGTGCTAAAATTCAAAACTTAATACATTAAAAAGCATCAAGTTTTGTATTAAAAAAAAAAAAAAGGAGAGGGGAGAGCAATAGGATTTAGGAACTTTTAATAGTGTTCTTTATAGCACTCAATGCAACTATTTGCTCAAAATTTAATAATAAATAAAGAAGAAAAAAAATTGCTCTGGAAAGTTGTCTAGTTCCACAGTGCTTCACTATGTACTTTAATATCTGTGGCTAACATGGCATGGAGTTTTCTTTCCTTCTAGAAATTCTCTTTTCACTTTACATTCTGGCTGAGACCTCTCAACTTCTCATAGCAACAGCCCCCTGGGAAAAGCTAGCACTGTTTCACCTTCAGTACTATAGAAATGCCAGATCGAAAAGTGGTACCAAAAAATTTTTTAAAAAATAGGATATTGGCTCTTTCTAGACTTATAATGATATATTGTACAAGTAGCAGTCTTAAACCTCCAAAAATAATGCAAGTGAACAAACAGCTCACTATTTTCTCAGAGGTTTCCCTAGCTGTTATGCTCTCAGGCTATCTGAGTTGAGCTGGAAGTAACAGCCTCACATCCCAAGCTCCTCTGTCGGAGGGACAAGGTGGAGAAGAAAGGACGGTGAAACTGCAGCAATAAATCAGTGCTCAGTGGCACTCACCTAGGAGCTGGGCACCAAGAGGCAAAAGCTCAGTAAATCTACAGACATCAGTGCACTGGGTGAGGGTGCTGCTTAGGGCCCCAAATCCCTGCAGCCAACCCAAGCTCACCGTCACATAGATGCTCTCCGTCACTCCGTACCAGCCCAGCCTCTCCCTTCAGCATATGCTTGAATTGACTCCTGTACACCCTCCTATACCAGTGGGATCTCGTGTGCTCATGGAAGACGACCGTCAGAGCTCCGCTGATGCCTAGGCTGCAACTCAGAGCAAAGTAGTACACGCGCATGTCTTTTGAGGACAAGGAGCCAGGAGACAAACCAAACGAGGGGACTGGGAGCTAATGAGCATGTAATCAGTGCTGAAGGGCACACTGAGCAGTCCATGACTTTTTTAATGCCTGCATTTTATAGCATTTGCAAATTAACACACTCAGCAGGCTGGTGGGAATCTGAGTCATCTAAGGCATAAAAATAAATGTATTCAGATGTAAAAACAACCAAATGTGAATCCCAATTTTTAAGAGCCGTCTTTCTAATGACAACATAAATGAAATCCCAATTCTAATATGTCCATTTTGACTCTGTCAAAAATCTAATGTTTTATTCGATAAATTAAATGTAGAGTTATTATTCAAACTACTTTACATCTGGTTTTAAACCCTCTAAGTCAGCTAATCTTCGTGGATATTTCAAAGTCCTATCATTAAGACTGACTTTATATATAATGAAAAAGCAACATTTAATACCAGCTAAAAACAAGTTAGCAAGGAATGAAAGGATTCAAACAGTTTTTTGTTTTGTTCATGACAAAATACTTCTGATTTTTACTGCGTTTTCCTTTGACGAGAAAGAAAACTTGTTGATTTAAAAGTAATTACAACTGTGAGGAAAGAAAAAAAATCACCACTGAACTGAAACTTATCTCACGCTGTAATTTATGATTTTAAATGTTTAGATGTGATGCAACATCCCTCTAGGATCTTCCAATATGGTGCAACTGTGGGTTTCCCCTGGAAGAAGAGACCCAGTTTGCCTCCATCCCCTCATCCCTCCGCTGCCTGCCCACCACGTCTACTAACTGACCTCACCTTATCTTGTCCCCAAAAAGGATGGTACTGACTTCTCACTTGTGCCATAATAGCATCAGCAGATGAGCTGCAAGGTCGGTCTGGGAGATGCTCAGAGCTTAAACCACTCATTCCTTTCCAACTGGACCACGTCTATTATCCAGCTATTATCCCTCATGCTAAATTCGAGCAGTAGCAAGGGGCAGGGGAGGACAGGGAGACAGGGACACCCCTCCTGGCAGCAGCACGGCCTTCGGCTGCCTTCAGTATTACGGGACACAGCCGAGGACAGCGATTCCCCTGGCTGCCCAGAGCTAAGGCAAGCAAGGAAAGGAGCTCCATCTAGCGAGAGCAGCACGCACAGACCTGGCTGCTCGCTAGGAACCTCACCGAGTGTCCCACTGCAATGCATGGACAGCCAGGCAGCTGTGAAACTCTCCTGCGTTTGGCTGGAGGTGATGGTTTCAGCATCCTTCGCTCTGAGGGGACCACTCCATGCTGTTCTTGTCCTTCCAGCCGCCTACGGGATGAACGAGCAGAACGGCCCCGCTAGGGCAGCACCACTTCGCAGAGAAACACGAGTTCTCTTCCCACGTCCAGCACTAATAACCAAAACCAGTTTCATTTCTCTGCTTTCCCCCTCCCAGCCTCACCATACTGTACGCTGAAAGCATCTGGAAGTGTGGAAGGCCATTTGAATGTACAACTGCACGTGCGACGCTTGTCCCTTTGCCCCTCTCCTCAAAAGCTACAACAAAGCATCAGTTGGTTAAAACAACCTATAAAGCATCCTGAAACACTTGAGTTTTGTTGGTCTTCTTCAAATGCATATGACAATGCCAATTGGCATAAACAGACACACACTTATGTATTATAGACTATTTGCTAGAATAAAATGCAACATGTAAAGGAAACATGGGACAGTTCTCAGTTTTGCAAGGTCAGAGTTAACAGAAAGCAAGTATCAAGAAAAAAAAACACATTCAAAAAATTTTTAGAAGTCCTAGCATATTGTGGGGATGAAACATTTCATATTCTGCCTTTTGGAAATAGGTGATTAAAGGTCTATGACCAATACTCACATCAGCCCTGACACAAGAACGCGAGGCACAGAACCAGGTATCCTCAGAAGGGAGCAGAAACCAGTATCTAGCAGCACTTCCAAAAAAGCTGTTTCCAGCTGCTCTGAACTGTTTGAATTCATATTCAAGACTGTTTTTCTGAGGTCAGGAGCAGAACCCACGCCAAAGAATGTGTTCTGTTTGGTTACTCAAAAGGGAGTATTTAGTTTGGGAAGCATCAGGAATGTTTAAGGGGACATATTTTCTAGCTTTTTGCAAGTTATTACCTGGAAAAATTCCAGGTTATTGGGCCTAAATTAGAGGAGAATTAAGTGATGTGTAACTATATAAAGGTTATAAAGATGTTTAACATTCATTATTGCACACTAGTTTTGAAAAGCAGTCAGTGTTCCTAGCCAGAACCACGTACTCTAGAGAGATTCCGTATGTCCATCCAAATCGACCTATGCAGAAATTAATCATAATTCCAGAGACGGAAGAGACTGCCTCGTCCCACCACTAACTGCATTCAAAATTTCCCCTCGCACAGCTTTTGCCGGACGGCCTCACTGTACGAGTATCTTTGGCATCAGGGATGTCCACATGAGGAAGAGACTTCTGCGCTTCTTAGTGACTGTGGAAAGCTAGCCAAGGATACACGTGCCCGGGTGAACGACAAAGGTCTCTCACAGTTTATCTACACAGAAAAACATACCTTCAGCTACTGCAGAGAAGAATTTACAACACAAATTCAGCTGCTCAACAGCTCCTGCCACGTGCAAGAAATTGAACAATCCGGGACAGTAAACTACTTCACATTCAACAAGAAAATTCAAGAATACCCAAAGCAGGAGCAAGCGTGGCACACCAGCCTTTCTGCACATCCTACCTTATTCCATGGGAACTTCTGTGGGAAGACACGCCTTCAGTATCAAGAAAATAACAACTTCAAAAAATATGTATCTAGCCAATTTAACTTAATGTCTTCACTCTCCGCAGATTTCCAGGAAGAAGCACGTCTCCACTTCACGGTTTGCAGAAAGAACGCCTGTTTACGCAGAGGCACTCATGCTACTGACGCAAGGCTTGCCAAATCCCGCAGCTGAAGATGTCGTTGCCTCTTCTCGCTGCCTGCCTCACGTACCACCACCGATGGCCACTGGCGCAGCACGGCAAGCAATCTGCTCCTGCCTTACGATGCTGCAGTTCACGGTCCACTGCGTTTGCTTTCTCTGAACGTAAATCTGTGCTGTATGCCATTGGCGAACTAGCCCGGCTGCCCAGCAGCCATACGTGCTGCCCTGACGATCTTTGTCCAGCAGCATAAGGAGAGGGGAACAGGGAGCTGGATGTCACAACCTCATCAATCACCCTACCAAAACTTTGCGGGGTTTGTTGGCCAGAGCCTTCAGGAAGATGAATTTGAATCGGCTTTTATAAAGCAATAATTAAACCATAAATAGAATTTAAAAGTGACCGTAAAGCGCTTTTGTTTAATTTCTTTCGAAGTTAGCTAAATAAACAATAGCCACTGCCAAATAAGAGTATCCATAACAGATTTGAATGAGATTTAACTAGCACGCCTTAGAAGTTAGCTCATATTAACATTTCAGACTGTCCATGCAGTTAGCTTGGAATATTTCTTCTGAATGTTCCTATGTATACAAGCCCAGAAACTGCTACTCATTTTTCCTGAGACACCAAAATGCAGAGAAGACAGAGAGCTGTGTTTAGCCCTGGGCAGGAAGGTGGCTGTGAAGAAGTGTGAAGTGAGAGCGTGCCAAGCAAGTATTTTTGAAAGTTACTCACAAAAATGACAAAAATGGCTCTGTTGCTTAGCTCATTTTTCAACTGAATTACTTAACCAGATGGAAAGCCAAGATATGTGACCTTCTGTGCCAAGTAAGGTCACTCTCCTTTTTTTTTTTTTTCTTTTAATAGAGTTTAAAAGTAGAAACTACCCTGAAAAGACAAGCAAAACTTTTGATGAAAACTCAAGGTGAACACATTTTCTAAAGGGTGATTGCAAAGGCCATTAGACACACAAAACAAATTTATTCTAACAGTGCTCAGATTTCTGGGGGAAAAAAAAGTATATATATTTATACCACCTTGATACTATTGATCATTCTGATGCTGGAAGTACATGTTGCAGGCCAAATTCTTCTCTGGTAAGTCACCTCTTAAGCACACCAGAAAAAAAAAAAAAAAAAAAAAAAAAAGAAAAGAAAATTATATGGCTACAAATTTTAAGGGAAAAAGAAATGACAGAGCTCTCTCATGAGAGCCATGGCATTTGTTTTTAAGATCTAATTTCTACAGTTTAACTAGACTCTGCTGTACTTTTTAGTGTCTGTACTCCCTCCCAACAAAGCTCAGAGTGGACAAGGCTGCTACGAAGGCTCAAGCTCACAAACTGAACTGACATTTCCATCTCAGAAGTGATGCAGAAACTGCACAACTAAATCACTCAACCTCCATCCTTCCCTTGCTGGCTTTAATAGCGGGATATACCAGCTCCCAGTTTACTGTGGGCAAAAAGACCTGAGTACCTTCATTCAGAACTCATTTAAACCACTGGAAAGACTTCATCAGGCTTTAGGACACGACAGATCTTGTACACCATTTTAATTGAAATTTAGCAAATTTTTAATGTTAAGTATGTTTACTTTTTGAGACCAAGATAGGGAGTTTTACAAACAAGCAGATCTAATAAAACTGTATAGTAATTTTCTATAAGGCTTTAAAACCTGTTACAGAGATACTGTTATATAATGTGTTATTAAATATATATTTAATATTTAATAAAAAAATAAATAATAATGTGTTACATTATTAGGTAAGTCCACACTCCTGCACACATCTGTACAAACCGTCGGCTATGTGAATATTCTATCTTTATTCGAGTAGGCAAATTAGGCAACTACTCTCATAGGTATTTATAGCATTGGGATTTGAGGACCTATTTCTGAGAGGTGACAGGCAGCTACTTCTTCCAGCGTACCAGAACACTCAGGTTACAGGGCTCGTGTGTGATCAAGGATCTTGTAACCAACGCTGCAATCCACCTCCAAAAAGTCCGGTTCTCATCAATAATAAAAGCTGCTTTACATAGTGGCTATAACTATCTCCCTTAGAGCCTAACTAAGCATCCGAGAAGCCTTATCCCACCAAAGGTAGTAGCAAATGTAATAAGTGTTTGTTCATGCTGACTTACATCAGTTTAAATGCACCAATGCACAAAGCCTCACCACTAGCAAGCAGGGTACAAGTCTTTCAAGAAACAAATAGTATAAATCAACTAAGAATAAATTAGAAACAGGCAAAAGATTTATCTATTTTTTTAAGTATTTGTTCAATCTTTTATCTCCAAAGTGATTAAACTCTCAAAGAGAAATAGCCAGGATAAAAATATCAAATTATATAGGGTTTTTTGTTTGTTTCTTTTGTTTTGATATATATATATGATAGCAACCTCTTTCCCCAGCTACATTTTAAATAGGAAAATAACTTTTTCTTTTTCCTTTTTTTTTTTTTCTTTTTTTTTAATCAAAAGCAGGCAAAGGATTTTCCCATAAGCTTACCAGGAAAGTTAACCTCTGGACTAAAACCAAATAGAAAAATTCCATCACGAAAGGAGAGTAATTCATTAAGTTGCAAAGCCCACATTCAGCCACAAGACCATGGTGAAAATTCTTATGTAGCTTTCAATTTCGCAGAGCGCTACAGACTAGCAGTTATTATATAACAAAAATGTACCAACTTATTTCAAATAAATCCAGCTGAATTCAAAGCACAGGCATTATGTAAAGTATCATACTTCGCGCTCAACTTTCATCTGATTTTCATATATTAACCTTCAATATCCAGAACAAATGCTTAAAACGAGTAAGAATGTGGTCTGTCCCACAAAGATGTCCATGAAGTTATGCACAACTTGTTCCAAAACGCAGTAGATAATTTCATTGGATCACAGGATTTGCTGGAAGTTTGACAGTTAAAATTTTTGTCAAAATTAAGCAGTTTCAATTTATTTCTAAAATAATTACTTGGGGAAGCTATGATGTTTATTTTGAAATTACATACGCTGTAAGACCTTCTTGAAAGCCAAAGCACTTTAGCAAATACCAATAACAACAAAGATTCTGTATCCAGAAAAAATTTGAAGTGTCATGTGAAACTATTTTTATAAAAGCCGGAAAGAGTAGCATCTGAAACACTTCAAAAGCTTTTGTAAAATACGAACAAAACCGAGATCCATTTTATGAATTCTGAAATCTTTTTAAAGTTACTGGGAGCGCCACATCTCTGTGCATACTGGACCATTCATAAGATTTACGAGAGACAGTTGCTCAGCATATGCCTAAAAAAATCATCATCCTAACCAACACATTGAACAAACACCAGTTTTAAGGTTGATTTTGCATTTCAAGGTCTTCCTTAAAATCTGCCTGCGATGTACCTAGAAGCACGGAGGGAGGACACAGGAGACATCAGACCTGTGGGTAATTTTACTCACTACCACCTCTTCGCCCTGACAACAGGATACCAACAGCAGCAGTTGGTTGACTGCTGGCTTGTTGCTGAAATCCTGAAAAGCACAGACAACGCACGTTCTAAAGTCACTCTCAGAAATTGAAACAAATCGTCGTCACGTTTCTTCATGCCAGCAGAACTTGCATAATAAAATGCATACACATGCCCAAACATAGATGGGAATATTAGGACTTAGAAGTAGGTCGCCTTACATTGAATACACGTATATACAACATATGCTTGGTTTCCTGTCCAACAACTGTCACAGATCACAACCTCTAACACCGCGGATGACAAAACCCGTGTTGTTTCACCTTGATATGTCACGCATAGTGAGGCCGCTGCTCCATGGACAGCAAAACCACTCAGGGAGTTGGAATGGGCATCATAAGCGTTCCTCTAGATAAACGTCCCTGTTAGTCCTGTGGGACTGCACACTTTGATAAGTTTACTTTGCTCTTTATAGGAAAGATGTACATTTCCATTTTTCTTCCACTGTCTAGGCAGTGTGAACGGGAATTAATCAGCATTAATCAGCAGACCTGCAGCCTATCCCCAGTTCTGCTATTAAATGACAGTAAAATAAGCAATAATGTAGTCCAAATGAGTCTCAAAGTGGGGAAAAAAAATAAGAATACCTGAGGACCTGAAATCCCAAATTTGGGGTCTTCAAGGTTGTTTCACTTAAGACTGACAAATAGGTGGAGAAATCCAGTATTCCATTAATAGCAATTTATTTATTTACAGCAAATCTACATGGGGCAGAAGAGGGCAGGATATTGGAAAAGGTGAGACAAAAAAAATCTAACTCTTCTTTCAAGAGATTTATGATCTTTTCATCAGTCTACACAGTTTATATATATAATCAAGAGATGAATATTAACTAGCTAGCCTGTGAAGTTTCTGAGAAACTTTGACCAACTACCCACAGATGCGTTTGGGTAGCGATGTGATGTTATTTCTGGAAGGTCTATTTGTAATGTCCACATTCTAGAAGTGGTATCACTCATCCTCGGGCAATCAAGCTCTGCCTTCTCTGGCATCCTTGCAACAGTTTTGACTTGTACAGGGATTACTGGAACCAGAGTGTTTTACAGAACAGTCTAATTTTGGGAATTACATTGAGTAATACAGTGGCCTGATACTGCCTGAAAAATAAGCAAAATAACTAAAGTACTGATTTGCATTTAAGTAACTGCATGCTCTTGTGTTTGGATATTTTCACCAAGGAGAAAGTCCAACTTTGTAGGAATTACTTAAAATGCATATATATACACAATTCCACTGAACATTTTAAGATCCTATAGCTTCCATTCACTAGGCATCAAGTAGTGTTTCATTTTTCGAGCATGCTTCAGACTATTCCTGTAAAGTATTTTCTCCACAGTATACCTGCAAAACCCAGGTAGGGAGACCTTCACAAACTTTTCTTTGATGACACAGAAAGTGACTCTTAGATTCACACACACAAGGCAGAAAACTTGTCTTCTAGCTCCATACTCCAAAAGCCTTTCTACTTTTCTTTTTCAAAGATGAAAATTTAAGCAATAAACAATACTTTGGTATACAACAACTTAAATCTTCAGCAAGTATTTTCTAAAATTCTTTGACACAAGTAAACATCCTGTTTCCACTAGGAAGACTTCAGAATCTATTTCTGTTGTGGTCATGAAATAAAGACTGAAATACGAAAAAGTCTTTCTGTTTAAAGAAGCAATAACATTTGCAAAGACTACAAGCTTCTCTTCTGCACAGAAAGCTAAAAAAGGTAGAGCAGCTGTTCAAGATCAGTGAGTTTAAATCAATGTCTTCCTTCACAAAGAACGGCTGAAGTTCTTGTAACAAAATTAGGGAGAACTCAAATTCTGCATGAATGCGGCCTTCCCAGTAAATATCCAGCCACAATCCCCTCAGCATCACAGTATTTCTAATCATTCCTACGCCAGCATCTTTGTTCCTTTATACCATATTAAAGTACTGAATGCCCTTGAATTTCATTTGGGCTTGTTGTGAGGGAAATCTTCCTTGTGTCAAAACATCAGGTGGACTCTTCACTTACCCACCTTAATTCCAGTAAGCCAGATTGCTTTATCTGGTAATTACCAAGGTGCAGTCTTTATTTTAACCTCAGTGAAGGAAGACATTTTTATCAGTATGTCCACAGCTGCTAGGCAGGAATGATTAGTTTCACAGCTTTCAAACCCTTCCACATCATTTAAATGCAGTATACAATGGCACTTTTCAAAACGATGGGCTTCAGCCAGCTAAACCCATTGGAGGAAGCAGGCGCAATTCAGTCCTCTCAGCCTAAATGTACTCTTCCTTTTACACTCGTTCTTAATCATTACTGTGTACGGATGCTTCTTGGAACTATGTAATGAATGCACGTCAAAGCAAATCTACCACGCTCCAAACTTTAAATGAGAGGAATCGACTGAGATTTAGCTGGAAAAAAAATATAAATGAAAAAGAAACATGGTGAAGAAACATAGCAACAGAAGTCACAATTAAAGACTTTTTACCTTTGTACAACGTTTAGCTTAGGGCTGCAGATCAGCAGAGACTTCAGGATATTTACCTTAACTTTCCCCTTCACATGACAAACAGTTCTTTGAGTCTCACACTCCCATTTAAGCCTTAAACCATCTTTCCTCTTCAAAACAAGAATACTGCTATCAAAAGTGGTACTTCAAATAAGCATTATCAAATTTGTTTCCACTTAAAGCAGTGTGGCAATGTTTAAGTAAGCTTTTGCCAAGCTATTTCTAATAACCCATACCTAAATGTCACATTTCTGTTATATAATACATTGGCACATTTTTCCCTTCACAGACTTCAGTAAGTTAAAATGTCTTTCTAGGTTCTTACACTGCAGACAGACTTTACCTAAATATCCCCTAAGATGCATTTACACAGAACAAGATCAAACCAGGAACCTGCTTTATGAAACTGTAAATCTTCTGGCCCATGTTAACCCCCTGCAGCTCTATACCAGCCTCCTCTAACTTTCCTTGGGGCTCTAGACCACAGTGGAGCCCACCTCACATTAAGGGGATGCTAGGCGCAGAAATCTGCAAAGCTTTTGAGGTCCAGCCACCAGAGCGGAAAATATGAGCTTCCTATATTTAAGTTGTCTCTATTTCAGAATGTCATTACTGGAATTCTTTAAGACTTTTTTCTTTCTTTTTTTTTTTTTTAACTTTAAAAGTCATTCTCATCTTGGCTTTGCTATTTATGTGTGCACACAAAATAGTTTCCCTAAAGCTTTTAGTTCTGTCATACCAGAATCTCCACTAAGAAGGTCATCAGTACCGAACGCTTATAGCTTTTAGCCACACAAAACACCATTGTGGTTTCTTGCCTCTACTAAAAACACGTGTTGTATCTATACTTCCAATTCTGCAAGTCCTGTTAAAGAGAATTATCAGTTAAATTGTGCATTGTCCAGTTTATAAATAAATCCTGTACTAGAAGCCTGGCTTAATCTGACAAAATTCACAAAATATGGCAGAAGCTATTGAACAAATTCAGTATCCAATGACAGCCCTGTAAAGCCCGAATAACAGCACTGAACCAAATGGAGTTACCATGGCGTGAAGTCAGAACTGGGAGCAGAACTTGGCCACCTGGTGTTTACTCACTTCACTAAACCTAAAGCCCTGGTCAAACAATGAATAACTGTATAATCTGTGAGGAGAAATGTCTGAAAACCCAGGACACAGAGGTAAAATGAGGATAAACGCTTTGCTTCTGTGCTGGATTTTATGGATTTTTTTTGTTTAAGCCAGACCATTGATGTTACTTAAACATTTTACCGTATTTTCAGTGTGAAATTCCATTCATTTTAAAATAAGCCATGATTCATAGAGAATTCACAGAGCAGGAATTTTGAAGTAGCTTGACTGTAACATGCAGATGTATAAACGTTTAATAGTAGGCAGGATTTCTTTCTCTAGATAGTCAATGTAGTTGTTACAGCTCTGGACTGTAAATCCCTGGAACTTTAATATTTCCTTACGAGCCCAGTTTACGTATTCTGAGATAAATACGCTGAAAAGCGAGGAGGTTTCTCCCAGCAGCAGCCTCTCCCTGCCCTAGCAGCTTTCGCACCGCTGCGCTCGCACCTGACGCGTGGCGAAGCACGCCTCACGGGAAGGTATGTGGCACGGGCTTTCAAAAGCCTGTCAAAATCGCGGAAACCCGACGTTTAAATAAAAGCTCCCGGGGCCGGGAGGGGACCTCCCCTGAGCAGAAATGTCCCTGAGGAGAAACGTCCCTGAGGGGACCGTGCCGCCCCTTTGCCCAGGACAACGCGAGCGCGCTGAGGGGCGGGAGTCGGGCTCGGCCCCTCACCGCGCAGGTACCAGCGGGCGCCCGGGGGGCTTTCAGCCCGCCGGCGGCCCCCTACCTTCGCCCGGGGCCGGGGGGTGCGAGCCCGGCGGCTGCTCCGTCCTGCTCGGCGCCTCCGCTCGCCTCGCTTCTCCCTGCGCGCCCTCCCCGCGGGCGGGCGGGCGGGGAGCGGCGGAACGGCGGCCCCGGGGCGGGGGGAGCCCCCAGTGCCGGGCCGGGCCGGGCCGGGCCGGGCGGCTGTGACAGCAGCGGCCGCTCATAGCCCCGCCGTTCGGCCGCACCGGGGCTGCCGCTGCCCGGGGCTGCGGGTCCCGTGTAACGCTGCCGTAATTGGGGGATAGTGCAGGGATGGTGCTCTGCGTACTGTGTGCTTGTTCACTTCGGGCTTGTGTAATTACGTGTCGTTGGTAAATAATTTGCGTGTTTTTGTTTTTATTTATTTAAGTACCACCAGCTTTGACTGCACGCACTTAAAACTTTGAACATAGAAAGTGCGTCCGTGTCGTCGAGTTGGGGGGGTCAGGATCGTTCCCCAGCCCCATTTTTTTTTGAGCAAAGTATACAAATCGTTTCCTCAGCGTTGCCGCGGTTATGTTTATGTTGCACGTTCCCTCCTTTAGTTTAATTATCAAGCCCACGCCGATCGCCGCGCTTCCTGCACGCCCAGAAGGCAAACAGCTGCGATCAGCTTCGTTTTTTATTAACCCCCTTCCTCCCCTCAAGCCGCTCCCCGCCGCCAGCCGCTCGCTGCCGGCACAGCGCCGGCTCCCGGAGGAACACCGGCACCCGCCGCCACCCCCGGGTCCCAGGGCACCAGGAGACCCCGCTCCCCGTCTCCCGCTCCCTCCCCAGAAGCCGCTCTCCTCCGTTGGCCGCCGCCCTGAGGCGCGGGGAGCCGCGGCCGCCACACTCCCCGCCCGCCCCCCCGTCCCGTCCCCTCCGCCGCCCGCCGCGCACGCCCTGACGTCACCGCCCCCCCTCCCCTCAGCACGCCGCGCAGCCTCCTCGCGCCGGCCGTGCCGCGGGCGCTGATTGGCCGCCGCCTTCCCGCTTCCTCCTGGCCGCCCGAGAGCCCGCCATTTTGAAAAGCTCGCCGCCGCCGCCGCCTCCCCGCGGGCCCCCGGCACCGGGACCGGCCCCGGGGCTGCAGCCGGAGCTGAGGTGGGTCCGCGCCGCCGCCCTCGACGGGGGAGGCCCCTCTGGCGCTGAGGGGGAGCGAACCGAGGCTCCCGTCCCGCTGCGGGGCCGCCCCGTCAGCCGGCCTGCCGCCGGGCCGCGCTGCCCACCGCAGGGCTCCTCAGGCGCCGTGTGTCGTCGCCGCCGCCGCCGCCTTCCCCGCGCCTCACGCTGAGGGGGCACAAAGTTCTCGGCTTCCCTCAGCGCCCCCTGCCTGCGTGGGAAGGGGAGGGAAAGGTAGCCTGTGCTGGGCTGCTTGCTTGCTCTCTCCTGTGGGCGAGGGGTTTTCGCAGAGCACCGCCCTGAGTGCCCCCAAAGAGACGTCTTTTCTCCTGGTGGTTTAACAAAGAGGACTAAACTTGCATTTTCCTCTCGCTAATAAAACTCATGGTCTTACTGCCACCTGCAAGCTTCCGTCCGTGTGCCTATTTTAGTTGTTGTTCATCCAGTTTGACCTCTTGCAGGTATACCGGCTTTAATTTTACAAAAATAAAACGATTAACGTGATATTTTCCCGCAAGACCTCAAACAATTGATAGTGTATTGTGTTCCAGAAGCGTAAACAGTGAATGATTTTGAAAGTTAGAGTCTTCTAAACTGAAGAGGTAGGGCTAGCTTCCTTTGTTAGGTAGGCGTTCCCTGTCACGAGGGAAATAGCACTCACCGGAGTGAGATATTAAAACTTAAGCCACTTGAAGTGCTAGGAAAAGACTCCTCTTAAATATGTTAAGTGTGACACGTTTATTAGTTTCTGTTGTAGACTTGCAGGTTAAAAACAAAAAGCATCTTTGAGCCCTAAGTTGTCTCATACCTATTTGAATTCTGAAAGCAGCGTTTGCTTTTCCAAATCGCTCATAACTTTTCTCTCGCTTTTCCCATTTCCCATGTAAATACCCAGCTTGTTGAATTTATCAGGGAACTTGTATGTGTAGTTAACTATGATCAGAAATAACTGATAACGTGGTGCACTAAAATTATGACGTCTTAAAACTTTACCGTTCTTCCTAGTACAGCGCCACTTGCTTTGAGTGGGTGTTTCTGAAAATTTCACCAAGCACGCTTGCAGACGCGTGTGTGGAAAGAACTGATAAACTTTTAAACTTCTTAACCAGGCTAGTTGCAGGATGGATGACAACTTCTGAAACTTATTCCGTTGTGTATCTGCAGAATGGTCTAGTTGGTGTCTTAAAGTATGTAACCAGTCACAATAGAAGCACGATGACATTAATTGTTTTGTACTTTAAAAAAAAAAAAAAGCAATAGTGTTATTTTTTTATGGTTTTCCTGTGTTTTTTTTTTTACAGAAACATACACCATGTCTTCTGTTGCTTCATCCAAAGAAGATACAATGTCGTCTGAGAAAGCGGACGAGAAACAACCTGAAGCTGAAAACAAAGCTGAGGAAAGTGATGAAGATGAGGAGGAGGAAGAAGAGGAGGAAGAAGAAAAGGGTACTTGTTTTTTCCACTGAATAATTTGTCTTTTAAAAATGCTAAGCTTATTGAATGCAGTCGTCTGTGTTCTCAGCTAATTTTACAAGAAATATTAGAAGATTCTACAGTGCATCTTTCTCTCAGATCATAAATAATCTCCCAGTAGACTAAAACAGACAAACCTGGAAGCAACAACACTGATGTTCCTCAAGCAAGAATGAAGGAATTGCTGGCATCTTGGATTCACACACGAGTGTGTTTTTTTTGTTGCTGGAAAAACTTTTAGGTGATTACAAGGTGCAGCATCCTGTATCAAATTATTCACGTACAAAAAAAATACATATCCAATACATATCCAAGAAAGAATCCTTTTTCTGCCAGTAACGCTTTGAAGTGATCTATGTTTGCAAAAGAAAGAAACTTGGAAACACCTGTGAAATAGCTTTGGAATAATACAGACATCTTTGTTTGCCTAACTGCTGTGGATTATTTTATTTGGTACCAAAGCTTAGTTATAGTGGTGGGGTAATTCCATGTGACTGATTTTACTAGTAAAAATTGTGGTGTCAGAGGGACAAGCAAGGCAGGATTTGTGTCGCAGCATGTAACTGCAGAGGGTAGTCAAGGAATACAAGCTGTGATGAAGGAACTACCATGCAGTAATGTTGGTGTGAAATCCCTAGGCAACTATTTTGCAAATGAAAGCATACGTGTAAGCAGAGCTGCAGTATTGCATAGTGAAGACCGAGTCAGTGGTGGTCTTAGGTTCTTAAAGGAGCAGAGCTTTGTCTTCAGGAAAGGTAGCAGAAAAATTGTGCTGTTTGGGGAAAAACAGAGTAATTAGAATTAAGTTTTTACAAATAGCTCTTTCTTGTATATGCCAGATTATGTTTTACTATGTTGTCAGCAGATAATTGTCTAGTTTTGGTTATGTACATACACATTATGAAGCTGCTTTTTGATATTGAGGCTAGAACAGCACTATCTGCTAAAAACAGTGTGACAAGTTTATTTGAGGTTGAGTGTTTTACTATGAAATGTTTAGGTTTGTGAAGCCTTGGGGCTTTTGTCCTGGTGTGGTACTGTTAAAGTAGTGATATGCAATGTATAGATAAAACAATCTAAACATATTCATAGAATCATAGAATGGTTTGGGTTGAAAAGGACCTTAAAGATCATCTAGTTCCAACACCCCTGCAGTGGGCAGGGACGCTTTCCAATAGAAGGACTAATCAGTACCAGAATTATTGCGAATAATATCCTTGTAGCAGTGGTGACACTAGTTTTGTGCTCTGCAGAGTGTTAGCACAGCACAGCTGTGTGTGGATTAGTACAGTCCCACTGTCCTTGTGGGAGCAATCTGTCTTTTCTGCTGATATGATACTACTGTGTAGCTCCCCTGTGCCACAAGTGGGAAGAGGAAGAGGCTGCAGGCAAGTTGGATTCCCCTTTTGCCCATCTGGTAGCGTTGTTCTCCCACAAAGAGCTAGAGTGGAACTGTGCCTGTGGGAGCTAGGGGTGGCAGAGGGAGACTGCAAAAGAAATAACAGCTCTATACCTTAGAAAGGTGATGAAAGGACAGAAGGCTGGGATTCTGAAAATGCATGGTGTTGTCATCTCCATCATGAGGTGCAGTTCTCTTTAGGAAATGTCTAGCCTTTTCATTGAGGTTAGGTTGGATGTAGGGTTGTAGTTAAGAACTAGAGACTCTGATACACAGCTCTACAGAACCCCCTTGACCTTTTAGCCAAAGGTTTGAAAGTGTAATAGTACTTGGTTATATCATTATCTTTTTTTTTTTGGTTTGGCATTGCAGTGATTCAGAGTTGTATTGCCTATCACTGCAGTGGAATGTGGTCATGTCATGAAAAACACTGTTTAAGGAAACTGTATTTTGCAGAAAAGAGCCTCATCGTTGAAGGAAAAAGGGAGAAGAAGAAGGTAGACCGGTTGACCATGCAAGTATCCTCATTACAAAAAGAACCTTTTACAATTACACCAGGTAAGTTTGACCTCTCACATAAGAATTGTGAGTATTGGGAGTTATGACGGAACCTCTCAAATGATAAAATTGTTGATTTGTTCTAGATGAGACCTAACCTAACAATCATGGTATGTTTTAAAATAATAAGGCTATTATATGAAAACTGCCTTTTATTCTGTAATGCCCTGTTAAACCTTGGGAGTTATGTAATATTTAAACTTAACCTTGAATAGGTTCTTCAGTATTTAGCCACCACTAAAAATTACAGGAGCATCTAGAATAAAAAGAAATGCCAAGTCTGTGAACCCTGGTATAGGTAGTATCAAGTAGGAAAGAGAAAAAAATATCACTATCGTGGTGCCTAATTGATAGGAAAAGCCCTGCCTAATGTTTGACTTATCATGTCTGATGCTGTGCTGAAATAACTTCTTTGCTTTTTTAAAGAATTATAGCTGTTTGAAGTTGTAAACGCATAGGTAAATATAAATGTGATGAATCACACAACTGATTTTAAATGTTTCAGGAAAAGGACAAAAGCTTTGCGAAATTGAAAGGATACAATTCTTTTTGAGTAAAAAGAAGACAGATGAACTTCGGAACCTGCACAAACTCCTCTACAACAGGCCAGGCACTGTAAGAACTTAGTATCAATCTTGTATATTTATTAGTTCTCATGAATTGTGAAAAGGTTTGTAGTAAAGTTTTTTGCATTTGCACACGTGGATCTACTTCTTCAGTGTCATTTGTTACAAACTACTTAGAAAATTAATATTAAAGGAATAGTTAATCAGGCCCACAATTTTTCTAACTTCCATAAACTAGTGTCTAAAAATCCTGTGGAAAGGTATACTGAATTGTAAGCCTGTTTGAACAGAGATATTTTTTTTTCCCTTCCTTGGGTGCAGGGGAGTGGTTACTTTACTAGGATGAGTTGGAAATAATTTGAGTCACATGGTAAAACTGCTGATACGCAAGTCATAAAAGTATTCCATGTATAGTTACTTTGTTCAACATAGCTTTTTCTTAGTACTTCAGTTTCTTTTGTTTGATACCTGTGTTAGTGGTTTTTGCTACATTGTTACCTACCTAGTCATTTTCTCCTCTAATATGCACAAAACAATAGAAAGTAAGCACACTTTAATATATAAAGTCTTCATAGTCATTTTTTCATTTATCTAAAATAAGATTCAACAAAAATATTAGTTAAAAATTGATATGCTTGCATTTATATCTGAAAATGAAACCTAAGCAAATCATAACAGCAAATCTTTTTTGGAGTCTTTTACGTACCATTGATCTTGCCTTAAATTTCCGAGTAAGTATGACCCGTTTTTCTTCCTAAAAGGCATGAAGTGGACATAGGGAAATTAAGGCAGATTAAACTTTACCATTTCAATACACTTACCGTATTTATAGGAATTTATTTTTAAGCTGCTCTTATATTTTGGAAACTTAAATAGCTAGCACAGAAATCAAGAACTGAGTAGTACAAGCGCATGCTAATTATAGTGTCTCAGACCACTGCTGAAAATGCAATGCTTGTTTAAATGGCAAAGCAAAGATCCATTATCTCAAGTATTCAGAAGAAAGAACGATGTATATTCATTAAAAACCATTTCTGTGAATTATGGTATTTATTCAGTGTGGCAATAAACAAAACAAGAAAACTTCTAGCTCAGTGCATACGGAGGTTTGCAAACATTTGGATTGTTCTGCAGTAGAATTTAATTTTGGTTTGAAAGGTGGAATGACAGAACCAGGTAACTTTCTGATTTAACTACCTGTATAGTGGAATTTTTGAAACTGTATCCATTTATCCTTCTTGATACCAGTAGCGCTTTTATACCTTCTTCCAGTGGTGGTACTGGGATACCATGACCTCAGAGTCCCTCTCTCCCACTTTAACTCGCAGGTCTGAGGCATGACTCATTGAAGGGACTATAAAGTTTATTGTTTTGCGACAAGCTACGAAGAAACTAACAACTCCATTATGCTGTTTTATTGCTTACTAAATCAATTGTTAATATATAATGTAATCCACGAACAGACACATGACTATTAGCAGTTTCACAATTATGTGCAGAATGATATCAAATGATATTTAACACTCTTAAATCTCACTAGCTAGACACAACTGCAATTGAAATACAGCTCTCCTTGTTCCCTCCCACACAACTTACTTGGATGCAATTTCACCGCACTTTGCTCTGCCCTCTCCCTTACAGTCTTACGGGCATTGAGTTGGAGAACCCAACCAATTGCTTAAAGAGGATTGCTCTAGAGTCCCAGTGGTGTGAGTCCTTAGGTCACCCTCGCTACTTTCTGTAGGTGTCCACATTCCTGCTGCCCAAAGCACGGTGTTCCTGATGCAGTTACCTGAGCAATCTCTGCCTTGTACACTACTGATATGGTTCCCTAGGTACAAGTGGCCCTGCAAGGTTCTGCTCTCCAAGAGGTCACCTAACCACCCATTCAGTTGTCTGGTTCATTGTGATTACACACGGCTTATGTGTAACAAACCTATTTAAGGCAAATTGGTTTGCTTAACCTCAGTTGCTCTACCTACTTCATGCCACTGAAGTACAAATACTTTCCTTAGCTTATACACAGACAGTCCACATAACAAAGCAGGATTTTTCATGCTGTTTTTGAGCTTACACAGCGTCCTGCTGCCTTAGTTGCTTGGTTACAAATCATTGCCCTTGATGTATTCTTAGAACAATCTTCTGATTTCCTGCAAAGTTTTAGTACACCTGCAGGATGTTTTGCTTGTGGATATCAAGTAGTATCATCTGTTAAAGTGACTGAGATAGAATTTTGTCACATCACAGTGTATCTCTTCCACCTATTAATCATCACCTGTTTATCATGGAAAGTTTCTCTCTTAAATAACTGTACCTGTTCTGTTTCTACACTCATTTTTCAGTAACACCTGTGTTCTAACCTAAAATGTGATAGACGCGAATTAGGTCACAACCTTGTGTTGGAAGCTTATGTTGTAACACAAAGTATGCCCCATCGCTCATTGACCACAGTCAGTATTTTACAGACTATTTAATACTGTTTTTATTGCCTTCAATTATAGTTAGATTTATAAGAATATTCCTAGTCCTAGAAAAATTCTCAAATATGTTGACAATTTACTCTATTTCCATTAATTCTTGTGAAAGCAATGCCTCTGACCTAAAAGATCAGAGAATATATTTATTTACTTCAAAATATATTCCATTTGAATATATATCAGTACAGTTTCATCCAAAGCTATAATCAGAACTGTAGGGAGCTCAGACAGATCTTCAAAAAAAAGAGGTTCAAGTGTACAAGCACAATCCTATGTAAGACTAAAAAAGCAAATAAAGCAAATCTGCTCTAGTAGGTCATATAGTAAAAGCCAAATTCACTATGCTGTAGCAAAATATATGGTATAAATCATGTGACAGTCTTCCAATGATCATAGTTGTGCAAACATGTAAATAATAATGCAGTACATTCTAAACAAGCTCAAAATGGCAGGTGATTTTACCAGGTAAGTTATTAAAATGAACTAAATTACCAAGGCCTCTGGATCTTAATTATTGTAGTTATCAGTCATAGGCTGTCATGAGGCAAATGAAAGCATAAACTGTATAAATGTTTTTTTTTGAAAGTGGATATAAGGTTTCATCAACAGAAAGCTAAATGCTAGAACAGATTTTTCTTGTATGAAAAGTTAACAAACATAATTGGATGACATCTTTTAAGGTACCCCTAAAGGAAAGTAATCTTTGTGTTCTGTTCTAGGTTGCTTCCCTAAAGAAGAATGTGGGTCAGTTCAGTGGGTTTCCATTTGAAAAAGGAAGTGACCAATACAAGAAAAAGGAGGAAATGTTAAAAAAGTAACGATCATTATTGCTACTTAATATAGTCTGACTCGTGCTCTACATTATTTTTATTTTCAAAATTTTACTTTGCAAAGTTTATGTTGCACTCCATTCATGGTGCAAGCTTTCATCCCTTTCATCGCTGTATGTCTCAAAGCCTTTCTTCTTCAAAATCTAAACCACTTCTGCTCGTTGTATATTAAAAGTACAGTATTATTCCTAGAACTGTTGTCAAATAAATGTAGTGATTTGTAGCAACTAACATAACAAATAGGTGTGGTTTTTTGTTTTCTTTATTTGTTTTTTAACTGTTTCCACTGCAAAAACACCTTCTATTGCAAAAACACAACTTTTTCTCACATAAGCACCTTCTCTATCAACAGAAGTGGCTGCAGCTTGGTTGTTACGGACTAAAAGGGTTTACAAATGTAAGCCAGTATAGCTAGTCATAACAAATGGAAGAATTTCAGGTCATAGACATAAGCCAGGCAGCAGCTTCCAGCAGTCAAATGTTGATCTATCATTTATGAAGTGATACTGAATCCTTTTTTTTTCCTGTTACTCCTCCCTCCAGATTTAGAAATGCGATGTTGAAAAGTATCTGTGAAGTTCTTGATTTGGAAAGATCAGGAGTTAATAGTGAACTGGTAACCAGGATCTTAAACTTCTTGATGCACCCAAAATCTTCAGGCAAGGTGAGATGCAGTTTGCTATGCTTGTTCTTATAGCTCTATTTTAGTGAAAAATGCAGCTGTCTCCATTCTTGAAAGTGAGTAGTACTACTGCTGCAGACATCTTTAATGGGACCTGCTCTAGCTTGCTATGGGTCTTAAGGGTGAGAACTTTGATAGAAAATGCTTACATGTAAGAGCACTTGTCATACGCTGTTAGCACTCAAAAGCATGTGTGAAGCTTATTAGGAACATCCATATCTAAATGCCATAAGTAGCTTCTGCTTTGTGGGTGAGTGGGACAGAATGCACATAACACATAATCAGGAAAGAAAAAAAAAGTGTCAGAGCAAAGAAATAAAACGTGAAAACACAGGAAAATAAACAGTCAGATGTAGCTGGGCACACCACAAGTTGACAAGTGTGTGTAATCACACTCAAAATGGAATTTATTGCAGGGCTGGGAATATTTGCTTTATCTAGTATATTCTAATACACTGCATTCAGCTGCCAAGACTACTAAACTATTAGTAATTTTCTTCAACCCTCAGTTTTCAATCTAAAATCAGTACTTAACTAGTGAGAGTATTGCTCAGGAAATTAAATTTATTCCCAGAAAACACTAGTAACTAATTGAACAAATCAGCATATTGCCTTAGGCATACTGGTACTGAGTGACAACAAAATGCAGTTTTGTATGACCTGAAAAGTTGTCATCTAATTTGTTGCTAGAAGAAAAAGTTTGCCTTTGTGGGTAATGTAAAAGATTCCTTCTAAATTGTTCTTCCTTGTTTGTTGTCTTCCCTAGTCTTTGACAGTGGAAGATGTGTTCCGTTATGGGAGTAAAAGGGATGCTTAGCTTATAAGTGAACTTAAGTTTCATTTTACTCTGATTTATCGCTGTACTATGAATTTCTGCTTATGGTATAAGAGTAGCATGTACAATTGGTCTGTTTTTTGTTATGACAACTTAAAGACCTCTGTACTTACTATTCTTTCACATGATTTGAAGGTATTTATGTTTCAAAACTCACTTTTGCATTCCTACTTGAATAACACAATCCCTGTCTCTCAGCCATTGCCAAAGTCCAAAAAAACACCAAGCAAAGGTGGTAAAAAGGAGCGCAGTAGCACTGGAACAACAAGAAAAGCAAAACGCACCAAGTGTCCAGAGATCTTGTCAGATGAATCTAGCAGTGAGGAAGATGAAAAGAAGGAAAAGGATGACTCTTCGGAAGAAAAAGAAAGTGAAGAGGAGGTAATGAGGATTTTTGTTGTTGTTTTTCAACATAGGGCTAAAAATATTTGTCTGCGGTTTGTCACTGTGGTTGTTATCAATTGGTAATTCTTGGAACACACAAGGTTGGGAGGTAAGTGGTGTTTTACTGAATGAATGGCTTGAAGGCGAAACATGGAAAAGGGAACACATCTTCAATTTATAAGGGATTGTCATGATTTCTTTGTGCATTAAATTTAGAGAATCGATAAGGCAAAGGTTCTGATTTTTCTATGTATATACACACCTTACAAACCATTTGCTGTATGTCATTTAGGAGCAGTCAGGGTTTCAAGTGCAATTGATTCTTGTATCATTTTGTGAAGACTTTATTAATGTGATTTTCATTTAAAAGAAAAAAATCCCAGGATTGCTTGACTGTGTGTGTGTGTCTGTGTTTGTGTGTGTAGGGTTTGATTGGTTATCTAGGAGTTAACTTTGAACTCAGCAGATGTCCCTAACCTACTCAGCTGCATTGTTTCCAGACCACATTTCCTCTGGATTTTGTCATAATTTCTCTTTTAAGAGTTCTGTGTCTTGGATCACAAAGCTAAAGGGAGCAACATAGTAAGCAGCCTTACAGAGATCCCTGCAGTCTCCAGACTGTTCTCACCTCATTATTTGCAGTTCTTCTGTATTTTCTTTGAAATTTATTTTAGTTTTCCATAGTAGGAGAGAAATGAAATGAACTTTATGGTTAAATTCAAAATACCTTTCTATGTGCATTCCCTTTCAGTCCAATACTTACAGAATAGACACGCGGAGAGCCAGTGTAAGTGTACAGATGCCACTGATTCGTCCTTATGCCTGAAGTGTGGTAAAAAGAAATGAGAAGGACCTACAGGCTCCATCTTATGCTGTATTTTGATTTAGACAGTACTGCCTTTTTAGCTGTAATCAAAGGCCTGAAACAAACAGCAATTAGTCAACTAGTGTCAAAGAAAATTCTTTATGTAAGCTACAGAGCCTTTGACTGTAAAGTGTGACCGTTACTTACTTCGGTTGCATTCCCTCTACTGCATTGCAAGTGTAACACAAAGTAAATAGCCTGAGTTGCAGAAAATAGTAACAAAAGTCTTTGGTTAGAAAGCTGATGTATATAACTTCAATCCTTGGTGCAAACACTGTCATTTTGACAGGTGCTTATTTTAACTTTAAAGATTGTTCAAGGAAATTCCTCACATCTCCATAAAACAAACTTAATTTCTGAATTTCTTCCCCCAGAAATAGTGAGTCAAAGGAGGGCTGAAATGCTATAAGTTAATTTTATATTTGTTCATCTCTTCAGCAGTACAATCTTCCTGCTGTGAGGAAAGGAACGTGGCTTTCAGAGCCAGGAGTCTGCTTTTAGAAACTTTTTCAAGAACTCGAGTATTTAAGGAAAAAAAAGTAAACCCTATTGATCTAACTGGGTCTTCTTTGTCTTCTTTCAAAAGGTAGGAGTTAGATGTCTGCCAGGCAATAGCTGAGTGCACTGAAGTCTTTGGAAAATGAAGCTGACTTGCATGAAACAAAAGTTTAATTACTACAAAAACAGTATTGTGTCAGATTAGTTTGAACATAGGAAATGGTGAAGTAGTAAATGTGTACCTTTGTACAACTTTGAGATAACAGCATTTTAAAAATGCTAGGTTTACGATACTCCTTAACATACTACAGGTTGAAGGATGCAGGTAACATATCTGCTTTGTAACCCCATTTCTGTTGGAATCTTGGGCATGGAGTGGCTGGAATAGAGTTAAGAGCCTCTCTTGATTGCAGTTTTGTTTTTTTATTTTAAATCTTAGTTACCTGGAAGCAGAAAATGTCTGAAATACTTCTGTGTGCTGAGGGAGCATGATTTTGTAAAAGCTTAAATGTGAGTGCTGGTTTTAACCTTTGACTTTGTACAAGTGATAGAACTTGAGCAGAAACTCGAAAGTTAATGGGGTGATTATTGAGTGTATTTCCTGAATTTCAACAACGAAGGTCTGAATTCTTTACTTAACATTGTTGCATAGTTGTATAGTTGCAAGTGCGATTGTAAGTGAGCAAGCCAATATAAATAAATATATTCTGGTTTATTGAATACTGGTTTCACAGGTTGTACCAGGTACTAATGGGAAAAGTGGTTAAAAGTTGGATGAACTAATCTTAGTTTTTTTAGGTGTGATAGTTTGCTCAGCTGACTACACTGCCATTTAAAATTTTAATTACTTATGAATTTAGTAACTTTAGTTGATTTGTTTTGTTTCATGATGTTCCTTCTCTTTACTCCTGCTCAAAGTTTTGTATTTGTTTCTGTGAGGAAAGTTTTCAGCCTTGTCAGAAGTACTATGTAAAGATTTTGTGTGTTAAGCACACATTTTGTGCCAAAAATGCAATGCACTGATAGATGTATTCATACACAGAGACACTGTATGTATTAATGTTCCCAATTTCCCCTGTTGGTAGTAACTTAATGCGGTAACTTTTTGAGTTTACTAGTCACAATAACTGGTCAAATTAAGTATTAGCTCATGTAGTTCTTCTCAACTAGTGCAAAAAGAATTAGTTGCGTGTAGTCCCAGGGAGCTATAGGATCTAGAAATTAATTGATCACAGTGTGCTATGTTTTTTGTGTGTGTTTAAGAAATTTTATAAGCTAGTTATAATTAACTATAACTTTGAGCAACCTGATCTAGAGGAAAGTGTCCCTGCCTATGTCAGAGGGGTTGGAACTAGATATGTTTTTTTAATTTCTTCCAACCCAAACCATTCTATGCTAACTAATTACAAATGGTACATTATAGCACAGCTAAATTACTAGTATCATCAAAAAGTTCTAGCTGTTTGAGTCTGCGTAGAGGGACAATGTGAAATTGAAAAGAATATGAACATATTCCCTATATGGTGTAGGGGTAGAAATTGCTAGTAAAATGTAGTAATACAATCTGTTGATTTAGTTTGTATCAACAATGGAAACCATCCCTTCTGTTCAAAAGGGGAATGGATTGTTGAGGTAGAAACCATGATTTTAATCTTCCATTTTTCTTCTTTATAGCCCCCTAGAAAAGCATCCAAAAGAGAAAAATCTAAAAAGATGACTTCCAAACCCAAGAAAGCTGTGAAGGGTGCTAATGTCAAGAAGGCTGATAGCAGCACTACTAAAAAGAATCAGAACAGTTCTAGAAAAGGTAAATGCTTTAAATCTGTCCTCCTACATCGTCTTGTAGCTTAACAAGGATGTTTATTAGAAGACAGATTTCTTCACCTAATTGTGAAGGAAAATGGAATTTGATTAATAATGGACTTGCTGCTTGATATGTCTTTCCTTGAAATGGTAATATTTTTAAAATGTTCTGTTTTGGGTATACCTTTATATAACTTATCTGTGTGCATATACATTTTACTTTCCTAATCATTGGAAGTATCAGCCTAGGTCTGTCTTCTGCTGGAAGAATATTAGTGAAATTCCGTTAGTGCCTCTATAGGGGCTTTACATGAATCTTATAGCTGATGCGGTAGTATATATCCCACTGCGTATGTCTCTTACTCAGCAGCCCAATGTGTTTTTGTTAACATAGATAAGGGTTGTATGTGCATCCTGTTGCTCTTAGTTTTCTCATATCTGACAATATACGTAGAAGATATACATTCAGTATACCATGTAGAGGTTCCAGCAGTGCTATTAGGGACAGACTGGTTTCTTTCTAAGCAACTTTGCAGAAAAGGACCCGAGTTAGGGGCAAATGGTTCTCACAGGCACTGAGCTGAACCCTAGTGAGCAGTGTGCCCCTGTGACAAGGAAAGCCAACAACACTCTGGGCTGGTTCAGCAAGTGTGTAGCCAGCATTATTGCAATTAATTAATGCCCCACGTTGAGCACTTGTCAGCCTGCCCTGGGAGTGCTGTGCCCAGCTTTGGGCTCCCTTGTACAAGGCGGGTGCGGACAGCCTGGAGTGGAGGGCCAGCAAGGTGACGGGGCTGGAGCACACGGCGTAGGGGGGTGCTGAGCAAGCTGGGCTCCTTCGGCCTTCAGAAGAGCTGGGTCAATGGGGACCGTGCTGCAGCCTGCGACTGCCGAGTGGGAGAGGAAAGGAAAGGCAGGGCCAGGCTCTGCTTGGAGGTGTGCGGTGAGAGGATGGGAGGCGCAGACACGAGCTGCTGTCAGGGAAATTGCAGTTGTATGTTGGGAGAAGCAAAGCTTCATCGTGAGGGTGTTCACCCAGAAGAGGGGCCCTGAGCAGTTGTGGCATGCCCTTTGTTGGAGGTGTTTATGCAGGAAGCTAAGCAACCCACTCCACTGTCCCTGTTCTGAGAAGCAGCTTAAACCAGATCATCTCCAGAGGTCCCCCCCAGCCTTAAATTCCCTGACCTTCTATGAGTAAACAGCCATGCCTCTGTCCCAGATGTACTGTTACTAGCATATATCCGTATGCTGCAGACAGTTCATTTAATGCCAGCACCAGCATATGTATGCTACAGAACACACAGCAATTCAAACTGCCCTGTTTGTCAGTGTGTTGACAGTAGCAACTCCCAGTTATAGAGCTGTGTTAAACTTCTTTCGTAGCGTAATTTCTCAGCAGTTATGTAGCCTGTACTGAACTCAGTTTTTGTTTGTCCGCTGGCAGTAATAATGTGATCGGCTCTGTGTTTGTGTACATTTCATTTTGCCATCACAAATATATATTTATGTTATATATGTGCTTTACATAGTTGTATGTTACATAAAGTAAGCATCATTTCTTCTTTATTCCTACTCCATTTCTGTTTTGAGTGTATGTTCACCCTACAAAAATCAAAATGTTAAGTACATATTTCTGGATGCTCATTCTGTAGATTTATTGGCATCTGCTCTGATGATCTGTGCCTCCTCTCGGAGTCACGGAATTTAGTGGAAGTTAGAGTCACTCAGTCTCAGTTTTTTTGTTTCTGGAAAGAATTGTAGGAGTGTTATCTGTATGTCCTGTCCTTTCACATAACTTCCTCTGATTCTCTTCATTTGTTGGCATGTTTTTTTCTGATGGCATGTTTAGTATTCGAACGTTACAAAATTACAAGACGCTAATGGGCAGCACTGCTGGGGAAAAATAAATTGAAAATACTTTTTAAAGCAGATAAGTACTGTTAGGTACATAATGCCTCAATTTAGAATTGCTATAATTGGCTTTTTTCTAGTTTGATAGATGAGTACAATCGGTCCCGTACTTTCTAGAGTACATATTGACTTGTAAACTGATAGTTCATGGACAGTGATGCAGAGTCCTAAATAAAGGTAATATTGCCAGCATTAGCTTTGTTTATAAAGCAATGGTCTGGCAAGATACCGATTTTGAGGAAGACCATCTGCATCAGTTGTTTGGAAAAAGTTCTGGTGGCTTCTGCTTTGGCAGAAGAAGGCAGGCAAATTTAAAATCTTTTATTACAAATTTAAAATCTTTTATTACAATTAAAATCTTTTATTGCAATTCAAATTATTCTTCATATTTAGAAAGTGAGTCTGAGGATAGTTCAGATGATGAACCTTTAATTAAAAAGCTGAAGAAACCACCCACAGATGAAGAACTAAAGGAAACTGTCAAGAAATTGCTGGCCAATGCAAACTTGGAGGAGGTCACAATGAAACAAATTTGCAAGGAGGTAAGCAAATGATTTTGCAATCTTTTTTTCTTTTAGATAGTGAGTTGTCTATAAACAAACTTTTGTCATCTTTTTATCAATTATGGCTTGCACTCTGCATAATTTTTCTGAAACAGTGCTTTTGCATTGATTTATTTACTTACCAACAGCTACGGCAAGGAGATCCTTAATCTTAAGGTATGCAGCACTGATGCTCCACACAAGAATGGAAGTCTCTGAATCAAAATGAGCTATGTGGAAAGCAGCGGTATTACCTCCAAAACTGCTGTGTACAAAAGTGCAAGTGTTAGAGCTGTTGAGATAGTGCAGCAGTTTTCTACTGTCAAAAGAGGAGGGCTGTGTCCTGCTCTGTGCACATTTCTCCTGCTCACCGTGCTCTTCTTCATGTATTCTCTTTGAGTCTGTTCAGTGCTAACCTACCACCAAAAGATGACTAGTTCTCAGCCAAGTTAGTGAATTCAGTGGGTTCGGCAAAGGAGTCATTAAGCTGCAGAACAGGAGACAGGAAGGAAAGTGGATAGAAAAGGGAAGCGACCACCATACAGACAATACTGTTACTTCGACACTTTCTGCAGTCAGTTAACTCACATGTTTGTTTTCTTGATACTTCCCCAAAGTTATCTTGAGAAAATTAAACTAGCAGTTAATCTTAGGAGAAAACTGTACGTTTGTATTCTGTACAAAAGTCTGTTCATGTTTATAGTTGTTCTAGAATGTCTGAAACTTTGTGTAGTGGAATAAAGCATTCTGCGTTGATTGTCAGTATTGGCATCTAGTTTTTTGTTTGTGTGGTATCCCTCCACACCCTAATCTTGGTGGTTAACCAAAGAGTAGTTGTAGTATAGCACTTAAATATGTTGACTCTTTTGTTAGTGACTTTGAGGATCACAATTTCACTTTTTTACCAAAAAAATTAAAAACCTTTGGGTTTTGTTTTTTCCTACTATTATTTTAGCTTCCCACCCTAATGCAGAGGACATCTGTCTACTTATACAGCATGTAAGACAAAAACTGGAGAATTCTTAATTTTCCTGACATGGCAAGATAGGCACTCCCATTTGTTTATCTGTTGTGTTGATAGTACCAATTTAGTTGGTGACCAAGCATAAAAAATACATGCATTTAAATTCTGTGATCAAAATTAGAACAGGAAAATCACTTCCCATAATTAATCGAGGGAATTTTGACAGTTGTACTACTGTCAAGTACAACACCAATTTTTGCCCTAATTTCATTTAAGCTTCTTCTATTTATACAACATACTGAATGAAAGTAACTTGAGGTTGTATTTTTTTATTCTTTTTTTTTAGGTGTATGAAAACTATCCTAGTTATGATTTGTCTGACAGAAAAGACTTCATTAAAAAAACAGTCAAAGAGGTAAAGACCTTATTGTTTAGAAAACTTTCTATAGTCTTTTGCAGTCTGTTAAAAATTGGCATGGCATCCTTTTACACTGGTTTTAATAGCCTCCTGTATAGTATTGGAGGTACCCCAAATTCCAGTGTTCTGATAAACGTGAATAGTTCTGGTGGGAAAGGGGGGGGGGGGGGGAGGGGTGTCCTGTATTCCTCTTCCTAAAATAACTGGTCCAGACCTTTTTTGTTAGCATTTCACTACTACTTTATGAGTTTCTTTGATAAGCAGAACTAAAACTAAAGTTACAGTATTTTTTGATGACTTCTGACTCTCTGAAAGCTATGTATTTTCTTTTAATTGCAGCCTTGGCTGCAGGTTGCCCCACAAGTCATGCACTGCCCATACACATTCATAGATAACAGCACGGGAGATTGTATAAGCTCTGCAGATTGGAAAGCTTTGGCAGTAAGAGAAAGAAAAAAAGGATAAAGATAAATAGGTTTTCTTTGTGTGCGCCCTTCTTCATGTGCTTATGAGAGATCAGTTATGATGCTGCCTTTGAGTTTTTCTTTTTCATGTGGTTTTATTTGCAGATGTTGAAATGATTTATGGCTGTCTAGAACATAGCTGTACCTGTGTGCTGTGCATACATATGTACGTGTCGCTATCACCAAAGGCATAAATAAGAGCAATCTGTCTGATGCAGGGATGTTCTTGTTTTTTTTTGTGATAGCAAAAGTAGAGTATTTTCTTGATAGTCTGATGCTGAAGGAGAGGCTATTTGTAATTGCATTTAGACAAAGGAGAAAACTAATACACTTCTCATTTCAGTTGATTTCATGATCTGGTTTGACTGTGGGAAATTGAAGATTCCTGATTTTATGTTCCCGTGGATTTGAAGATCTGATAGGCACCAGCAAAAGGAATGTGTCTCACCCTTGTATTCAGTCAGAGTTGATTCTGCTGATCTAATGCTAAGAGTGTTGATGTAAATCATGTTGTGTATCTTTTTTTTTTTTTAACTCGACATGCATTTGATGCAGTTTTTAGTTGAACATACTTAAGTTTTGTGCATGGCAATAAGTGTTCCCTTTTTATAGTTTTTGTACATTATGAATTGCTTTGTATAATTAGATTCATTAGAACCGTCATAGTTTAGTCTGCCTTAATAGCTTGCAGAAGATTTTAAAATGAAGATGAAAGCTGTTTATCTGTGGATATACATGCAGAGACTGGAATATTGCAGTATTGGTTATTAAAGAATATTTTGAATACATATCCATTCTGAAAATAACAAGAGTTAGTCACATGTTAATGTCTTTTATATTCTGATACATTCTACAGATACAGAGTTATTCTAAATCTGGATTACTGTCTTGCATGTGTAGGCACTGAGACAACTGTTAAAGCATGGTAATTGGCATATAGATGTTATTTTTGTACTTTTAAAAGGCTTTCTGTTGTGTATATAAAGTTATTTCAGATTTCTTTTGTGCAAATCAGTTTTTTAATCTTGTTATCTTGGAGGATTTATGACATGAAATGTCATTGTTCAGCAGTGAGGCTGTGATGAAAAGTGGGATGCAGAAGTTTTGTGAAACTACGAGTTGAGGTTTTACAGTGTTTTTTCCCATCTTACCTTGTACAGAAATGAAACCGTAGTTTTATACTTAAGCTTTTCAGCATTTAACTTTGTACAAAGACTACAGGTACATTTGTTTCAATGGCTTGACATATTAAATAAAATCCCTCTAAAAGCTATAGGGAAATTTTCAAATTTCACTTTGTACAAAATCTTTTATTTTAGTGTCTTGATTTAATGGCCTAACGTCTCAGAAGTGTGTGTCCAGGGTGTGCAGCTGGGAGGCTTGAGAGCTTTGGAAGCCCACAGTGGGACTTCTGAATCAGGCATCGCTAAGTGTGTGGTTAAGCTCTGTTCTGTGTGTGAAAGCTCTTCGGAACCTGAGCCTTGGTGCCTCAACATGCGCAATGGTACTTTTAAGTCTGCAGTCTTGAACTTTGGCCCACAGCTTTTTGGATCAAAGCGAACTCTTTGCATAAGTTTCTGTTCTTTAGGTTTCTGTTCCTCCATACACCATGTTGTTAATATGGAAAGTCCTACACTTAAAATTATGAACTACTAACAGACGCCAAAGCGTGGGCTGCCGTTAACGCCACGAGCAAAGAATCCCTCTGACTACAGTATTTCTGGAAAGACAAAGCATATTTTTGAATTTTATTGTTGTACAGTTGGGAAATAAGGGTTCATAAGTGATCTAAATTCTGAAAATGTTCAGCCAGTTAGATTGTTAATTGTCATACACTTTGAATTTCTTTGCATATAATCATTTATAAGAAGGCTGAATGTAACGGGGGTATTTTGTATTCAATAAACGTCTTTCACAAAAATGTAAATCAATTTTGATGATACAACATTTACTTAAATGTATAGTAAAAAAAAATTACACAGAAACAAGGTTGTTGTCTCTATCTCATTTGGTAGAAATACTCAAGCCTGGTTCAGCAGGCTTCTCTACTTTAAAGATATTTTTCCTGAAGTGCATGTCCTTGCAGCAAGTTATGATTTTATATCTTCTGTGATTTATTTTTTCCCTCTGAAATATTTTAGCATAAAGAAAACTTTGTAAATTTTAATTAAAAATGCCAGGAGTTTCCACTTCCACTAGAAGTCCTGCCTAAAAGTGGTAAGTTACTTGTGTCAAGTTCTGTTGTGTTTTCAGATGGATTTTCTACAAATAGTTTACCTTCCTTGTGATTGTTATGTAAATACACCAGTCAGTTTTAATTATGTGGGTCAGGAAGTGTTTTTAAGGTGAATAACTTTCAAGTATAAACATTTCTTACAGTGTAAATTCTAACAAAAGCTTACAAAGGGATAGTGTACTTCTATTTATTGTATATGTGCATTACTTGCCATTTTGGAATTGAGATGAAGGACTGGAAATTAACTTAGCAACCTTCAAAGGCTGTGTTTAAATCTCTTAATTACAACTAAGTGTAGCTCTCAGCTGAGAAGAAATGTCTGAGCTGTTTCTCTGCGAATTCGTACCAGTCTGGCTGCAGCTGATAAAAGATTCCTGTTCTTTCTACAACAGCGTGGAAGGCTGCAAGACAATACTAAAAGGTATATAAAATGTCCTGGTTATCCTGATGCTATTGGATTAAAAACACAGCTGATCAGGGCTCTAGATGCTATACAGAGATGCTGATTTAAAAAATAGTTACTGGCTAATTGGATAAAAGTTAACTGAGTACAGTGTTTGGGCATATACCTTGCAGAAGTATAAGATTATATCCTGACCATAGTAGTCTAGAAAAATCATTCTAGCATCTTGATTTGATTGCTTACAGCATAATTCCTGCAGGGCAGTGTATTGATTCCTCTGTTTTGTTAAATCTCAAGTATTCAGTGTTTTGGTTGGTGAGCTGCAAAAACATGTAATTAACCTGAATGTCTTCCTTATGGAAACAGCTGGATTTATGAGTGAGCTTGGCACTTGAAGTTTATGGGTCCTGTAAAAGAAGGGGGATGGAGGGGAACGAGGTGGGGAAAGGGAAGAGTAGAATTTTGCAGAGTGAGGGGAGAGAGATATAGAGGTGTTGCATGTCTTCAGACAAACAGCCGAATTGGATTTACCAACTGGAGTAACCAACCCGTGGGATACTGCTCAGGCACGTCTGACCAAGACTAATTTGGGAAGACAACTGTTAAGTGCTGTCCTACTTTTTCCAGATGCTGTAGACTAATAGCCTTCTTGGACCTGAACAGGCTGTTTGTAGTATCTGTGTTCTTTCTGCATTTTCCTGTTACAAGGTACATGACAAAACAAGATGTATGAACGCCTGGGTTTAGATTAGCCACTGCTAAGCAGGGCTTAAATAAGCTTTTTGGAGCCCAGTGCTTAATCTGGCCAAGTAATGCTCCTGGCAGTCAGCACGGGGATTGCAGGAAGGTTTATTAGATCTGTTGCTGCTTTGGAGAGGGGATACCTCATAACCACTTGGGTAGAATTAATTATTCCTCCTTTCAAATCAGAAAGTTGTGTGGTAAATGTATCGCAGAGTCATGGAATGGTTTCAGCTGGAAGGGATCTCTGGAGGTTATCTGATCCAACTCACCTGCTCAAGATGACTTTAATCAAGTAGCTCCTACTGAGTCAGATTGAAAGCATTCCTGAAATGATTGCTTTTTTTTTTTTTTTACATTGTTATTTCTATTATTTTTATTTTGGTTCCCATCACTTAGGGAGAACAGTGGAAAAATCTATAAGGTACCAGAATACTTTGCCTGAAAACTTGCAGTAAGAAACTTGGTAAAAAATGACCTTTCTCTTGCTGAAAAATGTGAAGAAACATCTTGAGTGCTAACAAGTGTGTAGTTGTTCTTCTTCAAAGAAATATCTCTTTGCCTTTGAATTCAGAAATGATTATAATAAAAGCGAGTAGCTGAAAGGTTTATGTCAAGAAGTCTGTTCAGTTGGACCTTGACTTGCAGGAGAAAGGGGCAAGCAGGAACCTCATAAGGGTCAACAAAAGCAGATGCAGCATCTGGGATGTAATAACACCATGTAACAGTGTGGGTGGAGACAGACTGGTTTCTTTCTAAGCAACTTGGCAGGAAAGGACCCGAGTTAGGGGCAAATGGTTCTCACAGGCACTGAGCTGAACCCTAGTGAGCAGTGTGCCCCTGTGACAAGGAAAGCCAACAACACTCTGGGCTGGTTCAGCAAGTGTGTAGCCAGCATTATTGCAATTAATTAATGCCCCACGTTGAGCACTTGTCAGCCTGCCCTGGGAGTGCTGTGCCCAGCTTTGGGCTCCCTTGTACAAGGCGGGTGCGGACAGCCTGGAGTGGAGGGCCAGCAAGGTGACGGGGCTGGAGCACACGGCGTAGGGGGGTGCTGAGCAAGCTGGGCTCCTTCGGCCTTCAGAAGAGCTGGGTCAATGGGGACCGTGCTGCAGCCTGCGACTGCCGAGTGGGAGAGGAAAGGAAAGGCAGGGCCAGGCTCTGCTTGGAGGTGTGCGGTGAGAGGATGGGAGGCGCAGACACGAGCTGCTGTCAGGGAAATTGCAGTTGTATGTTGGGAGAAGCAAAGCTTCATCGTGAGGGTGTTCACCTAGAAGAGAGGCCTCGAGCAGTTGTGGCATGCCCTTTGTTGGAGGTGTTCAGGCAGGAAGCCAAGCAACCCACTCCACTGTCCCTGTTCTGAGAAGCAGCTTAAACCAGATCATCTCCAGAGGTTAGATCTCCCTTCTAGCTATGATTCTGTGAGAATAGGTGAAATATTTCTCCTTTACTGAGAAATTCACTATTTGAGCAGCTTGCCAGTGCAAAAGTAATTAAGTGTTGCTCTGAAACATCCAGTAGCTGTAGGGTGGTGAAGTAAAAGAGTGATAGGCTCGTGCAGGTGCAGTTTGCTGAAATTCAGAGGCTGTTAGACCAAAGCAGTGAGCTTAATGGTCTTTGCTTAATTAATGAAAAACAGTCTTTTGAAAACAAAGAAGAAAAATCTCCTCTTACCTATTCATAAAACATTTATGGTAGTACTAGTTCTTGATATAGTAAGAAAATATGCTGTCCTGGGGGAATCTTACCATCTCAAGCCCCAGATTTGGAAAAACCTAGCATCTTTAAAAAAGCCTCTTTAAAAGCTTATTTCAACCAGTAACACCTCTAGTTCTGACACAGTGAAAGCACTACTGCATGGCAGGTTCACTGCTTTGCCCTCACGTTCAATGTGTGTATCTCGATGACCTGTTTATTTCTCCTAAGGCCAAGTCCCTCCAGGAAATTATTTTCTTTATGCATGACACTGGTCTTGAAAAATGGTAGCTTAATTCTAAGAATGACAAAAAAAACCTAGCATCTTACCTGTTCAGTGCATAGCAGGATAGCAGCATTAACAGATTTGCCTTTCTTTTCCACCTGACATCGTTCAAGGGACTGCAGCCAGTCCTAATCTCACTGCTTATTTCACTTTCATTTCTGAGATAGTTTTAGGCAGCTGGGCTAACATGGAAAAAAAATCCTTTACATCAGCTATTTTATTTGAAGGACAGTCATGGGGGGGGGTGAAATCTATACTAATTATACTTGCTTTTAAAGAGGATAGGATTTTCTTGTTTGTAGTCAATTTTACCCCAAACAAACATGTAACCCACCCACCCCCCTTCAAGCAAAACAATGTAGGTAACTGTTAGCAGCATTTTTCACTGGGCAATCAAATATTTCAGGGCTGCCTTGTTTGTATTTTTAAGGTTTGTAATACGTAGTCAGGCTTCTACAGCTGTACGTATGCTTTTAGTGATCTGAGCTAGTAGGAATGTTTCAGGACTGTGACTTTACAAAGCATTCATGCTAGTTATTTAATGAAAAGCAGTAAGTGTTTCTCTGGTGATTGTGTAGCTATTTTAATATCATAATATCACAGTCAGTGCTTATGGACTATTGTCATTTTACCTTAAATCTTGGAATTATGAGCTCATATCAAATTATAATTATTTTCCTTAAGTGCTTAGTAAAGTTGGGAGGCAAAAGATACTATTATGGTATCACCCAAGTAACAGCAAAGTTAGTACTTAGACCTCAGAGACATCTGTAGAACAGGACTACTGAGGAATTGTTTAGCTGTAAGAATATGTTAATATGAAGTCTTAGAGCAATATCAAGTTTAACAAAAATGTAGGCTTAGCCACTATGTAAATTTCAAGATTTTTATTTCAAGATTAAATTTCAAGAAAAAAAAACACACCACAAGTGCCCTGTGGATACTTTCCAGTTTTATTCTGCTGCCATAACATAGTCACACAGAAGAGTTGAAGTGTAACAGATCATGCTCTGCATTCAAATATTTTTGATAACATTTAAACAAACCTGCTCAAAAAAAAAATTCCCTAGTTCTTTATTTTCAGGGAATAAATTAATTAAACACAAAAGTAAAACACATACATGCTTGAAATAAAATTTGACGTAAGTATTTAAAAAATTGGGGGAACATTAATTAAGAATGAAGCCTCAGAACCAGCCTGATGTTCTTATATATTTTAAATCACCATAAGCTAAAGTGGAACATATTTTATTTACTCCTCAAACTTAAGTGCAGTACAACACCGTTTAAGTGCCTTGGCACAAAAATAACATACAAATAATTAATAGACTAGGCCATTGGTAAATTTATCATTTGTTATTTTTTCTTAATGCTATAAGAAGTGTGCAGCAGCTAAAGCCAAATATGACAATATTTGTTCCTGTCCATCTCTATTCCCTAGAGTGTATCACTTATCTACCTACAAAGCTGTAGGTAGATTTAAAACCCCAAGTACAAATTAACAGGATGGAAGCACATGCCTAAAATAAGCACATTCATGCAAGCTTTCAACTGTAGAAATGGAAGCTGTGCTCAACTTTCCAGGCAGATCTTTCTTAAATACACGATAGGTTTATATGCTGTTATGGAGCTGACTGATTTTTAGACCAAAGTCAGCTGTAAGCAGCCACTGAATTGAATTAATGTCTTGAGCTTGTAGTAATAAGCTTTTTTTTTTTCCCCACCTTCACAAGCTCCACTCCTATTAATGTTGTCGTGTGTGATAAACTGGGAACTCAAACATATACAGCTCTCAGTCTTTCCTAGGTGTGCTGGAAGTGGGCTTGTAATATGTGAAATTAACAAAGTGCAAATGATTACCAAAAGCAAAATCTGACATTTGATTATCTTTTATCCTCAAAGGATTTTGTCTTGCTTCTTATAGCCTTTAAATTACAATTTAATACATGGAAATACTTTTAAAACTGTACATATTAGCCTTTATGTAGAGAAAAATTATGAACAGTTACACTTTTCCTATTAATCCATATAATTCAGCTTTAAGAAGCAGAACAGAATATATATCTGAAAAACATCTAGTTATATAAACATCTTCACCTTGTAAATTAAAGATTAAATAAAGATATTTAACAATATCCTTGCTACTCTAAAAACAAATTTTAGGTATTTAAAAAGAAGAATTGCATTTATTCAGTAGGATTTTTCTTACGGTTGCTTTTGTTTTTTTTTCAATGATACAGCTTTATGGAAATAAGCACTGTAACTTAAAAAAAGCTTTTTGTGCCACTCTTACATGAAGAGATTTAAAAATGAAAAAACCTATGCTTGAGAATGAGGGATGGAGAAGAATAAGTGCTTACTATCCTTCCAGAAAACTTGAGTTCTGCAGTAACGTTACGTGGAAGGCATGATGGAACAGAACTAAGAGTTGTTGGTATATTTTTTTTTTCCATTACTACCACTTTAGTGGAACAGTATTACAATAGATATTCTGGTTGTGCCTGTCCTACTTCTACTAAAAAATAGTTTGTCTTCCTCATCTCATGGAAAAGCTATTAGATAGATGCTTAGCCCTTACTGAATAACTCCCACAAGTTGCTTTTAATAATACTTTAATAACAAAAGAAAAAAAAATCAAGTCAAAGTGCAAGCCACCTTGTTTCAGCCCTTCATAAAGTGTTAATATTTTCCCTCATTCATCTTAACTTATTTTTTAAATATAAAAGCTGAATGAGCCGTTAGGAACTTACAGTCCTTCTTTACTCCTCGCTGTACACTCATATCAGTAGACATCCTCTACTCAGCCCAAATGAATTTGGAGTTTTGTTTTCAAAGTTATCATAGAAATATAATATTTTTAAGATGTCCTATTTCTAAATGATCAGAAGCACTAAGGAAATCTAAACTTACCCTATTGTAACAAGGATTTCTCTGAGTAAAACAGGGAGAATATTTAAAAGAAGTTTTTAAAATTATGTAAAAGTTAATTTTTCCTTTCAAGTTTTTATAAGGTACAATAACCTTACTATGATTGCACTGTAAACTGTTCCAGCAGTCTGATTTAAACAAACTTGATATTCCAAAGCCTAAGTGTTGGAGGCTAAGAAACTGAAAAAATACTGTAGAAGAGGTTATTGATTACAAGTGGAAAGAATGATAGTTGAGTTCATTCCTACAGTAATTCTAGAATTTGTCTAGGTTATTCAGGTTTTGGGGAGCAAGTTTGAACTCCTCTGAGCATAATTCACCTGAGAAGCACAGTTAGTGGAAAACTCCTATTCTCATTACTAACTGCCAGCATTTTTAATGCTGTATGTTAACTTAGTCTTGTTTTAATGTGACCTTCTGAAATGAAGATCTACAATAGCGTGACTTGAGCCACACAGAAAAGGACTCACAACAGAAGTTCCGTTAGTTGAGCTGTGGCCAAGGACTCCAATGTCACTCTTGCTAGTAATATCTTAGCTGGAAAGGAAAAACAAGCCCAACAATAAGTATTGTTAGGGCTTGTAAAGGGGAAACAACAACAAAATAGGAAAAGGAAGATGAAGATTTTATCTTCAGGTACCATATACTATTAAAGTACCATTTAGAAAAAAGGCAGCAAATAGGAAACTTGAAGATGGTTTTACCCACAGAAAACAATTTAAAGTATCTGTAACCACAAAATTTCAGTACTTAAAATGCTGCTATTTTGCTCGCTTCTCGAACCCCACTCAAGTAAGCTCCTGTAACGGTCTGAGGAAAGTGCCTGTTCGTGGCCTGCATTAAAAAAAGAAAAAGTGATTTGTTTCTAAAACGATTAAAACAGTTAGAATTTCAATTTATAAGATCAGTTATGTTTTCCTTAAGCATATACCAATGTTCTAAAATGGTATGGAAGACTTGTTTGAAAGAGTTTAAGAGGAAAGACTTATTATTTTTGGCAACATCAAAGTCTGCAAGCAAGTCAGTAGTCCGTTTTGCTATCTGCACTTCAGTGAGACTGGTTCGATATAGAAAGCACCTGTGCCGTCAGCAGTGTGCATTTGTTATGTTAACCACAAATGCAGTAACAGCAAGATAATTTGACTAAAAATACAAGTGTAGCATGTTGTCTTGTCATATTACGTTCTTATGGTTATGCAATTTGCTCCCAACCTGAGATATTTGGCAAACTTCCTATTCCCAATAATAGGAATTAAAGAGGGGTCTGTGTCAAAATCAAGAAACATTAGTGTATTTGTGTAATAGAGTATTTATATGCTACCTCTAAATTAATAACTGTTGGCTAACAAAAAACGATCTTTCATAAGTAGTTCCCCAGTAACCTTAACCAACAGTAACAAAGATACTTACCTCACCAGCAAAAAAAATTGTTCTTTGTATGTCTTCAGCTATAATGTCATAAGCTTCGCCACTGCCTCCTGTTCTTACGAAGCTATACGCCATCTGCAGCCATGGATCTTTGCTCCATCGAGTAACAAAAAACTTTACTGGGTCTGGAACCTCCTGTGTAATCAAGGTAAAATTTACGTGCTACAAAGAAGAGCTCATATTTGGATAGCTTTCCATAATCTTTAGAGAGCATGCAGTATTATTACAACACAGATTGGATTAAATTCCAGAATTCCAGTTTTCCTTTGGTGACTAGTGGCATAATAATTTGTTTGCTAGACATGTCTGATGTCTGAAACATTACAGTTGCACTGTTTTGAATGCAACAAATCTGGATATTGTATTATATCTAGAACTACACAGAAAAAAAAATCCTGTTAAAATAATGCAGTCTTGCAAACTTATAAAATACCAGTATCAACATCATTCAGTATGTTTGCGTGTATAACATAAGCACTTTACATCTTTGTAAGGCACAATGCTTTGCAAATTCTAGCTTGTTAAATCTCAAAATATAATCTCCATTTTGTGCATTATTTTATTCCAATGAAGAAATAACATTACTTGTCTAAAGTCAGAAAGTGAGCTAGTTTGAAAGCTAGGTTTGGGGAGAAAACAGAAAACTAAGTCCATAATTTAGCCTTGACAGTAATACCATGTATTCTTTGTCACATTACAGCGTGTAAATTCTACACAGTTCTACCAAAAAGAGCCTGAATAACTGTACGAGGGCTCAGTTAACTACAGCTGTGTCTTACTCTTAAGGGGTTTGTCATAAGTAGACAAAAGTACCTCTGATTGTCTCTTGTACAACATCTGGTATCAACAAATAGACTATTCTGTTCAGGTAGCACCCAAAATACTTAAGTGCAAGCAATCAAAACAAGGACTGGGCAAACAGCTACATATGGCCACAGACATCCCAGAAGGAAATTTTGGTACACCCTTAGAAGCCACCTAATCTTTGAAAATCCTGCAGCATTGTGGACGGATGACTGTAATTCACAACTGCTATAAACGATGGGGACAAAGAGGAGAGAATCATCCTTCTGGGCTAGCGTCAAAACCCAAGAGCTGTTTGCTGCCTGTGCGTTCTCATGAGATCAAAACAGCAGGTATGTGGACTTGCATTGCCATGATTCTAGTAACTGTAAAGCTGTTACCAAAAGTTTGTTTAGTAGGAAAAGGCAGGCTTCTGGATGCCAAAATATTTCCAAGACTGTTAGTCCAAGTATTCCCTGAGACCTAACTGCTCTAAGTAATCTAAGACATTACAGTCCATTAAGTAGAGTGCTTTGCTAAGTAATAACCTTCTGCTTGCCCCGGATTTATCTGACCGTCCTATTAGTGCTTATCCTGATGATGAGCTGGTGGGGAAGTAAAGGAATTTTTACTCTATTTCTTTACAGTCAGGCTATAGGGCCCTTGACTGATCATCTTGCTTGTACCTCCACCCCAAGGTATCTCGGGAAGGGCTGTTTCGTATTAGAAGAATAACCTTCCCACACACAGACACCTGCATCCAATTTCAGTGGCTTTTTACACTGGAGGGAATAAAAAAGAATTATTATGCTTAAAGCTTTTATGATGTATTAGAAGCAGGGATAGCCAACAAAAAGTTTGGAAAAAGTGACGGTTAAGAATTGTATTGCCTTCCTAAAGTACTGATTTATTTTAATTGTCATTTCTAAAAGCACTTTGAAGGAAAGTTCATTTCTGGTGTTCTATTCAATATGCTCTTCCTTGAGACAGATCTAAGAAATCTCAAGACATATTTTTTAGACAAGGGACCAAACATGCTGTTTTTACCATGTCTCAAAGGACGCATATTCCCTCAAACGCACAGAAAAAGAAAAAAATAAAACAGGAAAACTTTGGTACTTTAGACATCAAGTAATATAACCAAAAGCTTTATGTCTGTTGGCAAGTTAATGCATGTCTTTTAAGAGAAGAGGTTTCTCTTACCTGCTCCTTAAACAGCTCTCGAAGTACAGTCATACACTGTTGCAGTACTTGTTTATCATCTAAATTCTTAATGGTTGTCACAGCATCTCCAGTGACCACTGACATTAAAATGCTTTGTTTGCCCTAGAAACAAAACATTAACATATTGTATCACTTCAAAATTACTCGTTTAGGTATTTCTTGAAACGTTCCTTTTAAATGCTATTGACAAAGATATTGTCATTCTAGAGGAAATTATTTCTTTAGAACAAAGAGTTCATATTCTTCAGTATTTATGCTCAAATTACTAACATCCACTAATGTTTGGATGTGTTTTTTTTTTGACACAAATCTGTATCAGGTGACAGTCAGCCCCACTTACAACTCACAGAATTCGCTGAAAACTTCTTGTCTATCTACTGAAAGGTTACACCGAAAAAAATGACCTTGAGGGTCCTACTCTTTGTGACAGACCTCTCAAGCTCCTCTTCTGTTCAAAACATCAACTCTACTCCGGTTTCAAAAAATGTTAAAAGAGACAAGCTATTTAAATACTAGCTAGATATGTTTCTGGATTTAAGCCAATGCTTAAGGCCTTTGACACAGTCTCACATGACATCCTGATCTCCAAATTGGAGAGAGATGAGGAGTGGACCATTCAGTGAATAAGGAACTGGCTTGAAGGTCGCACCCAGAGAGCGTTGGTCAATGGCTCTTCTGAGCCCCTATCTCAGGTGGAGGCTGGTGATGAGTGGTGTCCCTCAGGGGTCTGTCCTGAGATCGGTGCTGTTTAATGCCTTTATCAATGACACAGACAGTGGGATCAAGTGCACCCACAGCGAGTTTGCAGATGACACCAAGCTGAGTGGTGCAGTTGATACAACAGAAGGAAGGGATGCCATCCAGAGGGACATGGACAAGCTCAACGTGAGCCCGCAGTGCGCACTTGCAGCCCAGAAGACTGTTGATGCATCCTGGGCTGCACCAACAGAGGAGCGGACAGCAGGTGGAGGGAGGTGATTGTGCTCCTCTGCTCTGCCCTTGTGAGGCCCCACCTGGAGTGCTGCATCCAGGTCTGGTGCCCCCAGCACAAGAAGGATGTGGGGCTGTCAGAGGGGGTCCAGAGGAGGGCCAGGAAGATGCTTAGAGGGCTGGAGCACCTCTCCTGTGAAGAAAGGCTGAGAGAGCTGGGGATGTCCAGCCTAGAGAAGAGAAGGCTCCAGGGTGACCTCATTGCAGCTTTTCAATAAAGGGGGCTTATAAAAATGATGGACAGCAACTTTTTGCTTGGGCAAATAACGATAGGACAAGGGGGGATGCTTTAAAACTGAAACAGGGTACATTTAGATTAGACATAAGGAATAAATTCTTCACTCAGAGGGTGGTGAGGCACTGGCAAAGGTTGCCCAGAGCAGCTGTGGATGCCCCATCCCTGGAGGTGCTCAAGGCCAGGCTGGATGGGGCTTTGGTCAGCCTGGTCTGGTGGGAGGTGTCCCTGCCTGTGGCGGGGGGGTGGCACTGGGTGGTCTTTAATGTCCCTTCCAACCTAAGGAATTTTATGATTCAATGCTAAGTCCTTAGCGTCTGATTCTGGCCAAAGAAAGGAAAGCTCAGTTCTTCCTTTCACTTCAACAAATTTGCTATGATTCAGTAGTTTCAAAGATTAAGCAGTGACTATAGTATACCACACAGGCTGTCAAATCCATTAAATTCCCCCTCTCTTATCTATAAGGCAGTTCTTCTGTTGTTAAATTTGATAGCTATCAGAGGATAGTTATCTATTCTATTAGCTATAGACAGCACACTGAATCTCATGTAGAATGAGCTCCTAAGTATTAAGGAGAAAATTTCTTTACAAAAAGCCATATACAGGTATTGATATTGTAATAACAGTGCAGACTTCACAGGATAGTTCTTTTTTGATTAAGTCATGAGATTATAAAATGACTTTTAATTGCTGCCAAGTAATAAGCAGCACTTGTTAAAGTACGAAAAATTAAGTGTGTAGGGTGTCTGCTTGGAACTGTCAGGGAAGGGAAACATAATGTCAATACACTGGTTTGAATTGTTTTTGAAATCCATGAGTTGCAGAGCTCACTTTCATACAAAACCTATTGTTTGTTTTCTGCTGCTTCACAAAGTCATTCAGGTCACTGCAGGCCATTAGGTAATAGTAAACTGGCATGAACTTTTGTTTCCTTACTTAAACGTAAAAAAGTCCCAAACTGGAAGTGACTGGCAGACTTTCCCATATTTGTTCATCTGCAGTTAGGTGTTACACACTTGCTTTTAGGATGGCTTTAACACTAAAAACATTAACTTACTAGTATATTATTTTGTAGCCAAATCTGGGAAAATGCTGCCATTTATTACAAAGTATAGATTGACTTTTTCTTGCTAAATAGTGATTCCCTTTCTTTTAAGAGTAGCAGAAAAAAAAGTGAAGCTTTCAATGTCAGTAATTATTGCGCCTAGATTACAAACTGTATTTCTAAAGGGACAACAGAAAATACAGGTAGTGTATGATACCTCTGGATCCATGTCATAGAAGACACTAAAAAGTCCACGTTGGCTGGAATTGGGTGGAACATGACCAAAAAAATCAGCTCCTTGAATTTTACTGTCCCAAAATCTATAAGGAAACTGCAAGGCGATCTAGAGAGAAAGAAAGAGAGAGGGAATCAAGTAATTTCATACTACAAACTCAGAACTGTTCTAACTCTTTTTCCCTTTTCCACTCAATTAGAGGCATACAGTTCTGTAAGAGGATCTCAGCAAAGAATGTATGGGCCTGTTCACCGAGGGGAACAGGGAGGGAAATAAAACTGAAGTCCCAGAAATTGAAAACAAAATCAAGTTCACAATTTAATTCACTATGGAAAATGCTCAAATTCGGCAGAGTTTTTACAAACTTAATGCATGACTCAGAAATAACCCACAGTGGATGGAGATCATTGAATCTTGCCTTTAGATTTCCACACTGTTATTGTCTGGTTTCTGGCATTACTTCTATTTTGTTCTAAGCACAGACCTTATAAGGGATCTTTTTGCACTGGGAAAAATGTAGATCTTACACTGGTCAAATACACAGCTTTCAGTATTCATCTGAAGTAGTTCATATATTTATTAGGTCAAAGGGAACAGGAATAAGCATATTATGAGAATTTTGGAAGATCTAAGATCAATATAAGGTTTGTACAAAAAGTTTAAGCTGTGAAGTGATTCTGCAAACAATTTCTTTTAAAAAACAGACTTGAATTGGCAATACTAAGAAATACATGCGATCCCTGCTAGCATTTTTCTCTTCCAAGCATTTTAACAATGTACACTGTGCAGGTTACAAAACAAATGAACCCAACTATTTCCATTGAATTTCTCTAATAGTGTAGAAATAAAGAAAAGAAGCAGCTCTGCAAAATGTTTCTTTCCGCGCTTCCTTTCCCTGTCCCACCCCCTCCACAACTGCACGTAACAGACGCGTCACTGAAGATTTTTGACTAGAGAAAGTAAAACTAAATGTGTAGGTGAACACTGAGAAACGCACAGCAGAAGCAACAGGGCCAAAGCAGCCAATATTTCTGTGAAAAGAAGTAGAATATATTCCAAATTTACTTACCTTCTCAATGACTCCTGCTCCCAAACTGTTAATGGCTTTAATTTTTTTTTCTGACAGTGGAGGATTGAACTGAATGGCATTTTTCTGAAGAAGGGCCAGTGGTATGGTCACTAATACCTGAGAGAAATAATTGCAGTCACAACAGCAGCAAAAGCTGAACACTGCATTTAAGCCTAATAGCATCCTCTTATAACTGTCTTGGATTTTTCATGTAGGATGCAGCGTAATACTCACCAGATTAGTGTCTGATTTTACTGCGCATTACATTCAGGTGAGAACAGGTCCCTCAGTTCATTCACTGGCTTTTAAGTTGAAGTCTGCTGAATTGCTTGTATCACTGGCTAACCATACTGCTAATTTTAATACCTCCTGTAAATTATAGTCAATGACTATCAGATTAAAAGAACTGTCTTTTTGAAAGGAGGAAAGATGTGGATTTTTTTTCCCCTTCAGAGCTTCCCACCCTTTAAAATTTGTTCAGTAACATGAGTGATGACAACCCAATTTTGATCACATTTAGGTATCACTTTTTAAATGCCTAAAATGTAAATTATGCAGCACAAAGCAGATGGGGACACAGGAAATAAGGGTGACTGAGAAACGTGGGTTGTTGAGTCCTGCATCCCAAGGGGAAAAATTTCATGGGGCAGATTTACATGTCAAGTGGGGTAAAGCTGAGTAGGGAATGGAACCAAAAAAAAAAAACCGCCATCCTAACTGTCACTTCAAAGACCAGATAAAAATCTATGCGATTCACATTTTTATAGTACTACCTTTATAGGCCTTAGTTCTTTATATCAACTGGTACTCAAAACTCAAGCATGTGGAATGAAAAATACGTTCTAGGACATTCAAATACAGGTCATTGGAATATAGGAGTTTTCATCTTTGAGTAGAGATTGGACTAGAGAGTCTTCTGAGGGAAAGGGAGGAAAAAAAAAGTACATGTACTGTGATCAATACTGCTCTTGTGTTCTCCAAAATCTGTAAACTTGAAGCATATTGGTTACCTTTTGGGTTCTCCACACTGTTCCTTCTGCAGTAGTGACCTGTACTTCTTCACCAGAATAGTCAATGCTCTGTACCTATTGAAAGGCAAATGCAAAGCTATTATACTACAAAAATCTATATGTGCAATATAAGTTCAGACAAGAATAGCTAACATAGCATCAGTCTGCAAACTAGTTGAGTACAAATATCCACACAAATATTGAAAGAAAAAAAAAAAGCTTCTATGTAGCTGAAAAAGAAAATTCATGATTCTAACATGCCAGCTCATCACATTATGTTTAAGTACAGATGGTCCTCAGAGAGGCTATCCAGAAATAGTATAAAGTGTTCCTTACTAGAGAGTTCTTTACTGTTCATTACAGTATTTAAAAATTCAAGTTACTTAGATAAATTGATTTTTCATTACTGTATACCTTTGACACTGCATTCATCAAATACTACGATTAAATTTATATAAAATTTAGACTGCATTTAGACTGTAGAAATAGAGCTGTGTTTTCAGTATCAAAGATTTAATATAAATAGTATTACTCGATGCTAATGGCAACATCAATAATTTAATTTCTGATCAGTCAGAAACTTAACTTGTTCTCTCTTTTCTTATAGCTAAGCTGGAATAACTGCAGGTGCAGATTTACCTGGTCAAAAAGAATACAAAGATATGATGGGGTGCTTCAAAGTAAAGCAAGGCAGGTACTACATCAACATTTTCCAGACTTACTGGGAAATTCAGCCGGATGTCCAATCCTTCTGCCAGTGTATCGATCACCGTAGAATATCCCACAGTTAGAAGAGTGTGATCTCCAGCAAATTGGGCAAAAAATTCATTATGGTCCCATGAGCGTGCAGATACCTGTGGGCAGAACATAACTAGCTGTCTCTACTGGTGAGGTGATGTGGGTACTAGCAGAAGTCCCACAGCTTAGAAGAAGCCACCCTAATTCCCTTCACAACTGGGGGGAGGGGGAGGAAAGTACAGCACGATAATATATAGTAATGCTGACAAAAATAAACGGCTTATTTTTCTAAAGCCTCTAAATGGCACGTAAATTGCTGGATTAAGGAAAGTAATCATATGAGTTTAAAAAAAAAAAGTAGTACAAAAATTCAGGTGGATAGTAGTTGATTTATTTCAGTTTTCTCTCTCTAGCAAAGAAGCCAGATTTTACAGCCCTAAGACTTCCAATAAAAATCAAAATACTTCCCACCATGAGGGGGAAATGAGATATTAAAAAAATCTCAATATAATTTTTCTCTAACTTTGCAGATTTTTTCATGATACCTTTCATTGACAATAGAGATATTTGCACTAAGCAATCACTACTTGGCAGTTAAAAATCTGAAGCAATTCTCAAACTGCCATTGAAATGCCAATTCCTAACACTGCAGTTGCATTTACCTCATATTTTGATTTTCAAATCAACAAGAAGATAGGTTTTAGCATCTTTATTATTTCCCCTGGGTGCTAATGAAGTGGAAAAGCTTGACAGATCAAAATATTCTCCATTGACTGTCCTGGTACAACACCGTCTTGCAGATTTTTGTTATTTCTTATATGCTTCTCAGTTCAGATCAGATTTGTGCATCTGCACACATCAATCAGCTCTCCCACTACCAGAGTAAGCTTGACCCTAAACATCTTTAACCCAAGCAACAGGATTGAGCAAATAACACACTGCAAACAACATCATACTTTGATATTTCCTGAACCTGCTTGGTTAACTCTGAAGTCGCGAGGAAAGCCAAGTATCACATAGTCAACAGAATACCTAGGAGTGGTGAACTGGGGCCCACCGTCAGGGTGTTGGAACACTTCAGAAGTTAAATGCTTTTATTCTCAAGATACCTAGCAAGGTAGAGAAATACCTCAGTTTTTAAGCACAACTGAGAAGCAGAAGTCACACACAACATCTGAGGCAGAGTAACTCTCCTGTGAATTCTACCACCCAGAATCTCAGCAAAATGCCCTGATTCCACTGCGCCATCTACTCTCAACTTCCGAAGTTAAAGAGGATATCGCTGCAAGCATGTCATGAACTCCCTTTAGATTACTTAAGGAGGTGCTGGAATTTGTGTCACGATGCTTTTAAAGAACAGGTTAGGGATATAGGAATAGTTTAGGGCTAGCTGATTCTTCCTTGGGGGCATGGATGGATCAGATAGCTTGTCAATGTCACTTGCAACAGTATTTTCTATAGAGCTCAACCATGTCAAAAAACAGCTGTCAAAACTCACCTGAGAGAGATTGCTGCCACAGGCGTACTCCAAGTTACTGAGATGGAACTGTAGTACTTTTTCTTCCAGCTCACTGAACTGGATACCAGACTCCTGAATGAAGGCTTTATAGATCTCCTGTATTTTCTCTGTAAAATAACATGTTTAAAATAAGAATATGTCATGATTCATCAGAAGTCCTACTGCATTTCAGTATGCTATTCTCTGGATCACGTGATTTTCAAGCTTACTACTAGTTTGCACTAAGATCTTTTTCTTCTCTCCCAGAAAAAGAAACACAAGATCCTTCTGGTGATAAAATGTAGCTCTGTTGTTTAAACAGTTTTCCCTAGTAAATTTTTTTTTTTTCCAAAAAGGAAACATACATAACTTCAGGAAAAAAGGAAAAAGAAAAAAAAAGAAAAGAAAGGAAAAAAGAAAGGTTAAAAAAAAATGTTTTTTAAAGGGCAACAGCATAGTTGGGATAATCAATTGAGACAGTAGAGAAATTAATTGTTTAGCTATCATCAATGTACAGTCGAAGATATTTCAAGGAAAAGAGCAGTTCAATATAACAGAGAATCCTTGCAAATAAATACTGCTTTTCTTTTCTTTTCTTTTTTTTTTTTTAATTATGGAGATGAGAAATTTTATCCAGAGTTCACTGAAGACCACAGGAATTATTAATTCTGTCTTACTGAACCCACAGTGAAAAGATTTGGGACGCAGTCATTTCCAAGCAAGTTTATTTGTTGTTGAATATACTTGCATGCTGTAAGTGGGAGGCATTACCAACAGAGGTGGGGCCATTCTCAGCAGTAAAAGGCTTTGATCAGGCTCTTTTTTAGACAGGTTAGTCATAACAAGTAAAACTACTGATTAGCTATGTCCTGCTTTGGTAAGAAACAAGTCTTTTGAACCGTTATTGCCACTAGCTTTCTGTATACCGAAAAAAAGCTATATCTTCAAAACAAGATACTACATTAAAAGTAATACAGAACTATAAAAGCCTTCAAATTAAATTTCCTTAAATGTTACATGTGACATTTTGGTCTGTGTATATATGGTAGTCAGTCAATCTCCCTTTGTCCTCCAGAGAGTCACATTATCACTGCTGTATTTAAGGTCAGATGTGCAGCCATACACTTCTAAAAATGTCCAATGTAAAAGGCAATTTAATATAAAACTCTGAATTCTGATGGTTATGAGCACAGCCAACATCTTCACTTTTAAACACATCTCCCACTTACCACCAAGAGGAACATCTTGATGTTGGGTTTTATCTTTTCTCCACTCAGAGACAACATCTAGGATGGCATTGAAATGAAAGTCCATACGTTTATCAATAGTGGGATCTGTTATCCTTCCACCTTCCTGGATCAAGTCACATTTCTCCCCTAGTTTGTGCATTTTAATGCCAAGCTTAAGAAAAAGACATTTTATTGCTTTTTAAATATGGAAAAACTACAGTGCCTAACCTGCTCAAAGTTATTTAAAGAAAGGTGAATCCCTCAGATTTAAGCGATGTCACTTAAAAAACATCCATGACTTTAAACAATTAGTCAGATTAACTCAGACTCTCATCCTCCTAGCACTGCAATACCAACAGCCCTTCTATCCCTTAATTGTCAACAAACTGTTTTTCCCCACTCTTCCATCCTTTTCTATATCGTGGATTCTCTGAAACCTTGTCTCCAACTTTCCTATCAAGTCAAGGGCTAGAACAGAGTTTTTGGGTCTGTTATCATTCACAATGAACCAGTTTCCTTCATTTTTACCTTGCCTTATCTTCTTTTTGCCATTGAAATCAGTTCTTTTCCACAATTTTCTGGTAACTTACGCCCCAACAGTTCCCTGCAAGTCAGGAATCAACAGGATGCATCTCGCCAGATATTGCCCATTTAATTAGCAAACAAGCAAAGAAAGAAACAATTTTGAATTAAACCTAATATCTTGCTCTGCTTGTCCAACTTGCATCAAACACCCAGCAGACCTAAGTCAGAGAACAGACTTTATATTCCACAGTCGGTCTGGAGAAAATAGCACTAGAATAGCTCTAACTTCTTCCTAGGGCCTTGTTAAATTAAACTGCACCCCAGCGGTTTTTTGCATATCCTCACATATCTCCAGGCTGTTGCTCGCCACTGCAGATCAAGATAGAGCTGGACTTTGATTCAAAGATAACATCAAAGACCATATGGGGACGGGCACCCAATGTGTATTCAGAAGTCATCGCTCCTCACCTCATAACTAAAATATGACTTAAAACCAAAAAATACATTTTTTTATTCATGACACTACAGAGCACTACCCTGGTAAAACAGCACAGGCTGGATTTGCATGCCTTGCTGAACGAACTCCAAACTCAAGTTCCACTTGGGGAAATCCTGCTTCCTGCCCAAACAATCAAACTGCATTGCATTTGCAACAGTAGCTATTAAACATATTAAGCATTATTTGTGCAGAATCAAACTAGAAATACAGAGGCCAAGCCAAGGCAAGTCTATCGTGGACACAGGTATTACAGCAACACAGCAATAGCCTCCCACAGTAAAGCCCTTCTCAGCTCCAAGGATTTGCCTGTACTAGAATCAGCAGGCTGCCGGGGCCTCTTTACATTTTTATCTCCAGAAAAGGGCAAAAATGTGGTTACTTCTGGTTCTGAAGCTGAAGCCACCCTAGCTAGCTTTACATAAGGTGCCTGAGATCATTCCACAGCCCTTGTCTGTCCCCAGCTGTTACCAAAGATACGATAGCAACGTGGAGTTTACTTAAAATGCAGAACAGCTTCTTAATCATGTCATGAAAAAGGACTCCCACCCTCGCCCACCCACCCACACCTGGCTTTTAACACCACTTTTGCACTAACGATAATGCATGACCACTGTAAGGAACCCACTTGCTCACACATTAGTGCCATTGGGTTGTTGACACATCCATTGACGATTTGTGCACCTCTTCCAACAGTGACTCCTGTGAACGTCTTATCATCCCACACTCGGCCGCCAATTCTGTCTTTAGCTTCTAAGACAATGACCTATGACAGAATGCAGTTCAGGAAATTGTAAGGCATGATTATAATAAACATATCTGTTCACCTCCAGAGCAAAGGGGAAAACAAAGCATAACCAGACAAGCAAACAAAAAACAATCCATCGATGCTAACAATATTAATGCTATTTTTGTTTCTTGATATAGCTCATTTATGTATTTAAATTTTAACTTAAACATTATTCTTTAGGAAATATACGCATATAAAATAACTGGTACTTTAATAAACAACCCTAGTTTAAAAAAAAAAACACCTTTTTAAAAAAGTTAAACACATATTCAGAAAATCTTAAAATTGGAGTTCAACGTGTGCTAGAGAGTTTTAAACACAATTATCCAACTACAGTGTCCACCTGACATCTACATATATTTTGGAGAAGTTTATTCCTGGGGTATTCTGAGAATACCTTATTGTCATATTTCTATCATTTACAGATACTTTCTTCAGCATCCACCACTGGATGGATATTTTGTTGAACTGAATATATTTATTATTATTAACTTATATTATCTTTTTATGTTTAGGTAAGTCTTTTTATTTATTTATTTATTTTTTAGAGATTCTCCATCTCTCCAGAACAGCAGAAAGCAATAGGAAAAAATAAAAACAATGTAAAAAATAATTACAATATATTTCATACATTTAAAAAAATGTCCTGCCGGTTGATAATTACATATTTTACTGCAGGAGAGCTTTCCACAGGACTTGATGGACAATAAGGCTGCACTGCAATTTGTTCTTCAACCATCAACGAATGAGATAATGGCGCAATAGGATCTAGGGTTTCACTTAAAAAAAAAAAAATTAAGGAAAGTAATGTGCTCATTCATTTCCTTAAGCATCAGTCCTGCAAACGTTTCACGTGCAGAGTCCCACAGATTTTCATAAGAACACTCCGATGCACAAAATTATGTCAACATGTCAATATTGTGGGATCACACTGGTAATAACAAATAGGAGGGAAAAGGGAAATGCACATGGTTTGCTTATTTTTGATTAAAAAACAAATAGGTACATTAAATTGCACAAAGGAGAGAAAACGTCCTCTCCTTTAAACATCCATCATCTACAGTTTTATTATTTGGACATGAATATCCCTGTCTCCCCTATCCTCCCAACCCAAAACTGTACAAAATATTCAGTAGTTGCTTTGCTGGATTTTAAATAAAGGTAAACATTGTCTTTAACAGCAGTTTTACTCAATAAAACCCCAGATTTTACAGATTAATTAGAACACCCAATACTTGTATGTTTGTAACAAGAATGTTATTATTATTCTGTGTGTAGAATATTTTCAAAGCAGAAGTCTGATTTTTTTAAGTTATGTACTCTAAACTTTCTTACCTTAATCCCAAAGTTGTGCAGCTGTCGGGCTGCTGCTAATCCTGCTGCACCAGCCCCAACAATAATGACAGATTTCTAAAAAATAGTAAAATACTTAAATAAATAAAAATACTCAGAGCTAAAATAGAAGTGATCATTGCACACTTATTTTTTCTTCTTGCTAAATTTTAAGTACCCACAGATTTCAGAATTTTAAGTGGTCTTGTCCTCTAATGTAATCGGAGATCACTTTTAGAAATTATATTGCATTTAATATACAGAAAAGGCCAATCGTAGCTTTGAAAATAGTTAAAATTTTTAGGCACTTTAAATTCAAATGTCTCAATTTCTTTTAACCGGAACAGCTGAAGTTATCAGGCAACTAACACACTTTGTAACAATTTCAATCAAAAATTGGGTTGACCAATAAAAACTATTTTATAAATTGCAACCACATAGAAATAGGCTTTCCATATGTAAATCAACTTACTACTTCTAGGAGGTATTCTGTTACAGAACATATTCATTCTACAAGCTTCTGTGTACTGTCATACAGATTGCTACCCATAAGTATGTACCGTTTAATCATAGCTCTTGCAACCAGAGAAGAAAATTCCTATTATATTCTATGGAATATAATATGGAAGCTGTGGTGTACTACAGTGTTAAGCCACAAGAAGAACCGAGGCATATTGAATGTTTTTCCAACAGTTCCCATCCATCTAAAAAGCATATAGGAAGCACAAATCCACAGGACTGGATTCCATAGATGTCAGCATGAATACAAACCTTGTTGGCAGACCCCAATGTCTGTAGTTTCCATAAGCATTGAAGGCAGATGAGGAAGGACCATGTGAAAAACATGCAATATGTTTGCTTTTAGATGCAATTCTGACTTAAATGACAGATGAGGAAAAAATGAAAAGAAAAAAAAAAGTACCATGTAGTTTTATGGCATTAATAACCCAGGGATTTTTACAGCCACTTACATTGTGGTATTCTTTAGGAAGAAGGTACTGGTCAGGACTGACTGATAAAATCCCTGTATTAATTAGTCCTTTCCTCGTCATAAAATGAAGTATCCTCTCCATTTCCTGTACACAGCGAATACGCACAAGGCCCCGCACAATGATATGATGGATACATTTTTGAGGGGTAAGAGCCTCCTGTAAAGGAAAAACAAAAGACAAACAAAAAAGGAAGTGATGATAATCTAATATATTCAATATTTTCACGTTTGCAACATATTTAAACTGTAGACCAGATGTTAAAGGTTAATCATGAATCATAGACGTTTCTGAGAGCATTTTCAAAGCAAGTTTTGTGGAAGTTTCTTGCTAGCCAGCTTTACAGACGAAGGTAACAATTTCTTTCTTCCAACTTTCCTATAAATAAAAAGCTAGACTGACACAGAATAAAAGCATGAGTCTAAAAGAGACTCTTGCAGACTCTGCAGTATGCTCCATTAGTATAGCAGTGGCCTTGAAATCCATTACACTGCAAAATGAATCTACCTGGTGGCAATGGTCAGTGACATTCCAGTAAAATCCACACCAAAATAGCATTCCAAATAAAAAAAATAGATCACTATCCAAAAGCTTCATATTAGTCAAGATATCAGTATCTGAAAGCTTCAGTATGTGAAATTCTAGCTGGCTCCTGAGTTCATTTATATTGAATATGATAGAGGCAACTCGATTGAAGTAACGTTAACGTACATGAAGACAATCATGCCCTTGTCCAACGTTCATACAAAAAAAAAATCATAAAGCACCTCCAAAACACTGTTTAGAAATGTCCAAGCATCCCTTTAAAAGCTAATAGCTGGGCAGACTCGAAAGTTTTAATGCTTATAACATTTTTATATGTGCTGCAAAATAAGCTCCCAGGCATTAAAACTGGAGGGGAAAATACAAAAGGAAAAAAAAATGTCTTAGAAAGGTTTTCCAAAAACAGGAACAGCTTTTCTGCTGAACAGGATATATCTAAGAAGAGAGTCTAATCCCTTTGCTCTCTTCCCCTCAAAATCTCCACATCCCATAGCAGTAGCTGTTATTTGTAAGCAAACAAATCAACTTTTAGCATGTCTTACCTTGCAGTTTGTGTACCACAGAGCCAAAATCAGGTTTCTCAAGGCCAAATACATGGTTGGGTCTCGTGAATATTCTGGGAACTCATAGAGCTCATCCAGTTCCATGACATCTGGCCTCACACAAAGTGCTTTCCCACATTCATTGGGCTGGTAAAAAGGCTGGAAATATTTGTTCATTCCTGCAACTGAACAAAGACACATGGAAAAAAAAGAAAGAAAAAAATGTCATATTCCATTGTATCTTTTTATCCTTTTCCCTTTATGAGCAGCGAAGCATCCCAACCTCTAGCCACTTTTGGAATGACTTCATTTGTATCACTCTCCCCTCTTACCCTCCAGGCTGTGTGGTACTAATCATTGTCCTGGTACCTGATGTGTCTTGGACCTGTCAGAGCTTAAGTTTTGCTAGAGAGAAACACTGTGTGCCCTCAGATGCCATGACAGGTCCAACATGGAACAGGATCTGAATTCAAGTCCAAGGTCTAGCACTGCTGTACCCATGAACCACTTTCATTTTCAGCCCCCAACACTACCCAGAGTGAAGAGTAACTACACGTCGTCCTCCACGTGCAGCAATGGTAGCTCTTTGTAATGAAGTTGGTTTTCTGTTTGTTAAGCAGATAAGCAACTGTTCAGTACATGACTGGATGTATTTTCAGCACCTAAGGATAGCAGAGCCTGCTAGGATGACACAGAAACTGAACTTTCCTCAAAGCACTCCCTCTGAGCTAGTATTGAGGTATATCAGTACAGATGAGTACGGGAATCCTGCATTACCTTTTTCCATACTGGGCCTATTTTGCAGATCAGCACACCCAGGCTATCAGTCTCAGAGCTGTTATTAGCAGAAAAGCTAACCTAAGCTGAATCCAAATGCCTTAAGAAATCCAATCCTTTTCTCCAAACCCCAAAGATCGCCAATATCAAAACCAGCAGAATCACATTTTGTTTTTATAAATCTGTTTCCTTAAGAAAGCAAATGATCACTGAGTACCCACATATTAATTTCCCATTTGTATTAAAAAATAACAGGTAGTAATCCAAAACCCTATGAGATCTGTAATTACACCTTAAAGAAATGTCACGAGAAATGTATTACCTTTATCTTACAAACGAATAAATTACAACAAAGAAGTACAGAGGCAGTCACACAGAGAGGGTGTATTAGTGCTGAGAACAGAACCGGTATTTCTGAGTCAGGAGCACTGTGTGCCTTGTAAACTCAGTTGTAAGACAAAATTCATCACACCTATTTAAGCAACAGAGCCCTGCAGATGGCTCTTACCAGTCAAATTAGGCACGCTCTTTAGGTGCTCTAACTTCACAAGGTTGGATTCACCAGGTAAACGATTAGTGCTGGTACAGGATGGACTCATGCCCACGCAGTCTGGATAATATGCAGCTAGAAAGGGAGCTGCCACACTGTCTTTCAGCAAAGGAGGGAGTATGAGCATGGAGTACCACCAATGGTCTGAAACTTCAGCCACTCTCTGGCCAAGCGGAGAAGTGAAGGAAAGAGGGGAGAAGAGAACACGTCAGTACTTTGAAAACGTTGGAAAATGAACCAATTCCCCCCTCCCTCCAAAACTGAGACCAAAAAGCACTAGAAGTACCAATCTCAGAATTGCAAGTCAAAAAGACATTTTCTCTCCCTCTTTCCCCTTCCTCTGCCTGACACAGAAAACCTGCAGTCTTAACATCTTCCTCAGAAGCAGAGCTGAAACTTCACAAACTCCACACCCATGTGGAAAGCAAACAGATGAGACATACCGTGACAATAATCTATGCCTAATCAGGCCCTTTATAAAGCATTTACAGTTGCTTATGCATCCAGAAATCTGAACTTAGAAAAGTCTAAACTAACTGTTCGATTTTATTTAGATTGTGCTACCCCCATCCAAGACCTTCTAAAACCTTAACAAATGCTAACGATTCAGCCTTGTCTTACAAAGCAAACATGCATTAATGAAACAAAACCACCAAGCTCCTACAAGAGTGAACAATGATCTTGAACAGGTGTCCTGAGATAGAGGTACCTCAGAGACACTTGCCAACGATAGCTTATTGAACATCAGATCATACTCGATCTGAAATGCGGGGTTACACGATCATAAAGCCATTGCAACACCAACATACATCATGTTTTGTATTGTGGGCGAGAGGAGAGAGAAAACATGATTTGGTGTTCTTTTGCAGCTTCCGAAAAGAGGAGACTAGTTTGACTAAAGATAGAAACCACCTGGAAGACAGGGAAATTTGGGGATGGGGATTTTCATTTGAAAGCTGGCAACTGAATGCTGTTGTTTTGCCTGATCAAAAGAGAGGATTAGGAGCAAACTTTGAACCACGGATCACAACCCAAAGACACCAAGAACCACCTGAAATCTAACTGGTAGTGAGGGAAGAGAGGAAAAAGATGAGAAAGTAGAAAACCCGAGGCTCTGTTGCAAATAGTGTCTGACAGTTTCCTGAACAAAATGCATAAATGCTACTACAATTGGCCGAAGGACCAAGAAAAGGAAAGACATATGCCATGCTTTAGGGTTGTTTTTATATTCTAGAACAAATGAGGAGGAACAACCACTACTCACCAAGTCCTCAGGCATGGAACACTGGTCTGAGCCCTCCGTCTGAAAGGAAAGTCAATTGAATCAGAGCTATTCTTAGGCCATGCGACAAAAATTAAATATAAAAGAAAACAATTTGGCTATGGCATAGTTCCATAAACATAAAAACCAAACCAAAGAATTCATTAGTGTTAGTTTTCTGTAGCACAGGCGTTGTATTAGTAAAAATAAATAATAGAGAAACGCATAGTTAAAAACACAACACACCATGAAACCAAAACACCCTAGAAAACCTTTTTCATTTGTTAAATAAAATAGTCTCTACTGATCAGACATTAAGATATGTGTCTTATTCCATGAAATGGAGTGGAACGCTGAAACAAACAAATGGGGGTGGGAGGGCAGAATTATATAGAGAAATTCTGGGAAGATTCCCCATTTTTCAGAGAGAAAATCTTCCAGTCTAGACTATAAAAACAAAATTCTCTCATTTATTTTAAGAATATTACGAGGTTCCAAGATGAAATGCCAATCCTTTCACGTGGTCAGTGTTTTCATGTTATGTTTTTAGCTATAACGATTCTATGGCACTATAAGGACTCTCAGATTTCAGGAGTTACCTTCATGCCAAAGCTGAATATTCTCCATTTAAAGCCCCATGACAAACTTGCTAAAAATTAATAAAAGCTCATTGAGCTTTTCAAATGTTTTCCTCAATAGTAAAGTATGGCCAAACAAAAGCAAAATAAAAATAAATAAATAAAAATTTTAAAAAAAAAACACATTTTGGTGTATGTCTATTTTATACATGCTGATAATCTTTTAGTGGATTTAGAATGAGTGATTTTACAGTTGACTGCAGACAGAAAGTATTTCAGATGCTTCTTTCTTGATATTTTCTCTCAGGAAACAAAAAAAGCCAAACAGCTTGTAGGCTTTTAAGCCATGCGGCTCTCCAGGCCATCGGACACTTTTTTTTGAAATTAGAAACATTAAGCAGCAAAACAAGAAGTAATTTATGTCTGCAAACAAGAAAAATATACTTGTTAGTTTCAGAATGAGCAAAAGTCTTCTATGCTACCTTGGTGGAATTGTTTAGTTTCATACCACATCTGTATGTTTTTGCTATCTGTGGTGTCAGCTGGATTTCCTTTGTCAGCTGACGCCATTTACCACATTCTGGCTTCGTGCACTGCACCTACAAGTCGAAAAACAAACATGTTTTTACTCGTTACTGACTGATTGCAGATAAGGTTAATGGAGCATAACTAGCTGATCAGAAAGAAGGCAGACATGAGGAAATTGTTAAATACAATTGTTAAATTCATTCTCCTGTAATGCTCAGGACATCAGTAAGACATCAGTAAGGTATACGTAAATCTTGGGTCAATCTCCAGTAAGATTATATTTCACTACAGAACCTAACTCCAAAATTGATTCAATACCCAGTTACACTACTGTCTTCAGTGGGCTTTGCAAGTGTTGCTGCAAAAATACATCATTCACTACTTCAAAAATAATAATATTTTTTAATCACTTTCCTTCAATTCCCATATTTCCTTCTCTTCTCCCTTTACCATGGAAATTCTCTTGAGCTTTTCCCAAGCCCTCTAATACTAGGAAGCCCAACTGAAAACTCAGCTGACCTGTTGCTTGATCATGCAATATCAGAAAGTCTTTCAGAACAAGAAACGAGGTGAAGATAGAAAAGAAGGGGCAGGGGGAGCTCATTTAAACATCAGAACAAAACTGCATACCTTCTCAGACTACCATCACATGGAAATACACCCTCTTACGTAAATCACTCTCTGTCTTACCCAGTAAGGAAGCTGTTGATCAGCCATGAAGGCTTTTGGACTGGGCTCGCTTTTACCATTACTTGTCCAAATCCTTTTCCAGGCAGTATACTTCTCATAACCATCTTTATGGCTAAGAAGAAAGAGAAAAGAAAATAGCAAGCAGTCAGAAAACTGAATGATCTATGTCATTTTAAGCAACAGTGGTTATTCTAAAATTAAACATTTTATATAAGGACAGAGAAATAAGGCTGCAGAGTTCTATATTTTCCTATTAAATGCAGAGGAAGTCATGGCTCTCATGATAGCAACAAAGAGCATCCTGACCACTGTGTCCTCTTGATAATGAGCAGGCTTCCTGGAATCTGAAGCCTGGACTGAGTTACAGGTACTGCTGAGCACACAAGTACTCAAGAGCCTCAGTAGAGATGGACTCAACTCCCACGCAAATGGAAAGCAGCTTGAAGCCTGAAGTGCTCTCTGAGACTCCAGTCACTGAACTGCAAGCGTGAAAGCTACTTGCTGATTTTGGTCTTATGTAGAGGCAAGTTCTCCTGAATTCACATCGTAGAGTGAATCTGCTAACTAAGAGAAAATAGACATACTTAAAACTATTCTCATATTTTAAAATTCTCTCCTGTCATTTTAAAAGGGAGGAAAGGTTCAGAATAACTGTCCCCACAAAACATCTTGGATAAAATAACTGGTTTTGTTCCTGCTACGTATTCATGTAGATGATTAGTCCATACAACACCTGCAGTTTTACCACCAATACCTCAGCATAACTTCAAATAAAGCAAGCACAGAGGACTAGACTTTGTATTATACATATGTATATTACGTTTCAGCACTTGTATCATCTGTCAAAATTTAATAAGAACTGAAAAGGCACAACCTTATTTGGCAAATCTACCTTCGGTAATAGTGGTCAAAGCATTCATTGCAGAAGTGTTCCCCACAGGAAAGATGATACCATCTAGATGTATAACCATTTTTAGCACATCTGTAAAGCAAGAGACATAGAAATAGCTTTATAAAACATTTCAGAAAAAAAAATCTATTGACAATAGCACATTCTAGAATGTGAACAATATATTCAGGACAAGCCAGGCCATTATGTTCCATTCATGAAGGCTGACTTGCACAAGGCACTACAGCCACACTAATAACAACAACAAGAAGATCATTTCAATTGTCTCAGACATTTCCAGTTTCCGAACTAAGCAGCACCAGATGCAAAGGAGGCAAAGCATACACAATATGCAGTTTTATAGTTGGTCTGGCTTCCAGCAACTTTAACAATGGTCCACTGAGCCTTTCTTTAGTACCCTTTAAGCAGATGGTTCCTGGACATGAAATACAGTTGCTTTTACAGTATGTACTGCAACACACAAAGCATTTTCCAAATGTCTCTCTCTGTAGAAACTTACCCTTCTTTTACCTTTTTTCATTTCATTCTGATGTTAGTGCAGGGGTGGGAGAAAGTCATTTCAATGAGTATTTTTCGTGTATGGGTAATCGATTGATTCATAAGTCATTACAACACCTAGTCCCCAGAACAGCTGACAGAACTATACATGCAAATCTGAATGCAAAACAGATGTTGCCTGTTTTTTAACGTGACCAAGTTGGCTGCAATTTTAACCCAATGAGAGAAAATCCTGAGGAAACCGTTACACGTTCTGGGCATTTATTCCTTATATACTCTCAGAAAGAAATATCCATTAGCAAAAATTATATTCATTATGCAAAGCAACCACTCTTCACTTAGAAAACTCTCATTAAACTCAATGAAATGATTCAAGACAAATTAATGAGGTAAAAAACAGTGGTCTAAGCTACTAACTGAAATAGCTAGAAAAGAAGTGATCTCATGTCAAATAAATGACATCGAAAGCACATATTCTAGGGGAAAAATATGTATTTACTACAACACTAAAATAAGACTTCAGGAAACATGACTATGCAATAACTGTTGTTTCCTAAATAAAAAATAAATCACCGACACAGATTTCTCAGGTGTTTCTCAGGTGTCTGGATTATTTTAACATCATTGAAGAATAAATAAAACAAGGAAAGTTTGCCCCAATTAGCTAGGGAGGGAATGATGCCATGTAATTACAGTCTGCCTACTGCATAATGAGATCTAATATCTTTCTTATTGCAGACACTGAATGCATGGTACTGACAAGATGCTTCTCCAGGGTAAGAACACAAAAGGACTGGCCAAAAGTCACAAACAACTTGAGAACAAAGACTTCAAATAAGCACAACTGTCTCCCAAGACCTAAAACGTGAAGATGAGAATCTCGCCTCAGACTGCAAAACATTCCAACAAATGAGCAGGTTTCAAAAAAAGGGTTTCTGCAGTAAATGATGGTTTTATTTTCCATCTCGGAAGCACATTTAGCTTCCAGGTTACCCTTGCATACTCTCAGTTTCACTGAAGCAAGGTGTATTCCAGAAGACACCGTTAATAACATCCATAAGCTTATTCTAAGCTAAAGACACGCTGTATCAGATTTAGTAACTTGTGCAGAAGAAATGTATCCACAAAAGGATAACTGTGACACTTTCCTGGCATCTTAAGTCTCGTATTACTACCGTTCAATTCTCTCTCTGCATTTAGAAATGAAGGGATTTTTCAGAATGCAGTTAAAATTCCAAGTTTCAACTGCAACTTTAGAGAAGTCTATGAAAAATCAAATTAAAAAGAAACAAACCTTTCAGCTGCACTGGCAAAGCAAACAGGACATGTTGCAGTGCATCCAGCTTTTTCACACTTCCTATATTTCTTCTCTGACGCATCATCATCATCATCTGCTGCCTCAGCCGCTTTCTTCTTCACCTAATAAAGAATAGCTGAAATCTGACCAGAAATGACACGATTGCGTTTTACACACAGTGGTATTCAGACAGCTTTGCAGGTTGTGGCATAGCATCGAAAGTTTAAAATGATACAAACAAAACTTTCTGAATTCATTGTGAAATAGCTGCAGCATGAAACAGCTGTCAAAGTAGGTCAGTTTTTCTACCAAAAAAAAAAAAAAGGATGGAAATATCATTTAAAGCTAAAAATGTCTTGCCCCAGCTTAACTGATGCCATTGAAGAGATTATAAGCAAAGATTCCAGTTTAAATCACATTTTAAGCTCCATCACTTGCTAATGAGTAAGGCCTCAGACGTTTGTTGTATTTCTCCTTCAGAAAAATCTCTTCTTCATATACTTATTGATAGTAATTAGTGGCAATCTTCTCCGCACACCAAATAAAATATTAGGGCCATGGGGGGGGATGACTCCAGATACAAAGCTGTATACCATATGCATCTTCTAGGCTTCAAAGGTAGTGTGTATTGTGTTGTTTTAGGTCTCAGTCTCGATTGGCAGACAGCTTTGTTTGGCTGCACAGAAAAAAACTCTGATTGTATTTTTAACATATCAAGAATTTACAAGTTACAGTGAGCATTCCTCTTTTCTGAATATTCTTCATAAATAAGAAGCTTTGACTATTTCTTCACAGAGTTAACAAATTCTCCCTCTCCCTGGATATATGCTCTGAGTACTAGGTGATCCACAGTGAAGCCCTCTTTCTTTATAAACATCAACAGGAAAAAAAAAAAAAGTACCAAACCATGTGTTTTCAAATTGTTATAAGTACCTGTCTTCCAGAACTCCTCAGGGGAAGGTTGTCTGGAGACTGGTCTGAAGAACATGTCTTTTTCTTTGTTCGCACCCTTCCAGTTGACATTGTATTATTAGACCTGGAGGAAAAAAAAAAATGTGCAGCAGTTAAGGAAAAATAAAAATTAAATTGATTAAATTTGCAGAGCTGTCTAATCACCTGGACAGTACAGCCACTCTTAGAATGCTACTTTATTCAGAGTTACCTAGACAAGAATCTGTTTAGCTTGGCTATCAATTCAGGGGAGAAAGGAGAATGAGGCACTATGAGGAAAGAAACAACAATCTTATTTTAAAGTAAATTCAGAGTTAAAATTAGATCCTGGAGTACATCCTGACAGGTTATTCCAGATCAGCATACCCCGGATTTCAATAATCTGATTTGTGTTTGCGTTACGTCAAGATCTGGACTGGAATTAGGGTTGGCAAAGTGAATAGACATCAGTCCATAATGCAAGCTTTGAAGTACCAGTCTTCACAATGCTCTTCCTACCACCTTCTGATTTATCGTTAGCAAGAGATTTGCACTGCAAAGCATTTTTCCAAAGAGCATGCTCAAGAGATGTTTAATGCCAAGTGAAATACCATTTCCAAGATTCTCCTGTCTCACACCCTCCTGTAAAAATGCATCAGAACATAAAGCCTAAACAGCTACGTTTGCATTGCAATTTTAAGCAACTGGAATATCACAAACTTAGTTATTAAACATACTTCGGGAGAAAAAAGAAGTTTAACACCACAAGATAGATCTATACTTGTCTTTGACTACGTTGGTGGGAACAGGAAGACCATAGTTCATCATGCAAGCTGGAAAGCACGTAATGTGAGAAAGCATGCCACAGAGATATGAAAGCACATTTAAAATGGTATTATCAAAGGCGTTCTTTTTGCAGGGGTTAAAATAGAATAAGGAGAGCCTGGAGGAAGAATTAAATCTAAATGCACTCCACCACACAGAAAGGAAATGGAAATAAAACCCTTGTACTACAGCACTGAGTCATGAAGGTTATCTTGTTGTAGCAGGGACTAGTTTGCAATTTTTATTTTTTTTTTTTTTAATATTTCTGGAATTTCTCAATTCTCCCTGTTGTTCCAGGCTGCATCCTCCTTGTTCAAGCTGACAGTAAGGGATGTGCTAGCAGTAGCTTCATTCACGGATTTTGCCAGAAGTAAAGGTAGCAGGAGGAGAGAATGGGCATCTTTACAAAGTTTCAAATGAAGCTGACATAAATCAAGTAAGTCGCTGCTTTATTCTGCCCTCAAGATAGAGGGAATTGATTTGGGTGCAGAAGGGAAGATTCACACAATATCCACATATGTGAGGAGAGAAATGAGTTCGGACAAGCCAACGCAAAAATTAATTTTTTTTTTCTATACAAAAAAAATCAATTATAATTAATTAGAGGGGGAAAAAAAAGTCTATGTTTACTCCCCCAAAAAGCCAACGATGTTCCACCACAGCTTCCCCCACTGCACGGGGGTGGATGAGGATGGAAGAAGAGACAGGAGAGCCAACCGCTGGCGTTTACGTGACATTTCCCAAAGCACTGCGTGAAGCCCCAGGAAATGGTGCCTGTTCTCCTCCTGGGGCTGTCCCTCTGGGTCTGGGGCACAACAGTATCTCTTTGTATCACCTCCGTGTATCCTCCTGGCCGCGGCCACTAGCTAACCATCCCTAAATACTGTTGCCTTTAGGGTGGAGGCTCTGACCTCCCCCACCGGCCCTGGCTGGTTTCGGTGGCTCCAGGTGGTCGCAGGAGAGGTGCGAGCATCCCAGGAGGCAAACTGGTGCTGTTTCCTTGCATTTGGGAGGTTGGGAGGGGAAAAAAAAAAAAAAAAAAGAAAAAAAAAAAGAGAAATGAGGCAGTTATGGCTCGCTAAGAAGTTCTCTGAGGATGTTGAAGGCTCAGGCAGGCCTCCGGTTTGGCAGGGCGGAGGCCGGCAGTACGGGAGCCCGAATATGTTTGTGCTGTCAGTGCTGCTGCCGGGGGATGAGGAGGTGGGCAGGAGGCGGCCAGCTAGCTGCAGGAAGGCCATTGTTATCCAGCTGCGTGTCACCTCGTCCCCAGGTCCCCTCCACAAACCCCACTGGGCTCACCCCACAACCCCTGGCTCTTTGGAGAGGGAGCAAACAGCGCGCACCTCATGGAGCCTGGGGGGTCTGTGCCCTGTGAGCGGGGTCTTGCTGGCTCCGCGCCCTATAAATGTGGTCTTGCTGGCTCTGAACCCTATATACGTGGTCTTACCGGCCAAGGAAATGCCCCCCATGACGGGGGAGAGGGGGACACACAGCATGTCCCTCACGGTAACATTTCGCCCAGCCTGGCCTGTAAGGGAAAGCCCCCCCGGGGCTCCGCGGGGAGCTGACAGCAAGTTTGGCTTGGGGAAAAGAAAGAATAAAAAAATAAAAAACAAAAAAAAAAAAGGAAAGGAAAGGAAAGAGAGGAGAAATAAATAAAAGAGAGGAAGCAAGAGGGGAACGGGAGCGAGGGGCCGCGCACACCTTTACACAACTCGGGGCGCCGGCCCCGGCCACGGCCCCGACCCCAGCCCCCAGCCCGGACCCCAGCCCCCAGCCCCCCGACCCCAGCCCCACGCCGGGGGTCGCCGCCCCCCCGCCCGCAGCCCGGCAGCGCGGTGACAGCGGCCCCGGCACGGGGCTGGGGGCGTCCCCGCCAGGCGCTCACCTCAGGGGCCGGAGACCGCATCCACGCGTGTCCGCGCCGCCTCCTGCTACAGCTGCGGCGAGAGGGAAGGGGGAGGGGGAGAGGGAGGGATGGAGGGGGGCACGGAGGTGAGGCGGGGGCCGCGCTGCACCTGCCCCGCCGCCTGAGGGAGAGGGGGGCACTCACTCACCGCCGCGGCCGTCCCCAGCGCCATCCTCCTCCTCCTCCTCCTCCTCCTCCTCCTCTCAGCCCGCCTCCTGCTGCCGCCGCTTCCGCTCAGCACAGCGAGGGGGAGGTGCCAGCACGGCCCGGCCCGGCCCGGCCCCGCCACAGCCACCGGCCCCCAGGCGCCTTCGCCCCCGAGCCGGGCCGCGGCGCCGCCAGGTAGACGTGTGTGAGGGACGGGGGGCGAGGAGCGGCCCCTCCATTTCGGACGGGAAGGATGGGGCTGGAGACCCCGGGGGTGGGGGCACCGCGAAGCGCCGCGCTCCAGCCAAATAAACCCTGTGGAGCGGGGCTTGTGCGCGGTGCCGGCTGACCGGGGTTCCTCTCCGTCTCCCTCCCACAGCCGCTGGAAATGGACGGCCCTGCCGGCGTGCCCGCCGAGCTGCCAGGCGGCGGGGCGCAGAAGGACCGGGCGCTGACGGCGCAGGAGTGGCTGCACAAGTGGGAAACGGGGGCGGCCGCCTTCCACAAGGAGCACGGGCACCCGTACGGCACCTCGGCTGGAGGGACGGGGAGGGGGCGGCCCGGTTCGTCCAACAAACCCCCCTAAAGCTGGAGAGGTTGCGTAGGGAAACGCGTTGAAACAGGCACTGCCTGAACGTTGACGCAGCTGTGTGACCTCCATTTGTTAAAAAATGGCAGCGAAAGAAAAAAAAAAAAGACATCGTTCCATTTAGAGCCGTCCCTCCTTAAATCATGTTTTAAACTGTAAAGTTTAGGCGACCTGACTAAAAGTCTTAAGTTCTCTGAAGCAAAGGCTCTGCGTTGCTGTTCGTAAGTTATGAAACCGGGGCCTAAAGCAACACTGGGGCAATTATTGTGCCCTGGAGGACAGGGGCCTGAGGGAGAACACCCAATTATACTGTCTTGTAACTAATAAAACTTACGCTTGAGACGTGTATCAATGATTGATCCAGAGGTTTAATCATCATTCTGTTTAAGCTGCCTCTTGCGGCCCTCTTACAAGTGGGTAAGTTGTTTTGTTTACCTGAGAAGGCGAGCAAACAGAAACCAGGACAAATTTGCTCAGCAGACATGAAGTTCGCTTTCCGAGAAAATGGAAGGTGAATGTTCATAGCTCTTGTTTTTACTTCTAATAGCATTTCTAACTAGGGCCGTGTATCCCATGGTGGAGTTTGTGTGATATCTTGTAGCGCTTGGCTCTTTCCTGAACCAGCACAAATGCTCTCAGTGCAAAGTAAAAAGTATCTGTTCTTCTGCAGGCTGCTAGAGAAGTACCTGGACGTGCTCCTAAGCGGCAGGAGTGGACTGAGGATATTTTTCCCACTTTGTGGTAAAGCAGTAGACATGAAAAGGTACGAAACGGCACAGGTTATAACAGCGAAAATCTCAGTGATGTGGGGAAGGAGGGAGAGAGAGGGGGAATTCCCAGCCCTACAACGGCCGATGGAAGCGTGCCGGATCTCTGCTGGCGGCAGACTGAAGGCTTGCCCCGTTTCATTTGCTGGTGCTTGGTTTAGTGGCGTAAATGGGATGGATGAGGACTAACCTGAACATCCTTCTGACTGCCCTGAGTTCAGCCTGGGGAATGCCGGATTTGTGACGGACAGAGTGGCAGAAGCTGTGCCCTAATGGCTGTTTCATTTTTTGGCAATGTCGGCTTAAATGGCCCACAGTGAGCCTGGTTGTCCCAGAGCACATGCTCATGGGACCACGTGGCATGTCACACCTGGGAATTTAGGTGATTTGGGCCAAATACAACTTTTTTTTACATTTCTTTATGTTACTTTCACTAGTTGTTGGCTGGGTTATAATTTATTATTAGGGGCTGTGTAAGCCTGTGCTGCTCCCTGGGGGTAAGGGACACGAGCCAAACCCATCCCAACTGATCTGCACCCCCCAGTTAGCCCTAGTGACCACAACTGGTCATGGTGATGGGTTCCTAAGCTGACCACAGGTGCCGAGGCGTGCCGCTGCCTCAGTGAGGACCCACACCCTGCCACCTTGTCTCACTGAGCGCCACTGCTGGGGCAGTCTTCCTTTTCACTGCATTCATAGAAAGTAATGATTAAGCAATTAAATCTAAATAAAGCTGGTGAGCCCCCATCAGCTGCCTGCTGAGGGGTGCTATCTTAAACTCTGATCATGCGGGGGTGTTGTTCAATAACGTGAAAACTCCAGAAAGAGGAGACACACCAGTGCATCCTAGAACCAGGTTTGAGCGAGCATTTCTCTAGTAAATACTTATTGAGGTGCACATACAGTAATGGCCTGAGCTGTGGGCCTCAGTAAACCTGGGAACTCTCTGCTGCGTGCAGGCTGGCTGACTTGGGACACAGCATCGTCGGCGTGGACATCAGCGAGCAAGCGCTGAAGGAGTTTTTTGCAGATCAGAATCTGCCTTATTGCGAGGAGCCAGTCCCAGGTATTGCGGGAGCAAAAAAGTTGAAGGTATGTTTCCTGCGTTGCCACGCGATCTAGCGTGGTTAGCCACGCAATGCAAGCGTAACTGAGCAAACAAGTCCTTCTGCTTTTATGCCACTGGTAATTGTTCATTTCTCCTAATGAGGTCTGAAAAGAAACACTGGGTTGTAGTTTTGCACTGAGAAGTTCTTATTTTGAGCTTATTACTTTGGCCTTTTTTTCATATGACTTTGAAAAGCCTAAATATGAAGTTTAGAGGATAGCGTATTTCAAAAATGGACAGTCGCATGCCTTGATAGATCAGAACCTCTATGGAAGGGATCAGGAGATGTACCTTGGTTTAAAAAAAAAAAAAAAAAAGTTTTTCTTCATGACACCTAAGTGTATATTTAAAGATGTAGTTTGCTGATAAATATTGTTTCTCTTGCTTTTCATCCTAGAGTACCTCTGGAAACATCTGTCTGTACTGCGGCAGTATTTATGATTTGTCCAGGTAGGAGTCCACAATGTGTTCTCCAATTTTCTATAACCAACCATGTATTCATACTGTCAAATTATTTTATTTGAACCAGCTCCTCTCAAGAAAACTCTTATTAACTTGTGTGAGAAATGTGAATAGCCAATATCCAACAAAAATTACCCCTGTTGTTGACCATTAGGTAAAGATGGCAACTAAATATCTTTAAATGTGCTCGTCTAAGCTGTCATCTAAAAGTTATGGGAAACCACGTTTGCTTTTGCAGTAAAAACAAATTACGTTCAATATTATTGATTGATTCTACAAGGCAAAATCCTAGCACAATCCCTTACTCAGAGTAGCTTAGTGAAAGTAAAGAGAATATACCAGAGGTGTTGTCTTAAACAGCTTTTCCCGTAATTAAGTACTAAATATATTTTTCCCCCAAACTACTTGATTAACATATTCATGAGTTAGCTGTACCCATTGTTTATGTGCCCCATGCTTTACTTAACATACTTTTCTCAGTGGGCTTAAAGTACTTAACATCGCTCCAGTTTATGTCCCTTTTAAAATATTGTCAGACAGTGACTGCAAGTGCTTTTACAACCATGGCTCAACTTAATATCTTCTAAAGGATTTTAGTGCTAAAATGTCCTTATTTCTTATTCGTTCTTCATCAGTTACAAGACACAATGGAAAATGCAAAATGTTTCAGCACAGTCCACGCTACTGTCTCCTGAAAAATATTTCAGCCCGCTGTTCTCTGTGGCCTCGGATTTACTTCTCAGATCTTGGGGTGGCTTTGCACCTGGCTTTCTGCTCAGCTGTCAGCTGGTGGGGAATTTTGCAAATCACAGAGTTGTACAGAGACTCTCTCCAGCCTCTAGCATAGGAGACTCTGCCTTGAACAGTAATGCATCTGGTTTATTTGTTTGTCCCAAGAAGGTGTTCACAATAGGCCTTAGTTCACAATAGTAAGTCTGCCCTGGAACACCCCCAGACCTACACCAGTGCTGGGGTAGCTGGAGGTTGGAGAGCATGCAAGAAAGTGATGCTTCTGGTTTTGAAATGTGTCTTGAAGGAAGCTGAAGATGCCCAGTGTCCTCTACTGTAGTTCCTTCCTCTTGTATTTCTTGCTCTGACACAGTTTACCCTAGAGTTTAAGGTTTTGGTGAGGTTATGTGCGTTCATACAAACAACTGTCAGTAACAATTTGTACCCTGGCTGTTCAATAAGGAGGAGGAGGTCAAGTCTGGATCTTTATGTGTACAGGCTTTTCAGAGAGTCAACCTATACAGGATTAATAGGTCGCTTAGGACACAAGAACACAGTGCTTGCTTAATGATCCCCTTTGTATTCATTACTGGAGACCGAAGTCCTCTAGATGATAGAGTGCTGGTAAGACTTTTGCTGTTGCAGCTGTTTGGTTCGGAGTGTATATATAAGGAGGCAAATGCAAAAATGAACACCTTGGAACAGATGGCCAGTATACGAAAGCGACTTTGTAGATACTGCCTGGTTTCCTCCTCACTCTTCCCCTGTGATGTAGCTCCTTGCTGTGTTGATTCCTATAAGCCCCTCTAGCTGTGAGTTGACAAGTTGCCCAGGGACTGCTCGAGCTTCTCATCTGCAGTTTTTAAAAATTTTGGTTCTAAGTTGAGTAGCAGGTAGCATGGTAAAATCTATAACTTCCATCATAATGTGGTGGGATAGTACTATGAAGTAAACTAAAAATAGGTAATTAGTGAAAACCTCAGTTGATATTAATGGGCCCAGTAGATAGGTTTGTCCCTCACAAAATAAATCGGCAGGTACGTGTTCTGGATGCATGGTTCTGTGCTGGATGCTGCTATGATGAAAGTACAAACCTCGTTCCCTACAGCAGTCAGCAGATACCTGTGACTACAAAAATGCGCACACAGTTCTGGTTTCTATGTACAGACCATTTGATTAATTACCCAGTAATTACGGAAATTAAACTTATTTCTCTCTTGCCGAGGCTGGCCTGCAAACAAATCCTTTTGATCTCCTCGCCTAGCATTCATTAGAGGAAAACCCAGATGTGCTTGTGACCTTTGTCAGAATGAGACATTTCAAAGGCTCTTGCTGGTTAAAGAGTAACAGGAATTACTGCTCTTTGTGGGAACTCTGGGAAGTGTGTTAAACAGTTATATTACACAATCGTCTTACGTCCTAATACAATTATAGCTACCAGACTATAAATAAAAATTGCTTTAACCGAAACTACTAAACGCATATAGGGATAGCAATTCACAACGTTATTACCAAAAAGAAGTAGGATTTCTGTGGATATGTGAATTTCTGTTTTAGATGTTAATTTTTTTTAATCGTAGTAGTATCTAGGCTGCCATCTCTCATGCTGCTTATCTTATAAACTTACAGCAGGAGATAAAGTGAGGCTAAAGATTGGGTACTGGTATGGTGAAAGATGTATCTAAGAGGAGTGCTTCCTAATACCTTAGTTTCATCCTTATGAAGTCAGGATGAAAGAAAGCTGTGCACATTTTTCTTCCATTTTCTCCTGGCTTGGTTCTCCTCAGAAGCAAATGGGATGTACAGGCAGGCAGGGAGCACCCAGACGCTCGGGAGCTCCTGGGGTCTGTGCAGCCAGGAGGCCAGCACCAGGGAAAGGCTGCAGCGTGAGGCTGCCCACTGCCTGCGGTGTCTGTAGTCCCTGATGAAATCCGTGGGGAGTAAAGTACCTGAAATGCCTGTGTGGAGCCACCGCCACCATTCCAGTTAGACCAGACCGGAGTTGGAAAGAAAAAAGAGGTGCAAAAAAACTGCAGGGGTTTTCCTGAGGTCGTGCAGCAGACTCGTCTATGCAGAGAGAACAGCCTGCAAGCGTCAGAAAATCAAGTTCGTCACCTGCCCCCTCATCCCCACTGTCTCTTTAAAACCCTTATAAGAAAATAAGAGACTGTTTATTCAAATTAGGTGCTTGGTCTTGGCAAGCTTTAAGAGGAGCCAGGAATCTGCAGTGTTATCATGTCTCATCGCAGCAGAGCGGGAAGTACAGGCTCAGCTTCTAGGTTAGACGCCAGAAACTCAGCGATGCCGTTGCAAAGAAATGAGCAGCAGGGCAGGGAGAAGTGAAGAAAGAGGTGATGCAATTGGACTCAGACACTGTCCCAGTAGGCAGAAAGGTATTGCAGACTACTTTTTTTTTTTTCCTCTGTAAGTAAATGTATTTCAGACTTCCTTTAAAATTATGCAATTTACTTTGTTATTACTTTACTCTCTAATTTCCTGGTTTAATAATTACCAGAAACAAGGCTTTTCCTGCCTGTAAACATCCTCATCTCTAGTGTCACCCTGATTGCTCTTAACGCCTGCTAATAAAGGCATTTTCCAATAGTCTTGGCTACTTGCAGGCTTTAGGTAGTCATTGAAGCCATCTGCCAGATCATTCAGGAGCAAAAATAATGCCTGTGACAGCATTAGACTGGGGCAAGTATCACAGTAACTTAGCTTTTCTAAGATTAAACAAATCGCAAACTGAAGCTAACTGTCCTGAGCATGTGGCTGGGAACTGGGGTGTTTAAAATTACTGGGTGTGCTGCATTCAGTAATCCTAAAGCAGTGAGGTGCCTTCCTTACCCTGCGCTTGAAATCATGTGTGGGTCCTAGAAGGAAGCCGTGAGTTAACGATGTCCCAGATGTATGTTGGTGCTGCCTCAGGGGTCACGGCAGGTTGTGACTACCAAAAACACCAGACTTGTATCCCAAAAGCGTTTAAAAAGTGTTTCTTCCCCCTGCCTTGTCTCAGCACACCCTAGCAATGGTGAAATGACGAACAATTCCAGCACCTCATGCTATCTTATCATGGCAGAACCACGTACCAGGTTTCTTGCGACCCAGTTCATAATGTTCTGGGTTCTGAAAAGGCTGGATCCTAACAACAAATCAGGTCTGCACAGCCAGCTGGAGACTACTGCCGACCGCTCAGAAGCATCTGAATAAGGATGAAGGTACCTTATCAGTATTTTTAAGCCTTTTTTCTCATCTTTCTGTAGTGCAATTGTTGGCAAGTTTGATGGGGTTTGGGACAGAGGAGCTCTAGTGGCTGTGAATCCATGTGACAGACAACGGTTAGTAAATTTGCTTGGCGGTTAATCTTTTCTCTAGTGCATTCAGTGACACAGTTTTGTTACCTTCTGCCACCTGTCGACAAGCCCTCTTTCACTGAGCAGAGTAACCTAAACAAGTTTTTCTCTGCCGTAAGCGTCAGTCGCAGCTGCAGAGCGCTGTGCTCTAGATTTGTGAGCTTCCTTCAGGAAGCGGCCCTGCCTCTTGGTGGGAAAATATGTGGTTTGTTGCAACCCAGAAGAAGCAGAGCTGCAAGTCTCATCTGAATGTTATTATTTCCTTTTCAACCCATCTGCTTCTCTTCCCTGTCTTCATCTTCCCCTCACTCCTCTTTACTCCAATTTTGTATTCTTGCCTACAGCCAACCCAAATGTAGTTTGACCCTGCTCCCAGGATTTTTGAATTAGATACGTGATCTTGTGAATTCAAATAATTTCAAAAATCAGTTCTGTACTGCATTCTGGGCTGGCGGATGAATACGGTGTTTTGCCTGTTAGTTTTGAGAGGAACATTGGAAATAAGAAATGCTTTTTTATGAAAGTGTCCACAAACCTTTGAGATGTTTCATGAATTTCATGCTCGTTTATCTCTGCTTAGTTCCTGTGTGGGTCAGTTTGACTTGTCTCCACACAGGACTACATGTTACCTTCTTTGGTGAATATTTTGAATGCTATCCTTAAATGTTTGTGCAGTTCCAAAATAATAAAGTATAACTATCTCCTTTTAGCTATGCCAGTTTGATGATCTCCCTAATGGAGAAAAATTCTTCTTATCTCCTCGTTACTGTTTTATATGATCCAAACAAACACAAAGGTGAGAACTTTGCACTGTTCATGGTTTGGTTTTACGTTAATACGAATTGTGTAAAGATGTGTTAGATGTATATTAGGATCTTCCTCAGCTTTTTTAACAAACATAGCTTTGTTAGCCAATCATGCCGATATGGCTGTGTGTTAAAAACTGTAGATGTAGAGCAAGCTTGATGCTAAATTTGCTTTCTCTTTAGCATTCAAACATGCCAAGGACAAGTGAAAGACAGGCACGTGATCTAAAGAACTGGATGGGTCCCTTCCGACCCAAGCCGTTCTGATCCTGTGATATACTAACCACAAAATGAAACTGGAAAAGTGAATGCTTAGTGTAACTCTGTCCATCCTGTCTGGCCTAGGGACCTTGGGGCACTCCTAAGAACATCAACCATGTTAAACTTCTGGTCTGTTTGCCCAATATTTACAACCTATTTATATTTAAAACCTATTTAAATATTTAAACTGCATTGCCCATCTTGTGCCTTTCCTCCAACCCCTACCATGGTCTGCATATGCCTGGAAGAGGTGAAATTCTGTAAGGCCATGAAGAATTTTTCCTTATTATAACTTCTATTAGATGCCAAAATTTAGTTTTTATTTTATAATTATTATTTTAATTACAAATTCACAGAAGATAGATTTCTTGCTGCTTTTGATCTCTTCAGCATAATTACCCTTCAGAGAGAAGGTCTTGTTATCATTAGCCACAATAATTTAATTCACTGCTCTCCCTCTTACTATTCAGCTTTGAGCTTTAATCATGCCATTTCTCTATAAAGGGATTATTGGCCCAATTCCCACATGGCAGAGAGAGTGGTTGTATCCATGGCATGTTTGTGACCTTCCCTCTTCTGACAACGTGGCTGCCTTGGCTGCAGCCTGGAGATATTGCACCAGCAGCAGCACCTGAAGCTGCCAGGGGGTCCACCAAGGTGCCTCCAGTTCTCCTACGTGGTGTTTCTGGTTCCTGCAGGTGGTGCTGCACACGGGCGCCTGTCTGGGGCCGGGTGCTGGGGTTGGCTCCAGCTCTCTTGTCGCAATACAAAAGTTTGTCTCCTCTCTGATTAGCTTCACCGTTTCCTTTCCAGGCCCACCGTTTTATGTTCCTGAATCTGAAGTTAAAAGCTTGTTTGGTAAGTAATGTTTCATCTCACCCTTATGATGTTTTCCAAAACACAAAAATGGGTTTTTGTGCTTCTATCTCTGCAGCAAGTGACCTAGTCATGTGTTTGCTACTTAGGTAAGAGATGGAGTCACGGAAAAATAATGAGGGAAATAAAAATCACGTTGCCACAAGGTTTTTGCTGTTAATGCAAATTCCCACCTTTTCAAAACACACGAGGAAAACCCCAGAGGCTGTTGCTGTCTCTTTTCTCCCCTTGGCTTCTTTTCACTTCCCCAGGATTCAGACTGCACACTGTGGTCTCATAGCTTCAGTCTTTCTCCTACTTGACAATTTCATCTTTCTCTGCACCTCATCACTATCTACCCTGGTTTTAATGCAATGCCTTTGCATATTAGTTCTAAAGCTTCTGATGTATTTTTGTAGCCAAAAAAGAAAAGTAAAATGTCATGCTGTAGAAATGCTAGATGTGCAACTCAAATCCATTAGCGCATATATATATATCAGAATTGTGTCAGGAAATTTTCAATATTGGTCGTGATATGCTTTGCTATTGCACTTGTTTTAATCTTACTTCTTTACGAGACCTCTGGAGTGTCCGTACACAGTGAGTCATTGGCAAGGACAGTTTTATCCCGGTGCAAAAGAGACCAATAAGTTTTCCTCAGTGCATTTGTGTCACGCAGTTAGGGACATCTGTACATAGGATTTTGTCTTCTGACAGTTTGCTTTCTTCAGTGACTTACCATTCAGTAATTTGGTTACTCTTTCCTCCTTTTCAGGCAACCATTGTGAAATTAAGCTTCTTGAAAAAGTCAGTGACTTCTCAGACAGACACAGGCAATGGGGACTAGATTATTTTCTGGAGACTCTGTATATACTAAAGTTTGTAGCTTGATTAAAATCCGTTAAAACAACTTACCTCCCATCTAGCTTTTATTTTTATCTCACTTTTTAAAATGAGACACGTTTTGGGACACTCTTAAAGCAGGCTTCAGTGTACAGAAAAATGTCTGTGGGACGTCTTCATTTTGATTTTGCTTTCAAAGCCAACTCTCCTATGTAACTGACTTCACTGCTTTAAGATGTGCATAGCTTTTCTTAAACTTAATGCACAACAAGCATTTTTTGAGTGTTTCTTTTGTATCATTTCAAATAGTTAGAATTAAAAAATAAATAAATGAGGTCCCTTCTCTGTGGCCGCCAGTAGCTGCTGCCTGTGTGTAGCTCTGCAGGTCCTCCTCGGAGGCTCACGGCCTTGGAGTAATGGCAACTGCTGTTCAAATGCTGCTTTCCATTTGCTGTTCAAATGCCGCTCGCCTTGCACCAGCGAGGGCAGCTGGGCAAGAGAGGCGGGAAGCTGGCGCGGCTTGCTGCTTGCTCTCTGTCCCCGTTACGATTACAGGTTGAGAGACGAGCTGGCAACGAGAAGGCAGGAAGTCTTGGCAACAGCCGCCACGGGGGAACAGTAATCGAGTAGCGAAGAGAGGAGGGAAGCAAATGGCTGACAATGAAGGAGAGAGTCCAGGAAGAAAATATTCCTGCGGTCGCTTGTGAGCGTGCCGCTGCCTCCTCCAGAGTGCAGCGACCAGCAGGTAAATTGGCAGGGGGCTCTAGGGCAAGAGGGGTCAGAGAAAGCCTGTGGGGCTTCTGTGTGGTTAGCCGAACACAAACCCTTCTTTGCAGGTCTTTGATCATTGTCATAGGGGTATTATTGCAATATTTTTTAAATTACAAAACTGGGGACTCTGAAGACTCTTTGTCCTGGCCTTGGTGGCTTATTTAAAAAAAAAAAAAAAAAAGGAAATGTATGATTGCAATGTAGTGTATTGCCACTTATTAAGACTAAAACGAGAGAAAAAGCTACGTGCAATTTTAACGTTGCAGTCCTAGAGCTGCAAGTGGGTCTGATGTTTTCAGCAGAGCAGTCCCCAACCTACAGCCTCTCCCCCAACCCACAACTCTCGATATTGCTCACAGCCACTGGGAGCTACTGCTGCTTCAGCACCAGGTCACCGGAGAAGAGATGACGACGCTGCTTACAGTGCTACCTTCTTGTAGCCCGTGGGCCGGCTAAGTTGGGAACTGCTGGTTTTGGACATTTTCACTTCTGCGCAGTTCAGCAGCTACTGGGTTAAAGCATCTCCTCTCTTTCTGTCCAGATTTTTTTCCAGGTGTGAGAGCTGTTAAACTTATATCAGGTTTGTAGAGGTGTCGCAGCTGTCCCAGGCCAGGTGCTGGATGTTGCTGACCCTGGGGTCCTGCGCAGGGCTCCAGGAAGGAGGGCTCGGTCATGCTGACCAGCTGTCCTGGTAAATGCAGCATCTTCCAAAAAGAGCACACGCTGTCCATGCTGCGTGTGGATGCGAGTGGGAAAAGTGGCTACTGGCACTTAGCATAAATATTTCCCTCACATTTTCAAAAGCTTCCCCGAACAGCGAGGGGAATCACATGCAACAGTGACTGCTTCCTCGCCCTGACAGAGGCATAAATAGCACTAGCAACCTTGAGGTAACTTGGTAGCTGGACACGTGTATGAATCCGATGCATGTTTTATGTATGTAATTTGATTTTCTTGTTGTAATTTTAATAGAGACTTTTTCTATCGACCGGGAACCGCGAGACAAACACACAAACACACCCCCCCCCACCAAACCAGGGCTCCCCGGCGACCCCCAAAACCCTCTCCTGGCCGCGGGAGGGGTGGCTGAGGGCCAAGGGCCGCTGTCCGAGGGCCGGCGTCCGCCGTCCCCTCACGGAGCAGCCGCGGGCGGGCGGCCAAGGGAGGCGTGGAGGCGGCGGGGCCCCGTCCCTCCGCCGCCCGCCCACAGGGGGCAGCCGCCCGGCCCGGCCAGCCCCGGGATGGCGGCGGCGGAGGCCGGCGAGGCGGAGCTGGGCCTGCTGGAGTGCCGGGTGTGCTTCGAGCCCTACGGCCCCGGCGGGCAGCGGCGGCCGCGCAACCTGCCCTGCGGCCACGTCCTCTGCCGGGGCTGCGTGGGCGCCCTGTGCGGCCGGGGCCGGCTGGAGTGCCCCTTCTGCCGGCGGGCCTGCGGCCCCTCGGACACCAGCGACTGCCTGCCGCTGCTGCAGCTGCTCGAGGTGCTGGGCCCGGCCTGCAGCATCCTCCCGGCCGCGGGCAGCGCCGCCCCCGGGGCTCCGGGGCTGCGGCTGGCCCTGGGCGGCTGGGGGACTCTGGTCAACCCCACGGGGGTGGCGGCGTGCCCCAAGTCGGGGCGCTTGGCGGTGGCCCACGACGGCAAGAAGAGGATCCACGTCTTCGGGCCGAGCGGGTCCTGCCTGCAGCGCTTCGGGGAGCGCGGGGAGGCGGGCAACGATATCAAGTACCCGCTCGACGTGGCTGTCACGGCGGACGGGCACGTGGTGGTCACCGACGGCGGGGACCGTGCGGTGAAGGCCTTCGACTGGGAGGGAAGGGGGGCCTTGGCGGTGCGAGAGGGCTTCTGCCTGCCGTGGGGCTTGGACGCCACCCCGGAGAGCGACGTGATCCTGACGGACGCGGAGGCAGGAGCTCTGTACCGCCTGACGGCCGACTTCGGAAAGGGCGAGCTGAAGAAGTGCCAGATGCTCCGGTCCAAGTTAACCAGCCCCAGAGGGGTGGCGGTCTGCCAGACCTCGGGCGCTGTTGTGGTGATAGAGCACCTGAAGGCCAGGGGGCCCAACAACAGCAGCACCCGGATAAAGATATTCAGTGCAGACATGGATCTCGTGGGACAGATGGATAGCTTTGGCCTGAACCTCATTTTCCCCTCCAAAATATACACGACGGCTGTGGCCTTTGACAAAGAGGGTCGCATCGTAGTAACAGATGTCTGTAGCCAGGCTGTGATATGCTTAGGGAAACCTGGGGAGTTTCCCATCTTTAACCCTCTAATTAGCCACGGGCTTTCATACCCCATAGGGCTGACTTACACAGCAAACAATTCCCTCGTAGTTCTAGACAGCGGTGATCACACAGTAAAAATCTATAGCTCCACCTGAATGGGTCTAAGTTTATACTGCTGTATCTGCTTTTGCCCACAAAGCAAGCAAAGTCCTGGTCTTCATAGGTGTGTAGGGAGGGGGTATTTTCTGGGCTAGACTTCAAGTGAAATTACCCTCTTTAACCAGCATGCTCTGCTTCCCGCATAACTTGCATCAAATCCCTTGCCTACCCACAGGAGACAACCTGGCCACTGCAGGCCAGAGTCAACAGTGAATCAACCAAATGATTTGGCATTTTAAAACTATTCCATACCTTGACAACCAAATATTCATACTGCGAAGTAATAGCAGCGTCTGCAATGGAGTAATCCAAGACTTGCAGCTGGGAGAGAGAAGGATGCATCTTCTGTTTACCGTCATCAGCATTTTGTTTTCGTTATTCTTCGTTAAGCATGAGAGTGACGGAATGGTTTATGTAGGATTTCTGCATGAGAAAGGAGACTGACTGGATGAACTGATGGGAGAAATGGCAGATTCAGCTCAAAGGGTCATTTGATCCAGCCAAGGTCAATTGCAATAGAGGAGCTATCAGCAATTAGTGAGTTATATGACATGAATTGGTGCTCAAAACCTTTTTTTTTTTTTCTCCATATTGGGGAAATGCACTTCTGGATGCACTTTTCTTTATATTAGTTTATTACCGCCTTTATTGGAGTTGTACAGAAGCAGTTGCACTTCCTGTATAATGCATGAGCCTGTGTCTTCATCTAGATGAAGTTTTGTGTGTGGTTACCTGCATGGGCAGCTTTCCCTAGCAGCCCCTCCCGTATTGGTGCTTAGACCACAGGTACTTCTGCATATACAAAATTGAATTGGCTGTGTTACTCACACAGGTACTCTTGGGAGATTTCCAATACTACCTGCATCTGTCTTGTAATTAATTTAGTACTTTTGCACCAATCTTCAAGATTCAGTTGAAAACTGAAATGGTGTTGATGAGTAATAATAGGGAAAGGGGAACGTGAGCCTTGCTTTTTCACAGCTTCCACAGGAGGTTTTGTTGGTAGTGAATACACAGCAGGTTTAGGTTATTTTATGTTATCCTGAAAGCAGTTTCACTGTGGACATGAGTTCTGTTGCCTTATTGCACCACGGAAATTAAGTGATAACTGAATTACTTTGAGAGGGATTTAACGCACCCACTAGAAGTCACTGCTGCATTTTTATGTATTTCTGCTCCTAAAGTAATTATTTAGGTGGTTCAGCACTAAAAGGAAGTTAAGATATAAATGTAAATGTTTTATGAGGTAGAAACAAGTAGATCAAAACTGAACAAAACTTTTTTGGTCATGTATTTAGTGACTGAAAGCATGCATATTAACTAAAGACACTTGAAATTCACAGGTAGTCTTTCTATTGATTAACTGTTAATCTGGCTTTTGGTCTGGCTTCCTGGGCAGTTAGTAACTGCATGTATTGCTGTACCAGCGATATTCCAAATATTTCAAACTGAAGCATTTTTAGTCCTCTAATTCAGACAATGTATTAATCCATCTCATGTTACCATTTATAAAAGAGGGCAAACGAAACTATTAAATGCAGCTGTTTGTAAAGGCTGATTGAACAGTGACCTGCCAATAAAGTGTGATTTGCTTACTCCTATGCTGGGCAATTTAGTGAAAGTTTCTAACTTCTTTTTATCACAGTTTTCTCTGTTACAGTTCAATTTCTCTGTTGGAGTTGCTGTATAGGTGGTTTCTTTTGTTTTATTTGGAGATATCCTGCTGAAGTTGTAGGGTGATTTGTTGCTGTTGGAAAGTATATGGGCCTGCACAGTTGGTCTAGTGCCAAGCCACACAGCAAGTGCCTTTGGTGGGACCAGAAATATCTCTCAGATATTTTGCAGTAGGAGGTATCCTGCCCTGACTAGGAGCCCTCCTGAGGGCTCAAGAAGGAAATTTACTTAGAGAAGCAGCCCCCTGGCTTATATATGCCTTTCTAGGTGCCAAGACAGCTGTCTTTGAGGGATATAAAAACAATTGGACAACACTTCCTTTGGGGAACTGCTGTGTTTCAAAATGCATGTAATACCATGTATACTTTATTCATACATAATTATTAGTTTATCACAATAGCAGTTGTGGGACCCGGACACTTCCTCTGTGAGCTCTCATCTCCTCAAACCTTCCTCTGCACCAGGAGCTTGTTTTTCCTGCTGATCTCATGGGTGGGCAAGTTTCCTAGTGTCTGCTACCATGTAGGAAGCTTACTAGCAGCTGAAATGCTGACTTTTGAGTATTTGACTCATGTTGTTTTAATATACACAAAATCTCCAGTTGTTGCCCATTCTTCTCCTGTCTGCTTTGGTATATAGCTAGAAATCACCTGATGTTTGGGTTCTGCTTTATTCTACCTGCTAGGGCAAACCACCTTTCTTCTACCTAGTTTGCCCCACACCATGTCCTGCATTCTCTGATTTACTGACTGCAAGCAAATACTTTTTTTTTTTTTTTTGTGAATGATGCTGTTTTCTTTTTGCTTTAAGGCTTGGTGTTTGGCATTGTTCAGCACTGCATCAAAGAAACCACTGAATTCTGTTTTAATTCACTTGATTTGGGCATGCAAATTGAGAAGCTTTAAAAAAAAACTACATAAAAATCATGTTAAAAGTCTTGAGTTTTTCAGGGAAAACCTGAAATCTTTCTTTCATCACACAAGAAGATTTGAGAGAGAGAGATCCACCAATATGCATATAAGAAACTAAAAAGTCCTTTTTTTCTTACCTCTTACATTTTTTCTTACTCTTGCCTCTTACATTATGCATTTATGCACATTTCCCTATACCTAATTTAGATACCTGTTGCCTTCAGGTTGATAACTTAGTGCCGTCTGCTTTTCAAAGACCTACAGAACACGTATTGCTTCTATCTGTCTGGTAACTGGTTGGAATTTAGTCACAGATTTCAACTGAACAAAAACTTGGGTTCTGGGGGAAGGATGGAAAAGGATGAGGGGCTCCTACCTGAACAGATATAATTACGTAGATGATCATTTGGGGGTTCTAGTGCATGTATTAAAAATGGGGGTAGCGTGATGTGTTCTTCCCCTTGGAAAAGAGTGCTGGGGTTTTCATCTAGAATGTAATATGGGACTATGTCTCACTGCTTCAGTGATAATCACCGTCGCTGCTATTTAATAAAAGAACCTGATGTAAGCTTTGCATAATCCCCTGCACCTCAGGTTTTAATATTATGGATTGCAAACAAATAAATATAACAAACAGTATTCCCCTACTGTAGGTTGGTATGACTTCTGCACACACACACTGCAATTTCTATTTGGTTTGTTTTTAAGCTCTGATCTCAGATTGCTATCGTTGCATATAAATATACTTGGGTGTGTTTACGGTGTTTAGCAAGGTGTCAGAGGAGTTTCACAGATGTGAATCAAAACTGTGTCCTATAACATAATTTTTGTTTTGGTTTGGTTTTGAACAAAGTATTTTCTGTTAAAGAATATAATTATTCAGCTTGGTGAATTAAAAGAAGAAAGAAAGAGGGAAAAAAAGGTATAGTTTACTTTTGGCCTTTGGCTATTAGTTCCCTCAAGCCACATTGCTCTGCGCATCAGTTTGATGTTGATATTTTCATGACATGTGGCCATAACATCACCGTAGCATTTTTTTAATGTGGACTTATTTCAGGTGAAGAGGAGAGCTCCTGTAATGTCAAGCCCCAAAACCACCAAGGGTTTTATAGAGCAGTGTCCATCAAAGTGACGAGCTGAAATACAGGAAGCCTCTCCTTCCTAGAAGGGTTGAGAGAGGTAAAAAAGCAACTTTTCTCCACATGACTGTGTTGGAAAATAATAATAATAATAATAAAGGTTAAGGGAAATACAGGAAGCCAAGTTCTTTTTCTGTAGAGTGCAACACCACCATAACACATGTTCCATCTAAAAAAAAAATATTTTCAGTGTGTTGAAGATGCAGAGTTATGGCAGATGAAGTATTATGGAAGAAAAATTGTATTTTCTCAAAGATATATACAAAATTCAAACCCACTGCATTTTTTGAATAGGTTTCTGTGTAATATTGCTTATTCAGTATTTAAACAACTGGCTACAGGGCAGAGATAAAAGGAACACAAAGTTCTCTTCGAGACATTCTGTATCCCATTATGTATCATGTTTCAAATATGACTTGAGTCTTTCTAGTGAATGATCCCGCTCTGGTATTGCTTTACTTTTGGGTTTGCACAGTTCCAAGCTTGTTGGATCTGTGCAGCATCAACCCCCTTCTGTTGAGAGATGCTGGCAGTTCTGGTGTCACTCATCTGGTCACTCTCTGTCTACCTAAGTCAGTGCTGTCCAGCTAAATTAATACTGGAGGAAGGCTGGAATAAAAAGTTCATCGTTGTTTAAGCCCAATCTAGCTGTCCTCCAAAGGGCAGTGAGTCAGACCTGCTGGTTTGGGAAGGGAAGAGCATGCTTTTTGCTGCTTGTTTTTGGACGGCTATCCTGGCTGAACACTCATCAGGACCCTGCTTTTTGGGAACCAGTACAAGATCCGTGCACCTTTGTCATGTCCTGATTCTCATCTGATTCTGAGTGCTGCTCCCTGGTATTCAACAACATGTTTGATTGCAGGCCCAGCAGAGATAGATGTTATCCCATGCTCTCACTAACTGGACCTTTAGCTATGGTGGGCTCCCCAAAAACATGTGAAAAGCTCATGCAAGCCTCTTCTCAGAAGCCCATCCATTTAGTTTACAAGTCACCTTTGGATCACAGTTTGCTTTCACAGAGTGTAATATAACTGAAGCAAAAACATAACTGTGAGGAACAGGCCAGGCAGACCTGAAATAAGGTCAGTAACTTACTCTTTTTCAGCAAACCCATTACTCTACTGAATGCAACGGGTAATTACTGTCATTACCTGCATACAAAAATCCCAAACGTGTAAGCTTTAGACTTGAAATATGTTAATCCAAAGAACCACCCAACACTTTCCCCTTTGCCATGTACTGCTATGGGCCATACATCAGTCAGAAGGCATGCATATCTGGTTTGTGTTCCTCCATCAAAGTGGGCATTGGCAATGCTTCAAGTCCGTATTACACTTTCAACTTCATGATCTCAACTAAATGTGCTAATAATAATATATTTATATTTGACTCTGTTACACGAATATGGAGGTTTTCTCTGGAGTGCTTCCCTAATATAACTGGCCTGTGATTTTCCTGGACAATTTCAAAGCTATTGAACACAAGAGGCTTTTGGTGAGCAGACGATGCGTTGCATGTATGTCTTTTTCCAGTCCAATGCTTTCCGAGAGATTTAGAGATATTTTTGAACTTGGCTTTCCAACATCTCTGTGAAGCAAACACAATACAAATGTTCTGGCCCTGCAGTTGCAGACAAGAGAGCTGAGAATCAAGAGAAGCCTTTGGCAGATGATAGACTAGATCTCAGACTTCCCATTACAAGGTTGGTGCCTTAATAAAGGAGGGAGAGTCTGTATTTAATTATCGTCTTGTCGGGGAGCTGCCTTCCCGATCTTGTAACAAGTTTTGACATTTTACTGATGGTCCCATTGTTACTAATTCCTTTGTTGTTTCCTACAAATCATGGAAATTCATACTTTTCAAAAATACAATGTATTCCTAGATAATTGCTTCCAGCATGCTCCACAAGGCTGCGTGGTTACAGAGTTTTGACGTGCTCTGTAAGAAGGTGTCCTGCTGTGAAGCCCCGTGGCACTGATCGAGTTACTTCATTTTGAGGATAGAAAGGAGGAGAAGAGATTAACTCTGAAAATGAGAAAAAAATTAATGAAAGGTGTCTGTGGCTTAAGCAGAAGTCAAACACCCACCAAATCAGAGCACACCCATAGTTCCAGCAAAGGGAATGCATTCTTAAGACGTGAAGCATTTCAGCCTGGAAAATGGACAGGAAGATAAGGGCAGTTGCCTCTTGATTAGCATTGAACTCTGGCAGGGGGATAACCTACTTTTGAACAGATTTCACAGCCATCATTAGGCACTTTTCAGATGGTAATACTTAAGAGAGCAGTCTATCACTCTAAACACAGTAGGAAAAATCTGTGGGAAATGAAGATGTGGAGCAAACTAAGCATTTTAGGGAAGTATACTCCCTATAATCAAATAAATACATACATAACATTTTTCTGAAGACCCTTCTTAATGTAGGCAATCTTCGTTCTTTGTTCACAGGTGAGCACTATATGGAGCAGTGTGTTAAGGTAAGAACAAATTCTGGTTTTATGCAATATGTTGGGTTTTAAATCATGAAAATACTTCCAGTCAGGAGATTCTGTAAAGCATTTTAAATACTCTAAGTACACCTATATGCTTTGTAATTAATAAACGGTAGACAATATTAAACAGGATAGTGGTCTAGAGAGGTAAAATTATAACTTGGAAAATGAAGCAATTTATTTTGAGAAATCTGTAAAGATGTTAAAATATACATTTGTGTCCCTTACAAGAACTTTATTTAAAATTTATAATAGGAAGAAGATAGTGAAAGAATTGTCATACCTACATAATCACAAAAGATATTTACTGGTATTTGTTCCGAATATAAATAGATAAAAGACAAAATACACACGAAACTTTTACTGCTCACCTAGAATGATTTCCCAAATAATAGGGACTATGGAATTTAACCAGTAGTTACCAGTGTTTAGTAACTAGTGACCTGTGTTGAAAGTAAGAAACAAAGACCACTTTTCTTTTACTATCACAGACTAAGAAGTTAATGAGAGAAGAAATATGATGTCGTTAAAGATATGCTTTATAAGAAATCTATCAAAAAACTTAGATGGAAGTATAAAAAATGTAAAATGGTCTTATGAAAACTGTGTGACTGTCTCCTTTGGTTGTCATAGCCCGTAATTAGGTAGGAAACAGGGCTCTTCAGTGAGCTCTGCATCAGTTTCCACTCATCTTACAGCGTGATATTATGGAGCCTAAACTATTTCAAATATGTATGTTATTCTTTTTCTATTCTTATTATTCCTTACAGTGACTTGTTTGAGTTGAGGCTTGATCTGTCATAAATAGTTTATATGTGCAGTGATGAGTACTTCAAATGGAATTGTCCAGATAAATAAACGATGCAGGACTGGGCTTGAAGTCAGGGAGATTTGGGCTAGTACAGAGGTTTGCCCTGGAGAAGTCTTTGCAGCAGACTTTATTATGACAACTTCTGGGAACACTGGTTTGTTATTTTTTTCTTTCACATGCTGAAAGCCCTGTGCATGTTTAGGATATGTTATAACTAATTATGACATTCTTTCAACATCAGAAATCCTTTGCAAAGCAAAGCTCACATAATGGCTTAGCTTTTCTTGCTCATTTCTGTGTAACACACTGAAGCCTTGTCTGGTTCCTAACAGTCCATCTGACTACGGGGATTGGTGCAGCACCTCCCTTTTGGGACGTGGGGTTGCTCAGTAGCCTGACAGATCTGGAACAAGGCTTACTCTGAGCTGTCAGCAGTGGAGAGCTTGTACCTGAACTGCTTTTGCCAGTCTTGAAGAGGAGGTTATTGGCAATTGCCAACAGTTTAAGAAGTTGCCATGTTTCCTTGTGGTGGAGACCACACGGTAGGTTCCACCTTCAAGAAGACTACGTGAAAGGACTTCCAAGGTTGCAGGACAGTTAGACACTTCTTTCACATTGAGAAATACAGGCTTTTAAAGAACAGGTGAAATCTGTACTGTTTTCCCTACCAAAAAATAAAAAAATAAAAAATTGAGGTTGCCCCAGGCTCACAATTAGAACAGGGGCTCTATTTAACTCTCTCTCTCTCCTTTTTGGTGATGGTCATAAAGCTGCTCAGTATTTGGATAGTATTATAATTAAAGTGAAGCCAATATTATTCTTCCCATGTTTCTACCGTGTTGGTATTGCTGAGATAAAAAACAAAAATACCCATTTAGAAAAAATGTAAACTGAAGGCAGGAGAAGATTTTCTCTTTCGTGTATCTCTTTCACTGGAGAAATAAAAGCCATGCAGCTGAATTATTTTCAAACATACGTATCGAGTGATAGACTGTCACTCTTTCATTTGTGTTGAACTTGAATCTCAAATCTTCTTTTTCTTGATGAGAAGTCTTTTTTTTTTATTTTCTGAAATTCAACCATGTTTTTCCTATGTGTGACTTTTGCATAGACCTCACCCATTCTCCACGGTTCAATGTTTAGTCCCTTGAAATGTCTTCCAGAACTATATTTCTCATTAGCCGTTGTTTAGTCAAGCTGTGTGGTCGATACATGTGTCCACACCACTTTGATTTCAGAAGAAGGATTAATCCACCCAGAGGTTCAGTCCGTGTTTTCTTTTATTTGTGTTTCTTTTCTAAAACAGCCTTTCATCTTTACTGTCAGACTGAAGGGAGGAAACCTCAGATCACAATGTGAATGGTGGGAAAGGACTTAAGTCATTCAGGGAACGTGTTTTGGAGACAGGCATGCAAGTTTTATTAAAGGATGCACGAGGGTGAAGGCCTTTACAGTTAAACTGTGTGCAGACCAACAGTTTTAGGAACATTTCTACTCCGGCTCCTCCTGTGCAGCTTTATTTGTGATAATGGTTATGGGAAAAACTAAATTAGAAGTCAACAAATTGCAAGTCACTGGCTTTTTGGGGTTGTCTATGATAGCAGCAGTCTGGTCCTAGTGATCCAGAGGTCTTCCCTGTACTGGATTATGTAGATGACTCCCATATCTTGTCAGAGTTTCCCTGTCAAATGCTGGTGGAGACAGAACATGAGAAGCCTGGAAACCCGTGTTGGCAGCCTGTGCCTCTAATTCTATCTCCTTTAAAGAGCAAAACTTTTTGCCATGCCATTAGCTGTGAATCAAAGAGGAAGAGCTGTGAAATTAAATGACAACAAACACACCCAGTGGTTGCACTATTTGGCAGTCTTCAATCTAAAATGAGGGTATGATTTTATTTTTCTTTTTTGATTATTGGGTGATAATACTTGCTATGTTTTCTTCAGTCTGGGGAGAACTGGGCGGAGAGAGTGATTGGGTGTTTTGCTTTTTAAATAAAAGATCTCTGTCTTCCTATGCGCTTTAAGAGCACCTTCAGCTCTTGTTTCTGCCTTACACAGGAACTGTTAAAGTTAATGGGAATCTTCCTGTTGATTTCAGGAGGCAGCAGCAGGAGCCAAGATCTGTCCTTCTGTTTGAACAAACACAGTGCCACCCACCTCCTCTCTCAAGGCTTTGACTCACTCAGCTTCCTTACGTGCAGACCTCCCAATGCTTACTGTTCTCCTCTCTAATCTCTTTCAAGCAATAGCTTCTTTTCTTCTCTGCACTTTAGAAAGACGCACGCGTTTGGCCAGAGCATGTATTTGCAGGCATCATGAAAAAGTAATTGCGTAAGGAGAAATTTTGGCTTGGCCAGCACCATTACTAGCCCAGCTTGCTCAGTAAGCACGCTTGGTGGATGCACTCCTCCCTCCCCACCCTCCTCCTCCTCCCAGGAGCAGCAGGAGGGGCAGAGCCCAAGTCCCAAGCCCAGCAGGCGGGCAGCCAGCAAAGCTTAGCTTCTCTCTGAAAGCAGCAAGGGGACTGTGACCGAGTGCCAAAGGGCTGATGGTAATGCTGCGCCTCTCTTCTGCGAGGTAGTTGCCACATATCAGACCATTTATATTTACAGCTTTCTGATTCACCCCTACTGAGCCTCTGAAAACAGAGCCTGAGTGTTGCTGTATGTTAGATAGACTGCAAGTAACATCTGATTGCTATTTGAATTGATGCTGAGACTGCAGACACAGTTTTTCTACCTGTAATAAGACAGACATCTGCACTAGGTGAATGCAGAGCAATGGTTGTGATACTCTGGACAGCGTTAGTAAACAGGACTCCTGCTCACTAGTGTCCTTAGTCTTCATTCAGGATTCACAGCCACAAACAGAACTGCAGGGATCTGCTGGAGTGGTGCTCGCATACCAGACATTCCTTATCAAAGTGATGAAGAGGGCTGAGAGCTTGTGGGGCAGGGGGAATAATAGGAGGGTTGTCCTTCCTTTGGGTTTGCTGGGGCTTGCCTACTGATTTGAATTGTAAATAATGTTAGAAGCCAGCTGTGGTAGTTTGTTGTTTCTTAGGATAAGCATCTGATTCCTACAAAACATAGGGGGGGGGGGGGATGAAAAAATATAAATCTCTACTAACTTAACATCAATCTCTTCTCAGAAGTTAATATTTATATTAACAATATGCAGGCAATATCAGTTCATATTTGTTCTGGAACCTTACAATCTTGCTTTTTTAACAGTACAATTTTTTTCTTTTTCCTTCCCTTTCCTCTACCATAAACTGTTCTCATCACCATGATGTTGGAAGGCTGTACAGAGGCATGTGTCTGATAAGGTCAGCAGGACAGGTTCTCAGCTATCACAGGCACCTAGTACAATCACGCTCTCTCTTGAAATTAATTATTTGTATTGCTGTGGTCTTCTGATTGACCGATGAGGCATTCTTCAGGGGGCTAGAAGTCAACTCACAGTCCGAGTGTGTTCCAAGACAGAATCACAGAATCACAGACTTCATGAGGTTGGAAGGAACCTCTTGAGCTAATCTGGTCCAACCCCCTGCTCAAGCAGGGACACCTAAAGGAGGACACCCAGGACCATGTCCCGGCAGCTTCTGAAGATCTCCAAGGGGGGAGACTCCACAACCTCTCTGGGCAGCCTGTGCCAGCACTCTGTCACCCACATGCACAGCACAGAAGTGCTGCCTGATGTCCAGAGGGATCCTCCTGTTTCCAGTTTGTGCCCATAGCTGTTTGTCCTGGCACTAGGCAGCACTGAAAAGAGCCTGGGTCTGTCCTCTTAAATCCCTTCTGGGCTTTATAGACATTGAGATCCCCCTGAGCCTTCTCTTCCCTAAGGGTGAACAGTCCCTACTCTCAGCCTTTCCTTCTAGGAGAGGTGCTCCGGTCCCTTCATCATCTTCGTGGCCCTTCACTGGTCTCACTCTGTTAAGTCCATGTCCCTCTTGTACTGGAGAGCCCGGAACTGGACCCAGCACTCCAGATGTGGCCTCACTGGTGCTGAGCAAAGGGGAAGGATCACCTCCCTTGACCCGCTGGCAGGACTCCTCCTAATGCAGCCCCGGATAAAAGGGCCGCATGAAAGACAGTTTACATCCATTTTTTCTTGTGCTAGTGTTTTCTTTGAACTTAAGTAGCACCATGGTTTCTAACTGGCTTGAAAGGAAGCATAAACAGCCATATCCCCTCTGTCTTCATTTGGCTAGACTAAACAAACTGAACTTTTCTAGTCTGCTCTTGTTTGATAATATTCACCACTCGCCAGTCCTCCCAGTAACCCTTTTGCGGGTCTGTTCCAGTATGAGCTTCTCTTCCCTACATGATGAACAGCAGACCTATGGTGAGTTTTCCAGGTGGAGTCTCAGCAGTGCTTTTTACAGTGTCATCAGTACCTGCTCTCCCACTGCAGGAAATAACTCAAGTGACACAGCCCCAGCCACACACGGCTTTGTCATGGTATCACGTGGTTGTGAATCCAGTCTGTGTACCCACAGACCTACTCTCCCTGCTGCAAACAAATTTTAGGAAGGTTTTTGAGTCAGGGAGGAGGTGTTCCCTGAGGTGAAAGAGGGATGGCGTAGTTATTTAACACCAAGAGCAACACAAATGCAAAGAAACCCATCACTGTGTCATTTCTTTCCCTGACGGTTAAGGAATGTGAACTACACAGCCCACAAATAGCTGTTAGAGGACTGAACTGTTACCTGTGCCCGAGGTTTTGCAGGGATGTCAAATTCCCTGCCATAAGCCAAATCTCCCTTGAGTTTATAGAAGGGTTCTCTTTGGATCCAGCAGAAATAGCAGTCACACTTCCAGAGTGCAGGAAAATATATCTGAACAAAATAAAGAATTATTCTTACTATTTTTCCCCCTTCTTTGCTTGTGATCAGTTTTGTGACTATGACTGCATTACTCTGATCCTAAGCTCATTTATTTCTATTAATATGACTTTTCATCTGTAGGTAGCAGCGACCAATGAAGTTCCCACAGTAACTTGAAACTGCTTCTTCCTGGTAAGTGATAGGAGATGGGGAACAGAGCTCCTGCACCCTGTTCTCATGAGGGGAGTAAAGGGATTGATTATCCTCTGTAGAACAGAAACGTGGTTAAATGTTAAAATTAAGCAGGTACCCTCACTGAGGGGTTGGTCTTGTCTGCTGTGCTGCGCAGAGGGCTGAGGTTTCTAAAAACCTATTGCACTGTTGTATCAGAGGCGGAGAGAAAATGTCTGGTCTGATCAGTGGAATTGCTTTTGATGTGTTTTCCCCTCACAGCAAGGAACATTTGAGCTCGAAGGAGACAAGACTGCATCTGCTTTAGGGACGTTCAGTGCAATTGTTCACCTTCAGTCCCAGACTGCAGTCTACTCACTCGCTCAGGGTGGGTATGGAGGAGGCATCAGAGTCCTAACAGAGGTTTGGACCTCCTCCAGGTACAACCAAACAGATAATTCAAAACACATGTAAATTGCCCATAAGAACAGATTTAATCCATTCACCACTGAAAGAGTCTGCAAGCTAACTCTGTTCAAAGTGGAGTAGTTTTGACTGTACTTCTCGTGAATAGTAATATTCTACATGGGAATGTACATGTATTTTTAATCTGCAGCGTGATGTTTAGGTGCATGTATTCTGCATTTATTCCTAATATTGACAATTAAAACTGCTTCTCTTTCTGAGTGTCGGAACAGCATCTGTCACTACAGTCCCTTTCTAGGCCCAGCATGTTGCCATAAATGTGTTGGACATAAAGGATGATTTTCATGCCTCCAGCAGTGTTTTAGAGACATAGTCAAAACAGATCTCTGATAAGAGAGAGGTGGCAAACATCCAGCCTGACATCCATCTTGAATTTGAGAGCAAAAAGGAAATGGGAAAGCAGCCTGAAAACCTAGCCGAGGACATTGGGTAAAACCCTGCTCTCATGTACTCTGTCGTAAATTCACTGTGTTTGTCCAGTGGGGTTATCTGCAAAGTCTAGTGATGTATGGGACAGAAATTTGGTTCCCAGCGTACAATTATGGGCAGGCACTTGCTTCCATAGATGCTCTCTAAATGTCTATATTTTATTCGACGAAAAATACAAGTTTGTGTACATAACAGGACATTTATTCATGCCTATGAAGTTATATTTTATTCTAGCCCTCTAATAGGAAATATTTCTCCCTTTTAGAATATCCAGGTTTGCTTCCTATATACTAAATACTAATTTAAAGAACAGATGACTATCCAACCTTCTCTTTTCATCAACATCAGTAATCTATCATATTGTTAGACCTGTGATTTCTTCTTATGCTTTTTCATAACGTAAGTATAATATATTAGGTTATTAATCTTAAATGTATCTGTTGGTTTCATTGTATTGTATTCATTTTGCCTCTCTCTCTCAGGCTGGACAATGTTGTAATGGGTTAGGGTTGAAAATAAGCTTTGTTTTCTCTGTAAATTTTTATTTTAAAAAGTGGTCAGTGAAAATTCGGAAACCCAAAGAAAACTTTAATTTTGGCCAATCTTATAAAACACATGCCTTGGGTTATATTTGCTATTAAAAACCTCCAGTGCAAGCATCTTTTAGACTTTGGGTACTGTAAGATCAAGCACCTTGTTTTTCTCTTGACACTTTCAACACTGAAAGACAAGTAAGTGCTTTGCTTCCCATGCTCTCAGTGCTGCCAGCTCCTCCTTGTCTCTGGCTCCTGTGACACGAGATGAAGTTGGACGTGCCAGTGACAGCGTGCGCCAGTCAGGCGCAGCAAGGTATGTGCTGGGGACACTGCTGACAAGATGGATGTTCTTGGCAGGCTCCGTGACATTTCTCCCTGCCTTTAGCCGGAGAGAGGAGGTCAGCGGAACGCAGTGCCCTATTGGCAGGACCTCAGGCATTCACTCTGGGCACCCAGCATTGCTCCCCGGTTTCCATGACATGAAGTAGAGCAGTTGATCCTCCTGCTGAGAATATACATGAAGACATGGCCGTGCCTTAATGTCAATTCACATTGTCAGTGTTATGCCTTGGGAAGATGAGGGGCAGTTGGAACACCCCACCAGTAAGGAGTGATATTTTCTTTCCTCTTCTCGCTGAACTGTGGATCAGCAGCCAAATGCATGGGAATGCTGAGAGGGAAGAAACAAAAATGAAACTGTTGGAAAGCAAGAGCCAGACAAAGATTCATTCCATGCCCTTGTGAAGCTGCAAAATTCGTGTTGACTCCATTGGTGCAAAACCATACCAAAATACGGGGGTGGTGGAAAGCAGGGACAGGAAAAAGATATCAGGGAAGAATGGCTTGAGATGTTTTTGCCTGTGTTTGCATCCTTATTCCCCCCACCCACCATCACCATCCACTTTCTCCAGCTGACATGTTTTCTCATTGCAGAAGCAGTAAGCTGTCATTTTTCATGTGGCATCTCCCATCCATCCATCAGTACGTCCGGGAGAGCTGGCAGCTAATTCCGATGGATGAATGACCCATCAGTAATTCTCACCAGTTCCCATGGGGCACGGAAACTGATCAAGCTAAGTAATGGTGACAGGTGAGAGACATTCATCCAGAGATGCTGTGGGTAGCAGAGACAGAGATGGAAAGAGTTCCATATGCTTGCTGTGTTCGAAGGGGAAATATAATGCCAGAAGACAAGCATCTTATTAGCCTGAATTGCACTCAGGTCCCTCTTTCTGCCATTTTGTTTGCTGCCCTCCATATATTCCAAGCATCCTCTTTCCTCCTCAGTGCAAAAGCAGTTATATGCAGGATGTCTGATTCAAAATATTTTAAAATTAATACTCATCAGAAAAAAAATACCAAGACAAGAAGCAATCAACTTAAATATGTGTATTTTGGAACATAATGGTAGAAAAAGACACATCTGAGGTGTCTTCCTTCTCTTTTCATCTTTTTTTTTTTTTGGCGTCTTCTTTTTTTCATTGTTCTTAAAAAAAAGGGAAAAAAACTAAGTTTTTAGCTGTTCAGTTCAATTTGTAGGCTTGCAATACACCACTTATGCTAAAATAACTGATTATTTGTTTTGCCATTCTTGTATTTTAAGTGCATTACAGAATGATTCAAATTCTTACAAAGTATCTGAAACTTTTCTTCAAATTGGGTGTTACTACAGATACAAGGCAGCCAGATGTTTTTAGTTTGTTTTTAGTTTCTCATTGCTCTAGCTTGTCAGTAATAGGCAATAAATTACATCAATTTCCCTACATTGAGTCTGTTTTGCTCGTGATGATAATTGTTGAGTGATCTCCCTGTCCTTATCTCAACCTTTGAGCCCTATCTGCCGTATTTTTTCTCCCTTTCCCTTTGAAGAGAGGGAGTGAGAGAATGGTTGTGGTGAAGGATGGCTGCCCGGCTGAGTAAAACCACCACAGGCACCTCGGTTTAAAAGCAAACTTCTGAAAACACTAAGAGAGTCTTGCATTGGTGAGCATGATGCTCAACAATAGTCAGAGTAACACTGATATTACCTTGTTATTTAAATGCAAAATAAAGTTTCCAAATATGTTGTCACATAATGACCTGTACCTTAGAGGTAGGCACACCACAGAACATCTTGTAGAAATGAGTAAATGAGTTTTAGTGTATGTAATCAATCAGTTTTAAATACTTTTGAAGTACTCATAAGCTTAAACACCACCTGATGAAGTCCTTTCACAGAAACCGTGGACTTCATTAATCATATCATCAGACAGCAACATTTTTAGTTGTGTATCCAAAACGTAAATTAATTGTAATCAGCATGGTTGTACTAGAACGATAAGTTGCAAATCTGCAAATATGTCCTTGGTTATTTGGCTTCTGGTTCAATTCTGGACGCTGGCGTAGGCTGTCTGACTCTGTGGATCTTCAGTCCTTTGGGGTTTCATAATGCTTTTTGCTGTTTTTGCTTGTGAGATGGTAGTGGTGAACTCCTTTCCACTGGGTCTTTTGATGAAAGAGCCAATACACCCACACCCACGCAGCCAAGAATTTTCTATCCTGGCACACACACACCCTCTTACATCAAGTCCATTATTTCTTCTTCTGTTTACAAGATCTTAAAAACCTGCTTTCTGAGACTACAAGCTATATATATACACACCAGTTCTAACATCCAGGCCCATCAGAAACAATTTTTTCAGGCAAATAATTTTTTCAGGCTTGATGGTTCTGTCAGGCATGTTAAGAAGGTATTTCTGTACAAGTACAGATTGCTCTCTGGGCTACCTAAGGATCTCATGGGGCCCCCATAACATGACTCTCTTCCTATTCTGCTGTAATGCCAAAGGTTTTGGGGAGACCAGAAATATATTCTGCTACATGCTTGTTGCCTAACAGATGTTGTCAAGTCGCGTTACAGATGTTGCCAAAAGCACTTCCCCAAGAAGACATAAAATGTTGGTGGAATCAGCACCTCAGTCTTGGCAGTTGTTTTTCAGGGCGCGTTGATGTGAATGAAAGAGCAAAAATCCTTTTCCCAATTACCTAACACCAGAAAAAAATCAGGATTTCACAAGAAGAGAACAGCAGCTACAGTTTATGTGAGAACAAATTAGGTTGCAGCTTCGTTTTCAAACTCTTTTGCCTGGTTGGCTTTCAGAACTTGCAAATAGTTGAATATCGTCCACAAGCCTATTCCAGACTTTAGTGAAAATTCTTTCCCAAGACCCTTCCCACAGCCAAAATCATAGGCAATCTTATTAAGGCTCCTTCAGTTTCTCTTTATCTAATATCGTTGTTTTTATTTAATTTTGCAATGATGTAGCTTTTCCACTAAGAGGTGGAAAATAGAGATGGAAGGGATTATTTTCCCTTCTGTCTGTTGGCTGTCTTTTGCTTCCCAACAACATCCAAGTTTTGCAGAACAACTCGGTTTCTGCACAGCCATTGCAGACATCGCGCCTTATCTTGAGCCAGCGCTTACTTTGATCTGTGTCCTTACAGTCTACAGTCATATGTAGGATGTCTCGTTTCAACATCTCTCCTTTTCTTTCCTGGTTGAACCACGTACTTCTGATGCATTTCATAACAAACTTCATTCCTGATGCCTTCTTCCACAAGCAAGAGATGTGTGTGTGCCAGCTTCTGCTAGTGACGTTCTTCAGATACCTGGCTCTGCTTGCTGAAGTCTCCCTCTCACCACACCGAGTGCATGTCTCACATTTCCTTTAATCAGTCCTCGGACCAGTGGCCATTCAGGGGCAACAGGATCTACTTCCAGGCTTCTTTCTGCTCACAGCTCTTCTGAGTCCCTTTGCAGGGCTCTTCTGGCTCATGTGCCAGGGGGCGGGGTGGGACGTGCCTTTGCAGCGCCACTGGACGTTTTTACCTCTTTTTGAAAGGTCTGCTGTTTCTCAGTGCAGCCATCTATCCGTCATTTTTTGTTTAGTCCATTCTCCCTGCAGTAGCTTAGCCCCAAAGTAGACAGAATAATCCCAGTTGGATTTTAGCCTGTCTTTTCAGTAAGCAAAATGTTACAGATATCACTGATTCTGCGTCTGGGATTCCTGCCAGTTAGTTGCATTAGACAATAAGGATTGATTCTTTGGAAAATATTTTCCTGAAGCTAAGGAAACACTTTTGGGGTGAAAACAAAGTTTTAACAAGATACTTCAAAAGGAAGGCTATCCTGAGATCATAAGCCTACTGCAGTTTTACTAAACGTCTTTCTTGGCTTATTCATTGAAAGCGTGGCCATTCTTGGAGCTCATGGTTGCAGGGATAATGCATTGCTATTAATAATGCTTTTCCCTGATGTTGAATTCACTGTTAGTGAATGGACACAACTCTCTCCTGTGGTATTTGGGCCAGCACTTGTTAACAATTGTCAGTTGTTTGGAAAAGCAGCTCCATTTGAGCAAGCTCCGGGTTTCACAGACAGCCCTTTTCAAAGGACACAAATTCCAGCCTGGGAATAGGGCAGTTTCTGCTTTTCTTTAATGTCTAGCACTAAGGTAGCACTGATTGCAAGCCTTCCAGAGGTGTAAAACACGGCTCACCTGGGGCATCAGTGCTAGCACCAGGAATGCACCAGGCAATTCATTATTTTCAACTTCATCAACTTGGCATAGACAGTGGGATCAAGTGCACCCTCAGCAAGTTTGCAGATGACACCAAGCTGAGTGGTGCGGTTGATACAACAGAAAGAAGGGATGCCATCCAGAGGGACCTGGACAAGCTTGAGGAGTGAGCCCACGCGAACCTAATGAGCTTCAACAAGTCCAAGTGCAAGGTGCTGCATGTGAAAGCAGCCTTGCAGAGAAGGACTTGGGGGTTCTGGTGGATGAGAAGCTCGACATGAGCCAGCAGTGTGTGCTTGCAGCCCAGAAGGCCAACTGCGTCCTGGGCTGCACCAACAGAGGAGCGGACAGCACGTGGAGGGAGGTGATTGTGCTCCTCTGCTCTGCCCTTGTGAGGCCCCACCTGGAGTGCTGTGTCTAGGTCTGGTGCCCCCAGCACAAGAAGGATGTGGGGCTGTCAGAGCAGGTCCAGAGAAGGGCCATGGAGATGATCAGAGAGCTGGAGCACCTCTCCTGTGAAGAAAGGCTGAGAAAGCTGGGGATGTTCAGCTTGGAGAAGAGAAGTCTCCAGGGAAACCTCATTGCAGCCTTTCAATACTTAAAGGGGGCTTATAAAAAGGATGGAGTGCAAGTTTTTGGTCATTCAGATAATGACAGGACAAGGGGGAATGGTTTTAAGCTAAAAGAGGGGAGATATAAATTAGATGTTTGAAGGAAATCCTTCACCATGAGGATGGTGAGGCACTGGCACAGGCTGCCCAGAGAAGCTGTGGATGCCCCATCCCTGGAGGTGTTCAAGGCCAGGCTGGATGGGGCTCCAACTTGAGACATTCTCTGATTCTATTTATGATCATGGAGCATCTTTTGTTCTAGAATTCCCTAGAGGTCAGTATTTTATTCTGGGCAGTTTGTGGATTCCTCCTCGTGACCTTTCCCAAACTCCATGTAACTTGCTCTCCGGTAGGACAACCAGGTTCCTTTGTGATAACAGAATAAATCTTCACGCCCCCCTGCTCTGCTGTGCACCTCACGCCGGACTCTGGGCACTGCCCGGACTCCCTCACAGCCCTTTCGTTGCCCTCAAACTGCTATTTTTTCCCCATTTTTTCACTCTTCTGCTCCCCACTCCCCCATTTGGGGGTTCTTTCATCTTTCTCTGCGGAGCGAGCACACCCTTGAAGAGTGCAGGCCGTTAAAATAAAACAAGAGCAAGACTTGAAGAACCCGCAACCCACTGACCGTTTAACGGTCGCCCGCCGCCCGTTGACGCGCCCCACCCCCGCGCGTCAAGCGACGGCGGGCAAAGTGAGGGCAGAGCGCACCGCTCGGCTTCCCCCTCCCGCACCGCGCATGCGCACCGTGCCCCACAGCGCCACCTCCCCTCTTTTTAGCGCCACTGCAAGGCGCGGCCCCGTTGCGCATGCTCACTGGGCGGCTGCCCGAGGGGGGCAGCCAACCCCCTCCTCCCCCCCCCCCGGCTGCCGAAGCCGTTCGGGTGTTTCCGCCACCCCCCCTCCCCGGTGCCGAAGCCGCTCGGGTGTTTCCGCCACCCCCCCCCCTCCCCCCCGCCCCTGGTGCCGAAGCCGCTCGGGTGTTTCCGCGGCTGCCCGGCGGCGGGGCCGCTGCGGGCGGGAGGCGGCGGAAAATGGCGGCGGGGGGCTCGCTGAGGGCCGGGGCCGGCCGCGGCTGAGCGGGGAGGCGGCCGTGGGGCTGCGCCGCCGCCGCCGGGCCCTCCTCCTCCTCCTCCTTCTTCCCTCCTCCTCCTCCCCTCCTCCTCCTCCTCCTCCTCCTCCTCCTCCTCCCTCCCCCGGCATGGACGCTGGCGCTGCGCGGGGTCGCTGTGCGCGGCGCTGCCCGGCTGCGAGGTGCCGCTGAGGGGGGCCGCCCGCCCGCCCGCCGCCCCCCGGGGGAACCATGTCGGACACCAAGGTGAAGGTCGCCGTCAGGGTCCGGCCCATGAACAGGAGAGGTAACCGGCTCCTCCCCGCGCCCCCCTTTGCGGCCAGGGGGATGAACAAGCGCCTCCCCCCCCCCCCCACCCCCTTCAGCTCCCCCCCCCCCCCCCCGGCCCCCTCCCGACCCCCCGGGATGTGGGGTGCAGCACCGGCCCCCCGGGGGGGTGTCGGGGCGCGTCCCGGCCGCCCGTCCATCCCCCCGCCGCCTCTCCTTGCAGAGCTGGAGCTGAACACCAAGTGCATCGTGGAGATGGAGGGGAACCAGACGGTGCTGCACCCGCCGCCTTCCAACGCCAAGCAGGGAGAGAGGTGAGAAGCGGGGTCAAAAGACAGCCCCCCCCCCCCCCCCCCCCCCGGCTCCTGACCCCCCTACCGGGGTCTGCCAGGGGTAGGGGGCGGCCGTCGGGGGGGGCACAGGGCTCCCCCGGACCTCAGCTTTGTGTCCTGCGGGGAGCTGGAGGCGCCCAAAGGGAGGTGCAGCTCGCTGTTAGCCTCCCGAGCCTGCAAGCCAATTCCTGGGTAAATGCTCAAAAAATGAGCCGTCGCTTAGGTAAGGATGGATGGACACTGACCGTGCACGCTGCTGCTCCCAGGAATTTCCCTTAAGCGCAGGCTGCTGGTGACTCGGTGTAACCTTTGTGGAAACAAGAAGCAGAATTCAGACGTTGTCCTAGCAATGGTATTTTTTGTTTGCTGAGTTTTAACATACTTGCATTTGGTAATTACCAGTTCCTTTATTAATTCCGTGCTGTCGTGTGGAATAGTCTGAGAATACGCTTAAATAATTTGGAAATCTGTTGTCTAGTTGTGATGCCCCGCTAAAGAATACCCTTGGAAATAGTCCAAAATACCAGTGCACTGGACTGTAAAAATAGATCAGAACAGGAAAAGATTTCTTTCCTTTGAGGGAGTGTGGGGAAAGACGGGGAGGCACGAGGGGAATAGTTACGTTGTTTGCTTATCTCTGTGATTACCTGTTGACAGCTCAACTCGGTTGATCTGTTAAATATTTTTAATGCCAAGGAGTGTGAATTCATTTGCATGATTATAGAGACTTTCATCTGGACGAATTCTTGCTACTTCAGGTTTTATTAAAAATGTCTTTGAGGGTGTAATAGCTATGAAAATTAGCATGAGGATATGTGTTTTTTTTTTTTTCCAAAGACAAAATGTCATGGCTTTTATCGTTTTCCAGCAGGAAAGGTCTACACCTTTTCTGTTCTTTCATGTCCAAGATGCGAAGGCCCTCTCACGTTAATCTAAATACTGGAATACAGCTGTAATCATGCCAATTTAACTTAAATCCAACCTGCATTGTCTTCAGAATCATTGTTATGGCTAATGTGTTGGCTTGGGTCTTGAAAGAGCTGTGCTCGTTTCCATTCCCTTTCATAGACTTTGTGCGATCTACAAGTCATGCTGCCTCTGTGTCTCTTAGCATCCCATCTGAAAAATGAAAATCTTGTTTTTCTTGAGACTATTTTAGGAAGTATGCTTTTTCTAACGTTTATTGAACTGCTTATATGGTGTCCATCTCAACGCTGCTGTACTAAGAATAATATCGACTCTTTAAAGTGAGTGGATTTGACAGGTACAAAGTGCAACGTTGTGCGTGTTGGCTGCAGGTATTCAGGGAGACTATCCAGTGACTCTTTTGAGAGATTGTGTTTTGTGTTTGTTTGGCTTTAATACCTGTAAAAAAAAAATATATATATATATATAAACTCTCTTACCTAGTTTGAATTGGCTTCTGATTGTGTGCCAAGAGCCTTACGGGTGAGTTGTGACACTTGTGTGCAACCTCGTTAGTGATAGCAGTGTTGGCAGGTGATAGCTGCCCTGCTTGCAGCCAGCCCACTGTGAGGGTGGAACTTGGCTGGCTGTTGAATGTTTAACTTGTGTGTTAGAAGGAAGCAACTGCATGACGTGAGAGGATTGGAAATGCCGATCGGAAGTAACTCACGTTGATGCAAAAATATGGTTTGGCTACCTTCTAAATAGCAGAGATTGTGTGTAGACTGTTGAGATGGCTAATGGCCATCTAGTGCCTTGTGAAGTTCCTTAATTTTTTTCAGTGTTAAACTGTTGATTTCTGTTTTATTTGTTCCCGTCAAGATAGAGTTTAATTCTCATGATGAAGAATGAATTCTATTCTTCTTCTGTGTGTACCCAAATAAAACGTCTATATAGACTGGCTCTGAATTGCTGAGTAGTTGCTGCTTGTACTTGGACTGGTGCCTTGGCAGGGTTAGAGATGTCAAATGGATTTTTGGTTTTCTTTGTGTAGCTTGTTTTTATATAGCTCAACTGGATTTTTTCTTTCAGAGCAACCGTGTCATTGCAAAAATTACTTCCCTTGTTGGCTGATTAACTGGTCTTTCTGTGCTATATTGCATTATTTTAATATTCTGTTTAGTCTCTTTTACATTTTTCTTTTTATATGGAGATTTCCTTTTTTTCTAGAGGAATGAAAGTACAAGTTTGTGCTGTGCTTTGGAATTAGAATAAGTAGCCTCCTAAAGCAAAGTTGGTTTCCAGGGCTGCTTTTCTTAATTGAGCTGAAGCAGAGAAACTGTAGTTGTTGGGGGGGGAGGGGGGGTAGGGAGAGGGGTGTTCAGGACCATGCTCTTTATTTGCTTTGTGTTCTTAGTTGTAATTTTCAATGTATTGACAGAATTTTCTAAAGTAAAATTAGATATCTGTTATAATTATTAAAGTGCTGTGCATCCAAAAGCAAACTTTAAGTTTAGGAAGATCAAATTTTACTATTTTTTCCTATTCTGTGAGGAGTTTTAAAATTAGGTCTAATTTCAGATGCATCCTGTTAATAGGTCTCTACATTTTATTACAGATACTTCTGAAGGATTTTAGACAGACAAGTTATGATAGTTTTACAAGTGGCAAAAAATGCCAAAAATCCAAGACAGTGCCGTCACTTGTTCAGCTTCCACTTTTGTATTAGTTTGTATTGGTGTTGTGTAAGTTAGATCTGGGTTCTCAATTCTTCTTCTAACAGCTAGACCACACAGCATCTGTACCTTAACAAACGCAGCTACAAAACGGTAATTGTTATTAAATGTTTTATCTTTTTATAAACAGCAGGCCTTTCATTCCCTACAGGCAAACAGTTTTAGGATTCTAAACTAACAAAGAAGAAAAAACAAAACATAGTAAAACCTAACAAGCTGAGTCTGAAAGACGGGAAAATCTTTACTGACTGTAGGAATAGCAGACAGTTCAGAAAGAAACAGCTTTCATTAGCTGGTATCAGGTATATTCTCTGGTGCTGGCAAAGATTTTCGAAGTTGATTTGTTGCACTTCATGCCTTTAGCCCTTGTTTTAGTGTTACTAGTAGCATTAGTTTCCTTTATGTCTGCCTAAGTGTGTTTCTGTGTTGTTTTAGTTACCTTGTTGGTCTTTCATACATTTTCCCCCAAAAATTGGTGTGGATTTCTCTTTCTTCCCAGAAGGAAATTATTTCCTTGTATTTCTTGTATTTCTGGGAACCCTGTGATTTTTTATTTTATTTTTCCTGTCTTCACCTGGGAATCTGAATTTCCTTTATCAAAGTGCTCTTCTTTCTGAAATAGTTATTCCAACTAATAGTCTTAGGAATTTGAATCGTTTCAAAACCAGTAGTGTACGTCTTACTGTCATGCTATAAATGTTTGTATCTGGTTGGCATTAAGGTACCGCATTAAATTGCAACCATGAAATAACTAGAGCATGAGCTTACAGGCAGTCTTTCAAAATATCTGAGTAATTATTATTTACGATGGAAATATCACGCCCCTCTCTAGGTTCGTCAAAGCTTTCTCTTGATGTTAGAGATGCTATTCTTTTAGTAGGACAAATCAGGTTTTGCCAGGTGCCACCTGTGCTTTTGACTGTCGAAACAGGCTTTTCTCCATCCAACCTTGCCTTTCAGCTACACTTTTTAAACACGTAGGATCTGAAAAGTTTATTTTGCTTCCCTGACTACAGTTCATGGCGTGATCTTTCCGTTGTTAGTAAACAAAAGATTTGTATTGACAGAAATAATGAAGTACGGAGACAGTAGAACTGCAATACTGTTTCAACTGTAGTTTTGACTAAGCAGAAGGCATCTGTTGGGCAATTTATTACCTTAAAGCACACTAGCCTTCTGCAAACTTTGTCTTATTAAAGGCCTTGGGTCAAAAAATAAGAAAGAAATCATCAGATTGTGGAGCTGAACTTAAAGTCCACTCTGCTCAGAAAGTATCTTTTTTTTTTTGTCTGACTTATTTTTGTTTTTTAAACCTATTTTAGGACTTGCTTGCTCAATCTTCTGCCGTCATTACTTAGATAACAGGCAAATAGCCCCAATGCCAAATTGTACTTAGGTAAAACTCCTATATCTTTAAATTACTCAGAGTGGCAGAATATATGGTGGTGTTTTTTTTTTTTTTTTTGAGTAGGTTTAAGCTCTTTAGTAAAACAAACAGCTGGGAACAGGTATGTGTATGGGGCCTATCTAGTTCTTGTAGGTCGTGATGCTTCCCAAGATAATGACCTGAAGCACAGATTTTATTCCTAGTTAGCTTGTCCTAAAATTCTTGTTTCCAGAAAGCAGCTGTTGCCTCCTCCCCACCTTGGGGAAAACAGTATTTTGAATGGTCTTTAATAGATGGTCCTTCACGTGGTCACTGTGATGCCTTTTTTTTTGACATGTTGCTTCAAACAGCATCAGAGATGAGAGAGGAGCGCGGTTGCAGGGAGAGGATGTGCGTTTCTGGTAATGGTCCCTGTTTCAAACTGGAACTTCGGGAAGCTGAAACAGGACAACTGCTAATTATTTCTGTATCTGAAGGCATGATCAAGAAGATCGTGTCCTTGATGCATATACTCTGAATTCACCTGAGCTAGATGGTGAAACAAGAGCAGGCAGCAACCTTTATCTTTGTCTAGAGGAAATTGTAAAAGCAATCTGACTTTGACCTCTTCGGTTAGCTTCCTGTTCGACATCAATGTTCAGGATGTGAATTGTTAACTTTGAATCTTTGTCGAAGAGGTGTGTTTGAGTGATAAAATGTATGGCTGGCAAATGTCATTTCAGAACCATTTTTGCATTGCGGTAACTCATCCATGCCTCAGGTGGGATACTAGATGCAGTTCCACGAAACCACCATTCTAACACTTGGTTTCAAATTCCTCTGTGCTGAATCCCACTTATTTTGGATTTTCCATGTGTTTTGGATTATGAATTTGTGGCATGGCTCTAGGTTCTCTCTAAGGTCGACTGAGCCATGGGTATGATGAACACCTGTTACCTTGCCACGTTCATAAAATCCAGGCAGCTGTCGGGATCTTGTGCTTTGGTCTTGAAAAGGCATTGCTAGAGGAAACTACCACTGGATGCTGTTGAGACTGTGGGTACGCCGCTAGTAGTACGTAGCTGGCAGTATATCAGAACAGAAATAACACGCTTGAAGAGAAGGAAAACTGTTCTTGATAATACCATGCTTGGGCAATCGTTGCTTTGCAGACATTCCCTGCTTCTGGACTGCTATTCAGTTATACTTGAAAGCAATACTCAGAACACAGCAAAACTGGGTTCACCTTGAACATGTCCATTTTGTCTGTTTTATGATGTTAGAAATGCCCACGCAGTAGAACATAAAAAGATTTCTCAGGTAGGTTGGCAGGCCTTTTAGACACGCTTTGCTTCTGTGTTTAGAAGGGGCAGGTACGTGTGCATTTATCTATTATTGCGGCCAGAAATGGTTTTTGAGATCTGGATTCCTATTCAGTACACCTTGAACGTGTTGTTTATTGAAATTATGAATTTAAAAAAAACAGCCGCTCTTTTCAAATGGATTTATGTTTGCCCTTTTCTTTGGGGAGATTGGGACTGAAGGAAAAGCTTTCGTTTCACCTCCTTTGCCCCCCTTGGTATACATTCTTTTCAAAGGAAGAAGACTGTCTCTACAAGATTACCTTTGCTCTGTGCGTCTAGTATGCTTATTAAATGTGCGTATGGTAAAGTTTCAGACTTAAATTGTAGTAGTTGACACGTTTAAAGTTAGGTGGTGGTTGTAAACGTATTGTAGTGGCACTGGCACTTCAGCAAGTGCTAATAAAGTCCCTGCTCCACCAAACTTCTGCTTGGAGAGACGCAGCACCCACAAGCATCCGTTCCGTGCAGGGCTGTGTACTGCAGGGCACTGGGCTGCAAATCTTTGCACATGTTTTTGGTGACGAAGTGAATTCCTTCCTTGTCTCAGGCCTGCAGTGCAGCAGGCACAGGCGGGCATCTGTCATCGAGGGAGCCGTTGTGGCGATACTTGTAGCAGTAAGATGAGAGCTAAATCTTTAAACTGACAAAAAGTACTCGTCGCTGCTGTGGTTCTGAGACATTACCATGTTTGAAGTCCTTTATTTCTCTGAAGCTGGGGGCAAACTGAGTAGCAGGAAGGGCAGCAGCCCCCGGCTGCATTGCCATGTCTCCCGCACGGAAAGGCTGTGTGCAGTGGTGGGAAAGTCCTCTGGTGGCTCTGCTTATTTGGCCTGGCCTGGCCGTGGTGCGAGTCTATTCATGGAAACAATTACTGCCTACTCTAGTGAAATGCCAGCTGCTGCAGCAGCGCTGTGCAGATTCTGTTGCTTAACTGAATAAGTTCTCCAATTGCTTAATTCCTCGTGTTTTGTAAGGATGCCTGTTAACAACTGCAGAGTGTGGAGCGGGCGCTACGGAAGTGTCAAAGTGTCGGCTGGAGACGGTGAATTGTACGTGCTCAGTAAGTGCAGCGTGCAAAGAAAAGGCCCCTACTGAGCAATGATTTGCACCGCAGGACGCGGTAGCGAATTAACTTGAGACCTGAAGCACTGTGTTAACTAAAACAGTCGTGCTGTTGCCTGGAAGTAATGCTGCTGTGTCTCTTTTTACAAGAGATAGTTGAAGGCATATGAGCTGGTTCCATCAGTATGTGACTTTCTATGCTGATAGGAAATTGGGCATCAGAGTTTGAGGTTTGCTGAAGCTTGAGCTTCTTGTGTAATGTTTCATGATCCTTCTGCTGAGTGTGGTGGACAATGTCTGGGAGCTGAGGGAGGAGCTCAGGAAGTGCACAACAAGCAGATCGACCTTCATACGGCAAATTTTCAGTCAGAAAAATGCATTGCTGACAGGGGTCACAAATCAGTGACATAAGCCCAAGATTATCTGTGCTGGTGAACAGTAGGAGTTAGATAAGCTGTTTTTAATTCCATGGGAGGGTGCCCCTTCATTTCATTTACTGTTTTGGAGAAAAGTGAATGAAAGGCTTGTTGTGGTGGTTAGTGCTAATTAACTTCTACAGTTACAGTTTTATTTTAGATTAAAAGTCAGCTGTCATTTTTTTAAAGAAAAAGCAGGTCATCAAGAAAAAAGGTCATCAGTCTAATGAAATTCATAGCCATTTCCTGAACTAATAAATTCCTAGTCATCAGCCTCAACCTTTATTTGGTGTTTTGTTATATCCTAAGCAGAGACATCCTCAGGCATGTACATGCTTACCAAATACAGCTACATCTTCCTCAGGTGTTAAGTTAGTGACTTGTGAGGTGTAACTTTTCCTCTAGAAGGTAACCTAAATGTGCTCTTGTTTCACATAGATCTCCATAGGGGTATCGTATGTCATTAGCCCCTAGTCACTAATGATTTTATTATCCTGCAGTCACTTATTTGATATTTGAGTGTTACAGCTCAGGACAAAGACTTATACCTCAACTAATCTTTTGACAGATTAAGCCATGCGTATATTTTGGTGTTTATTAATTGTACTGTACCTGTTTTGAGGTGTATCAGCCCAGCAGTGAAAAGGTGTCTGAAACATTTCTGTATGCTTCTGGTAAGTGTATGGTAAGCTTCACAGTTAATGATGACGCTGAAGATACAGCAGAAGCTTATTGTTCACTAGCAACAGGGAAGATACTTGTGGTCTCTGTTCTGTGAGCTAGCTCCCACCGAGCCCATGCTGCTGCCTGGTCATGTTTAGGAGCAGCAGAGCTAGTAGGCTGGTGCTGGTTATCCTGAGATTTGTGGCGTCACCGCATCTTCTTTTTGCAGTGTGTGTATATTCCAAGAATTGTAGGCATTTCAAAAACGTGAATCAGAGCAGCTGCTGTGGCTGGAATGGCATGCTTATCTCTGCGTATGTTTATGAAGATAGCGTTCAATACGTTAAAAACTACCAGGACGCATTGTTAATTGTGAACTTCATAAGATGTTGTATGCTGTTGTCCAAGTAATGTGCTTTATATTAAAAACAGATTGCTGAAACTGTCAACATTTAAATATTTTTCCTTAAAATTTGTTGTTCTAGAGAACATTTTAGACTTTCAGATGAAATGATAAAAAGTGTACATGATATCCTGTTTATTGAGCTTGTAGTTCTAGTTTATTGTTCTGCCATCTCTTTTTATACACAAACATCAATCCTAAATACGCAGCATTCAAAAGCCTCCAATGAGATTGAAGCCCTATGCTAGAAGAAGAAAATTTAAAGTTCTGCATCTGTCTCTTCAGACACTGGAATAGTTTTTGTAGTACTAAGTATACGTATGTGGAGTTGTCTGTTTTGCTTAATATTTCTTGTATGATGACAAGGAACAGCAGATCTTTGATAAGAAACTACAATACTTGATACTGCTTCCCATGTGGTTTCCACTTTTTGTCTGACTGATTAAAATCAAATCATGTGCAGGGTAGCTGAGAAAGTCTTCTGCGAATTTGATTCCTTCAGAACTGAAGGTTAAAGGAATGTGATGGAAAGGAAGGTTTTATCTGCAAAATGAATGGATTTCTACAGTGATCAGCACCGGTTGCTGTGTGGTTTTTAATACTTCCTAGTTCTTACTTTGTTGAATTTTTACTTCAAATTCAGTTTTGCTGTGTGATTCAAAAGCCAAGGCTTGTTTTACAGTAGCTGAGCTTTTCCTGAAGATAAGCCAACAGGAGCATTTCAGTGGAACTGGTGGAAGTTTTCTATTGGCGAAGCCACTTTATGGCCCTGAATGAGAAGCATCCTGGTCTGCTTTGGAAAGTTTTTGTCAGTATCTGTTGATGTGAGTCTTTTACGTATACAGTGTGATGTAAGTTTGCAGTGCTCCAGACTTGTGTTGGTTCGGTAGTGTCCCCTCCCCGAATGATGCAAGTCCTGAGCATTTTGATACAGTTTTTGTTTCCTTTCTGTCATGCCATGTCGTCATTCCATATTTTGAGATGTTCCTGAATTTCCTTTAGACTTTATACATGTTTTCACATAACTTCATCTAATGAAATCAGGCTGAAACAGAAATTGGTCTTTTGGTAAAATAAAGAAATGTTCCTTTATTTGGTGCATGCAGTTGAAGAGCTTAATATATTACTCACGTATCCTCTGAATGCTCAGCAAATAGTAGTTGAGTTTGGTTACTTTGCAGTTATATAATAGAGTAAAAGAGCAGAAACCATTTGTGATCTCGCATTTTGCACTGTATTGGTATAAAAAAGTGCTTCTGGAAGCTTTGTCAGAAGTGCATTGTGGATCATCATCCTAGTACTCAGGTTTTGCCATTTCAGAGCTTCTTACCCCGACCATGGTGGATATGCAATTCTGGAACAAACTGTCTAGAAAACTATCTGGCCTTTTCTTTGCCTGTTAAATTTAAAAAGGAGAAAGTTTTGGATAGTTGACCTTCTTCTGGTGTAAGTAAGCCTCAGTTGTACCTGTATTCTTGGTTGGAGTGTCCTTGAGAAATGCTGCTTCAGTATCTGCATGGAAACTGAAACATTAGAAAGTGCGAAAGACGGCTCCTTAACGAACTGGCTGCTGACACGGCAGAATAGAGGGAAAGGATACTTGGGGAGCAGGACTGGAAGGATAACGAAAGGCGGGTGAGAGGTACAGAACTGGGTGCCTGACAGTATTACAAACTCCACGAAGTACATATTGGGGGAAACCAGGCCAAAACAAAAGTATCCTGTGAGCTTTCTCCCATCCTGCTGAAAGTATGTACGAGAAACTGGCATTCTGCGAGGAAATGCTACGTTATTCATGTGTGTTCTGGTTGAGATCCAAGTTGCAAACAAAAAGGAAAGTCAGTTCTTGTAAACAGGCCATTGAACACAGGACAGAGCTTACCATGTACTGATCTTGTCAGGAGCTTCCAAGTCCTTTGTATTTTTAGTGAGGTGTTTATAACATCGTAGCTAAGTTTGTGTTGTATTTCTAATTTTCAGTGTATATTTGTAACATGCATTTTAACACTGTTTTTTTATTTACTGTTAATTAAATGTCCATCATGTCTGAGAGTCTGCAGAAATTGGCCATGAAGTAAGTGCTCATATGTCCATCTAAAATAGTGAAAGTGTCTTTGAGGATGTAGCACTTGAGTGTTGTCTTACCACTCCATTGAAGGAGACCTTACATTGATTACTTTTTTTTTTTTTTTAATAAATTCAGTAGATGTTGTGTTCCTCTCAGCATCCCAGCTCCACATCTTGATTCCTTTTTATTGTCAGAAGCAGCATGTCAAAGGAAGGGAATGTCCGACTCCCCCATAGTAAAAGTTCGAAGTTAGCCTGTGCCAGTTCTGTTTTAAAATGCTCAGCGGGGCATAGAAGATGAGTGCTGAGCCTAGATAGACATCAGTCTAATCTCTCCTCTTTTGTCTAGCCATTCTTTAGGGTAGGCTGCATCCTCTAAAATAGCTTTGCGAACGTGGCTCTGGGAGGGAAGCTTTTTTCAGAAACAGTGAAGGTATGCAAGCTTTGTGCTCGTAGTGTAATCTCTCCTTACTGCCTTCAGTGCTCACAGATAGAAGCTTTGCATATGCTTCAAGGGACGCGGTGTTACTTCATTTGAAATTTCGGTATCAGCTGATCATTACAGAATGACATCTTGCCACTCTGTGCTAGTTTAAACGCAGAAATGCAAATCCAGATCCAGAAATGCAGATTTGCTGGCTGAATGCCCTTAGTGTTGTGCGATTCTCATGTGTCTTCCGAGCTGTGTTTCTTCTGCTGCGTGCTCTGACCCATGTTATTGATTGCTATTTGAGAATTTACTGAATAAGGCAGAAATTCGTGGCTCATGTGCAAGACACTCAAATGTGCTTTGGAAACACTCTGGCACGCGCATGACCAATGTGTTTAAAATGAGTTTTATAAAATCTCTCCAAGCCAGCTCAATCTTAATCTGTCATCTGTTGTAAAGAAGGGTGTTGCAGAACAACTCCCTCACAGTCCTAAAAGTGGAATTTGAAATTCCTGCACTTTTTTGAAGGTAGCTGAATCTTTGTTGTGGTTCAGAAAAGGTACTCACATAAGTGACCTCTTGCCTGTCTGTCTTTGTAGTGATTAAAAAAAAAAAAGTAAATGCCATCTCTTTGTAGACTTGTAATGAGATTTTATAATACGGAATTGCAGAGCTGAGTTTTGAGGGAGGAGTACTTTGTCAGCAGTGTGTATAATCGAAAGAAAATAGCAACGTTAGTGATAACATGCAGTTGTTATGTGGGAAAATGAGCATTGTCAGAGTTGAGTAAGCTCAAGGGGAGTGTTTGATTAGACTAGGAAACTTTTTTTTTTCCAAATAGTAGTGGAAAACTATGCACTTGAAACATTTTTTATAATTATTGTTCTTTTTCATATCCAAAATAGATGGTGTGTTGTAGATTTGCTACAGAACTTTTCTTATAAATGGAGAAGAAAAGGACACTGTGTGCTTTGTTGTTTTGCTCTTAAAGGCCTAAAGGGGCAAGTTCTTGATTCATTTAAAAATACTTTTACTACATTTTTTCCCCTCCCTTCAACTGTTTTTCCATATGAGGCACATCAGTTCTTTGCTTCAGTGCTGTTAATCTAAGGGCCTTTGAAGTGGGATGCTTGCCTTAGCTGCAGCTTCTCCTGTAGCATATCTTTCTAGTCCTGCTCTTCTACTTTTGTGTCTCAGGTTGCAGGCGTAGATCAAAATAAATTGAACTGGTCTGGAGTTGCTAATCAGACACCAGAACCTCTGTCCATTTCTGAAGTAGAACAGCTATTTAAGCAAAAAGGAGGCAGCTGTATCCTTATTACGTTGAAAATTGCTGAAAATTGAGTGCTGCTGCTGACTTTATTAGTGATGATGTTCAAAGTGGGAAAGCTATGCTCGAAAATTCATGTGATAACTTTCATTTGAACAATTTCGAATTTAATTCTTTATTTGTCAAGCCTGAAATATGTTTGCAGTTTTGCTGCATACCTACTTTGCTTCTTCCCTTTCTCATCCTGGTAAAACCAACCCCAAACTGCTGACCCTGGTAGTATTTGCCTTCTCAGATCACTAAGTAAAGGAGTGCTTATCGGAGTTCAGAAACTTGTGGAAAGCCATATGAAAGGGTACACAGTATTTCAAACTGACCTACTTATTCTGAGTCTTCTTCCTTAATATGACTTCTCATTCTCCTTTAAAGACTGTTATACATTTTTTGAGAGAGTGCATGTATTTTTACTTCATTTGTTCTAGACTGTGTACCTCTAGCCACTCTGCAGGCAGATCTCTGGGTAGATCACTGAGGCTGCGGGTTATTTATGGCAGAGGTAATGAGGTAAGTCGCAGCTCCTGAAGCAGGACTTCATCTTGGTGTGGTGGGACACTAACTGGGGAGTTTTGCAGGGCCTCACCTGCTCCTGCACGGCCTCAGCCCTGGACACCTGCAGCCTGGGTGCTCACAGCAAGTACCTAGCAGCTGCGGGCGATGGCAGCTTCCATCCAGGAGTGCTTTGCTGGCCTGCCTGTACCCTGCTGTGCCGGCTGGTCCTGCCTGTCCCTCTTAGCTCAGAGATGAGAGGAGGTGGCAATGGTGCAGTCAAAAGCAGTGCTGGGGTAGGACAGGGCCAAAAGTAGGTGACTGTGGGCCTCTGCTACTGTTTTACTAGTATGTTTTGCAGAAGGAGCACGTGCTCAGGTAATGAGCATTGATTTGGCGTTGGGTGTGCACGCAATGCTCTGCCTAGCGTGTCCTCTGTTAGCTGGGCTTTCCCGTTGTCGGGCATGGAGCAGGAGTTGTAGAGCTGACTGCAGATCGCAGTGCAGGTGGGACTCAGTGGGACTATGAAGGTGTGTATCCACATTTTAAGGAGAACTTCAAGTACTTCATTAAAGATTAAAACCAAAGTAGTTTGTGTACTTTCCAATAAAGTAGGGTGAAAGTTCCCAGTTTAAATGAAATATGCTTATTGACCGTACTAATTTTGCTGAATGCTAGGTTTAAAGCGGGGTATTGGTAGTACCTGGAACAGCACTGGACAGGAAAGGATATATTTTTTCCCTGTCTGCTCTGTGAAAGAGAACTTCTATCGTATTACTGCGGTACAGGATCATTTGTGCACACTTCATATCCCTGTGCAGAAACCCAGATCTCTGTCCTGACCTGACTCTAAATAGATGCCAGCATGGGCCATGGTGTCCTTTGGTCTCTGGGTTAGCAAGCAGCTGGCTGGGGCCAGTTTCCAAGGCTGACACATCAGCATTCAGGCTCTTTAAATGTATGCAACTAATCTCTATGGTAAACCTCATCACTTCTGTGCAAGCATGTCCATAGATAAGTTTGTGCCTTTCTCCGTTCTTGTCAGTTTTACTCTTTCATCTACCTTTCATCTTCTTGACATGCTACCTGCATTTTCCCATGCTCTTTAAATACATTATTTAAAATCTCCAGAAATGATGGCATTTTCAAGTTAAAAGATCGAGTGCTGTTAGCAAGTCCCAGCAGCACTGTGCTTTTTATTCTAAATCAGAAGCTTTGATTACCTTTAGTCTTCTGTAGTTGGTACAGCAGCATGTGTGTTGCTTGTGTCTCAGCTCTCTTTCTGTGCTGTTCTTCCTCTACTAGTAACTTATCTCATAGTGCTCACTGACAGTGTTTTTTTTCTGCTGTTATCACCTGCTTTGTGTTTCTGTGTATGAATAGCTTAATATATCCCTCCTGTTCTGAAACTTGTCAGGGCTGTTAGGTTGATTTTATTGTAACATGATCATGCTTTCTAATTTAGACTTTTTTTTCTGCTGCATGAAGACGAATCTTAGTGAAAAACAATCTTTTTTTTTTTTTTTCTGAAACACAGCTGTGTGTGTTCTGCACACTGCTGCAGATCTGGAGCTAAAATGCTCAGCTAGACCCTAGTGAATCTGCAGGGGGATGGAGACTCCTGTTCTGAAACTCTCCCCCCATCCCCTTGGAGCACTCCTTTGCTCACAGTACCCTGCCAGCACCATATCCAGGCGGGGCTGTGTATGTGTTTGGTACCTGGTCAGGCGCTCTCCACCACGTGAAAGTGTCCACGCTCCCTCTCTATTTTTAGAAGCTAGCTTGTCTTTTCATCAGTTTTTGCTTTGTTTTGTGCCTGGAGCTAATAAGTACCTGCTTTTTGTCTACACAATAAGCCTGGAACATGGATAAAATTCTCACAGGTAATAGTGGAAGGAAGATATTTCAAACAAATTATACCTTTCACTATAATAATACAGTAGTGTTCTGCTCTCTGTAAACAAATGTTCGTAAAATGAATTGTGGATGTAAACCTGGTTCTGCAGTCTGAGATCACAGCTCAGAAAACTCTTTGAGGGAATAAATGCTGTTGGCTGCAAGCCAAGGAAGGAGAAAAAGATTCAAGGAAGACTTTGGGGGGTGGAAAAAAAGGAGAAGTTGTTCCGGAAAGAATAATCATATTTTTAAAATACTTGAGCTGCATATGAACTTTGGGCTATTTGAGTAAAACTCCATTGAGAATACTGCATGTTGCTGGGACGTGTTTTAAACGTAGAAGGATGTCTGGAGAGAAACAAATTTTTTGTTAAGGAAACAACTACTTTCTGACACTGGTACACTGTGCAGGCTGCTAGTCGGAGTTCAGGATGTCTCCACTTGTGTATTCTGTAAAGATTCCTGGGTGATGAAGTCTGCTATCAGTACGTGTCAGAGTTGCATAGTGTAGCAAGGCAATTTGGGACGATGGTTATGATCATTGGCAGTCTTTGACCAAACTCTCTCTGGAATTTGGTAGCAAAATTGCTTAGTTCATACGTATTATGTGTTATCTCTGCATGTGTGTGTATATATAATTATGAATTATCTCTGCATATTGTCTATATATTTCTGTTGCCGTTAAACTACACTAAGATATGGAAAGATGCAAAATCATGTTTTTAATAAGTCATCTGGAATTCTAGAGGCCAGATTCTACATCTCCTTATTTCCAGTTGTCAATAAGCTGTGTCTGTGTTGTCCATTGCTGCGTCTCTTGGATCTTAACGCTTGTTGGTGAGTTGGGAAGCAGTAGATCTGCCAACCCTTCCCTTTACTTTTCTCATACTCAAAGCTGTTACTTTGCTACCAAAGGCAACGTGTCAGTGCAAAGTCACTGGGCAAGCTCTGTGGAGAGAGAAGAGGTTGGCCTCAGGTAGTCACATTTCCAAAGCAAAACTATCTTTAACTTAATCTGCTTGGTGACTGTTTCAAGTATATTACTGTGTCTTTATGCAGAGCAATACGTGGGATAAATTGATGAGCAGAGGTTTGGTGCAGCATGTGAAAGGAGTTGTAGTAGGTGGGCTGGGCATCCTTGTGTAAAATGCTGGCTTTTTAGGGAGTGGAATAGGCTCGAGATGAAAATTCAAATAAGTTTTTAATGCTTTTCTTTACGTTGGCTTTGGTATCAAAGGCTGAAAAATATTAAATCAGTCTCAGAGCTGATAAATTCATAGTTCTGAGGATTTTAGCGCTCAAATGTAACAAGTTAAACAGAGGTCTCTCTAGGCTGTATACAAGTTTTGATTTATAAAAGCAGGAGATTCCTTTCTTCTTCTTCTTTTTAATATTTTACTTAATGTTTTTGAAGGGGAGACGTCAAATAGCACATTTTCTGTCCCTTTTCTAGAGTTGTCTTTTCAGAGTTTCTGAGCACTCGGTTCTCTGGCAAACTCCAAGGTAGATGAGAATGATCAGCTCTGAGCATGTTCGTGCTGATAGAAGGACACTTTTCATTGTGTTCCCCACTCCTTGAACAAACTGTTCCAGCTGTCTTCATAGAATAGTAAAGATACACTCAATTACAAGTAATTAATGAGACAAATCAGATTATGATGGGTGAGCTTTCTTTTTTTGAAAATGAAGGTTATTTAATATCTCTTCTAGTCTAATTTTTCATATGGCAGATCAGACCTGAAGTTCTGTTCCTGAGGAAGAAAGTTGTATAGTGGATGGCTTTTCATGTTGAGCATTAGAGTTCAGATCAATGCGTTGAGTGACTGCTGGAATTCAACAAATAACACGTTCAAAATTTTCCAAATAATTTATACCTTAGGTAGCAGAATATCATTCACACAACCAATAAATGTAAAGTACAGCATTGCAAAGCACTTAAAGTAGTTGTTCAAAGCAGCAAAGAAATGACGATCCTTTCATTGTGCAGCTCCTCTGAGTACATTGGAAAAGTATGAAGGAGAACATGCTCCATTGTAGTTCTTTTCCAGGCCACCTGCAGAGGTAAAATACTATATTCTCTCATGAATGAGTGCAGTTCACAAATTGCTTCAAGAGACTTCTCTGGTAGGCACGCATCTGCTGTCCACCCAATAAGTGGTGGTTGTTGTTTTTTTTTTGTGACTCTTATTGCAATATGTTAATGGTAATAAGTATAAGATGGGTATAAAAACTTATTTGTTAATAGATACCAGCTAACTTTGATTCTGTAGGTGGAGCTTTTTAATTTACACATGACTGTAAGGAAGCCTGGGCCTCCAAGCTATTTTGTGCATCAATTTTTAACTTAAAACGTAAAGTTGACAAAAGGGACAAGTAGCAATGTACAAACTACGTTAAATTGTTACTTTAGGTTGATTTTTCTTTTACAGTTGTGTGAGCAATGCGAGCTTTAAGTATCTGCGAGCCAGGAAAACTTTGCTGCCTTGCAACTGCTCTGTGCAGCTACTGTGGCTCAGCTGATTCTTGGTAACTTGGTTAAGTCTAAGCTTATTAAAAGTACTGAGATACAGAAAGTTAATGGCTGTTTACAACCATTACTATGCAACATATAATAAATTATGCAGAGATAATATCTATGAAGGAAATATTCTTTGAAGGCACTTTATGCATTGAGCACTAGGTTTGCATGGTGTTGAATCTTTAAATTTGTCAGGCCTGTCTGTAAGGGAGCCTTCCTCCCAATCAGAATACTTAATGTTGTAATTTTGGCTTTCTGTCCTTTGGTGGTTGAGGTAGTCCCGAGGTTTTCATTCCTCTTACTTTGTTTCTATTTCATTTTCTGCAACAATTCCTGTGATTCTTTGTAGAAGCCAGGTAATCAGTTTTGCTTATTTTTTTTTTCCTTTAAAAGACACGCTTCTCTTCGTGGGCAGCAGGTTTGTTTGTATTCCAGAGTGGGTAGTCGTTAACTGGCAAGTAAAACGTTTAGTTTCTAGATGTCTTTGTTTTTCTGATTTCTATGTTTTCATTACTATTATGTTTTTTACTCATCTTTTTCATTAACCTGCTTATGCTGTGTGATAGTGTTTCTTAACATTTCAGAAGTGGATGTAACTGGTAAGTCACTTCTCTGAAGGGGATGTTAACGTTTTCATTACCATTTCCCTGCTTAACTGTTTATATTTTGAACTCCGACAAACCCAGGTCAAACCCTGGCTTCAAGTAGTTTACCATATGGTTCAGAGAACTTAAAGGTCGGTGAAGGAATTTCTTTGCCTGTTTGCCAGAATATCAATGAGTACAAAAATGTTAATACTGATACCTATCTTTTTCCTCTCAAATTATTCTTCATATGTCCCAAAATTGTTTAGCATGTTTAATTTAAACAAAAAATCTGGAAAAAGTTTTCTCAATAGATTTAAAGAGAAATATGAAAGCCATTGCCTATAATGGAGATGTATCATGATGAGACATTTTAGACTTATACTATCATGATTATACTGAGGAAATGGAAAATAAGCATTCATGATTACTGTTATGTGCTTTACAGAAATGCCTCAGAAATAGAAAAATCCTGTGTTGTAGTACACATAGTTCAGTAACCATGCATATTTGTAGGGCTGGGTTTGACTTTTTATAATTCAGCCATGGATTATAATATTCTGCACAAATGGTGCAGCACCTTATATTCTTAAACTGTTTGATACTCAATGGGAAATTGGACCTATAGAAAAACTGTTTTTGGAAGTTTCCTGAAGTGATAAAGCAAGTCATTCAAATTACTGGTCTTCCGTAGAGATTCCTACTGTGGACAGTGTGGCACAATTACTGAATGAGTGACTGAATTACAGTAATGATATTGGGAGGTGGGGAACACAAGGAGCAGAAACCTGAGCAATGTGGAGGAGTTATGAGCGGAAGCCCATGCACAAGATAATCGATCTGCTTGGAGTTGCAAACAGACAGTTTCATAAATGAAATAATAAAGGAAACTGATGGATGTAAGTAAAGGATTTTGTAGAAAGCAGAAGATTTGAACTGAATTTTGATGCTTTTCATATTCATAGGTCTCTGCTCTCAGAATATTAGTGAATTAGTAGTGCTGAGAATTTGATATGCATATTTAAGTATGACAGTAGGCAGAATTTCAGTGCAAGAGTACTCAATTACTGAGTACAAGTAGTAAAATTAAACATATGTACAACAATAATCTAGGCTGCCATTATCAAATAAGATGGTTAATTAACCTTTCCTTTTTTGTTGTTGTCCATGCCTATGAACTAGGATCACCTTTTAACAATAGCTTTTTCTTCGGTGTTTGCCTGCCTTGTGTATTTGGATTTGGAAAATTCCAGTTTACTAAAATATAATGATCAGAAATGGTAAAGAAAAGATCAGAAATGACTTGGGAGTCTGGAAAACTGTACAGGCAGAAAAGAGTTGACTGCTCTGAGAGAAGTTCTGCTTTTTGGAAGCCGTAGACGGATGGAAGAGAGCGTTAGGGATTATGAACAGTATCAGGAGACTTTGTTAAGAAATAGGTAGGCGAGAAAGAAGATAAAGTTAATGACCATTCACAAGAGGATTTCACATCATTAAGAAAACTGGGCATGAAAGCATTGTAGAATTTCTAAAAGTTCTGTTGCTAGTTCAGTGTTATTTCCATTAGCAATGTTCGTGCTTTTTTCCTCAGCCTTTAAAGAGAGCAGAAGATTGACCTGCAGAATGAGCTTGTGAAGCCTCAGCGAAACCTCTGAAAGTTCTGTGTTAAACTCATACTGAAACAATAGCTTATAAAAGAGAAAATTCTACACAATATATACTTCTGTACAATATACATGAATGTGGTGGTTTCGCACTGACAGCCAACTGAACGCCAGCTCCTCCACACCATGCTCCCGCTCCCCTTCCTCAGAGGAGGGGAGGTTGGGGAAGGCAGTGAAATACATTGGTGTGTGTGTGTGTGTGGAGGCTCAGGTTTTGAGATCAGGATAGTTTAATTAAAGGGGAAAAACGACAGGGAGAGGCTGCATGGAAGTGAAAAGAGAACACTGTTATTCTCTACTTCCCATCAACAAGCGACGTTCGGCTGCGTCCCAGGAAGCAGGGCCTCAATACGCATAGCGGTTGTTTGGGAGGATGGGGTGGTTGTTGGTGAGGGTCTTGAAGCTGTGCCGGCAGGACTCAGCAGCAGACACAACACTGGTGTGATACCGGTGCTGTTCTAGCTACACGTGCAGAGCACAGCACTGTGTGGGCCGCTGCGGGGAAAGTTAACTCCATCCCAGCTAGACCCAGTACAGTAGATCAAGATGGAAACCACCTGTATTTATAAATCACCTGTGCGCAGCTCCTTAATATGGGATACGCACTTTATCAGTGGTAGAATATTAACTCTCATTTGTCCTTTGAGCTACCTAGAATTTCTGTGCGTACTAATAAGACTTGGCACCTACACTTCAATTGAATATATGAGAAATTTTTAGCCAGGTGTGCAATCTCATTTTTAGTCTATGGGCTTCTGAGCCTGGAAGCGTACAGGAGGTGCCCTCACTGTTGTGGTGGCATTGTGCTCTTTGCAACACCTTGATAGTCATGGATGGAAAAGTTGGGGGGGGGGGGGCTATGACTTTTTTTGGCTGTCTTTTGTGGGGATTTTTTTTGAAGGAACACCCCAGGTTACATGTTGATACATGATGTGATGAGCCATGGAAAGATGGTTAACCCCTTAAATGTTATTAAGGACTTTTGGTTAGGTGTCTGGGCTAGGGTAATCTTTGCGTTTTGAAGGTCTTTTTATTCCTACCTTTTGTTGTCTGACTTGTGTGCAGGCAGGTGTAGTCGATCTGCATGGTTCCTTTGTGTGCCTGAGTAGTGGAGAGATTTTAGTCAGGTTTTGTAGCATGTGCTGGAATGGAATTAGAGATGGAATAACAAAAAATAATTGTTTCTAATTCGGTCTTCGGTTAGATAGTGATACTCTGAATTCTGGTAGAAATGAACATCAGTTTGGTCAGCTAGTCAGGAAATTGAAATTCATGTTACTTTTTCTCCCTTTTCCTTTGGCAAGACATTTTTTTTCTATATCTTCCTTTAAGAAAAGAAAATATTCTTGCATGTGCCATAAGAGAAATTGTATTTGTTAAAAACAGTAGTTAAAAAAAAAATTCTACTGCACATGTGCAGTATTTAATAATTTGGTAATTTAATAAATGAATTACCAAAAAACTGCACGTCCTCAATGAAGTTGTTGAAGCTGTTTCCTTCATTTGGTGGTTACTAATGCCTTCAGTAACACTGTAACTTCAATGAGAAGGGGGGATAGAAAGCCCTCTTAAACTATGGTTAAATTCTGTTTTTAGTATCTCAGTCATATTCCCCGAGTTGTGCAATTTGCAAGACGGAGAACATAAAATTGCCCGGTGTGTCTAAGATAACAGTATGCTTCAGTTACATATGCTTATAACATGTTTAATAACAGTCCATGTTTCTTGTCTGTTTGAAAAAATTAAAGGCTGTGTAAAATTATCATCAGTGCTCAGTTAAGGATTGTTGGAGTTGCACAAATCTGTTTCCCAAATACTTGCTTTGGAGGTGCTCATTATCTGACCGCCTCTTGAAGTGTTGCCTCTGACCTTAGAAATGTATTTCAGCTTGTATACAGGAAGCAGCTTATTGCCTTGATGTAGCTGCTTTTCATTTTCTAAATAATTTGAGCAAGGTTGATAGATACATTTTAAAAGGAAGTAGTTGTAAAGCCTTGGGACTGCTATTAAAAGCAGGTGCCAAGTAAATGGAGTTGTATTTTTTCAGTGGTGAAAAGGATCTTGGAGATGGTTAGTTGCTTCTCAGAGATAAGCAGAAACTTTGCTCTGGAAGGCTGTTGTTAATGAGCTTGACTTTTATTACTGCCAGCTGAATAAGCAGCTCAGAGCAGCTAAAGGAATTTTATATTAGTCTTATACCAGCTGGAGTCAGCACAGATGGCAGTAATAGTTTCCATCACTGGGCAATGATAAATGTCTGCTCTGTTGTAAACATGGAGGAGAGTTGAATAGAAATCCCAAGTAATGAATTTGCTACAATTTATTAAGAATGTATTGAGTAAATGTAAGAACAAGTTCTGAGGCATAAAATGTTTTTGTGAACCCCGTTATTATGGACAACCTTATTTATTAAAATGCTTTTCTTAACATTAATAGATATTTCAAAAGACAGGGAAATGAAGAGTTCAGAAAGGGACAAGAGGCAATGAATCGGGTTAGTGTGCATGCGCAGTTACAGTAAATTAGAATCATCTGCATCTCGGATTTGGAGGAGAAAATGGGGACGTAATAGTTGGGAAACATGTTCTTGTTCATCAGCTCACGCTGGCGGTGGAGAATAGAGGCAAAGCCTTGTATAGGGGCTGCAGGAGATTACAGATAGAATGGGCAATGTTTAGCATTGGAGGAAAAAAATCCTGATTCAGATTGAGTTGTAGATGAGGTGATTTAGTTGGAATTGGGTCAGAAGACACTGGTTCCTACCGGGAAGGGAAGATTGCTGTAAATCCCTTAGCACGGTTTTCAGAGATTATGGAAGTAATTCACAATAATGAAGAGTGGACAGCTTTTAGAAGCTTCTCAGGAATTCAGGAATTGGTTTGGAAAAAAAGTAGTTCATGTCGAAACATTTGAAATGTGTTCTCTGAATAAATGCATCTGTGTGTGTTGGGTTTGGATTTTATTTTTTGATTCTAAAACACGAGAAAGTAGGCCTTCTGCAGCCATGCTTTGTGCTCTTTCTAAATCTTCAGTCTTTTGTATTCTGTATCTTATAACTTTGTCGTATTTAGCATCGTAGTATATTTGTTCTTCAGCACTGCTTTAGATCCACAGATATCATCATTTCAAATAACTTTCCATACTAGGTGATACTACAGTTATGTAGAAAAGTGAGTAATAAAGTGAATGGTAAAGATGTACAAAAGTGACAAGATGGAAACAGTGGTAACTCGTTAAAAATAAATTAAAAAAAACAAAAACTTAACTGTTCTTCAAAGTGACTTCTTGAAGGATAAGAAACCATTAATTTTTTAGACTCTGGGGCTTTCTGCAGGAGGTGGGCAAAGGAAACAGCTGAGCGAGGCTCACAAAGATGCACTTTCTCATTGGAAGAGTCACGAAGCATTCATTTCCTTGTTGTAGAGCAGCATGTTTTTGTTCTGCATTCAGAAGCCCTAGCACTTCACACGACACCGTGAATAAAGTGTGTTTGACAGGCTTTGAATTACAGTCGTTCACATAAGGTGTTAGGTGTTTCGTTGGCATCTTGGAAGGACGTGTCAGTGCTGAGGTGCTTGAGAAATGTTAGCGATGCAGCCCGGTGACCTGATGTTGCTGTTAGCAATGGGAGAAGGGTGCAGGTAGGCTGGGTGCAGGTGCATCTGCCACCCCGGGTGACAGACACCTAATGCTGCATCTGACGTTGCAGTGTTGTGCCTCCTGTCTGAAGGAGAGCTAGTGTGAGGGGATTAAATTCCAGCTCTGGTGTTGTCTTCCAGGCTGTGCCAGGTCTTGGTGCCCGGGTGAGCTGAGAGAGAGAGCAGTAATTTTACACCCCAGGCATCTCGGAGTGAATTGCACTGTGGCTTCCTGGGGGACAAATCAGATCTGACTGAGGAAGCTCAATGGGGACTGGCAAATTGCTAAAGGATAGCCAGATACAGAATATAGCTTTTTTCTTCTTCTGTTATGATTATATTTTTTTTCTCTTCACATGTGAAAAGTTACTGGAAGACACTGGCTGTTGGTTAAGTCTTCCAAGAAAAACTTTTGAGGCAGCTCTTCAGATTGGCCCTAGAGTGCGTATATTAATTTCTTTTTTTTTTTTTTTCTTTCGGAAATAGGCTTACAGAGATTTTAAGTCTGTAAAAATCACCTTTTAAGCTTTCCTGTTAGTTGGAAATGACTCCTCCATACAGTATTCTATTGCATTTTTTTCCCTGCTACCACCTCCCCAAATTAAAACAGACACTTCCAAAATCCTGTTTACGGTCACTTTCTTATCTGCCCCTCTGAAAGCTTAACAAGGAGCTGGCTGTTCATGTTTTAGTAACAATAGGTTTAGTTTAGGTGTACTAAATACTGTCTAGGACTAACATTGAATGGATTTTCTTTCTTGGAACATTAGTGACTGAGATACTGAGTTTACCAAGGGTGCTGTCGTTGGCTGTTGTAGTAATTTACCCCCAAACTTGACATTTATAAAATGTGACTCTAAATTAAAGTTCACACTGATTTGGGACCTAACATGACATATGAAACCCTGTCCCTATCTGCGGTCCTGTGCTTTTGTAGATGGGTGTCTGTGTTTGCTGGAAGACTGTGCTGGCATTAATATCAATAGGGAAGGAATTAGAAACAGGAATTATGCTGTGTGGCCATGCTTATTGTACAGTTCAGAACTTATTTCCCTGAAGTTAACTGTTATTTGTTTCTCACCGCTGTAAGCAGAGAAATGAATGATTCCTTTTTTCCTGGTTGCATTGCCTTGATTTTCCTCATTAGCATAGTGAATAGACTTGAGTTGCATCACTTATTTACGCAGGTTTTACATCTTGAGGATTTTTGTTTACAGCTTTTCTTTCAGTGGACCTCCACGCCCGCAGAGCTTCGCTTTTACCATCATTCAGTGTTAGGTTTGATCTGAAATATGAAGCTCTCATAGGAACAAAAGGACAAGGAGCACTGTTCAAGGACTGGTTTGCTTTTGGAGCAGGATTCCTGGTTAGCTTTCATGCCGATAGTTAATATGATGCCAATAAAGAAACAATTGCTTTTGCTGATAATGGCTCCTTCGAATGTTCATTTGGAGCTGTTTCAGAGGAGGAGGGAGTATTATTACGGCATATTTCTACCACTGTTTTTCTGAGGAGCATCTTTTGGAAACAATAATTACCTCCAAGGTATTACTACAGTATAAGAAAACAAACTCCACTCCTGTGCCTTGTGTGTTTAAAACATGCTGACTGTGCAGTTCTTGTTGTTTGTGCCTTGGGTTAATTATTAATATTAAGTGTAGTTGTCCCAGGACAGAAACACTGGTTAACCCGTGGCATTTCAAGCTCTCTGGAAAAACTGCAGACACCCCGTGAAACCCCTAAAGGTGTTTTGTCTATTGATAAAGGACTAAGTATATATCTGGATGAATTAAGGCTGCATTTCTCATGCTTAGGTTCCTGCCTTCCAGTGTACAATTAATTCTGTTTCTCATTTCTGACTGTTTCTGGTTTGTACGTGCACCTGGCTTGATCCGGGGTTATTACTTAGACCTTACCCTTTCTGCTCTGCAGACATAATACATTATATTTTTAAGTTCTTGGGAAACCCGATAGCCAAATATTGAATCAGGATGATGAGGCCAGCCAGCCATTAGATTATCATTCATTTTACTGCAACTGAAAGTGCTGTGTTACAGTCGCTTTTGCTGCTTTGTTTCTACACCTAATGTATTTTCCCTGTGGAACGGATGTTGTGTTTCTTTAATGATGTTTCAAAGTCTGATCCCACTGTATGAAGCTCTCTTTTTTTCACGTAGAAGAGGACGGATCCAGTTGCTTCTTTGGCCTGAGAGATTTATGCTGAAATCTACATCTCTATCACCGGTGGGTTACGAGCTCACTCCTGCTCACACCCTTATCTTGTGTTCATCACATCTGACTGGACTGTTGCTCAGGAAACTGTTGTAATGTCACAAGTGACTTCATTACGATTAAATGAGGGGAAGAAAACAGAACAAAAGAGCACATTCCTGTCTAAACATGCAGCTTGGAAACTGCAACTGTCTCACATACATTTTAGAGCACTTTCTGTTACAGTATGCAGATCTGTCCTGCTAATTAAATAATAGCAATCTCAGGTTATAGATTATTATTATTATTATTTCAGGATATAGATTATTATTATTTCCTTTAAATAGTCTGTATTCAACTGATATAGTTACAAGGATAGGTGTTTTAGAACTCTCTTAAAGGCTTTGTGTAGATCTGTAAACCAACCAAGAACCCCACTGAATAGTACTTACCCTGCTATCCTTGTCCTTCACATTGACTGAACTACTTGTCTTAAAACTGAGAATTCTCTAGTTTCCAGTTATATCTAGTTTTATTTTCCGTTTATCTCTAGTATCAGCATAGTGTTCGAGTCTTTGAAGCGGGTTCATAACCAATTAAATATAAAAATATTGCAAAATTATATGGCACTGGTTTGGCACTGTCACTGATCTAAGTGGGTTTCTGTCTTGTATGGTTATTTATATTAAGTGTGAATTGAGGGGGGGTTGGAAACTTGTCTGGTAAGTTTGAATCTTCAGTGCCATGTGGTTAAATGAATGAAACTTAACTGTGAGTAAAGAAGTGGCATGCAGAGTTGGCTGTGTAGTACTGCTGCTGTCGTCTTCTCTCATCCCAGCTCTAGAAGCTGCTCGCTGAAGGTTCCCGAGTGTTGTCTCTTTACAGATCACATCCAAAAATGTGTGTGGCCAGGAGCAGATCCCTCATCCTTGCTTGGAGCTGAGTGGGAAGAGAGCAGGTGATCAGCAGCAATGCAGGGCTGCCACCACTCCCTAGCACTGCGGGGTGTACGGTGCCGGATGGGTATCCAGCTAATTAACCCTGCAAGTCTCACCAGCCTTCAGCTGTACATCTGGGTCCCTCACCCGTCTGCGTGCTAGCGTAGGGCGCTGCTGATGACAGGTTTCTGTTTGCTGGGAATCTTCCCGGAGCTAGTTCTGAGCTGTCGTGGCCTGTCCTAGTGCTGGTCTGACAACAAAGAGCTGCTTGCTGAGTGATGCGAATTCATCAGTGTCATCGTTAGGAGTGCTCCGTGCTGCTCCTGCTTCTGTGCGGGGGTGAAATCAAAACTAGGTCTGTAAAAGTTTTTTAACAAATGCATTTCCAGTAAAATTTGAGAGACAAAACTGAGGGACACATCTTCCAAGAAAACTGAGTTCAGTCATGTTGCTCCCAGGAGCAGCTTGATGGGTGCCATTGCAAGTGAAGAAGATGAGTCTGGGCCATTAAAAAAAAAAACATTTTAAACCATCTTTTTTTCTCTTCTTGTATTCATTCCTTTTTTTTTTTTTATTGTTACCTGCTTGTTACAGCGGCTTTTGGGATAGTGTAACCAAAGTGGCTGAAGTATAGAAAGTAGGTAGGGTAAGGCAAGCTGTGGAGACACAGAAGTAATTTTTTCTTTGGCTATATCCATATGAATTGCTGAAATCTGACACTTGCAGCCATTGATAAATTTGGAATTCATTAATACTTCCAAGTAAATTGTCATTTTGATCCGTAACACTAACACCATCCTTTTTTTTGGCAAAGACAAATGAGTAAGCCAGTCCTGAGTAATACATGAATTATCTTTTCCATTATCTCTCAGGAAATTCTGATTGTTTCTGAGACCTTGCAAGCTACTGATCTCTTACCTGAGGAATGTGTCCACTCCCTCTATTGTATAAGCACGTGGTATAACCATTAATATGAAACTGTTGTTCAGTTTCTTTCTGGAAAAATAATTAGCAGTATCAAAACAGTATATTTTCTTGTACAAAGCAGTTACTTTCTCTGTAGGTAGATGTAGATGAGCATCTTATCTCTAAGAATCATTTTGCATAATATGCAAATGCAGTTGATTTTGTAGCTGTAATCCCAAACGAATTTTTGAATCATGAATTTTGACTGCAGTATGAAGACACGCAATTAGTCATGTTGCTGTGCTGTTTCTGAAGAAACTCTGAAGTAGGATAAATCAAAGACTAATACACTCACATGCAAAGTGTACAATTCTGTTCAGTTAGAAGTCTACCCCTTTAGTCCTGTGAATCCATCAGTTTAAAAGAGATAAGCTGTGCAAATGGCTATTTAATTCCCAAAATTCCCACATACCTATTTTCATTGCATGCTGTTACTGAACATATCTATCGCTATTTTAGCAGATGCACACTGTACTGGGGCACTGTAGCTGTGAGAGGCCAGTTCTTTCTCAATTGCTATTTATAGGCTGGCCTGGAATGCTCACATGATGATACTGTTTGTAATCTTGGTTATTTATATTGCCAGTGATGCTATGGCAAAGAGTTTCTCACTATTTCCATTATACAGTTCCATTTCCAAGCTGTATACCTAGTGCCTAACAACGTTTGGCATGGAGATTAAGGATATACTTCCTCTACAAATGGAATAAATGCTGCCTTCGTATTTTTGAGAGATTTGTGATCACAGTCACTTCTACATTTCATTATCGTGTTGCTACAACAAATATTAAAACACAAAGAGGTTAAAATGAGTTAGAGCAAGTGCAGAGGAGGGCCATGAGGATGATCAAGGGCTGGAGCACCTCTCCTGTGAAGACAGGCCGAGGGAGTTGGGGTTGTTCAGCCTGGAGAAGAGAAGGCTCCAGGGAGACCTTATGGAGGCCTTCCAGTACCTAAAGGGGGCCTGCAGGAAAGCCGGGGAGGGACTCTTTGTCAGGGATTGGAGTGATAGGACAAGGGGGAATGGCTTTAAATGAAAACTGGGTAGGTTTAGGTTAGATATAAGGAAGAAATTCTTAGTGTGGTGAGGCACTGGAGCAGGTTTCCCAGAGCAGCTGTGGATGCCCCATCCCTGGAAGTGCTCAGGGCCAGGCTGGATGGGGCCTTGGGCAGCCTGGTCTGGTGGGAGGTGTCCCTGCCCATGGCAGGGGGGTGGAACTAGATGATGCTGAAGGACCCCTTCCAACCCAAAGCATTCAATGGTTAGATGATTCAATGGTTCAGTCTTAAAAGTATCCACAGAAAAATGGTCAAAGTATAGACAAAACCTTGAAATTTAAGTATTGTGGTTTGTAGGTGAAGTCATTGTAGTACAGTGGTGTTCAATCCCAAAGTTCCAAGGCACACGTGGTTTGGAGCCAGGTTAGTGAGGCCCTGTTGAAAATACAGGCCAAAATTAACGTTGTCAGTTTGTCAGCATTTTGTTTCAAGGTGTTCTTTAGTGTTCTTTAGTTTTCTTAGCTTAACTTCCCTCTAATTCTGTAGTGCAGTCATTTTAAATGACTTCCTTTAGGAGAGCAGAAAAGGAGGAGCAGAAAAAATAGTGAAGCTGGCAGGAAAAGTACCACTTACATGAAAAGTAGTAAAATATATCTAAGCAAAAAGGTGAAAACTATTTTTTTCCCCTTTCAGCTGCATGATGGAGCTTTTCTCTGTTCTACCCATCCTGTTTTTTTCCTCCTCTTTTCTAAAATGATTTGAGTTACTTGTTTTCCACTTCAGGTTATTGATGTTTGTTTGATAAGTGATGTGAGGCTTCCCTGTTTTCTCTTACAACATTCAGGCCTGAATACTTTATATCCTCTGTTTACTCGCCTTCTGTTTCACCTGTTTAACTTACAACCAAGCAAGGGGTGAAGAAGCAGCTATGTATAAGAGAAGATAATTGTGTATGTTAAATCTAAGCTTTACAAACAAATGAACCAGATCCTTCTGAAGTTTCGCTTAAATTTTGAAAAAAAATATATATATATTGGTAAGGGTTTGGATCATGAGCACTAGTGTTTTAAAGAATTTTTGTTCATTGCCCAGTTAACCCCAGTAACAAATGCTAGGATGGGTGGAGCTGAAGATCTTTGTGTAATCTCCCACGTTCTTCTCTAATCATTCTCTTAAAGCTCCAAAAGCAGCCTCAAAAGTTTATCTGAATTAAAAAAAAAAAATAAAAAAATGCAAGCTCACTAATGATATTCTAGAAATCTCAAGTCACTTGAAAGATCTCTTCTCCCAGCAGTTATGAGGAGAATCTCGCACGTGAGATTCAGAGAGCAGTATATTGATACAACGTTGAACAGATTGTCTTAGGACAAGAGTAAATGTGATACTTAAATTGTTTTTCTAATTATGTCCAGGCTTTTACAGTTGCCTTTGTGAAGATTTCTCCCAACTAGAGATGTGCAGAGCAGTATCTTGGTGCTGTTACCATTCCCTCAGCATCATACCACTGTGACAGGAGTGTTTGTCAATGCAGACTTCAGAGAGACTATTTCATCATTGCTCTTTGTGCATCTCTTCTGTGCACAAGGAGAAAGGTCGTCCTCTGAAGTAGCATACGTGGAACAGGAAAGGTGGTAACTCCATATCCACAAAATGTGTGTGCAGTGCAGTCACTGTGGTGTTGTGGGTCAAGATTTCAGTGGAGAGGCTTGTTGGTGCATTTGTGGCCATCTCTACCTTTGGCTGAAGACACGAGGACCTCTGCTCAGTAGTGCTCATGCTGCTCCAAGTAGATCCTGCGAGGCAGAAGTTTGATGTGATGCATGCGTGGAGATACGGCCGCTGTCCACATCTGTCTACCACCGCAATGCATAGAGAAATGGCCACTGCTTGTTGTTTCCTTCTGTAAGGAAAAAACAAAACAAAACACCTTTCTCATCTGCTCACCCTCCTATTCTCCCCTCCCTCTATGTCCCCCTGCCCCACAAGTTGAAGAATTTATTCATTATGCTTGAAATAAAGAATGAATTGATTTTAGAAGGGGATTTGTATTTGGGATACCCACTCTGCTGAGTGAGCAAGAAGAGAAGTTGATGAGATTTCAGCGTATAAAGGAGGCTTACTTTCCCTACCTCTCTAGGAGATGGAATGGTATGAATGCTTTTTTGGTATGACAAACTGGAGTTGTGTTTGTTCCAGTGTATATAGTGCTGTCTTCTAGAGAGGTATTTGAACGTGAGAAGATTTAGAAAATCGTCGATGCTTCCTTCAGCGCTCTGCAAAAATTATCTCTACTCATTTGTAACTGTCCCCAAATCAAGAATTACTGTTCTCATAGTAACTAAAGTACTTACTCTAAATATCCTGATACTGAATAGTCTTAAAAAAGTGCCATTTGGAAAAGCTAGGGTTTCTATTAAAAGTTTGTTATTTCTATGTATCCTTATTTTGTGCGGTTAACTCATTTTTGGCTTAGCTTGACAGTGAATTCTATACAGTTTATGTATGCCGAGTTTACTTAACCAAAAGCAATGCTACATTGATCTTCTGGGTTTTACTTGTATCTGTTAGAAGCAGATTCTGTTGGTTTAAAACTAGGGAGACTTCTATTAAGAAATATGTATTACGTATGAAAGGATGGCTCTTCTGCTTTCAGCTACAGTTGTTGCACGGAGGAGTAGCTACATGTATGTTCAGTAAGAGGTTCAGAGAATGGGCGTTTTTATGGGAGGCAGCACAAGGTACATCAAGTAGAAACAGTTGCATATCCCCAAATGCAGCCACTTGGTTTATAGTATTGTAATGGATATGGAAAAAATGTGTCTCTACAAGATGGAAGCTTTTATGTGTTATATTTATCTTGATTCTCAGTATGTAAATTGGGAGGGATAGAAAAGCTAAGATGCCTGTAAAATTTTGTTTCCCTCCGTTGAGAAGACAGCTAACAATAAGGCAAATATTTGTTACTCCTTTAGATTACAATGCAAAAATATTCTCGGGTCTTGGTTTTTTTTTTTTTTCCTTGAGTACTTCTTGAATGCAGTTTTTTGAATTGGTGGTGCCATGAATCTGTTTGGAACATACAGAAACAAGTACTGAAGACAGCTTTATGTCCCTACACTTTGAATTTTGCTGACAGATCCTAAAGTAGAAGGATAGCTTTGGTGTGTTTCACATCACAGTACCATCATTTTGATCTTGGACCTCTATATCACCGTTTTTCAAATTGATTTGTGTTTAATCCACAACTTCTTATTCTGAAACAATGGTAAATGGTATCATTTCAGATAACTGGAGAAAGCTGATCAAGGAATTCTGCAATTGTTACCAACAAAGTTTTAAAAACAAAACAAACAAAAAAACCCCACTGTCTATCATAAGTACTGACAGTGTTTTAAAGTCAGATTTAATATTTTATTTAATAGGTGGTTTCTAATGCTTTTTCATCAGCTCCTGCATGAGTGTTATTAGGTGGATAGTTTAGGTAGGTCTTGTGCAGAAGAAATTTCTTTGTTCCTTGTGGAAGGGACATAGTTTCTGCAAAGCCCCATAGAAAGGAGCCATGTGCTCAGTTAAAATCTTATCCCTCACCTCTGCATATCACACGTGGAGTCCCGAAGAGATCTGTGCTCATTCTGATACTTCTTCATTTTATAAAAGAATGAAAAAGGGGCGAATGCTGGTATCACAATATATTAACAACACTGTACTGCTGCTGTTAGCATATGTGTGGTGGTTTTACTCAGATGGGTAGCTGAGCTCCACCTCAACCACTCTTTCACTCCCTCTCTTCAAAGGGAAAGACAGAGAGAATACAATGGAAAGGGCTCATGGGTTGAGCTGAGGACAGGGAGATCATTCACCATTTATCATCACGTGCAAAACAGACTTGGCATAGGGAGATTAAAGAAATTTATTGCCTATTGCTAACAAACTGGAGAAGTGAGGAAAAAAAGAAAGCAAACTAAAAACACCTTTCTCCCACCTACCCTCTTCCACCTCCTCCCCCTGAGTGGTGCAGGGGAACGGGGACTGGGGTCTGCGGTCAGTCCCTGATGCTTCGTCTCCGCCGCTCCCTCACGGTCACTCTCTGCCCCTGCTCCCCGCGGGGTCCCTCCCACGGGATGCTGTCCTGCCCGAACTGAGCCTGCGGGGGCTGCCCACAGGCAGCAGCTCTTCAAGAACTGCTCCCACACGGCTCCGTCCCACGGGGTCCATCCCCCAGGAGCAAACTGCTCCAGCATGGGTCTCCCACGGGCGGCAGCTCCCCCCAGACAACCTGCTCCACCGGGGGCTCCTCCACGGGCTGCAGCGTGGAGATCTGCTCCGTGTGGGACCCATGGGCTGCAGGGGGACAGCCTGCTCCACCAGGGGCCTCTCCACAGGCCGCAGGGGAACTGCTGCTGCCTGCCTGGAGCACCTCCTGCCCTCCGCCTGCACTGACCTGGGGGTCTGCAAGGCTGGTGCTCACTCCTCCATCTCCCAGCTGCTTGTTGCCCAGCCATTTTTTCCCCTTTCTTCGATCTGCTCTCACAGAGGTGCAAACAACGTTACTCCCTCTGAGTGTTGTTCAGGCCAGCGGCGGGTCCCTTTTGGATCAGCTGGAGCTGGCTCTGATCTGCCATGGGGCAGCTGCTGGGCTCTGCTCACAGAGGCCACCCCTTCAGCCCCCTGCTACCAAACCCTTGCTACCTAAACCTAATACAATGTGGCAACCACAACATGTTGTGAAAAGTCCTTCGGGGGGTTGTGACTGGCTGAGAAAAGGGGCATGTGCAATTCTCTGTTAAATGCAAAACTCTTTTGGCCTTAGGTACTCCCCTCTTCTCTGGAGACTCACTTTGGACTTATACTCATTCAGAGAAAACCTCAGCTTGGTGCTCAGCAAAGGGGTGGAAAAAAAGCAAGGGAATGTTACAAACTACTAGAGAAACGACTTGGAAGGAACAGGGAACAAGAAAGGAGGTGTCATGTCTCTGTGCAGCTTCAGAGTGAATTTGAATACTGTGTTTTATTCTGTCTCTCTCCTCTCAAGAAGTATGGTACAACTAAGAAAAAGTGGAGAGTGGCAGTGAGGATGGTGAGGTTACAGGCCACCTTAACATGGGGAACCCATAGTCCTTTGGCGTAGAAAAAGAGAGCTGGGGAGGGGAAAGTGGTATGCTTAGAGATCTATGTACCCATGAACAGCAGGAGGAATGATTTGCTATCTTTTATGAGACTTCACCTTAATTTAGCAGGAGCTGGGTTCAGAACAAGTGAAAGGACATGCACATAATTAAAGTGCGGAGTTTGTTGCAAGATGCTCTGACTTCTGAAAGTCCATGCAGTTAAAAGATGGTTAGGCAAATTAATATGGGAGAAAAATCCTGGAAGGCCGTTACGCTTGAAGATAACAACTCCATCTCACTGTTTGCTGGTGAGAGCACCTGTGGTCTGACGCTGCAAGACGGCTGATTTCTGCCCTGCTCTGGGGGCAGTGTGTTGGCTCGATTTGGTGACTGCCAGAGGCAGGGTCTCCTCCTCTGTGCTATGCCAGCGGCCTAACTGTGAGGTATGGCTTCATCTCTCTGTCTCTGCCTTCATGTTCCCAGCTGCACTGCTCATGTTTAGCTTGCACCTTCCCTGCATTCAGACACCCGTTTTCTGGTTCTGCGAACTAAATTGGCGAAACTTGTCTTTAAAACAACAAATCGCAAAGCAACGCCGTCCCACCACCACCCCACATTTATCTGGCAGAGGCACAGCCCAGTGTGACAAATTGCAGCACAGGACCTGGGAACAAGAAGCTGGAGATGAGCAGAAACTCTTAAACTGGCTTTGCCTCTTGAGCAATTACAGCGAGGTATTCTTAGGGCAGTTGTTGCCGGTGTCTGCTAGTCTGAAGCTTACTCATTGTGCCTCAGACCTGAAACAGAGCGTGTACACTTACCTGTTTTTCCTCCTCCCGCTTTCCCTGCAGAGATAAAAACTATTCCGCCTATGGCCTAATTAAAGGTAGACTCTGCTTTCAAAGTTTTCCTTTCTCTGTTTCAGAGATGTTCTCGGAAAGAATTTGTTGGCTAAAGCTGGGCTTTCAAAAATGCAAGTTCCTGTGGTTCATGCCTCGTTCTTTCTGGTCTCCAATACAAACTAAAGTCTGCCATAGTTCTTCACTCTGCAATCCACAGCAGACCTAAACATTGACTCCTCGAGAGTACTGCAGGACTGTGACAAAGGCTAGGGAGAGTTGCACTTATATGCAAAAAAATAGTTGTGTTTCTAAGAACATGCATATTTTCCAAACTCGTTAAATGCAGATGTTATTTCATAGGCAGTTTGGCGTAATTATAACATAGGAACTATGCCATTCTAAAAGGCATTTGGTAGAACCACTTGTGGAATATTCTCTATGTTTCAGATTTACTATCTTTAAGAAATATAGATCCAAAGTGATTTATAAAGTTACTAAGATGGCTACAGGACCACAGAACCTAAGGAAAGCAAAGAGCTGGGGGGGAAGCGTAGCATGAGAGCGATCCTATATAGGAAGCTAACTTAATTTGAAGCATTAGCTTACAGGGTAGAGTTGGCACGTGGAGAAATTTAACCTCATTTATTTGTGCAAGATGGGGAATCAGGAAAACCTTCTGAATGTTGGTAGGATAAATAGCTTTGCATGAGGCAGAATAACATAACTGGTTTTGAATTGTTTAGACTCAATCTGGAGTCTTTAAGGCTAAAGCTTTAGGCTTTATTGCCTATGACAGACTGTATGCGTTGGAGATCTTTATATTTTATTGCTACATTCAGTCAAGTTAGCATATATGGGCAGATGTAATCTCCCTTTCTAGCTGTAAGACTAGACATAACTCATTTTTTGTTTCTCTTCAGGAAACACTATCAATTTCAGTTCTTGGGTCATTCTTAGATAGCAGTAATGGCTTGTATACCATAGCACCATGACTTCTTTCTGGATTTCCCTAACCTTCAATGTCTAAGAAGCCTGAGATGGCTTCTTTCTTTCGTGTTATCTCAGAATGCATACTAAAACTTCATTCTAGCTGTGCTTGTGAAATTTTGACTCGTGTCCATGTTTACTGCCTGACACCAACATTTCTTATATTGAGAACTGGTAGTTATACTTTATCCGGAACTGTACTTCTCACTTAACACTGTAGCATTGTTTGTTTTCAAACAAATTACAATTTTTATAGGACAGAGGCCAACTGTTCTGTGTATATTGTAGAAAAAAAGAAGTGTAGCATAAAAAAACAAACAAAAACTGTATGTTATGCCCCTCTTCAGAGCTTGACTGGTGCTTCAATTGCTAGCATTTAGATATGCACTCATTTTCTGCCAAGGCACTTGAAAGCTGTGTCTGTATTTCCTTTACTTCACTGACAGTTTCTAGGTAAATCAGCAGAACGTCAGCTTTGTTTCAAACCATTTGTTATATTTCTGGCTTGCACTTGCAAACCCATTTTCATAACAGTCATTTGAGTTAGTGCTTTATGCCTTCTGCCCCTTACTGAGTTTTATTTCTGAGTGTGTTGTCTCTGAGCATTTCATTTGTGCTGGAGCCATACAGAACTATCACTTTCTTAGTAATGGCCATGACCTTCTTCTGAGAACTGAAGAAAATAGAGACTAAGTGAAAATCCCTATATCTGCCAGAGCAAACTAAACATTGCCACAGTGGTTTTAAAGCAGTATTGACCAAGCTTGTTAACTGGTAGCCAGTAGGTGAAACCTGGATGCCTGGCCTTGCCTGATAACATCACCTGATGGAAACAACGGATAATACTCTTCACAGCAAACATACTCTGTCTTTTTGGAGACACGAGGAAATTACAGGCATACAAACCAGACATGAAACCTGACTGAATACTACTGGGCTGCTACAAATTTTATATTTAGCGCTGTAAACTTCTTTCTCTGAAATGGATGTATTTAAGTTAGTGTGTGGAACACATCGTATAAAGATTCTTAGAGGTGTTTTTTATTTACTTTTAAAAAGTAATGATGTTATTAACACAAGTCTGGGATGACTGTAAGGGTTTAGAGATTCCTAATGACAAACATTGCAGATCATCTCTGATACTGATGTTCATGCTCTTCTACACCACTATCTAAAATAAAATACAAATTGCCATTATTCACAGGATGATTAGGGTTAGAAGGGACCTCTGGAGGTCACCTGGTCCAACCCCATGCTCAAGCAGGGCCATCTCGAGCAGGTTGCCCAGGACCATGTCCAGGCAGCTTTTGAAGATCTCTTTGTGGAGGGAGAAACCACAACCTCCCTGGACAACCTGTGTTGGTGCTCAGTCACCCTCACAGCACAGGAGTGCTGCCTGGTGTTCAGCGGGATCCTCCTGTGCTCCGGTTTGTGCCCCTGGCCTCTTGTCCTGGCACTGGGCACCACTGAAAAGAGCCTGGCTCTGTTCTCTGCACCTTCCCATTAGGGATTTATAGACATCGATAAGATCCTTCCTGAGCTGTTTCTTCTCCATGCTGAACAGTCCCAGCTCTCTCAACCTTTCCTAATAGATGCTCCAGCCCCTAATTTTTATTTTTTAAACTTTTTGTGACTCTGTTATTTTAAGCGTATAAAACCAGGCTTATGAATGGGCATGAATTCAACCATTTAGGATTCAGTAAGATCCAGAAAAAGAATTTGTTTAATTAGTACAAATATCAATCTGTTAAGGTCATACAGTTGTAAGATGATGTTTTTATAACCCTGAAAAAGGTTAGACTTGTCATTGCTCCAGGGCTAAATATCTCCTATTTTGTTGTACACAAGCAGTGTCTGCTTCATTTTTCAATCTAGGAAAGTTTAAGGGTCTTGTTTATTTTTTCACAGGTAACAGGGAGGGAAGCAGTAGTCGTAGTGGTTACATGGATGTCGTCTGGAGCGTGCATTGCTCTTGTCGTTTCTGTCTTACCGTGGCACATGAGCGAGGAGGTGACTGTCATTGCTTTCAAGTGCATGTTGTTATATACGTAGCATAATGCCTGCTTGAGAGGTCTTGCCTCTGATGGAAAGAAGGAAATGTTTGTGGCTCAAGGTAAGGTGACGTTTACAGGAATTGCCACAAATTTCCAGTTCACTGGGGGATTGGGGATGCTGTTAAATTTTGTCGGTCTCACCTCTTCTGTTGTATAGGGCATTAGCTTGTAATCTCTGACAAGGGGTTAAGCTCAGTAAGTAATTTGTGTAGCAGAAGGGCATCTAACCTCTCTCGGAAGCCCTCAGGTGGAAAATCCGTTTTAGCAGTTGCCAGCCTTTCTTTGCTGGAAATCATCAATTCTCAGAGTCTAGAAATGTGTTCAGGTTGTGCCTTCCTCTGCTAGGTTCGATAACTTCGTGCTTGGTGCCTTCCCTGTGCGAAGATCGTTAGCTGTCTTGGCAGCTGTTCTGTTTCTGTTAGCTGATGAACTTGGAGCACGTATTGTGAAGATTTTTTTTTTTTTGCTTTTGGGTAACTTCTGATTCTGGGTTCATTTCATGACATGCTAGGTTACTAGAGCTAGCTAGAATATTGCCAGAGCTTTAAAGAAAGCAGTGAGTAAAAATTTCACTTGTAAGGGCGCTATACAAGAATAAAGTCTCTTGGGTGTTGGTTCTGCAATGATTTACTCACTTTATTTAGGTAGAGCTGATTGGAGCTTACATTCTTGCTAGGCTGTTCCACACAATAAAATTTTTCTATCCTATGTTACTCTTTCTCTGCATGGTGTCCATCCACCTTCTGGCAAACGGGAGCTCTTGTTAATGTTGTCTGTTAAAGCAAATGATGTGTGGTGTTGCAGTCTGCTGATACAAACTTTCTTCTGTAAAACCTTGCTGGTGAAGTGGTGGAAATTGTTGTGCTAATGTGTAATGTCATCAAAACTGCAGACAGTTTTAATTTCAGATAAAAATTAATGAACAACGTTTTCTTTCTGATCAGTTCATGTAATATTCATGATACTGAAAAAACATCCTAGGATGAAATGAAAATAGTAATTTGTGATTTTTGCTGAGTCTCAAAAAGATTTTTTTTTCATACTACAGTTATATTTAAAGAGTGCTAACATACATTTGCACAGCTGTGTGAAAAGATGAAGTGTCATGCCCAATTAGCATCTCTTTTGAAATCTCATTAGTAACATAAATTAGATGAAATGTGAATGCTGATTTTCCCTGGTGTGATTATGGAATGTGACAGCGAAATTTGTGGGTTCTTCCGTCTTGTCCAGTCTGAACAAACGCTCAGGACTGTTGCTCGAGCATCTTCAGGAATGTCTCCGTTATATCCTTCTCCTGTTTGACTCACCTCACAGCAAGAACAGGGATATTTTTTTTCCATTTACTCAGGAAAACAAGTTCTTACTCTGTTAATGCCAATGGTTTAATTCGTTCCAGTACCTTGTCTTTTCACTAGCTTAGAGATCTTATGGCTTGATCTTCATCAACCGAGTTGCTAATTGCTGTTCATATCTTCATAGCAAATTACGGTGCTTGAGTTTTGAGCAGGCTGTTACTAACAAAGTGGAATTTAATTTACAGTATGCTGCGTTGCTTAGCAAGTTTCCTTCACGTGCCTTTGAAGTTGATTTGTCTTGTAATAAACTCTGTGCATAGTGATTAATAGCAGTGCGTTTTTCCAAACAGCTTGAGCTCTGCCTGCAGAAAGGCTCTATCTTCAGTACAGCCTGGTGTGTTGGTGGTTCGTACAGGCAGCGCTTCAGAAGGAGTTTCTGTGGAGCGGTAGCGTTGAAAGGGAATGTTTTTCATTGGTGGTGGAGAGTTCAGAGGCCATTAATTGCTGGGAGCAGCTAACCCAAGTGACTGGTTGGTTGGGTTTTGATGGTCTCAGTAGAGTTTGTGCCCAGAGTCGAAATGCCAGTTATTGCACGGGGTGTTTTTCTCCTCGTGAGCGCTAGAAATAGAGGCAACAAAAAAAGAATAATAGGTGCCTAATAAATGCCACAGTAAATTTATTAATGCCGCTAGAATGTATTTCCACATACTTTACAGAACAGTATGTTTGCCCAGACAAAAGTTTCATTACATTCAGGCTAAGAATCAGTCGTTACAGACTGGTCTGAAAGCTGATAGCTCTTGGGTTCTGAGATCTGATTTTTTTTCCTCTCCTTCTTTTACTCATCCCACCAAGTCTGATTAGTTAATAAAAATCTCCTGATTTAGGTTCTTCTGCATTCAGTTTTATTGAAAAGGGGAGAAAAAGAAACAGTTTTAGAGAATCAGTTGTTGGAGCAACTATCATTAATAGGAATCATTGCATCTTGCTTTGCATTTTGTTACGAGGCTACTTCGATGTTACTAAGAACACACTAGTGATCGGTTATATTGTACTTCTAGTAGGTAGGAGGTTTTTATGAGAATACATAGTCTTTGTATAAGCTTTGATTAGAATTTAAGACTTGTGGAAAATGATTATTTAACACGATAAATTCTGGATAGGGGGCTCAGCAGTCAGGTTTGAGTTTGAGCTCTTTCATTTCAGAGTAGAATGACAATTTTATTGAGTCATTTTTTTCTTTTTCAGTAAAACTAAGCAAATTAACTGAAATGGGATAATATTTTTATTATTTTAATTCAAAAAAGTTTGGTTTATGTTGGAGAGCAGGAGAGTGGTCAGAGAATTTTCTTTAGTGAACCATCTACCAAAGTGGTCGATCAATCTTTCTGCATATATTTGGGTAGTGAGTGTTCTCTGAAGCCAATTGCTATTTGCAAAGTGACTTGCTGTTGCATGTAGGACAGGTATCAGCCCTTTTTCAAGCTGTCAGTAGAAGCTGTTTTCACTTTAACATTGAGTCTTTTATGTAAAGATTAGTACTTGAACTTCACGTCAACAAATTGCTGGCATGCTGGCTGGAATAATAATGCCTTGGGCGGTAAAAATAGTCAGAACTTGTGCTGAAAGGTAAGTTAGGGAGGAGACGTGTTACAACGCAGTTGTCACTTTGTTTTCCATTGCCTTTCACTTACTTTAATGACCTTTTGTCAGTTTTATAACCTGTGCTGCCTTTTTTTTTCCTAGTTTGTCACTGCTGTAGTGAATTAAGATCTTGGAGTGGAACCCTGTTATGCTGAAATACCAAGTCATTTTCTAGATTTTTTTTTTTTAAGTATTGGTAGTCACTTTGCTACTGTAGTGCCTCTTTTCTTTAACTTGCTCTGCAGTATTTGTCATTCTCCTTTCTGTGTCCAACTTTTCTCTTTGCATGTGGCAGTTCTGCAGTGAGTAGCACAGCTCCTTCATACAGTGTTTCCATAAAACGTCAGAGAGCAACGTATTTTTAGAGTATGCATCTGTTTTTTTTGGTGGTGTTTCTGATTATGATCAGCTAATATCTTATTATGCAGGCACTTAGTCAAATTGCTTTACTTGTTAAAGTGTTTTTATTTTGCTGTTCTTCAAAGCATTATTTTGTCTATAGAACAGACCTTTTCTGGGTAGGAGGAATAAACAGATACATGCATGGCATGTGCTCCTCACCTTATGCAGGAATATAAAACTAGTTATTTGTATACGTATATGTTCATACAGTATGTACAGTAACTGTTCTGGGAACCCTCGTATAGAATTGTGGTGCTGGCTTTATCATTAATCAGCTCTACAAGAGGTGCCCCAGCCAAGTGCAAAGGTGGGACCCTGTTCCCTTTCAGGGCATTGCCCCGTTTCCTTTGATCCTCTCCTGCTTTTAGAGAATGGAAGGAGGAAATGTGCAAGTAAGTCTCCTTTTTCTGCTTTTTGTACAGAAAATGATGTACTGCCTGTTGTTTGCAATACATGATCTTCAAAGGTGTTACTGTGGCAGCCTGCAATCCTTTTGTAGGTACAAGCTTTTATTAAGAAGTAGTGTCCATTTATAATATATGGGCATGCTTTTTAAGATGCTTGGTACCAGGCCTGCAATTAACAGCCTGCTGTGATAAACCATGCAACAGTGAAGGGTCCTAGAGCTGCATGATCTTCCTGTGAAGGATAAGAGAAACCTCATCTCTTTGCTTTCTACATAATTTGTGTTGTTTGTAGGTATGAGTGCTGATTGTCTTCTGTCTCTGCTGCAGCCACGCTGACAGACTTTTCTATCTGGGCAAACAATGCAGTTACTTTGATCAAATAAAGCAAGGGGCATTTGTTATGATGATCCTACTACTGGTTCGTTCCCCAGCACTCTGCCTCTGAATCATGCAGACGCACACAGGTGATGGAATACTCTTGGCGTGCGTTATTGGCAGTCTGATTTAAGAAGAAGAAAAAAGGAACACAAACCACCACCAAAAATCTCAGAAAATACTATTATATTTGCTCTGATCAGCTTGTCTTTAGGGTCCAGAGAGGCTGGAGAGGTGGTGAGAGAAAAGATAATGCTGAAATTGAGGAGGGTAGGAGTATAAAGCTACATCCTTGCATGCACATAAAAGCATAACAAGTTTGATAACCTGTTCTGACTTGATGTAACTGGGAACAGTCAGGCAGTAGGCTCATAAAAAGAACCCATTCATTTCCTGGTACTGCAGAATTCTCAACAGAATAAACTGCATGTGGGGAATATGGAGAAGGGAAGTTGTGGAAACTGCGGCTATAAAATGCGGCTAGGGAGAGCTCAAAAATAAATCTAGAAACATTTTCTTTATCCATCAAGATGATCTTTTGAACTTGCCAATCTTTATGCTCACAGAAGAAAGAAGGAAGACTGTTTTTTCAAGTCATTATGTAAAAAACTGAAGGTTTTTATCCCCTTTTCTAGTATATTGGTAGTTGCTCGTAATAATTCTTCTGACCAGTTATCCTGAAGAGTACCTTGATGACTATATAGCCACTACATGTAAACACTTAATTATATATTTGGGAAAACAGTGAGTACTGTGAATTTGCTGTGCTTGCACATGTGACGAGACAAAAAGGTATTTCAGAGTCAGTGTCTTGGATGATGATTTTTGGTGGAGTCAGCTTAGAAGACCAAGCTGCAAAGCCAAGTGGTTGGTTCATCATCTGCTATAGATACTACGTGTGGTTACTTAACGTAGTCGGTTATTACTGTTTCATCTTCATTAATAGTGAGAAAGGAAAAGAATCCACAGAATACTTTCCAAAATATGAAGTAATTATAGCACAGTTGCGACCTACTTGGCTTCTTAGCACGGTCGGATTGGAGATGAACTGGGCTGTGTGGGTGTCATTCCAAAGAATCTAAGACCTGTTTTGCAAAGATGCCTCATTCCCCTGTCTCCTTACATGTGGAACACCTGTTTTACACCTATGGGATCATTTTCAAAGGTACCTCACCCCTACTGAAGATGCCATTCTTAAGGGGTGATGGTGAACTCACGTAGTATGGACTGGGGAGGGAGGGGGGCATTCACCAATTCTTTAAAGTTTTTGATGTATAAAATGTTTTTTCCTCCGTTAGAAAGGACATTTGTTTGGGAATGCTGCCAACACTCGCTGAGGGACAAAAATCATTCTCATAGGTGTGGATCTGAACATGGTTGTTGCTAAGATAGATGACATTACCAGGTACTTCTGGATGCTCTTAGAGCAGGAATGTCTTCTATTGCTCCCAATTGCACAGGACTGGTTTTTTAGTCAGTATATGTAATGTCAGCTTATAACAACTTAGGGTATGAAAATAGTGTAGGTAATTTAAAAAAAAAAAGGAAAAAGAAAAGAGGAAACCTTTATTGTTGTTAAACTACAGGGAAAGTGCATGCATTTCTTTGTGTGCTGACAGAGGCAGGGGCAGATGGCAGAGAGAAAGTGGGGATGCAGTCAAGAAGACTTCTTATTCTTGTACTAGTGCAGAACATTAACAGAACTGGTGCTTTTTGTGCATTACCAGTCTTAGCAAATGTGAGGAGCATTGTGTGTTTACTTTTAGCAAGATAGAGTAGGAAAACCAATAGTTTGCATTATTATGATTGTGCCCCTCTGCTCTGCCCTTGTGAGGCCCTACCTGGAGTGCTGCGTCCAGGTCTGGGGCCCCCAGCACAAGAAGGATGAGGGGGTTTAAGAGCGGGTCCAGAGGAGGGCCAGGAAGATGCTCAGAGGGCTGGAGCACCTCTCCTGTGAAGGAACGCTGAGAGAGCTGGGGCTGTTCAGCCTGGAGAAGAGAAGGCTCTGGGGAGATCTCATTGCAGTTTCTCAATACTTAAAAGGGGGCTTATAAAAAAGATGGAGAGCAACTCTCTGCTTGGGCAGATAATGACAGGACGGGGGGAATGGTTTTAAAGTAAAAGAGGGGGGATTTAGGTGAGAGGTTAGGAGGAAATTCTTCACTCAGAGGTGGTGAGGCACTGGCACAGGCTGCCCAGAGCAGCTGTGGATGCCCCATCCCTGGAGGTGCTCAAGGCCAGGCTGGATGGGGCTTTGGGCAACCTGGTCTGGTGGGAGGTGTCCCTGCCCATGGCAGGGGGGTTGGAACTGTGTGGTCTTTAAGGTCCCTTCCAACCAAAGCTGTTCTCTGGTTGTATGATCACAAAGCTTTCTAGAAATTCTTTTTCTCCATCGGGATAAAAATTTGAGATAGCTATACATTTGAGGTCTTGGTGTGTGTTTGTCAAGCAGAAGAGGAGAGGCCTAGTACTATTGCAAAAGACAAAAGCCTGAGCAGATTTCTAGGAGCAGACCTCAGTACACCTACTTCTCAGCATAGTTAGAAAATCCATCTGGTGATACTTTGCTTATAGCCACGATGGCTTAAGGACAAAGAAGGAAGTTCACTAGCACAGTGGGCTTTGAGGTCATTGAAATTCATGCTTCCTCCGATCTGTGAGAATTTTTCAGGCTCTAGATGGCGATGACTTTGGTTTCGAGTTCTAGGCATGTCAGAGAAGTCAGTCTTCCGTCTGATTGTGCGTATTGCTTTTTGTCATTTTAAACAAAAATCTGTTACTGTGCATTACAAGGTTAGACAGCTGTGATATTTCCTGGCTGCTCAGCTTTGAGGAGGTTTTGTTGCCACTCGAAAGGTACACCTGCATGTTGTCATTGGCACCACGGGTGATTAGACCTTGATGATGAAACATGCAGTATGTCTGGGAAGTCAAAATGTTAATTGCTGTCGCTCTGGGTTCTTCTATCCTGTCCCCCTCACGCTCTAACACTGGATCACCAGATCTGCATGGTCAGTGTCTGATAAAAAATGAGGCAAATTTAATTGTTTATGAAGCTGAAAGGTTCTGGCCTCTGGGACATGGAAGAAACCACGAAGCACATCTGAAAAAAATAAAACAACTTATGCGGAAAATTGATTGAGGCTAATGCAGGTTTTATAAGACATCTTTAAGCTGCTACAGATGTGATTTCAGTAAAACTGTAAACAGTGCTTTTTTTTTTTTCCTAGTCTGAGTCCTTTGACTGAAGAAAGGATTTCAGTATCTCCATCTGAATCATTGCCAAGACAAGGGTTACAGTGACTCGGTTAGCTGGAATTTCCAAATAGCTTAAAAAAAAAAGATATCCTGTAAAGCAAGATAACCCATTTGTTCCAGAGGCCCTTGCTTGTGTTGCTGCTGGTGAGGCTGGCAGGTGTCCTGGGGAGCTGCTAGGTGGTCTGCAGAGCCGGAGAGCTTGGAGCGGCGGGATGTGGCATCCAGCGGGCAGCTGCAGCTCCTCGGGCCTTGAAATGCTGGAAGCCAGCGATGGACATCTTGCTTCCAGTTGGGAAGCTCTGCTGGCCGCCAGTGCTTTAAAAAGTCGCTGCTGTGCTTTTCTTGACACAGACAGCAGAGGAAAATGAGAGGAAATTTCCTAAAAGGCTTGCTTAAGGAAAAACGTTAAGAAATGTGTGAAAGAATTTGTTTACTTTAATGATGTTCTGTACCCCTTTTCCACCTGAGGCTTATAGTAACGTGCTCAGAAACACAGTTGGTAAACTTTGTGCTGGCGTTTGCTTTCTTCAACTCATCTGTTTAGTTAGGACCCTACAGAACTACCACAGCTGTCCATCGGGAATTCCCCAGGAAAGTTCATACGTTCTTGAATTATTTCTCAAGACCTGAGTGCATTTAAAATAAAGGAAAATCTTTCCGAGGAACTGTGGGTAACTTCCCTCAGTAGGAACATCTCTTTGATGTAGGAACAGAAAGTTTAGAGCTGGTGCTGAGTCTTTGCCTAGGTAAGCTGGCAAAGTTGGACTTCCATCACATCTGAAAACTGTTTAAATGGAAAAATATTGAAGGTAGAGCTAAATAGTATTTTTCAACTAGATAACAGCGGTTCTGGCACAAGTTCTGAGCCACCCAGCCATGAGCTCGCTGCTGTTAATGAGAGGGTAGGGCTGCCACAGGTGGGTTGGCTCGGAGGCAACGCGTATTTGCATTACACCAGTACCCTATGCCAGCTACGTAGCTTCTGGTTTAGGCAGACGTGTCATCTGAGGTACGAGCCGAGAGTAGGCAGGAAGGATTGTGTAACATGTCTTTGTGGACTTGCTTCTCTTACCCTTCTCTTGTGGTCTTGCCCTTCTTTTTGCTGAGCCTCTGTATTGTGGGTTGAGAGGAAAAGAGCTCAAAGAGTTATTTTCCACTCTGACTTGGTGGAGTTTTTGCGTGTAGCCTGGTGGGTGAAAGCTGGGCTTGGTCCTGCGTGTTTCTGCACTGAGATATCAGCCTCTTGGTATCATTAAATTTAGTGCAGAGTGCCTGTCCTTCTTGGGTAGATGGAGACCCTGCATCACTGTCGTTATTTTGTAAACCTCACTGCGTTCTGTGGTTGATCTGTTTTGTCTGTAGACCTATTTGGCTGTGTTTTTTTCTCTTCATTCACATTTGTGCACTTTTTCTTCTTGATGTGAAATGCAAATGGAAATTTCTAGTGTGCATCACTTCAGGCTTATTTCAATACATAACTTAAACCTATGCATAAGGTTGTAGTTCTCATGAGTGGCCTACATCAATTTAATTCTCTGCTGTATTTTCGCCTCTTCTCCGGCACTGTCAGTAGCAAGCACAAGGCTGCACAGTGAGACACATCAGTGACCAGGCTCAACCAATCCCACCAAAAAAACCCAAACAAACAGATCTAATTTACTATGTGACCCCATGACTGCTAGCATAAGCATAAAGCATGGAAGGGCAAGTTGAAGTACTCTGCATTGGTGTCTTCAGTTTGGTATTTTTTGCCTCTGCTTTATTTCTGACAGCACCAGTTAGAGTTGTGCATGAAGGGTAATGGTGTTTTTGCTTTGGTTTCCTGTGCTCTCTGTAGGCTTTCTGTAGCCCAGGAAAATGTAAGTGTATTTTTCTACACATTTCTATAAACTCCTTGGTCTTATATCTGTAGCGCTACTAAAGTCAATGAGGATTCACAGCCTGGCACCTTTATCTATCAGTTTACATACTTGGTTTTAGTTTGCAACAAAAGATGGGGTGTGCTTTGACTTCCATGACAAAGAAAATGGATGCTTGCTTTCCTTCCAGAACTCGGTGCTGTAAAATATTATATCTATAAGGAACGTTGCATTTTCCTGCCTTTCTTTTTAATGTGTTTAATTGTATTATTGACAAAGTAACTACTGATATTTTTGTTAAAAACTTATGGTGTATCGTATAAATATCTTCTGATTTCTTCTGACTTGAGTATTCCTAAACACATTATGGATTACAGAAAAGTTGAGATAATAGTAATGAAGTACACTGACTTTGTTTTTCTTTTCTTTTTCTTTGCTGCCTTCCCTTTATGTGAATGGTGTATTTGTGCTTCTCTTCATCGTTGCTGATTTTTTTCCCATCATCTAGAAAACCACCTAAGGTAAGTGTTTTGTCTCTCTTTGTGTTTGGGCCTGCTTTAAAAATGTTGAACGCTGCCAAAGTGTCTGGCATGTTCCTGTAGTATGTGATCAATATACAGCTTTGATAAAGGAAAACATATTAGAAAACAAACAAGCAAACAAAAAACAACACAAGCTCTCTATTCCTCATACTTCTCAGTTAACTTCATAATTCCAGAAGATTACATTTTAATCCAATTGACATGCAGATTAAGGCACATGACTTCTTAAAGCTGTGACCAGAATAAGCCATGATTTCAATGCATTCTTAAATACCTGTGAAAGAATAAGTAAATAATGTGTGGAAAACATATCGTTGCACAAAATTCTGTTTTAAAATGAATATTGCTTTAAAAGGTGGTAAAATACATCTAGGAAGAAACAAACTGTTCTTGATTGCAGTTGACGATCTTCAAGAATTAATAATTTGTGCAAAGTGGCCAGAGGGCACCAGAATTTGTCTAGAAATGATTCTCTGTGTGTAATGCAGGGGAAGGGAGGGAGAATGAGTGTTATGTATTTACTGGGTTAGAGAAGGAGCCTTAGTGAGATGAGAAATACAGTATCAGTACAGGGCTGGTGGCAATGACAAGGGAAAAGGAGCATGTCAACTACATCTTGTCAACAGATGCAAAACAGCACATTGGTATTTTGCCGCAGCAGTTGAATGATGATTTTGTCCTTTCTGTTTCTGTTGCATGTTAATTTTCATAGGAGAGAGCTGTAGTTACTGTGAATGAGTTTATTTTACTTTATTCTCTTTGGTTTGTAGATCTTCAAGAAATAGTTTATGTGCAAGTCTGATATGTCTTCTGCAGGTATAGCAGAATATTTTGTAGGCCTTCTGGGAAGCAAAATTGGGGTGGATATCTATCTATCTATCTAGCTAGACAATTAATGTGTCTCATGGTTCAGACAGCTATTTCTATGTGTGTGTATGTGTGTATATGTATATGAATATAAAGTGCATATAGCTTTCGAGTATTTTTCTAAAGTGTCAGAAGACAACATCATCCAGTAAGTGATGTGTGTTATTCCCATTAGGCAAGGAAACAAAATCTGTTTTAACATGAATTGAAATAATCGTATAAACCAAACGTAATTTAAGGTCACAGCAGGTGTAAGCAATGGTGGAAGTTGTTATAATAAATAACACTGATATTTCAATTTAAAATGCTTTGTGGACTGATTTTTTTTTCCTGTGAGTGATTGAATCTCTTAAAATAATGGACCTGGTTTTTAGTTCCTCTGTTGTTTTTTTAGAGCATTAGATAAAGTTATTCTATTCTGGATGAAGTTGTTATTCTAGTGCAAAAGAGCTTGACCGTTGTCTTAAAAAAAAAAAAAAAAGCAACCCCCCATTTTTTGTTGTAATTTCACAAAATATTTTTTTCAAGAGCCTTCCTTTTCTGTAGTTCCCCATCTGTATTCCATTGTAGGCGGGTAAAGTTGTTCTTTTACATTATGTAAAAGCTTAATGATGGCCTTGAGTTTCTTCCACAAAAACATACCAGCTGCATACTGGTGTATATGTGCTACTTAATTACTAGGTATAGTTAGATTGTCATTAATATCCTTGAGCTATAATGCTGATATTTATGATGATGTGTGAAATGTTTATCAGTTTGAGACAGCAGGTGCTTCTTACCATCAGTAGAAATCATTTTATGAGTGTGTAAAGACATGATATGAGAGTAGGATGTTTCTTGACTTATACGGCTTTTTGGGGACCCTTCATAGTCAATGTTCAAATTAGGATTTTTTAATGAAATTTCATAAGTGTTGAACTTTAAAAAACAAAAATCTTTAATAAGCTAATCTGTCATCAGTCATGGGTGAATTGTGATTCCAGTCCAACTCAATAGCTATGAAACTGTGGTAGGAAAAGTTACATAAGTATACTAGGGTTTTTGTCTGTTTCTACAACCATCGTGTTTCAGCTTATTACCAATCTTTCAGTCTAATGTTGTGACAATTAAAGCAGTTGTTCTAAGCTGAGACCTATGAGCTGCGCCCAGTACTGCCTTAGGATTTTCTGTTTATACTTTTTTATGTGGTAGGTCCTGTGTTTTTTTCATACAGTGGATGCTCAGCAAACAGTGACCAACTTCTTTCCTTATCAGTTCCTTTAGTGGCTTCCATCTACATCAAGCTTACCAGTTTAGACTTTGTTTGCTCTTTCCTAACGTACGCTTAGCTACTTGAACACTTGTAGTAGAGATGTAGCAACAGCTGTCTGGTGAATGAAAATTTCCCTTCCTTACTTCTCCCTTTCTTTTTTTTTTAGCATCCAGGTAGTCAGTCCTGTAGGTCACCCTCCCTGTCAGGCTGACAGGTTTTGAGGTTCACGTGAGTGATATCTTCACCTGTGCAGCATAACTCTTTTTTCTATTAAAAACAAAAGACGATTGATTGGCCATCTATTGGTCAGATGGGAATGACTGTTAAATGTTATCTATGCATTTTCAATGTTGTATAGATATATAGGCAGTGTATGTTAGGGAATATGTTCAGTCTGGGTAATGCATGGCTAAATGCTAAAAGCCCCAGACTCTCTCTAGTCTATACTGAGGATTAGGCTTTAAAAGGACTAATAATGAATGTGAAATTAGACTCCTTTCTAAAGTAATTAAGTCATAATAAATAAATAAAAAAATAGACTCTGAAGTACAGGTACAAAGAAAGGTGACTTTCCGTATTGCCCTTGCTTGAGTTTTGGAGAACTGTTCTGAAGTTTGCTTTAGTCTGTCCCACATCTTTCATTGTCTTTTCTTCCCAAATTATGTTTGTATCATAGTCAAGCTCTATGTTTGCATCTAACTCCTTGTTCTAGTAAATAAACCCAGGGCAGTGGAGGGCAGTCCCTGTGGCCCAGGGGAGCCAGCCCCAGAAAAGGAGCCCTCAGCCCGCCTGACCCTCCTCCTTGTCCACGTGAGGGCATCTTCCAGGCTGCCCCCAACATGGCCGGCTTTGGCCATGCGTGGGCCACTCCATCACAGAGGCTTCCTGAGGTCACGGTGGCCACCGCTGCCTCGCCTTTGCTCCGGGCCCTATAAAACAGGCCCCCTGCAGCTGGCCCACCACTCGCTGAGCTTCTAGGCCCTCTGACAGCCAACTTGTGTGGCAGGAAGAAGAGACGAAGCAGCAAGGTGAGCGGCAGGCCTCCTCGGTACGAGAGGACAACAATGCAGTCCAAGGAAGCACCGAGAAGGAATGCACCTAACAAGAAGGAGACGTGTCGTGGGCAGAGGGATCGCGCCTGGAGCACAACTGACACCAGTGCTCGAGGGACCTCTGGCGTGCAGCCCACAGGAGCTTATTATAAGCAGTACCACTGGCACCGCAGCGACACGGGGAACAGGCCGGCCCCTCAGCCGTACAGTGACAGGGGGCCTGGGCCTTCCCAATGGCGCAACAGTGGCGTGGGGCGAAGGCAGGAGTGTCAGCCAGACAGCCGTGGGGAGCAGAGGCCAGCTTATCGTCCAGAACACAGTGTGGGACCCAGCCATGGCCGTAAACCAGACGGCTGTGTCGAACCCGTGCATGGAAATGAGCTGGACAGTGTCATGGGACCTAGGCATGGAAGTGGACGACCCTCTGGATCGGCAACCTGGCCTGAAAACATTCCAGATGGAAGGCATCCCGTGTGGCCAGTCCCGGGCAAGGACTGGCTTGTCCTTCTGCCAAACACCGTGGAGCCCATGGAGCTGAATCCACCAGAAGATGTGGAAGAAGCAATGGAAGTGGATCCACCTCGGCCAGAGCAGACTTGGGACTACCCTGACTTGGCTTTGCTCCCTGCCATCAGAGTGCACCAACAGTGTCGCAGGAGTGGCCAACGAGCTCAGTACTCGTCATGCAGGCTCCATCCCAAGCATTAGCTTGGAGCCAACAAACACCACGGACATCCCGCAGGGTCACCTGCAAGATGTCCCGGCAATAAAGAACTCTGTTGCCAATTCTCAGGGGTTACGTGAGTGCTTCTTTCCCATCCCCTAGCCCTTGTGCGAGAGGTGGCATCCCTTCTGCACAGAGCCTTGAGGAGGAGCACAAGAGAGGACCCAGCTCCCTTCAGTCTGCTGTGCTGGGGTGACAGGAGGAGTCCCCGAGGGCCACCATGCACCTTTACCATTTGTGAAAATAGACTGAGGGGTGAAAATCGTAGTGTGTAAGAGATTATAGCTGGCTAATTTCTTATATTAGGAGTGAGTTTCTATATCTGAATAATAGGTAACGATGGACATGGAGAAGGCTGAGGTACTCACCAACTTCTTTGCCTCCATCTTCACTGACAGACGGGCTTCCCAAGTCTTTCATTTCCCTGAACCCGTAAATGGAGGCTGGGGGAGCAAAGTCCTACCCACTCTAAATGAAGAGAAGGTTCGACCCCGCCTGGTGAATCTAAACAGGTACAAGTCTATGGGACCCAGTGACATGCATCCCAGGGTCCTGAGGGAACTGCCTGATGTGGTTGCCAAGCCTCTCTCCATCATAGATGAAAAGTCCTGGCAGTTGGGCGATGTCCCTGGTGAGTGGAAACATGGAAACATCATGGCCCTACTCTTCAACAATTAAAACAATTTGGAGACACTTCTCAGAAAGAGCAATGAGGCATTCGAACGGGTTGCCCAGGGAAGTGGTGGAGTCACCGTCCCTGGGGGTGTTCAAGGAAAGGTTGGACGTGGTGCTTAGGGACATGGTTTAGTGGGTGACATTGGTAGTAGGGTGATGGTTGGACCAGATGATCTTGGAGGTCTTTTCCAACCTTAATTTTTCTATGATTCTATGATTCTATATGGCTTAATCAGGCAAGCACTAATACTGGATATGATACTCCCTACCTGTAAGTAGTTCACATAGGTATACTTGCATGCATAAGCCCTTCAAAATATTAATTCTTGAATGCATTGATTAGGGGCTTTAATACAAATGACCGTTGCAGAATATTATTTTGGCTATTTAAAATGTGAATACCCCTTGGCTGTCTTTTCTGATTCTATGAGAATTTATGTGCTGTGTAGTAGTCAGACCCAATGGCTCTTCTGCTTCAAAATCTATCTCATTTTAAGTGACAGGTACAGATGAATTTGAGACAACTTTCCAGATTTTTCACTGACATGGCAATGTATTGACCAGCACCGTTGTTTGTTTTGCAGTGGAACCTCCTGTCATCCCGTTAGCAAAACAGTAACAAACAGCTGTCTGAAACTGCTGTAGGTCTTTGCTGAAGAAATCTGAGTCAAAGCCCTGCATCTTTTCCTTACTTAGCTTCCAAAAAAACATGAGAAAGGTCTTTTGCTTATTTTTTTAATAGTCATTAACGTTCAGAGCATTGTTCTTGCTAACCTAGAAATGACCTACATAACTCTTAACTAGGGTAATGTGCACACTTGCAATGGCTCTGAATACAGTAGTACAAGGATCTAGCACTTCCTGGCCAACTCTTTTTCACAACTCCCCATTGTTATGTTTGTGAATTAAAATTCTTGTAATGAATATGCAGTGAGTACATACTCCAATTCATATACTTAGTTTTACTCTGAACTCTCAATTGTGAAAGATCTGTACTTCATTACTCGTAGCTCTGTCTGTTACTTGACTGTTTCCATAGCCATAAAATAAAACTTTCAAGCTTTTTCCCAACTGTAGCACTGCTTAGATTGAAAATACCGTGCAATGTCAAACACTGTAATAATGGAGCTGGAAAAGAAAACAACACAACTGTTGATCTCTTAGCTCCACTCACAGTTTCTAGTGTAGAGGCTATTGCCCTGGCATGGCAGGTTCTTGGCGGGTTCCTTTTATCTAGCTGTTTCTTTTAGATGCTAAAATAAACTATGAGGTACACGATCTTGCAAAAACAGGATGATTTTAAGGCTTGTTTCTTAATTCCCTGCGTAACTTGAAAACGCAGAATAATTTTGGGTCTAGCTGTTAGACCTGGTAAATAGTTGTGCGAGCTTATGTCTGCTTGTGGTTGAACACCAACCAGTGCATTAACTGGTAGGTAGGTGTATGCTGTCTTTCATGGTTTTCCCATTTTGCTTACCTATTTAAAATACTTTAAGCTTCCTGGTACAGTGGCTATGGAATTGACATCAGAGTAATAGTAAATTAGAAATACTAGCCCATAGAGTCACAGAGATATTCTTAAAATGCTTAGAAGAATAATTGAAGGTTCATGAAATCTTACAGGAGATACAGGTAGCAATTTTAAATGTTGAGTTTCAAATAAAAAACACTTGGCCTTTTGTGTTAAACACTTGGCTTATGATGTTAAAACACCCAAATGGAATATATTTTCCAAAAATGTTTAATTCACAGGGGATGCCTGTAGTTTAAAAAGTTCTGTTTGTGTGTCACAGATTTCTCGTTGTTCAAATATGTTACGATAATCGTTTTGAAATAAGTTGATAAGGATTTTGACTTTTGCTTTTGAGCGTTCTCCCCAAAATTAAAAAGGCATTTTCAATGCCCAGGAATGCCCAGTTTGAGTATCAGCCATCGAGTATTTAGCATCAGCAGAACTTCTGATATCTTTGGTGTTCATATTGACAGGGGTTTTCTTACCTTCTTCAGAGAAATGGGTCTTAAGAAGTAAAAAATTAAGGAGTATGCAGAGTAATCATTTTTTTCTTATATCAAAAGAAAAAATACTACCCACTATATTTGTTTTGAAGGAAGAATAATCAGCGAAGACGGGAGGAGGAAGGGAGCATCTTCTTAGATGAGACTAACGGGATTTTTTATTCTTTGTCCTACCATAGGTTCTGTATACTGACCCCAGGTGAGTTTGTGTGCTCTTCTTAGCACTGCATGTCCTGCAGCTTCCTGCATTGGAGGACAGGAAAATAGAAGCTAGCATCTTTATTTAATTAAAAAAAAAAAAAAAGAAAATATGATTAAATAGGTCTCACTACTCAGTTAGGACTCTGCCCTACAGGCATTTCCCATAAAATGCTTTAGTTACGTATGTGCTGAAGAGCCATACTGGTTAGGAAGTTGCTCTTACAAGCCTTATTTCTTACTCTCCTAATCCTTGCATTTGGAATCTATTTTTCCAGAGGTCTGAGTTGTCCTGTAAATAGTTTTGGTTGGGTGCTTCCTTGAATTATCATTGCTTGGAATGTTCCAAGTTTCTATTCTGTCATTACTGATCCAAGTAATTTTTCAATTTTTGCCCACCTGTTTTAATGGAGAAGAGAGTTTTACTGCAGTTGCTATACACGTTATACAGGTATTGCATGCCCCAGCAGCTTCCACTTTTTTGCCTGACTTTTTTTTTTTTTTAAGTAATCTTGTTACTTTATTCTCTTAGAAGGCATTAACAATTTTCCAGAAAGGATTTTATAAATAGACTAAGTCTTTGCCTGGGCTTTTTATGTGCAATGTGAAAACATACTAAAATCCTATATTTACATTTGTTTTATTTTGAGACAGATTTTTTGCCTTCCTCTTTCATAACCATTCTGGAACTTCTTAGGATCAGTTTGACCATTTTTTTGTACCTTTTTAAAGGAATCCAGATAATTGCTTTTCTATGAGAAGTGGCTGTAAGGACATATTTTAGTTTAAGTCCCTTTACAAGATCAGTGTTTATGTTGAGTCATTGAATAATCATGATTCACTGCCTTAACTGAGGGGAAAATGTGTAGGACAACAGATTAAATTGGCCTACAGTAGTTCTGTATTGACCCTTTATGTCATTACACACGAGCATTTGTAGCTGGGTAACCTCTCTGAACTGGGTCGTGAGATCCACTGCAGATAATAGTTTGTTTCGAGGGGGACGAATAGGCATGTCAGATTTGGATCCTTACAATTAGGTTTTCATTTGCAATTTATCTGCTTGCAGTTTGATCATAGAGGGATTAGGTATTGTTACCCAGTCCCAGGAGGAAAATTTCCACAGAAGAAGAGGAACGGGAGAAGAGAGACACTGTTTCTTGGGCTGTAAAAGTTACAAAAACAGGTTAGAACATTCCTGTTGATGACTGGGGAGTTCTTCATGCTTAGATATGAAGCAAGATGAACAAATGCACAGAAGTCATTTGAAATGCACCCTATTTATGTGAAGTCTGAAGGTAAGGGAAAGTAAATGATGCATTTTGCTCACAGTTCAGTAGCAAAACTACATCTTTCACTAACAGCAGGGAACGTCCTGACTCATGAAGTTGTCTCTGTCTATTTATACTGCAGTAAATGACTCAGTCCTCCCTGTTAGATTATTGTTTTGGGGTGGGGTTTTTTGTTTTTCCTCTCTAGAAGGAAATTCCAGAACTCATTTCACTCTTGTGGACTAAGCATTGTCTCACTGTCAAGTCTTCTCTTAGACCTTGCATTTGGTATAGTTTGCATATAATTAGGAGAAAGAGAGGGAGCAGAGTTGCTGTGCTTACCTGAAATTTTATCCTGATATTTTATCCTGAAATACTTGCAGCAACAGACATTTCAGGAAGAGTTTGGTTACAGTATATCCGTAGGTTAGATTGTACAGTAATTCTGCAACAGCAGGGAATCCAAAAGGTTCTGCATTCCTGAAAGCCAAAAGGAAACGATCCATAACCATCTTCCACACTTCAGGGTTTGTTTCAGGATATTTTGCATTTCTGCTAATAGATCCCATGGCTCTTACTCTATATTGACCTGCATTGTTTGTCTCACTAAGGAGATCAGCTGTTGGTAGACTAGGCATGGGAAATCTCAGCCCAAGCAATGTTTTAATAAAGAAGTGGTTCCTTCCCGCCGCACTTGGGAACCCAAAAGAACACATACACGCAAACAGATTTTTTATCATTTGCTCATCCATAGTCAGTTTACCATGGTAAAATGTGGCAAATAGACGGCAACTTACGGTGTGCTTGGGCAATGTAAAACTGCCAAATGCCAATGCTAAATGTCTATACTGTAATTTTCTCAGATGTGCAGGAAGAGCAACTGCAATAAAATGACAGCGTGTATGTGTTTTTACAGGACACTGGTCTAGGTCCACAAGCGCACTGAACACAATATTGAATCTCATTCTGTTTCTCCCTAGCTGGAACCTTTGAGTGACATGCTAGCAAGTCTTTTTATTAAAGCAGGCATACCGATAGCTTGTCTAACAGAATTAGATTTTCTGTTTGTAGTTTTGTAGCTTTCTCTGCTGATCTGCAGTACTGTTCTTGTAGATTAGGCAGGTCACCTGATACTATTTATTTAGTCCTTAAGGCTCGGACACTGTCCTTCTTTGAGCATTAGAAGTCCAAGTCATGGTAAAACTTTTGTGCATCTTGTGTTGATGTCTGCTAAATAGTCATCTCACTGAGTTCTGCATGTTGAGTTCCTTTTGGTGCTGTTTTGTTAGGGTTGGCAGAAACTTCGGTCAGCCTTAGCTTAGTGGTCGCTGGCTGTGTCTTCAAGCCTAGAGGAAAGGAGACATCTTCCAGCCATGAAGACCTACTGTTATGAAAAGATCTTTGTCACAAACTGGGGGAATTTTCTTGATTTTTTATTCTCTCTGCATAAAGATCTGTTTACCAGAAAATATCTTTTTCCTCAGTAAGATTCTCTAGATGTTTGACAGGTTTATCCAGAATAAAACTTCACATTCGGCGATTTGAGCATGTTCAGTTCAATTTTAACTCCTTCTGTATTTAGACTTACTTCTCATAATATTAATTACAAAAGTTGTACTTGAAGAAATGTGAAGTATTTTGTTTGTTTGTTTGTTTTTAAACACCAGGACAGCAACTTTTAACATTTTTTTGCAGACTTGCTCTTTGATGTAGGCTAGAGCTAAAGTTAGTGATACGGTCCTGGAGAGGAAGCACATCCTCTATTTCTAAATAATGTTACTGCTCTTTTTTTCTTTCTTTTTATGGTACCCAACTAAGCATCCAAAAGATGGACCAAACTGTCATGATTTGTTCATACAAACTTACCTATTTTAAGAGATGGAGTGCACAGACTGAGTGCACTGGTTTGCTTGTGCTTATTCATGGTGTGACAACAGAGCTTAATATGTCAGTCTGCTGGCAACAAAGATCACCTTGTCTCCTGAAGTTCCTGGAAGAGGGAGTTAATTTCTAGACTAGGATAAGCTGGATACTTCCATACTTCCCTTGCTTTTAAAACAGCAAATGGGAGAACATGTGTGTTCTGGGTCTGGCTGGGATGGAGTTAACTGTCTTCACAGCAGCCCATATGGTGCTGTGGTTTAGATGGGTGACTCAGTGTTGATAGCACACCGGTGTTTTGGCTACTGCCAAGCGGTGCTTGCACAGCTCCCAGGCTTTCCCCATTTCTTCCTCTGCCCACAGCGAGGACGCTGGGGTGGACAAGAAGCTGGGAGGGGACACAGCCAGGACAGCTGATCCTGGGTGACCAAAGAGTTATCCCATACTGTATGGCATTCATGCTCAGCAATAAAAATGGAGCAGGGAGTGGTCTGCCAAAGTAGCTGTTGCTGGAAGACCGCCTGGGCATCAATCCGCTTGTGGGAGGTGGTGAGAGATTGCCTTTGCATTGCTTGCTGTGTTTTTTCTTTCCTTCACTTATTCAACAGGCTACCTTGACACAAGAGTTTTCACACATGTTCACTTCCCATTTTGTCCTCTGTCCTGCAGAAGGGAGGGGAGTGAGCAAGTGGCTGTGTGGGGCTCAGCTGCTGGCTGGCATCAACCCACCACCACGTTTCACAGTTCGCTTTCAGGCTGTTCAGCTGCTACAGCTAGTGACATAACGGAGTAACAGCCATTCTGTGTCGACAAGCACAGGAGCAGAACACGTTTTACCTTTCTGCTGTAGGCATGCTTTCCTCACCTGCTGTTACAATTGTGGAGTTCTTTACTGCAGGCATGTAGAAGCAGCATGCTGTTTACAGGTCCACAGGCTTGCTTCTGTGCCGCTACCAGTTTTCTCAAGTAAGATTCTTTTTCTTTCCCTTCATATCTGGTTCTTCAAATGCTGTGTTTTTCCCAGCTGAAACCAACAGATGTCCTTGAGCCTAATACCTCAGGTTTGCATTATATTTTGTTCGTTATCTCCCCACTTGGTGTCCTCTGCATTCAGATCAGGTGGTGCTATCTTTTGTACACAGCCTGAATGTGAACAATTAGTTGTTGAAAGCATGTGGCAACAGCCTTGTCTTTCTGTCTTCTTGTCCCCATCTTAGTGCACAACAACTGGGAGCAGCAGTTATAGAGTTTGACTTTACTGTGGAGCTCAGTGCTGGAATTAAATTATTATTAGTAGTAGTAGTAGTAGAGAAATAATAGCCTGGCCATGTGTAATAGCCTTACACAGGGCTGGCATTTACTCAGTATGTGGTATAGAGTCTGAAGAGGATTTTAGTAATGAAAATTTAAGTGGGGATAATTGTTACGTACTTTCACATAGGGACCCTAGTAAACCTGTCTCTCTTCCTTCTTTTCCATGTAGTATGTTGGATTCATGAACAGTAGGAAAACTTTTAAAACTGACTCACATATACTTTTTAAAACTATTTCATGCTATTATAATGCACGCTTTTTTTTTAAGCAGTGTGGATAATACAGGTAGAAAAAGTACAACTGCAACTCTTAAGATTTCCAAAAAGTATTCCTGCTGGTGAAGTCTTCTACAATTCTGATTCAGGATCTACAGAAACAATAGAGCCTGTCTGCAATTAAGCAGTTGTGGATTTATACTGCTTTGAGAGATGTCTTGTAGCCTGAATTTTTCATTTGTCTTTTTATGTGCTTCTACAGGTGTTTGCCTTTGATCACTGCTTCTGGTCCATGGATGAATCAAACACCACAAAATATGCAGGTAAGCTATTCTCTGTACGTTCAACAGTGTAAATAATTTGAGAACATATGAGAGCTTGATCTTTTGTCCTCTGGCTTTTTTTTTTTTTAATGCTATGTGCTGCGATGCTCGAGTGACTTCTTTGCAAAAGCACACCTTCCATTTTTACAGAGGTTTAGTCATGTGCGTGCAAGCTCGCTGGTTAATAAAGAATGCAAGCTTTAAGGTGCCCAGTACACTGCCTGGGAGGGGTGCTTTTCTTTACATATAAGCCCTAGTGCTCTTTTTTTCATCCCCTGCAAGAGCCTCTTGTGAGAATTCGTTCTGTCACTCAAGATGAAATTGCAGCTCTGTATCAGAAATTAATTCTGGCTAAAGCTAGTGATGAAAGTATGTGTTTTCCGTGCTCTCCATTCCTGTGCATGTATGCTCTGCTCAGACGGTGTGATTATTTCAGGCCTTTCCAGACATTCATATTCTGATTGTTCAGATCCCTGATGTTTTTGAGTGATCACCTTTGTGATACCTTCCTCCCAAAAGCTGGATATTCCGGACCAGATTATCATCCCAGTGGTTAATTTTCTCATAGCCGGATTAGTGTATTAATATTTTGTAATATAATTTATTCTCATAGTCACAGCCTTGAACACTAGGATTTCACGGTTGTGGTTCAAAGAAAGAAGAAAAATAGTACTTGGTTAAGATACTCACTATGAAATTTTGTGATCTGAAAGAAGTTTTGAAGGTTGATAGGGTTAATTAGCTCAAAGCTTGAGAACAGTGGTCTAATAAATAGTCATATACCTGTGTTTTAGAATAAATCTCTGACTGCTGTAGCCCTTGGTGTCAAATCCTGAACCTCAGGAGATGCACTTGAGCATAGATTACGTTGTATTCCTTGCTTGTCTGAGCAACATAGGTTTCCTGAAGAAAACAGTTCTGTTTTGGTTTGTCTCAGTGCCTGTGTTTGCACTCAACAGATGCACTGTGCAGTGCTCATAGTTCAGACTGGAAGATTCTTGGAGCATGCAACAGCTCTTTTTGTGTCTGCATGCCTAGATTTCCCTTTAAAGGAAGGAGGTAATGATACACACCCAGATCTTGGCTTGATGTGCCTCAAATGTGCAGGTGGGAGCTGCACCTCTTGGGTGCATCACAGTGTTAACCCGCTCCTAGAGAACTGAGACCAGAGGAACACCTCTAACCAGTTAAACTTGTTTCTGTCATGGTTTAAGCCATCTCCAGGTGAATTCAATGGGATTCCAGGTGAACCTATTTTTAATTTGAATCAAAACTGGATTTCTCTAACCTCTTTCAGAAGTTGTCATTGAATTCGTCTTGACTGAGAACTGAAGCTTTATTGTGTATATGCACATGAACTCCTTGTTGGACAGGAGCCTAGAATGCTGCTACTTCTCTTGTATTTTCTCACTGTCCACAAAGTTAGGTGGTTTCGGCCATTCAGATAATGTTCCTGTCCAAAAAAGAAAACAATTTTCCTTCTTTATTTCAGAAATATGATAAGAACGTGAGCTTTGAGACTTGCATACAAAAAACAATGCTTTCACTGTATTTTTGTATGGTCTTGAAGCTATCTCGTGACTTCCAGCCCTCGCGTTCTAGAACATAATGAATTTGGCAGAATATAAAAAATAAAAGCAAAAAAATCTGTTTCAGCCCTGTTACTGGGTTGTTGGCTTGTTCACTTGTTCTTACATGAATGGATACTATCTAGTACTACGGTAGTGCTTCTTGTTCTAGAGCCAACAAACCAAGTGCCAAAGTGGTGGGATTTTAGCTTTTATATGTCTGTAGTATTTAAGTCTCTTAAGTTTCTTTTATGCTTTGGCCTAAATTACTGTATTGAAGAAATACAATTGATTTTGGTCAGGGTTTTTAATAATTCCTCTGGCTGTGCTCATGGAACAAAGCCCCATTGCTCTAGGCACCTCAAATATACATGCTAGGTCCAGATACTGTACCAGAGACTGCTACAGAGCTAACAAGTTCAGGACTGTCAGACAGCTGGCAACCCAGATTTTTCAGACAAACTCAAATTCTTGGTTGGGCACTGGACTACAGAAGGGGTGATGATCCGGAAGCTGAGCAGATGCATGGGATACTTCCTGCCTGGCTTAGTTCTGTATGGATGAGTGAGTTTACTGTCATTGGCAAGAGCAGTGATTAGTTGCACAATTAACAAGAAACATGTCCAAAGCTTGAAATAGCTAAGTCTGGAGTACTTGTAAATGTGCATAGCATATGAGCTTTAAGCTTAACTGAAATTGAGATAAAAAGGTATTTGAGTCAAATTTAATGGCTTGAAAACACCTTTAATCTGCACCACACAAATACAGTGGAAGATGTGACAGTGAAAGGTTTAACAAGAAATTCTCAAGTACGAATCATCACTTCATGTGCAAAACTAAGGCATATTTGTTTTGCATTATGTTGAACAGATATTGTTATGTATATTATTCTACATGAAAGATTTGGTTGATTGACACGTGAGATACCAAAGCCCCCACCCAGAGTGGTGTGCACCACAGACAACGTATGTCTGAATTCTGTGTTGGCGTGTAGATACCTCTTTTCTTTTTTTCTTTTTTTTTTTTTCCTGTCAACAACAACAAAACTTGTACTTTCCTGAAAATGCACGTTTCTTACAGGATCCTTAAAGCTATCACACATAAGTATGGGCTGGTTTTGTTTTTCACGTTGCTGATTGATCTACAGTATTAACAGCACTTACTATTATTGTTTGCACATGAGAAAGATTCTTATTTGGGAAAACTTAACACTGTGGGCAATTGGTAATATTTCTCAGGGTCTGGGAGAACAGGACTGACCCTGAGATGGGATCAGTCATCTTTTTCTCTTACCCTAAATTCCTTCTGAGACATGTGCATCTTTTTGTCTGGAGCTCAGGCTTATTTTGTTGTATTAACTTTCTTTGGGAACTCATCTTCAGGAAGGTATGAGGGATCTTATTCAAGTTTGAAACTTCTATTTCCAGCATTTAAAGATATGGGGGTTGTTGCTGTGAAGACCTAATGTCATGTATTTAGGACCTAACTTGTATTCCAGTAATTCTACATGGACAAAGATTAAACTGTCTTTTTTTTTTTCCTTCTTTTTAATGGTCACAGTTGTGGTTGTTAGCAGCTGTGGTGGTTTTATCCTGATGGGCAGCTGAACTCCACCACAACCACTCTCAGTTCCCCTCCTCAAAGGAAAAGGAAAAGAAAATGAGATGGAAAGGGCTCAAGGGTTGAGATAAGGACAGGGAAATCACTCAATAATTATCATCATGCAAAACAGACTCAGTCTAGGGAGATTAAAGAAATTTATTGCCTATTACTAACAAACTGGAGAAGTGAGAAACAAAGAAAGCAAACTAAGAACACCTTCCCCTCATCCACCCTCTTCCGTGAGGTCCCCCCCACGGGATGCCGTCCTTCCCGAACTGAGCCTGCGGGGGCTGCCCACAGGCAGCAGCTCTTCAAGACCTGCTCCCACACGGCTCCGTACCACGGGGTCCATCCCCCAGGAGCAAACTGCTCCAGCACGGGTCCCCCACGGGCGGCAGCTCCCCCCAGACCCCCTGCTCCTGCGTGGGCTCCTCTCCACGGGCTGCAGCTCCGGCCCGGGGCCTGCTCCTGCGGGGGCTCTCCATGGGCTGCAGCCTCCTCCAGGCCACATCCACCTGCTCCACCGGGGGCTCCTCCACGGGCTGCAGCGTGGAGATCTGCTCCGTGTGGGACCCATGGGCTGCGGGGGGACAGCCTGCTCCACCAGGGGCCTCTCCACAGGCCTCAGGGGAACTGCTGCTGCCTGCCTGGAGCACCTCCTGCCCTCCTGCTGCAAGGTTTCAGATAGTGCAAGAGATAGAGGTTCTGTAACAGCTTGATATCCCAGCTTGGATATTGTTCGATGTAGAACCCCATTCACCTTTCATTAAGGGTTGGTTAATATTTTTTTTTTTGGGCTCTTCTTTTTTTTTGGCTTCAGCTTTTGTCTGGATCTTTCTCTTCTCAGTGACATTCTCTTCTGACTTTTAATATTGAAAATGAAGCATTTGTAATCTACATTGAAGTAGGGTTGTTGTTCATTTTTTTTAACCTAACCAAATAGCAGGCAGTGGGATGATTACTGTTGATACTGATAATGTGTGTTTCTGAGCAATTTGTGGCTGCGTGGTTCCAAGTAAGGAACAGTTACAGAACTGAGTTCATGCTGATCACTATATGCTACTTACTGGGCCTTTTTTTTTTTTTTTTGACAATTTAATTCTGAAGGGAGTAGCTGGGAGTTTGGTGAGTGTGTGAACCTCTTACCTGAAAGTTAAAAAACAAAAATGAGTCAATGAAGTAGATTATAAGGAGGAAGGGGAATTTGGTTTTAGTATAGAATGATTTTTACTTGATCTGGAAAAGAGATGACCTTTGCCTTCCAGGCTGTATGAAAGGTGTTTTGAGAGTAAGGAAAATAGCTTCTTATTGCCATTTGTTTCTTGACTTGAATGGGCCAAGAGTCAGTTCCTGGATAAGAACACACCTGCTTGCCTTGAAAAGCTCATAGAAACAAATAACAGCGAGACATTTTGGTGAAGGGAAGCACATTGAGAAAATCTCAGAGATGGGAACAAAGAATTCTTTTTACAAGCCTAGACAACAGTGAGAGCCTATTGAAGTCTGTAATGAAGTGGATTTTTGAAAAGAAGGAAAAAAACCCTTCAGCTTGGGAAAGATTCAAAAGATGGTGTAAATAACTACAGTAACACTTAGACAGGTCCATTACAAGGACCCCACTCTGTATCAACTTGTCCATAAAGTTTTCTTAAACTTCCTAATCTGCATCACATTTGGCCTGAAATCTCAGATCTGTGTTTCTGCAGGCTGCATTGTCCTGAGAGGCTAAACACCTGACTTCAGGCTAAGCTTTAATTTTATTTGAAATACATATGCTGATTACTGCTCTTCCAGCAGCTGTTTTAAAAGGAGACAAACCACACAATTGGCTTAAAGAATTGTAGTCTCCTACTCTCATGAGTGATTGTTAGTTGTGGATTTTGAGCAGACAGGAATGTCTGTCTGTCTGCACTTCTAGCTTACCCATTTAAGCTGTTAAGTAGGAGAATATACTTGAAATCTACCCCTTTCTTACCATTCCCTTGACTTTTTTTTGGAGGAGGCTGCTACATAGCATGTAGGCCTTGATTTTGGGTCACGCAGCTGACATCTGACTAGTACATTTTTGGGGAAACCTAGTTACATGGTACGGGTTTAGCATGATAGGTCAGGCAATTAAAAAAATGTAGACATTGTGGCACTTAATTGGAAGCACTTGAGACCCTTTTCTGAATCCAGGGCTTTGAAGACTAAAGACTGCAGTGCTTTGTCAATATTACAGTTAGGCTGCAGGAGTTAGACTATACCAACTGTTGTGCTTTTATGTTCTTGTTAAGATCAACCATAGTCATCTTTCTTCCAATATTAGATTCTTTAAAAAACTATTATCTAGCAGAGCTTTTAATTATTCTAGTCTTTGCAAATAAAGTTTTATTTTAACTACTATATCAAGGAACTAATTGCAATTGTGTATTAAAATGTTCCAATTTAGAGATTAAGCCATAGAGAGACATGGACCAGCTTGAATATTCAGTGTTGTATATAACAAGTTGTTATTTGGTTCCAGTTATTTTCCCTGTATACGTGAGTCGAGGGGTTCAGGAACGGCAGTGAGGTGTCCTAACATTGCAGTCAGAACCTGGCTGAACGAATCTATGCTAACTTGAGGAGAGGCCCGAGACAGATCTCGAGTTCAGATTGGCAAGCTGCTGAGAACAGGAAATACTGGACATCTAAAAACCAGACACTGAAACTAAGTTTTATTTCAGTACATCTTGATTGTAAGTTAGTCGGTAAAACAGTGGCTCTTAGCAAAGGCTATAAATATTAATGGCCTTTTTTTAAAGGAGACTTTGTTGTCTTCTCTTTCCTCTCCTCTGTCTGGTTATCAGTCACCAGTCTGGTGATCTGAAAATCACAGAACCATAGAATCATTCAGGTTGGAAAAGGCCTCCAAGATCATCTAGCCCAACCTTTAACCTAGTAATGACAAGTCCACTGCTAAACCATGCTACCAAGTTCTACATTTGCACGTTTCTTGAAGACCTCCAAGGATGCTGACTCAGCTGCTCCCCAGGCAGTCTATTCCAATGCCACAGAACCATTTCAGTAAAGAATTTTCTCCTAATATCCAACCTAAGCCTCCCCTGGCACAACTTGAGGCCATTTCCATTTCATGCATATATAAGGATGTGTGCATTTAATTTGTAAAAGTGATTGTCTTCATTTTGCAGATCGTGAGAATGTGTTCTAGGGTTCTTCTGCAATGTGTAGGCTTCCTTAGGAAAGTTGTCAAATTGGATCTCCCGGTCAGGGCTTCAGGAAACTGGATGAGTAGATTTATTTGGAGGAAGAAAAGGGGGAAGAGCATAGAGATACAAGAGAGAAAATACTTAAATATCTCATTCTGGAAATGATGTACTGTTGTAGTATTCTTGCACGTCAGGATGTTTATTTGTCTTTCTATTTTCAGGGACTTTATATCTTACATATTTTCCTAATGTAATTTTTCTAATAGTTCATTCTCATTCAGAGATCCCAGCTAAGAGATTTTCACACAGCTCTGCAATTAGATAGTGTTAGGGTTTTAGTTTAGAATTATTAGTGATTTAATAGCTACTGTTAGCATGGACACGCCATATTTTGCTGTTTTCACTTTGTTTTATAATTTTACCATTGAAATACCCATCCATTTCAACAGGTAGAGAAGATGTGAAAAAGTTTTGTAGCTTCAGTGTGATATCCTGAATGGCCATGGTGCATAGTAATAGCACACACATGGCACTGGAAAGTTCCAAGAACTGAGTATGTTAAAATGTAGTTCTCAGAAGATGAGTTTCCTTTAGCCTTCAGGTAGGTCAAAGATACCGTCTAGGCTGTTGAAATCTTCCAAAGCTTTAGTATGGTCAGTGCTAAGAAAGGAATGTTGGTTGTCTTGGTTTTTGGGTCTGTAGGACAGTGGCAGTGTGTGACAGAGTACTGAGCGTATGAAAAGGCTCAGTCCTGAGAGCTAATGAAAAGGTTCTTGAGTGAGTCTCCTGCTGGAAGGGGCCTTTTAAGAGACTGAGAGTTACTTCTTTGATCTTTCTTAGATTTTGTTTTACTGTTGGCACCAGGCTTGTAGTTGCACTTGTTGAAATGCACAGATAAAGTCTTGAAGCTATGAAGACAGTTATAGCTGTCTGGTGAAAGGGAAGAAGGCTTCCGCATTGTCTTGACATTGCTTTCCAGTACATCCACCAGTGTTTATCAGGTTTTGATTAATGAGGCATACCTCCAAGGGTGTTGATAGCATTTCCCATCTTGCAGTGTTGGCAGCACTGCCAAATGTGCTGCAACGAGTTACAGAGCATACAGCGACATGGTCTGAACATTTTCTTACTGCGTGATTTCAGTTCAACAGTCTTGCTCTTTAAATTAAAGGAAGCATTTTCTCTTGAAGCAAGATTATTTAGGCTGTGGTCTGTGAGCAGAGCTCACCAGACTGTGCTTCCCTGTCCTCTAAGGAAAGGGCAGACGGGAGATCCTGCCCTGTGAGAACTGGCAGCTCATACACCCGCCCCAGGCTTCCAGTGAGTCTTGGCTGTGCTTTCCCCAGCCTAGTGGCATGTGTGTCAGACACCTACGACTTGCCCGTGTTTTGCACAGAAGATGGGAGAGGAGATGAGTTTCGACATCTGGTCTCGGTTGCCTCCATAAGAGTCTATGTGATCTTACCCGGCTGGAAGGTTGGGCAGCCCTATCTAAAAGACAATAGAAGTCGGTGTAAGGGAAATCTGGTAACTAAATAGCAGGGGTGAACAAAAGGACGTTTTTCTGTTTTGACAAAATTAAATTAGGATTGAGTTAAAACCCCTGCTCTCTTTTTTAAGCACTAGGTATCTGTGGAAGAAAAATTTTGTAAATTAGCAGAAATATTAATTGCTGTAGTGTAAGATTATTTAGGAAAACCACAATCAGTAGTGTAGACAACAGAACTGCATTATTTCTTTTAACCTTAAGTGTATATAGACATAATTCTGTATAATAAAAATTTTGTAATCAATCAAAAGGTGATGTTTCATGATGAAAATATCTCCACATCTCATGGATGATATGCTCTTGCCCTCAACAGTGCACTGCATTAACAGAAGAATAAAATACTTGTAATACCTGTAATTGAAGTTTAAATTCTTCTTTTCTGTGAGTTCATTTAGAACCAAATTTTATTTTATCCCATGGTAGTTTGACAGGTTACTCTAAACATCACTCTTGAACAGCCTATTTGTCTATGTTTGTGTTGCTGAGCTCATAAAAATCTTTTTTGCAAAAAAATATCCAGCATTATCTGTGTTATTTAAACTGCCTTCCTCTTGTGGTATTTAGCAGTAGAAGATTCTGTAGGTCATCTCATGGTTAATGATGACCATCCACAGTTTTGTAACATTTCGGTATCAATTTTTTTCTTGGGAAACATGGAGGAGGTTGTGTTTTATTGCTGGTCAACAGTGGGCAATATGTTTTTTATCCTCTTCTGACAAGTGGTTTTATTCTACACTCACAAACATTGCAGAATATATGATATTTTTTCTTTTGTGGAATAGTGTTTGAATAGAAAACACTCATAAAAGGATCAGTGTCCCCATCTTTTCAACGTACTGAAGTGTCCTCATCTCTTTTACACATTCATCTATACAATTGAAAAACTTCTTCCTCTAAGTAACTGTTAAGAAAGAAAAACAAGCTTTGTTTTAAAACTCCAGTCCTTTTTTGTTGGATCATGTCACCAAAATTGTTGTGAATTTAAGTTAGACGTTAGAGATGTGGTGAGCTAGAAAATGGATGTTGGCCATCACACTTTGCTAGGCAGAAGGGAAAAATGTAAAAAAAAAAAAAATATCAAAAAAAACCCCACACACAATTAGGAAAAAAGATTTGACTGGAACCATGAAATACCAAACACAGTGTTTTCAAAGTAAACTGGTGCCACCGCTTGACAGGACTGGTGCTTAGGGACATGTTTTAGTGGGTGACATTGGTAGTAGGGTGATGGTTGGACCAGATGATCTTGGAGGTCTTTTCCAACCTTAGTGATTCTATGGTTCTATGCTATATGCTTTTATTCTCTTAATAATTTTACTCAACATCCATCTTTACTTGATTTTGCATTCTTGCTCAGCAAGACAGTAAGTGGCTCCTTGCCTCTTTGATTTCCTAACTTCAAAACATACCCTCAGGAGTTGGTTGGAAGGCATATTTTTATGTATTATACCCTCTTATTATACACTTCCACTGATATGTTTTCTTCATTCATTCTTCAGTAGTTTGTTAATGTTCTCTACATTGTTGTCAAACAGTCCTCTGTCAAAGTATATATATTATAAAATGACTGAACAGTCATAAGTTGAATGAGAAGTGAATGAATGTGCAGGGAAGGAGATGCAATTATTCCAGAGTACAGCAGGTTCTCCTCTATTTTGAATTCCTCTATTCAGTGTTTCTGAAGTTACTCTGGGCAGTGTTAATCCAAGGAGCAGTAGTAACCCTTTGGAATTTTAGAAATCCAATTGGAAAGGTATACATGGACCATTTTATATGGCATTGTTGTCCTAATTTTTCCTTTACAGCAAAAGAGAATTTAGGTTAGAAGTAATAGAGACTTCTTAATCTTATTTACATTAGTGTAAACCATTCTACAAACAGTCATTCCACAGGTTGTTCTGCAGGCATTCTGTGGCCTACCAATTACTCAAGGATCATAGAGAATAAATATTCTCAAGCAACATATAAATGTGCAGCTAGATTATTATTTTTTTTTATGCAACAAGGTCCTGTTTTGAGAGCTATAGAAGTCACCATTGCATCCAACGTACAATTTCTTGTAACTGATAAACAGACAACTGCTAAAACTAAATTAACGGAGAAGTGTGGCTGTTCACCACTGTTCAGAAAGTCACCAGGCAGTGTATGTAAGTTTAAAACCAAACACCAGAACATATATAAAAATGCTGTCCTTACTTCAGTTCTTCTTCCTTTGGATGTATGTACAGATGGTGCAATTCTCAGATCGGAACTCAAACCAAACAACCCATTGATCCTGTTTGTGATGTACAAATTCTGAGCTTCCTTATTAAAAAGGAAAAACAACAACAACAAACCAACCCAAAACAACAGCAACAAAAAACGCTACTCCTCTTCTATCTCCCACGTCTAAAAGATAGAAGCACATCTATGATCTGCCTGGCATAGAGAGATGATTTTCAGACTATGAATTCTGCAGCTGATGTTTCAAACTATGGACTTGCCAGTATACGTCCTCAGATAGATCTGCTTAAGTCTCTCAAACTCATAATGTGCTTTTCCTGCCTCGATGTCTTCAGAATGTTTCTGCCTGGATTCCAGCATCCCCTTGATGTGGGGTGGATAACAGTGGTTTATAGTGAAACTTGAGGCCACTTCCCGAGAGAACAATCAGTACTATTTCTAGCATTGCATTTGTTATATGCCTAATATTCTAGTTCAGTGATGTATTTGTTGCAATTCTGTTACAGAGCCCTTTGATATAGTTTGTGATTAAAGAATGCATGCTGATTGCAAAGTTTACACTTAAAATAATACAAAGTTTGTTATCTAAGTCATTTTCTAAGCATTCAGCGTATATGACTCCTTTGAAAAAGTGTTCCCTTCACATGAAAATGAGCAGTATATTTAAACACAGAGGTAGCTGTTGCACTAGTTTCAGACAACAGTTTTGAACTTTATTCACTCAGTTATATATGAAATCATTTGTTCCTTAATACGCACAATAGTAAAGATTATCTCAAAACCTTTTTTTCTTGCTTTCCATAAAGTTTAATCTGTCATTTTGTGTAAAATAAACTTACAAAATAATTATTTTTTAGGTCAGGAAGTGGTGTTCAAGTGCCTTGGAGAAGGAATTCTTGAAAAGGCCTTTCAGGGATATAATGCTTGTATTTTTGCCTATGGACAGACAGGTAAGAGTCACTTGTGCTGAAGAAAGGGAATACTTCTTGTGCACATGTATGAAGTAGGAAGAGCACAACATAAATATTAAACTAGATAGTATTTAAAATTATATGTAGAAATATAATGTTTAATGTCAAACATTTTTTCAGGATGCTGTTTTCTGTTTCATTTTAGTGATTTGTATTTGCTTCACTTCTTTGGAAATTAATGTCCCATTTAAATGCACAGCAACTTTAGCCAGTGTCACAACAACTAACCAGTGACAGTATAAATGCAGCCCTGTAAATATGCTCCTCGCTGCTACCTCTTGGGACTGTTTTGGAAGCCTGAAAGGAGTAGTTCATACCCAAGGCTCATTCAGTTGTGCGTGTGTGTGTGTTATAAGAGACTGTTAAGATAATTTCTCTTTTTGTTTACTTGTATCTTGTAGTGCAAAGAGCAAGCATTCTGTCTGGAATAACATGTCGTGTTGTTCTGATATGTACTTCTGGAGAAATAAAAAGAGAATTAAAACATTCTTCATGAGCAACTGAGTAGCTCAGAAACTTCATTCTAAAGCATTTTCTTTTCCTTTCTTCCTTTAGGTTCAGGAAAATCCTTTTCAATGATGGGCAATGCAGAGCAGCTGGGTCTGATCCCACGGCTCTGTTGTGCTTTATTTCAGAGAATCTCTGTGGAAGAAAATGAATCTCATACTTTTAAAGTTGAAGTGTCCTATATGGAAATCTACAATGAGAAAGTCAGAGATTTACTTGACCCAAAAGGGTTAGTAGCTTCACCCTCACTCACCACCTTCCTTTTTTTTTTTTTGTTTGAAACTGAAAAGTGAAAATCAGTTCTGGAAATCCTTGAGAAGGTTTTTCAGAATGTATGTTTAAACAGCTCCTTTAGAAAGGAGCAGATACCAAACATCAGCAAGAAGAGAATATCCATATAAAGCTTGTATATGAAGTAGTATCCAGTGTGGATTGATTTAAATATAGCAGCAAAATATATGCAAACAAATACTATGTGAAGTAACTTAACACCAGAAAGCAAATGCTGAGGTATTTTTGCAATGATATCCAGACCTTGTTCAAGTAAAAAACTTCATTAATTTTCATAAAGAGTGTAAAACTTATTAACAACTTGGTTTTCCTGGTTTAGAAGTTGGACTTCTGGAATGGGAAGGTGCAACACCTCAGAATATACTCATGGCACTCTTTATTACTTCTGTTTTGTTTGCTCAGAAATACTGGCTAGGCTCTCTGGCATGAAGATTTCTAGATAAGAGATATCTTGATAGTATTTTTTCAGTCCGAGCATTGATACGTGTCCTTTTTTATTCTTTAGCATAATTGCATTAGGTAAAGAAGAACGCAAGTTAGTTAAAAGATAGATTTTAGACATAATTGACATATTTCAATAAAGCATGGAAAATTTAATAAATAACTGAATCTTTAGCAAATTGCTGGGGGGAATTTTTTGTTTCCCTTTTTGTCAGTATTCTTTCTGCCAAATAAGGCATTTCAGATTTTGATCCAGCCACAAATACTGGGGTGGGCGGATGCTCTGAAAATAATTCATGTATACTTAATGAAACCAGTTAGATTAATTTGAGTCTTTATTATTCATTAAGTCAAATCTTTCTGGAAGACATTTTTCTTCTCATGATTAATTGAAAAACAAAAGAAAATATCATATGAAATTACAAAAATCTTCTACATAGTACAGGTGAATTTATGTCTTTTAGCTGGAATAAAGTTCACAGTAGTGGATTGTGTATAAATTCTATTTTATTCCGTAGGAGTCGGCAGTCCCTTAAGGTTCGAGAGCACAAAGTGTTGGGACCATATGTAGATGGCTTGTCTCAGCTGGCTGTTACAAACTTTGAGGTAAATCTAAACCCATGAAAGGTGTCTAAATTATATACACCTAAGCAATAGGAATCTTACCAGAGATAAACTAGTATCCATCCAGAGGTTTCATTTCTTGAGTGTTTACAGTCTCTGACAATCACAAAGATCTCCTGTAATGCTTCCACAAGTATTTATTTAATAAAGCATTGGGTTCACTGTTATGTAGGTTAAAAATACGAAAAGTGATATCTCTATATTTTGCAGTTGCCAATTTATATAATACATCATGTTTTCTTGACAAAGGAAATGTGAGGCTTCCAAAATAAGAATACTAATTCTTCCAGCATTAATTCCTCTGATGTTGTTGTTGAATACAGCCTCTTACTTTATACAAGTGTATTGGATGAGAATGTACAGCATGGCTAATATAATTAATCATTTAAATCACGACAGCATCTGAGCCCAGTTGAGTTAGTAGAATGCATTCAAATAAATCAGTATTGTAGAATCCAATGGACTTCTACAATGGAATTAATTAAAGCAGTGCAGTTGTATAAATTGCATAGCCCTCTTTATGAGGAAGCTGCTTTAGGAAATGTTTTTTGTGGTTGCTTTGTTTTTAAACCATTCTTTGTGTAGTATTGTGTGGAAAGCAATTTGCTTTTTATCGGGATTTTTATTTCTCTGGAGCATCTGTGCATATTGTATGTGTGCATATCTGTGCATATATATAACTGCTTTTGCAGTTTTTATCATAAATTTTGTACTTTGAAAGTACATCTTATTTTTTCAAATTCTAGGAAATTTTAATACCTAGTTTGTTGCACGTATATCAGACTCCACATAATCGTCTTTATTTTTACATGTGTAGAAAGGTACAAACTGCAGGTGAGGTAACCCTTTGGCCCAATTCATTGAATACAGTATTAGTACAATTTAGTAAAGAAAAGCATTTGTGTTTAGTTCTGTAAGTAGATCTAGTTGGCTTGATTACTGGCATTAAACAGTATGATTTGCAATGTGCATATTGCCAGTGTATTTCAGCAGCAGATAAGGAGAATGTGCATTGAATATTGTTGCTGGGCTTTTAAGTGCAGCACTTAAAATAGAGTTGAGACGTAATGTCGTTCTGTGGAATTACGTCCCCTCTCTGCCATTGCATCTCAAAACATAAAAAGAATTTTCTCATTACTTCTACCTTCCCTTCTTCTCTCCCACACATACACACCCTTCCATCTAGATGGGTATTTTATTCAGCAAGCTCAAAACTTTCTTTTATCCTGGCATCATTTTTTACTCTTTTTGCTCTAGGATATTGAGTCATTGATGTCGGAGGGAAACAAATCACGAACAGTTGCTGCAACGAACATGAATGAAGAAAGCAGCCGCTCTCATGCTGTATTCAACATTATAGTGACTCAGACACTTTATGACCTGCATTCTGGTGTATGTATTTCTGATGGTTAATTTACAAAGTTGTAGTGAATTCTTCTTCTTTCTTCTGTTCAGCCACTGAATGTTCTCAGTTTGTTTTGAGCAGCAATCAATTAAAAGAAGCAGCTTCTCCATTGCTATCCAGCTGCATGCTTTTGTAGATGTATCACTAGTATCACTTAATATGGGCTAAAGCTCTAAAGACACACATGGCCTACCATTTTAATGCTGAAGGTGCCTCAACTCTCAAGACTGTTTAACCTGCATAAGTGCCACCGTGTCTCAGAGTTGAGTTGCTCTATGATATTATAGTATCTCTGCATTTGACCTGAAGTGGAGAGAAAAACATGTTTGCTCTCTTGATTTGTTCATCTTTCGTGTCAAAACTTTAGCATGACTCACCATTTTTTGTTTGGCACGCATACATGATTTGTTTAGCTCTGCAGCTGCCTTTAATGTTGTGGGGTCTGGTAATCAAAGTAACATTGGTGAGAATGTAAGATTGAGAGAACACTGGAAGAGAGAGGAAGCACACCAGATAAAGCAAAAAGTTGGATCACTTCAAGATTATATTGCCGCTGTTAAACCTGTCTTTGGTGTTAACTATTGCTGACGTTAATATGTTTTAATGACCTACTATGCCGGTGAAGTTATTGACATTACCACATGTCTGATTCACCTTCATTAGTGGTTCAGCCCTTTAGTATAGTGTATGAGTGACTCTTAAAAGACTAAGAACTGTGAGAATTACTTCTGTCATATCTTGAATTTGATAGCTTGACCCACGTTATTATGGACAGCAGCGTAATTATGCTAATATCAGACACATTAGCGTTTTGTGCTCAGGTTTCTTAGCTGTTTTTCTCACCTGTTTGATTTGTGCAGAATTCTGGAGAGAAGGTCAGCAAGGTCAGCTTGGTGGATTTGGCTGGTAGTGAAAGAGTGTCCAAAACAGGAGCTGCAGGAGAACGCCTGAAGGAAGGCAGCAACATAAACAAGTAAGACATTGGCATACACAGGTTGCAAACCTTAATCTTGTAAGAACAACCACTGTTTCCTTGGCCTCCTGTCTCAGTGTGCTTGTCGCAAGTCGGTTCAAATGATATGCCTAGCCAGAAGCAGTTAATATCTCTCTTTCAGTTGCTCTGTACTGAACACCGTGTGTTTTGTTACATTGGCATAGGGATCCTGATTCATACTTGACTCAGAGGAGAGGTATATGAGTATTATCTGGAAAAAGTGACAGCAGCACTCTTTAATTAGGCATATACCTTTTGTGATTCATTTATACACCCTGTCCCCAGGCTTATGTGTTTGTCTCATCGTATGCTCAAGGAATGCAAAGTTGCAGAGTTGAATGGCTTTGTTCCAACATGTATTAAAATATGTAAGAGTATAATTCACAGTTTAAGAAAACCAGACCAGAATGAAGCTATTTAAGTTTAACATTGCCTTGGGCATTTGTACTCAAGCGATGACAAGTTTCAAGGCACTTTTTTTACTGTAGTTACTGTGTTGTTACCCAAAAGCAAGAATATAGCTCAGTATCACTACTGTCTTAAACACACTATTTTTTTCCTGAGAAAAAACAACAACAAAAAAAAAACACACAAAAAACCAGTTCAACTGTAACATTAAAAGCTACACATTTTGCAACATGTTAAAATTAAAATTGAAAAATTCATGGTATTTTAATCTAACAGTGATAGCAAAAAAGTGTGTTTGAACTGCATTCATGCTTAAAATGATTTTCAGTTACCCTGTTTTAGAGTTTGAACATGCTTGCTCTTTATAGCATAATTTCTAATATATTATGTATTTAATGCATCAGATCAGTAGCCACATTCTTGTAAATCAAAATTATATGGTCCTGTTGGTCTAATGGCAGGTATCAAACCTTTACCCTGCGGGATACTAGTTAAATTCAGATTGATTTTATTAGAAATTGTATTTGTCTTTTGCATAAACAAAGGCAAAATTGAATGTTTCCTGTTAATTCTTGGGGAAAAAATCAAATGCCAACTTTCCCAACAGCTATTAAGAAACTCCAAATATAGTTTTAGATACAGAAAGACTTCTTTTTTTTTTAATTGTTATTATTTTTTTCTAATAGGATGTTTACTTGTTAGTAAGCTTCTAAGGCAGTAATGCAGTTAGTAAGCTTCTAAGGCAGTAATGCAGTAAGGGAAAGTTGTTTTGCCCATGCTGCAGGTGCAAGCACCAGATCTCTCTATAAAAGATATTTTAAAAAGATAGGTTGACAGCTCTCCTTTTTCCCATCAATTAAGTTACTATATGGTATAAACCTGTATTACCTCAGTGCATTTTAAAAGTATTCTATGTGTGAAATCTCTTTTGGAACTGGTGGGCAAAAGAGAATTCTTAGTGCCGTGTCTTTTATTAGACTTTTGCTGTTACTTGGAACTTTAATGAAGTCTGACTTTTACTGGAAGCCTCAAAGTTGGTATGCATGTTTCATCACACTGGTTCTTCACAGAACATTGTGCATGATCTTCTTTTGGGTAACGTGTATGATGTACCGTACTTAATAGGGAAGGGCAATAATCTTTTATGGAGTATTATAGAATACTTAAACCATATACCTTGCTATGTCAGCTCCTGTTTTTTCATTTTTATTCTTTTTATTTTCTTCTTTATTAGAAAAACTTGGATTGGTAGCATGCGCTATATTTAATGAGATCAAAACCAGAGCTGCTATAATTACCTGGCAAATAAATTTGCCGCTTGTACTACATTTTGTTGCCTTGAAGAAGAATGGGCAAATAACATACCTATTTCTGTATTTACAAGTCAGGGAAAATGTTCGCTCAGCTGTGCATACCAAAACTATGTAGTGTGACATTCAGCCAGTCTCTGCAGGTTTCTCTGCTGTTTGTTTCTTCATGAAACCAATCTAAGACCACGGTAGCTGCTGCCTCAGTCCCATGGCTTGCCCTGCTGCAAACTCTTTTGTATCTTGGGACAGCACGTTGCAGAGGGGAAGCGGTGGATTGCTCTCCCGCTTACTGAAACAGCTGAGAGTTGTTATTTTGTTAATGGCTCTGTGAAGTTGTCATAAAGATAACTTCTCTTTTTTCTCGGAGCTGATATGAAGCTGCCTTGGGTCATGAAGTGGTGCTGGGTGTCCGCTGTTTATTATTGAGGTCCTTGGGGGACTTGCCATAACTCATAAGAAAGCTGGATGTGCTCGTTGCTCCACAGGATGTGTTGGTTTCCTATAGTGAGTGGAGAAACACAGGTGCTTAATAACTTTGCGGTGTAGTTGAAGAATTCCTAAAGTACAATAGCGGGAGAAAACAGAGTAAGCAAACTGTACATTCGTGTCTAAGAAAAATAAATTGTGTGAACAGTTTGTAATTTTAACTGATTAGTGAAATCATAGCTATTGTCATTTTAACTTGAGAATGCCAAAAGAAATATTTTAAAGGGTAATGGTAGGGTGGGATGGAATGGTTTGGGACAGGACTGGCTCCAAGCTGTTTTTAGGGAGGGTTTTTTATATTCAAAGGGCTAACTAATAGAAAAAAATGATTCTGTTTGCTGAAGAATTTGGAGGAAAACTGTACAGAAGTAGCTTGAATTGCAGTCATTTAGGGACAGTTCTTCCATGTGGTAAGGGAGCACCACCTGCCCTTGAATGCTGCTGACACAGGCCCTTGTTGGGAGTGTGCAAGTTTCCAGCCACAGAAGAGCAAAGGCAGCCTGGTCACGCTTGAGGAAAAGGGTCAGGGAGAACAGAAAGTGTGCAGAAATTACACTTTCCCATGGTCTTGCACCATGTGAGCTCACTGTTTTTTTCTGAACTGCCTCAGTCTTTTGTGTGCTATTTATTGGCTTAGGCCTTTTGGTTGATTCATTAGGTGTAAGTCGTTTGAGATAGGATCAAAGTAATGACAGATCTCTGATGCATCATCCAGCATAAAGCAACGCAGCCGCTGAGTCCTGTAATTATATGGTGCAGCCATTTCTTTTAGGACTTTCCTTATAGTCTTTAAGCAGCTTTGTATTACGAAATCTCATGTAGCATACTTAAAGTACTCTAGTTTGATTTTTACTGCAGATGTTAATAGTCTTAATATAAAATCAGTATTTTATTATAACTCGGGAGCAAAAATATTATCGCATTGTTTAATCCTGTGTCAGTGAACTGTTGCTTATAATTTCCTGTTTATTAAAACAGTGCCTGTGACTAAGAATTGGTGTGGCAGCCCTGTTGTCAAGTAGATGTCAATGGTGGGCCTTTTAGGATCCCTGTTCTTTCCATCCCCCTGCCCCTCGGAGTGAAAAAATGTCCTTTTCTCCCCCCTCGCCCAGTATTTTGGCTTTGCTTTTCACATTTTGTCTCATTTAAGGAGGACAAGAGGAATTAGAGGCAAATAAGCTGGAGTCATGTTTTTTTTTTTCTCTTACATCTTTATTTTTTTTATTTTTTAATTTTATGCTTCTTGAAGGTGGACTTCACTGGGACTGTGTTGTCAGTGCTTTTCAGTTGCGCTGTGGGAGGTTGCTATGGACCAGCATACAGCAGCATCCTACTGTTTGTTCTTGCATGTTTAGCACACTGTCTTCCCAATCTGTGCAGAAGAAAGATGGGAGACAAAAACCAATTCTCCCTCCCCCAAGCCTTCCGGAGTTGTTAGGCTTTTGTTTGGGCAACAAACTAAAATTGACTGTCCTTTTTGCTGTGAATTATTCAGACAGACTTTAGAAAGGTATCCTTTAGACAAAGTTTCAAAATAGAGGGGTTGCTTGGAACATTGGATTGATGAGGCTCTTCTCAAGTTTCTTTCATTTTTATTCTGCTTTCAGCTCTCCACTACCCGCTTACCATTTTGTTTCATTGTGTGTTGCAATATGAGGTATCTGTGGTGACATATGTAACGGTTCTTGTTACCTTGCCCTCAGATGTCTTCTTTGAAATATTCTTGCAATATTTTTGTCATTTACAAAATGTTGCTTCAGAAGCATTGAGGCCCTTTTACAAATACTGTGCAAACACTGTCTAAACACCAACTAAAATAGTGCTCCTACTTTGAAAAAACTCAACAGGATGGAGTGGAACAGTAGAACCAAGGTTTTATTTAACTATCTAATCGCAATGCTAAATATTTCCTTGGTAGTTATGACCAATTATCCAGCTACTCTTTATGAATATGATGGGCCAGTATGCTCTTGAGCTTGTGTTGTCAGTTTTACAACCCTTCAGGCACCTGTTTAATGTTCTCAGGCTCCTGAACCAGCTCATTATCTTAAACATACTCACCCCAAGAGCCCCAATGTCATTTAACATTTACACAGGATTATATAACAATCGGAATATATAATGTGTAGGTGCTTTGCAAGATTGCTAATACTTGCACCTGTTGGTAGAAGTGGTACGTGTACCATGATGAACAAGTTCTTATTTTCTTCACTATTCTAGAGTGGTTTTGGGGATGTGGTTGTCTGCTAAGCAGTTTGGGGGGCTTTTCTTTTCTCATGCTTGTGTTCCTGCAACACTTCTGTAACTGGAAGATTATTTGGTCTATTCCTCTCCTCTCTGCTCCCCATAAAAGATTCAATTAAAGCACCACCTCTATTATAAGTCAACCCCTTTGTCATGGGACTTCCTTCTCGGTCTCTTCTGATGAGCAGTCTTCCACTATCATGTGATGGCTGCTTAGTTGCTGATTCACCTGCCAGACTAGTTCTCCTGTGCCATAGCTGGTGTTATCTTGAGGTTGCCTCCTTAAGGGTAGGGAAATGTTCGGTTTTAGTCAGTTGTTAAGCTAGTGCTCTTAAAACATTGTTCCTAGATACAGGGGGATTTGTGCTGCACTGCCAACCCTGCCTTGTAATGGTGTCATGAGGCAGTGTCCAAGATGGAAGGCTTTTTAGTCTCTGAGGAAAGGTAGATGTGTAATCTAAGACAGTAATTGTCCCTGTACTGAAGTGGTCTGCTTTACACTTTTAAAACTATTTCAAATACATGAATATTTCAACTTAGTCTTTCTGGAACTTGGTCTGAGCACCAGATGAGATGAAACACTGTAGTTATCCATATATTGTTCCAAATATGTAACTTTAATAGATAAATTGCCTTGTTTTGATCTCCTATGGTCATTTCCAGCTTAAATTATTCTATAATATTTTCAAAATTAAATGTGAACCTTTGCACAGCACAAATTAAACTCTTCTCTGTGTATTATTAAATATACTTTTGGAATATGTGTTCAAAGCTGTTCTGCTGTGTTGCCTTCATAGATCCCTTTCAACACTGGGGTTGGTTATATCATCGCTTGCTGATCAAGCAGCAGGAAAAGGGAAGAATAAGTTTGTGCCTTACAGAGACTCTGTACTCACTTGGCTTCTCAAGGTAATTAATACTTTCTGTTCACCATGTTCACAAGCTGTCAGCTTAATAGGTTTTAGCATACCTCTGTCTGCTTATGGGCTTGTCTTTTATTTTAAAGAAATGAGCTAAGAAGGTCATAGCTACAAATTAGTCCAAGTAATATGTGCAGATAAGCATATACTTTGTTAATTGTATGTAAAGTCCTGTTTGACGTATTTTCAGTTACATTGGAATTTAGGCTGGTGGAGATGGTTGGAAATGTTTATGGATCACCTTGGTTAATTTCCATCCAGACTATGTATCAGTGTCTAAACAGCCTAAGATTTGTATCTTAAGTATCTCTGTAAAGACATTGTATAATCTCAGAACAGTTCTTAATCCTCAATTTTATGTGGATGTACTCTACAGGACAATTTGGGAGGAAACAGCCAAACTGCCATGATAGCCACAATTAGTCCAGCAGCAGACAACTATGAAGAAACACTCTCTACTCTGAGATATGCAGACAGAGCCAAAAGGATAGTTAATCATGCTGTGGTGAACGAAGATCCAAATGCTAGGGTCATCAGAGAATTACGAGAAGAAGTTGAAAAATTGAAAGAACAGCTCTCGCAAGCCGAGGTAACATTATTCATGTTACAGTGTAAATGGAATTACCTGAGGAAATGTCAAACTTCATCTGGAAGACTTGGTTTATATTTAAGTCTTATAAAATGAGCAAAGAAAGGGTCTCTGCTTGTGTGTTTTTTTTTTTAAATAATTAACCTTGTTTCCTGAAATAGATCCAACATAATATTTGCTTATTTTTAATAACTTTTAAGTGAGGACAACATAGTACAGGTGGTGATTCATGTCAGAATGGACTGTCCTTGAAGAACTTCATATCAAGCAGTAGATGATGCAGCACAGATAAGAGTGATGGTACAACTTCATTGTGTAGACTTACTAGCAGAATTATTATTTTTTTAATTGGTGGACTAGATACCGCTGTGATGTCAAATGGAAAAGTGTGAAAAGCTGTAAATCTGGTATTGGACCACAAAATGTGTGTGACATTTCTCTCTTTGACATTTGTGAAAATCTATCAAGAATTGTTAGAACTGCAACACCAGAACCATCAGTAGTCTGGTGGCTGGAGAGTTAACAGTGTGTGATTGCTGCATATCCTAGATAAATGTTTCTAATTGGAGCAAAAAGTATCAGGATAGGAGTACTTTTGGTGATATCTGGGGAAATTAGGCACTGCACTGTAGGAAAATTTATTGATATTTTCAGGCAAAACATAGTAACTGTGGGAAAAAGAACATGGAAGTATGTCTGAAGCTAAATTTTTGTGGCGTTTAAACTTTACATTCATTTAAGGAATACTGTCGCTTATGGGAACAGATCCTTACAGACTGGAATTGGAAAATCTCCCTTAGGAGAAAGGAGCCATTCACTTTTTTCCTAAATAAAAATCTATTCTAATTCCATATTTTAAATCAGAAAATATTCTTGTAGTCTGTTCTTAGTTTTGTTGATAGACTGTGGCTGAATACAATCCATAGGAAGGTAGGGAGCACTCCAAATTTTACTAATTCTTTTAAAAGCTTTTTCTCTTCTTCCATCTCTGTTGAAAACAATTGTATAAACCTATATGCCCGCCTGTTGAGTTGTTATTTGGTGCTGAATGTTTTCAAGCCCCTTGCTTTTGTTTCCTATTGTGAAACAAGAAGCCTGTGTTAGCTCCAGAGTACGCCTCCCTTAAGATATAATCAACAATGTCAGTCTTGAAAGCCTTAATGAAACTCTAGGAAAAGTTACAAAAGCAAGATAGAATGGAAAGCTAAACATCAAGAGGAATTTGTATTTGAAACTACTATTGGAAGAAGGACATTAGCGTTGAGCTTCAGACGATTAAGAGTTATTAAATACTCAGATTTTTTTATACAGATGCTGAAGCTTGAGTGGCCAGCCCTGCAGATTTTGTTGGTCTGCATAGTTCCATTAGCCTCTGAGGCACTAGGTAGATCTTCATCTATTTCAGATCTGAACCTATTTCATGTTGATTCTGTCCTCTTCCTTTGCAAATGACCTGTTTCTTCACCTTCTGCCATGAAAAACCTGGGAAAATAGTCAAAACCTATCCTGTACCTGCAGCATTTCATATTCTGTTGGCTGTATTCAGTTTTCTTGTTTAAGCAGCTGTTGCAATGTGAAGTGTACCTTAAAGTTTTGCTAATTTCTATATTTTAGGCCATGAAGGCACCGGAATTGAAGGAAAAATTAGAAGAATCCGAAAAACTAATAAAAGAGCTAACAGTAACCTGGGAAGAAAAGTTAAGGAAAACAGAAGAAATTGCACAGGTACTTCAAAAATTTTGAGGAGAAAAGGCCAGAGTACAAGTCAGCTAAATTTCATGAGCTTTGGTTGGCTATGCTGTTTTTTGAATTATTTTGAATTTCTCTGGATTTTTCCTTTGCTCTGCTCTCCGTTTCCTTTCACAGTCTAAATGTCTGTATAGTAAATGTAGTTATGTCATGGTATAACTGATAAAAGTTAATATTTGATTTTAAAATATAACATCAAAATACACTTCGGTTGTTCTTTTATTTATAAGACCACAGTGGGATATTTAATAATTTTTCCTTGGAGTGACTAAGAAAATCAAGAATTGCAAAAGGATCAGAATTTTGGGCAGTACTTGCGTTTACATTTGCTATTGCTTTTTGTGGCTTCTTAACCAGAGAAAGAAAATGAATTTGCTTCTTATTATCATATTTGAAATAAGACTTGAGTATTCTGATCTATTTTTCTATAATTTCCACTGTCTATAGCTTGGAGAAGTAGTATTGTTGGCTACCTTTCCTACTCTTAATGTAGCAGATGCATGCTTTGGTACAATCCCTGTTAAACAAATAAACAGGCACAAAAAAAAAGCAACCTAACTGGCCAAACCAAAACCAAGCAAACAAAAGAACAAAACTGTACAAGAGCAAAAGACATGCATGACCAAGTAGATGGTTTAGCTGAATTAATAACAACACTGGAAAAGGTTGAACCTAAACTAAGGCATGCTCTTTCCAAAATTATTTGTGACTGATTATCTTTGTAGTCATTGCAATTGAGATTAGTTTTTAGCTAACACAGAGGTTCAAGGCCACATTGTATTATGTATGAATACCTCTGATAAAATCATTAGGGCAGATGTTTGAGGATTAGGTCTAACCTTTTTTTGTTGGTTTATAAAAATAAATTCTATTAAAAATAAATTTGACCGTTGTCCTAAGTTCTATTCTTTTGTTGTAGCAATATGAAGAATGCATGTTAATCTTCAGTTTTAGTTGCTCTGCTTTTATTTACTTGACATACTTGTCTCTACATATTGCAGCAGGCAATTTTTTGTGCTTGCAGGAGAGGCAAAGACAGCTAGAGAGCATGGGTATTTCCCTAGAGTCTTCAGGTATCAAGGTCGGAGATGACAAGTGTTACCTGGTGAACCTGAATGCGGACCCTGCGCTCAATGAGCTTTTGGTTTACTACTTAAAGGTAACAATGAAACCAGAATGTATATATAGAATGAAAGGATGCTTGTTTGTTGTTTTGAATTTCTGGTTCAATTTGATATTCAGAGTGTATTTAGATTGTTAAGACTAGTTGCAGTAAAATAAGATAGGACTCCTGCTGTTCAGGCTTACATTTTCCCTTGCAGTTCAGCTTTACCTAATTGATCTCCTGCTTGCCAACAGTGGAAGAAGTGTTCAATATGTAACAGCATTGAGATAAATTCTAGCTTTTCCAGGCAGAATTGCCTTTTGGACTAAAGAGCATTGCTTCTTAAAGTAAGAGCATGACATATAATGCTTCTTTTTATTAGTGAGTTGAGGATTTCCTTAAATATTCAATGAGTTAAGTGTGAAAGGAAGATGTTTATTACTGATCGGTAGGAATAAACAAAGGCTTCAATGACAGAAAAAGATTTTGAAAAAAGAGGGAAAAAAAGCTCTGTTAAAAGTGAACAGAAATGTGTTTTCCTACTGCCACTGCCTTCCATATTATTCAGTTTACCACAGTCTTCATTTCAGAGTGAAATAGTTTCAAATGCATACTTAATCAGACAGACTGAGTAGGAAGTATATTGGAAGGGTGAGTTCTTTGTCAACAAGATAGAAAAAACTTACCTGTCTACTTTGTGGTTACTTTTCTGCTTTAGTGGTTGAGATAACGCTTCCATATCTGAACAACAGTAAATAAAGTACAACTTCTATAACAACATCAAAGTAAAGTGTTTCAGTGGAATTTACAGTATGGCTTGAAATTATGTGGAGATTAGTATGCTTAGTTGAGTTGCTATATAGCTGCGTTCTGAAAAGCAGCCAACTCCATGCACCTTGTTTTACTATCCGTGTTATCCTTTGTCCCATATGGCTGTATGACATGGCTTGTTTTCTTCACTATGTGCATTTATTGCTTATATGCAAGCATTGTCTTGGAATATTTTAAAATCAGAATTTGTGTATCAGCTGCTTTATTTTGCTTTATCTAAAACTGTAGGAAGATCAAGTGCAGAACAGAACAGTTTATGCGTGACCTCAAATCTGCTCAGTGTAGTCTCAGTGCTTCAGCTAATATTGTCTTAGTTATATAAACAGCAATAGTTTGCTTGTCTCTTAGTAACAACTTATTTTCTAGGATCACACAAGAGTTGGTGCAGATACCTCTCAGGATATACAGCTCTTTGGTATAGGAATCCAACCAGAACACTGTGAGATTGATATTGCTTTAGATGGAGAAGTTACACTCACACCAAAAGAAAATGCAAGGTAAGGAAGATCAGCAGCGCTTATACCAGCAAATATTTGCTTTTCATTACCAGAAGATAACTTGCACATATTTTTATTTGGCAGAGTCAGAAATATCTTACTTTTTGATCAGTGAGTAGCTGCAGTATAAGAGACTTAGATATTTAGATGGTGAAATTCAAAGATAGAACTGAGATTTCCCCACACGTGTACACCCACACACACCACTGCATCATAACGGGCTATCAGTGGTTTGGCTTAGAAGAAACCACCACAAGAAGATATTCATTAGGAATGAGGGACCATTGCTTGGCTATGTCTTGGTTGGTAACAAGATGGCTGAGCTGCTGCTGGCTATCCTAACCCTGTGATGGTTGGTTCTTGATGTGGGATGGTAAACTTCACCTCTGAGTAGTTCCTGTTATAAACCTCAGTATTTTGTGAGAAAATAGGTGTTTTAAAGATTCAAAGACTACAATTACTGTTGTGTCTATTAAATATGCAGTGTGAAGTTACATTTCTCCTTTTCTTTCTGCTTACTTCGTTTAATAACTCGTTGTTTTGGGGGGCGCTGTGGGTTCTTGGATGGAATTCTAAGTGTCTTTATCACTTCATTTCCATTGACATGTGATAAGCAGTACCATTGTCCTAACTAATGGTCTTTACTGCTTTTCTGAAATCTGAATATCTAAATGTCTAGATGTTATAAGAATGAGGAAAGTTTGAGAAATCTTTAAAAAAATCCACAATCTGTTTCATTCTGACTTGAGTGAAATACCTTTTAGCATTTGCATTCTTGTTCTGCAGCCTACAGTACAAAATTTCAAACAGATGGGATTCAAACTTGTGATAGAGTTACCGTACTGGAAATCAGTCATTTTGACTGGCAAGGACAAAGGCACATGTCAGTGGAAAAAAACATATAATACTTTTTGTTTTACTTGTGCCTGACCTGCAGTGCTTAAATCAATGTTCTTAAAATATTTGTCAAGAGAAAGCTAGTTACAAGAATTTCTTTGCAAAAAGGTTTTTTAAATCAAATGCTTAAATGTTTGTGTTGTCTTATTTGAGACAGCTGATTTCAGAACACTGCATCTGAAAAGGCATTTGTTTTACCTAATTTTTTGCCTTTCAAATAAACTGTCCCGCTTTGTGACTCACATGCTCCATTTTTCCGATTTTGGGATTTAAATACAAAGAAACATAAAAGCAAATGTAGCAATACACCAGATGGTCACAAAAAATATAAGTTTGTTAATAATACAGACTCAGTTTGTTGAGAGAATGAAACTTGGAGCTAAGTTTTTTTTTATGCTTGAATGCCTTGTATGCTAACAGTGTATTTTACAATTGTGTTGTCTAACCTATATCTTGGAGAGCCTTATCAATAGGATTTGTATGCAACCAATTTACAGACTGTTTATAAGAAACAGGCAGGGACCCAGTTTGAGAAATTGGCATTTAAAAAAAAAAAAAGTGCAAGTACAACTAAATGCAACCTTGTCTGTGTGCTTACTGATGAGTTGCAACAACAGAGCTGGAGGGGAAAAGGGGTTTTGTGTTTAGTTCTGATGGTAGAAATCAGACCAGTAATTTTCCCGTTGATACTTTAATGAGAACCTATCTGATTTGTGCATTATGTGATACAAATCACTATCTGTAGGTGTGAGAAACAGTACATCTTATAGGTACTTTTCAAACTTTTAGTCTTAGGATTTCGCTGAAGTTGATATTTTTTTTTTTCAGATCCTGTGTAAATGGTGCACTGGTATGTTCTGTCACTCAGCTATGGCATGGAGATAGAATATTATGGGGAAACAACCACTTTTTTAGGTAATAGTTTATCTTTATTCTCTAGCGTTATTAAATTCAATCTATTTTTCCTTCCACTGTTCTGCATAAGCTTTTTAGAAACTAATTTTTTATTTTTACACAGAATCAATTTACCAAAGAGGAAACGACGGGATTGGCTGAAAGACTTTGAGAAAGAAGCTTTGTTAGGAGAACATGATCTGGATGCAGCCAGTGAAGCTTCTTCAGAACCAGACTACAATTACGAGTTTGCTCAAATGGAAGTTATTATGAAGACACTGAATAGTAATGGTAAGGGAATTGACAGATAAGTCCAAAGGTTCTTTTGGATTGTTTAACAAATTCAGCACGGAAATTAATTTCTAGATTATAAGCAGGTGGTACACTTACCAGAGGGACTTTTGGAGCATTTTCAGCGAAAGATATTTTACAGAAAAAAAAGTTAAATATATCCACTCACCCACTCCCTCAGGTATATCAGGATGTACTGTCCTGGTGGTCTTTGGTATTGTCATCCCTTATGAAAATTCTGGTCCCTGTATTAAGGCCTCAATATAAATATAAATATATATATGTGTGCGTGTATAGAAGTGTGTGTATATACACACATATAAAAATACAAAAATTTAAATGCCAAATAAATGGTCAATGAGGTAAGAAGAAATTTCACCAACACAATTAGTAGTTGGTTTGTGCCCATGTGCCCAGATAAAACATGCAGTTTTATCTGTAAGTGTGCTGATCTTTATAGTGCAGCTCAGTTGTAATCATGTGCCAGTCAAATCATCAAATCATCAGCTAAGTTCTTCTGACCTCTAGCTTTAACAGGTTACCGCAGACAGAAAGGTGCTCCAGATATGTGTTTTATCCTTCCTTTTCTATCGAATATTACTGACACCATTTTTGCCATATTAAAAAAACACTGAAATCATAACAAACCTGTAGTCAAAATGTCAGCTAGAGTAATTTTTAACTCTGAAGTTGTTTTTAATCTTAGTTTGTTAAAACCTATTTCAATGCCTTTTTTGGACAGTTACAGTGAATAAAATGTGATATATATAAAATAACGGTATGATACATGGCATATATAAAATTTAATATGTAAAAAACAATATTGTATTTTCATGGTTTCCAAAAGGCACATCATAATTCAAGTGTTACAATATGGGAAGAAGAAATGATGAAAAACTTAGTGGACTACTGAGTACTTTGTACAAGTTTTCTAACTATGCAAAATTTGAGAGCCAAATGCTTTGGTTTTTGGTCTCTAACCAAAAAGATACAGTAGACAGTGTTTCATTTTTTTTCTGTTCTCCTTTCTTTGTGTCTCCTTTCTTTTGTACAATACCCACATTTTTCTTGGTCTCCTCTTAATCTTCCTCTCTTTTACTTTTGAGTACAATATGATCATTTTGTGTACTTGATTCTCTAGCAGTAGTTTGCAGTTTTTTATGTTCTGGTTTTGATTTTAATTGAATTGCTTGTGTGAGTAAGTTGCAGGGTCAGGCTCTTCAAGTTAATATGTCATTCAAGTGAATTAATATGCCATTCAAGTGAATACGAAATTACTGTTTGATAACAGAATTATTCTCATTATGGTTCACTCATACCAGGAGACGAATTTCAGATGAATCTACCATCCTGGTGGTCTTCAGTGTTGTCATCCCTTGTGAAGATTCTGTTGCCTGTCTTAAGGCCTCAAACCATTCCGTATCTGTGCCAAAACTGGGACAAAGGTTTTGAACTCGATTGGCTCATGCATGATACTGCTGGAGAAATTTGAAAGCATTCATTGATGCTTGATCTGCTTGTTACTAACTGAGGATTGAATAAACTACAGCAGTCAGCAATGAGCAAGTGCTCTTTGAATAGAGGGTCACTTTTGATTTTGATGTATTATTGTCTAGCTGGTAGAAATGGTTCTTAACAATTTTTCAAACATCTTTGCATTTCAGTTCAGTAGGCGTTTCTGACTGTGGTCCAGGCCTGTCTTAGTCTTAGCTGTTTTTTTTCCATGTCTGCTCAAGGGCAGCGCAGACCTTCCTTTTCCATTAGAGCCGTTTCCTCCCTAAAGCACAGCAGATGTTAGCAGTCACACATCGCGCAGTTTCAAAGACATCATAACCCAGTTATACTGCTTCTTGTCTCTTCTCCTCCCTCCCTCCCATATAGGCGTTGC